>NW_022631043.1:8966988-9653538 GCF_010015895.1 Lontra canadensis
CTTGTCAGGGTCTCTCCTTGTTCTTTTTTTTTTTTTTTTTTTTTTTTTTGGCATTTCCTCAAAGAGTTAGGTTCCTCCACTGGTGCCCAGAGTGCAGACTGACAGTGAGGGGCTGGTGTTTTGTTGGTGAGATGGCATCTGGATTTGGGGTCTCTAGATCTCAGGAGCTCCAGTGGTTTCTTCATTGGGTGGGATTTACAATTTTGACACAAATATAAAGTCAGCACTCAAAATGACCCTGTGCCTCAGTCACAAATGAGTCTGAACATTAGATGGAGGTCCTCCTGCAATCATAGACAGGTGAGGACAGGTACCAAGCTGACTCCGAGGTCACCTGCCACCGCTTAGAGCACCAGCAAGATTCACAAGTGAGCAAGAGTCAAGGCAGACAGAAGAATAAGCATGACAGAATTAGTTTTCCCTGCATTTTGTCTTCAGAGGTATCTCTACAGTAGTCTTTTTGACTGAGAAACAGAGGTGTTTTCCTGGAAACAGAGGCATAAAGAATATGCCATCCTCGCTGTTAAGAACAGCAGAAGCTGTATGTGTGTATAAATGCGTATGCATGTGTGCATGTATATAAATGTGGTAATTATGTCTATGTGTGTATGTGGCATGTGTATGCACAGATGTGTGGAACATGGCCGTGAGTGCATGAGTGTGTGTGTGTGTGTGCAAGCATGTGTGCTTACCCATGTGTGGGCATGTGTGTACACATGTGTATATTTGTGCAAGCGTGTGTGTATTAACCATTTCGAGCAGGTCTTTGTGATCACAATTCTAAATTCAGACAGCGGGGTTAACACACAGTTCGGTGATGGCCTTGTGAGACAACTGTGGCTTTATCCCTCAGGCCATGGGGACCCACTAAAACTTAAAGTAGGGAGGCATCATTTCCCAGCTGGGGCATGAAGAAGGTAATTGTGGACATAACTAACTCTCTCTCTCCAGTTGACTCTAGAGGAGAGGAGGCAGATGCTGAAGGAAGAGAGCTGGTTGGAAGATATTTTTGTAGCAATTCAGGGAAGAGAAGTCAGGCCCTGAATAGAGCAGGAGCTGTGGAGCAGAAGAGGGAGGGTGATAATATTCCCTCCAAGCCGAGAGCCTGGGAGCCTCTTTAAGAAACAGTACGTGGACATTTAAATTAAAGAAAACATTTGTCAGTACGGTGATCTTATATATCAGTTGATGATGTTCTAAGAATTTGGGGCAGGATTCCATTTTATTGAAGAGAGAGTTCATTGCTAGATCTTGCTGACATGGCTGTGTACCCTGAATGATGACTTCTGGGGAATGTGCAAAGGGTGTGCATGCAGGGAGCCCCTGGCCGGCAGTCAGCGGACCTCACCTGGTTTCTGCTTCTTCCTGTTCTTAGGTGTGTGGCTAGAGACAAGTGTGACATCATTTCTTCGAGACTATGTGGCCTCTTCTCTAAATGGGGATCATAAGATCCAAACTTCAGAGTACTTTTTTGAAAATTCAAATAGATGGCAGGTACCTGATGACCATACAAGTATTTAATAGAATCTCATACTTAGGGCTGAGTTTGGACACCGGGGTATTGGGCTCGGTTAAGTTATAGAAGCTTGTTCCTTTTTCATGGTTTCTATTTAATTCCAGTAAAATAATGATAACAGCTAGGGATTACTGAACACCTACTATGCTACTCGCCAAGCACTGAGACAAGGGTTTACGTGTATTAACTCATTAAGTCCTCACAGCAATTCTAAGAGGTAGGCAGGGGTGGTAAGCAAAATTTGGAACAGCCAGGTGTGGCCAAAGTACCTACTAATCAGAATAGTCCAGGGCAGTCCATGTCAGCCGTTAGCGACAAGTACAGCTTTATGGGTTCATCCTGACTAACTGAAGCTCGGGAAGTTGGCCTCTCCTTTACCAAGGAGGAACCTGGAGCTTACAGAGTTTGTGTAATTGCACAAGAGGACACAACTAGTCAGTGGCAGAGCAAGGAACACCCATCTGGAGCCGTCTGAATCCAAAGCCATTGGCCTTAACAGTCATGGTACCCTGCCTCTCAGCATCAGGTTTCTACGATTGCTTTTTTGCTTCTGATGGCCCGAAGTCTGCCATCAATAGCTGAAGCGTCAACACACAGCTGAGAAGATTTCCAGACATCCCTGAAAAATTAGCAGAACCAATATTGAGAGTGACAGAAAGTCAGTAAACATCTGAGAGTAACAAGATAATAAGCTTTAAGTAAGCCTCATAGTAAATCCATTCCATCAAAAATACTTGATTTTATTTTTTTTAAAGATTTTATTTATTTATTTGACAGACAGAGATCGCAGGTAGGCAGAGAGGCAGGCAGAGAGAGAGAGAAGAAGGGAAGCAGGATCCCTGCTGAGCAGAGAACCCGATGCGGGGCTCGATTCCAGGACCCTGGGATCACGACCTGAGGCGAAGGCAGAGGCTTTAACCCACTGAGCCACCCAGGTGCCCCCAAAATACTTGATTTTAGAAACATGATGTAAACTAGACGAATGGCAAAAAAAAAAAAAAGTGATTGAGTATAACTATTTCCAATGTAGTATTTAATATCATCTCACACATGTCTGTTTGTAAAATTAAATTAATTAAAATCGGCTTAGATAATAGTTCCATTAAATAGATTGAGAAGTGGCTGCAGGTGGCTCCTCTTCACATGCCTTGGGTCTATTTTGGGGCGGTTTGATAGCTGAGAGGAGTTAAGGTGAGCCGTTATAGGCAGGATCTTTATTAATGATCTCAAAAGGCGTCCTTGGTGAATCTTAATGAAAATTGCAGTGCCTGGCCTTTTCGGTGCAATTGTAAAAAAGTCATGGAATGACACCAGAATGCCAAGCAGTAACAGGCTGGTCCCCGATGGTTAATTGGAGCAAAGATCTCAATCCTTGTGGCCAGGTTGCCCTGCCAAGCAACCTAGCAACATAACAGGACAAGGAATGAAACACAGGAGATTCTGCTGCCTTCATTTGAAGCAAGAATGCCCAAGCCCCCTCTTGGTGTCTCCTGCTCTTTCTCTCTCTCTCTCTCTCTTTTTTGTACTTCTTTTCTGCTCTGTTTCTTCACTCCTCAATGTTTTTCCTCCCTCCCTCCCTCTTTCCCTCGCTCCCTCTCTCTCTTCCTTCTTCCCTTCTTATTTCCTTATTTCCTTCCTTCCTTCTTTCCTCCTTTTTCCCCTCCCCCAGCAATCACTGTTTGTCTCATCCTGGCTCTGTAAGACCCCCCTTTCTTATGTTGTTCTGAAATGCCATTTACTATAAGATCCATAAAGTCCCCTCTCCCCTTAAAGATACATCAGAGTGGTCCTCAGTCCATAGACAGGATTTTTTTTTTTTGCAAAATTATTTATAATGATGAAAATTGAATCTATCTAGTAATAATAGTTGATAAAGCTATTTTTAAGTGAAACCTCACCCTGTGCCAGCCATTAGACTAAAGTTTCTGATTCACCTCAGCTAAACCCTGTGAGGATACTACTACTATTTATCCCACCCCAGAGAAGGAACCCGAAGCTTTGACAGGATAAGTAAATTCTGAGCAGTGACATACAGCTTGTAAGTGGCAGGGAAAGACCTTAAGCCAGTTCACTGTACTATCTAAATGTGCAAAGGCAAAAAAATATTTAGAAAATAAATTTTAGAAAAAATTTTGGCATACTATAAAATAGGAGAATAGAAAACTCTGAAGTATCATGGTTTACATTAATATTCAATGGCACAAGAAGACAGTTATGAGTTTAAAGAAGTATGCTTTATGGACCACTCACACACACACACACACACACACACACACACACACACATATCTGGGCAACCTCATTTTTTTTTTAAATCTATTTTACCAAAAAAAAAGAGAAGGGCATAAAGCTCTGTTATGAAAAATGGATGGGCAGATTGTTTCTCTCACTAGGTCCACACTGTTTTGGAACAGGAATGCAACATTGTGTCTTTCCATTACTTTCCATGGAACACAGGAGTCTAATGCTAAAGGGAGTGCAGGCCGCCGCCAAGTAAGGGTCTACAGAGCCCTCAGCTTGGAGCCTGGCACAGCGAGGACTAATGCGGGCCATTACTTAATGACCTTGCCTGGACGACTTAGCCTCTCTCTTGCTTATGCTTTCTTAGCTGTGTGGTGTAGTAAACCCTCCTCATGGAGCTCTATGAATATGGATACTGACTTCCTGACTTACGCATTTGGTTTACTGCTTATATCTGCAGAGGTCTTCAAGAGATGCTTATTGAATGAATGAACGAGTGAATGAACTCTAGTGGCATTGGATAGGTCTGAGGATGCAATGAGATCATGAACATAAAAGCCCTGACACAGAAAAAGTAATAGAATGTGTGCCTGAGTGGCTCAGTCGGTTAGGCATCTGCCTTCAGCTCAGGTCATGATCCCGGAGTCCTGGGATGGAGCCTTGCATTGGGCTCCCTGCTCAGTGGAAGTCTGCTTCTCCCTCTGCTCCTGCCCCCTCTCATGCTCTCTCTCTGTCTCTCTCACTCTCTCTCATATAAATAAATAAAATCTTAAAAAAAAAAGAAAAGGTAATTAGACTCACCTGAATTCTCTTGGAGCCTCAATTCCCACATCTGTAAAATGGAAACTTATAACCCTTATGGTTACCTACATCTCAGAATCACTGTGGCCACCAAAAGGAAGGACTTTGTGAAACTGAACTTCTATGCTAGGATAAGACATGGTGGCTTTTGAACATTTTAAGAATTCTGATGCCTTTGGAATTAATTGGTAGAGACTGTCATGGGCCTATAGAGTGGAACCAAATCAGACCCCAGTGATCCATATACCTCTGAATATGGCTTGTTGGGATTAGGTTCACACATCTGTGGTGAAATTCTAGCTCTTTCACCTGTAGCTGTGTGACCTAAAGAAAGGAAATATTTGAGACTCCATTTCCTCATTTGGGAAAGGTGTAGGTGGTAATAATACTCAGGGTTATTTTAAAGATAAGGTATGACACAGTGATTGTAGATGATTCCATAACTAACTCTGTCCCCTCTCCTTTATTCCAGAATGTTCAAAGGCACTGTTTCTTCCAGGTAGCTGAGGATGACCCAAGTTTTTATTAAATTATAAATTGGTTTGTCCTTTTGGAGCCAATTTATGCCTAGGAACTGCCTACCTGGTATATGAAATGGGTTTTGTTGTTAAATAGAGTAAATGCAGGCACAGTTTAAGCAGGAAAAGTTTGTGTGACCGATTTATAATTTTTTACCCAATTCAACATGTGTAGTTAAAATTTGTTATTACTAATAAAAATTAATACTTGTTATTATTTTTGCATGATTGCATATACCAGGTTAAGTGCTTTGTATATATGAGTTTATAAAGCATCCTAACAGCTCTGCAAGGGACTCGTTCTCTTTCCCATTTTACCTGAGAGAGTAGGACTTGGGGCCTCATGCACCCAGTCCAAGGGCCACCGTCAGCAAGTGGAGAAGCCTAACTTCACATCCTGGCCTGTTTCAATGCACACTCTGCTCTTTGGTGGTTTTGAGAGTGATTTGCATTGAGGAGCTGATATCATTCCCACTGGCGATGAGGAGGAGACGGAGGAATGAATATATGTGTTTGTTCTAGCTCCCACAAACAGCAAAGGATAGAGCCAGCACTGGAACCCTGGTTTCTGCCCCCAAAGTGGAGGAGTTGGGTATCCTTCCTCCCACAGTACCAACTGCTCCAGTGCTGAAGCTGGTCTCTATCTCTCTCTCTCTCTCTCTCTCTCTCTGTCTCTCTCTCTTTTTTTTTTAAGAGAGAAAGACAGCACGGGGTGTGTGTAGAGGGGGTTTGGGCAGAGGGAGAGGGGGAGAGAGCATCTTAAGCAGGCTCCACACTCAGGGGAGAGCCCCACATGGGACTCAGTCTCACGACCCTGAGATCATGATCTGAACTGAAATCAAGACTCAGATACTTAGCCGACTGAACCACCCAGGCACCCCTGAAGTTGGTCTTTTTATTCATCCATTCATTCAACAGTAGAGGAGTCTGATTAACAGATCAATGATGGCTACTAGATTATGCTTCCTTTCATTCCTCCAGCACCTTCTACAGACTGATTAATTGGCTAAAAAAGAACTGTTTGAAGCATTGAAATCAAAAGACAAATTCCCAGGGTTTTTATGTTTTACCATATACCAAGCACTCTCCTCTTTAATGGTTCTAATGGAAAAAAAAAAAATGATAACTTCAATTATTTTGCAGGTTGACTGTTGTGTTTTTAGTTCCCAGCTTGACATACAGCTGCAAAACCTAATAATAATTAAGGCATTCTCTACTTTAAAATTTTTTAGCTGGAAACCTGCCATGAGAAACAGATGAGAGCAAAGCTGCCTTATTTGAAGGGGGAAGATGCGGCAGGTTCAAAGATACCCCTGTGGTTTCCTGGGATTCTCAGAAGCATCCTGGGACAACATGGAGCCATAGAGCAAGAAAGCTTTTGAGCCTTGTCCATTAATTCAGTAAATACCTTTGAGCACTGGCTATACCTATGTGCTCAGCACTGTGCTATGGTCTGGGAAAGTGGAAATCAAAGATAGTAAGTACCCCTGCCTTCCAGAGGCTCAGAGTTTGTGGGGAGGAAAGAGAGGGTACAATGTAAGGATCTCTAGCCATATTCTCTTTACTTGTGGCTCATGAGGCACAGCAAAGCATCCCTGGGGCTCTGCCTTGGCAGAAATGAAGAAGACTTGTAAAGCAGAGCAGAATTCCTTCATTTTAGCTTCAAGGACGCTCACAGGTCCTCCCCTCAAGAGCTGATCTTGAAACACATGGTGTGTGTTTGCAGTTCAGTGCAACCACTGGGTCGTCTTTCCAAGGAGGAGCAATACCAGCAGATTATTCATTATTATACACTGTTTATTCCTATCTTTCATTTAGGTCAAATCCCAGACATAACAAAAAGAAAGGTTTTAAAAAAAAAAAAGTACAATAAGGAAATTTTGTCTTATTATTTGTTTGTCTTGTAGAAGAAAATTTTTAAAAATCTAAATGCCTTTTTATTAAGAGGTTCCAATGCATTCCCTGTATCGTGTTAATTACCTAATGGTAGGAGCACAGTGTGCTGTTCAATAGTCCCTCACAATTACTTGGCAAAGCATTTTAACACCCATGACCTCCTTCAGGGCTCACCAAGTCTCCATGAATGAAGCAATCTGCTAGAGTTTTATTTTATAGCTCTTGAAACTTGGGGTCAGACCAAGCCATTTGCCCAGAATCACATGCCATAGACAGTACCTATGTTGCAATGAGGGTGAGGGGGTAAAGACTCATCAGCCCCACTTTGGTCCTAGAATCCCACTTACCAGCTGTGTGACAAGTTGTATTTCCTTTTGCTTCTGGGCTGCAGTTCCCTTGTATGTGATAAGCAACCAAGTCATCCTTTGCCTGTGCCAGACACTTTCTCAACTCCACATTCATCCAATCATTTAATCCTGACAGTGCTATTATTATTCCCATTTTATGGATGGAAGCTAAGTAATTTGCCTAAGGTCATACAGCTAGGCTGTGGCAGAGCAAGATATAAATTCAGGTAGTTTGGTGCTAGAGTCCACATTAAGCTTTATACTGTAGGGGTAATGGGAAGAAGGTAGATTGGGACTGATGATTGTACCAGTCAGCATGGTCCTGGTTATGCCGAAGTAACAAACATCCTCCCAAATCTCAGTGGCTTAAAACAGCAAAGATTTATTTTTCACTCACATTTTCTGTCCCTGTGGTAGGGTTAGGGGGAGTGGCAATGTACCACTAGACATCATCCTCATTCAAGAACCCCAGTTTTGAAGTTTCCTCCCAAGTGTCCTTGAGTGACAATTAACATAGAAGGAAGGGAGGAAAAAGAGAGTGTGTGATTGCTCAGGCTCTTAAAGCTTCTGCCCAGAAGCAAATCACACATGTCACTTCTGTTCACATTTTGTTGGCCAAAAATCAATGAAATATACAGAAAAGTACAATCCTGCCACGTGCTTGGTATTATAGTACTTGACCCAGCCGGCCAACATCGCAGATGACCTCTCCCAACAACCTGCCCCCCACACACTCACTGGGTGACTTGTGTCAGAGCTGAAGTGCTCCTTTCAACTGCTGGAGGCTGTCCCTCCTCTTGCCTTGTTCAGGTTTTCCACATGCCTTCTACCATCCGCTTCACTGGTGGATGAAGGATACTACGTAATTTTAAAGTAAAAGTTAAAATTAAAACATTGGCCCAGAAAATGGAATCTTCACCAGGGACAAGAACTCTTTCTTTAGCCACAAACATCCTCTCACGACTGCCTTCCTAGTGTCTGGTCTATTTCAATATTTTTATATTTTCAACCTTCTGCAATTTTACTTTCTTATTTAACTAACTTTGTGTTATCTTCCTACTTGTAAGGAGCACTGAAGACAAAGATTCAGTTTTGTACATGGAATCATTCACTCATTTGGTCTCTCAAATAAAGGCTGGAGGTGGGCAGCACATGGAGGTCATGTTTTTAAGCCCAACTATTGGCACGGCATGAGGCTCCAGGTGTGGTTTCAAGGGTTGACCATATTATATTCTACCATTTGAATTTCTTGCTATGAAAATGGCATCATTTAACTCAAACTAAAATTGTTTGAACTGCTTTGAAAGTGAAGAAAGGTTGTGGGTGCCTGCAGAAACCTTCCAACAGTAGAAGTACTTTCTTTTCTCAAGAGGCTTCCTCCCTGCTTACAATCTGGCATGGACCTGTGAATTCAATGTGAGAAACCCATATATCAAATTTAGGTAAAGGTTTTTAAAGAGCTATAAAGGGAGGGTCTAACATTTTCTTCCTTCATGCCAAGGATGAACCCATTCAGCCCTGGGACATGAGCACTCTGCTCCACAGTCCACTGCCCTCCGGATAGGAGGTCAGCAAGGAGTCTTCAATAAGGGACTAATGGAGTGAAAATGTCACATTTGTGTTTGTGATAAACTGGCAGAGCATGAGCTGGAAGAAGTTCAGATTAGAACAGGGACCCTGGACTGAAGCCTGCTGAACTGGAGTGTTGGTGGAGAGAGAAGGAAACAGAGTGAAAATGAAAATACTTGGCTTGGAAATGGTGTATGCCATGGAGGGCTGAATCTATAGTCAATCCCAGGTTTATGCACTAGTGGGCAGAGAAAGATATTGATGCCATTCTCTGAGATAGGTTGTATAGCATGAGCAGGATTGGGGAGAAGGGTGATAAGAGCACTTAAAATTTCAGATAGAAGAGTAGGGGAGCTCAGGAGAGTAAGAAATTTTTTCCCATTACCAGAAAAATCTAAGAAGGCTTCATGGAAGAGGTGGCATATGAACAGGATGGAGTTGAACTTATGGAGTTGGGAAGAATGGGGCTGCTACCAAAGCCAAGAGTACCCACTCTCGCCTTATGCATGTGTCTCCATTCTCCTGTGTCAACAGGTATGTGAGGTCAAGGACAAAGCATGATGTGGACATGCGGATTGGAATCCACTCAGGCTCAGTTCTATGTGGAGTGCTGGGCCTACGGAAGTGGCAGTTTGATGTCTGGTCCTGGGATGTGGACATCGCGAACAAACTTGAATCTGGAGGAATCCCTGGGTAAGTCAGAGAAAAGCCCTCTTCTTGTTTAACCCTTGTCATTTGCTCACTTTGTGATGGTTGGTTTCCTGTGTGCAGAATTCAGAGCCATCTGTCTATAGAAGCAGGTGTTTGGGAGGATACAGGACATTAAAACATCATACAAATATTGGCCTCAAAAGTCTAATGAAATTCATCACAGGCAGTGAGGATGGTGGGACAGCAGGCAGGTAATCAGAACCCAGCCCTGCAAAACATTGGTTTCCAGACTTGACCTCTATTGGAATCAGCAAAGGAATATTTTGAAACCTATGGTGTCCAGACCTATGCCAGTTCATATAAAGCAGAATCTATGCAGAGTCTATAACTTCTTAAAGCAATTCTCATGGGCAGTCAGGGTTAAGACCTCCTGACCTTCTGTATGACCTTACCTACCTTGAAAACTCAGCTCTCTGAATTTGGCTGGCAAGACCAATCGGTATAGACTCTCTAGTGATACCAGTGGCCTGGAAGTGTTCACTGAACCCTTAAAAGTTGTAGTGAGATTCTGCTTACGCAGACTGGGCCTAATAAGATTTGGGGTAAGTGTGAACCAGTAAGTTGTACTGAGTTCTTATATATACTCTCTCTCTAACAGATGATAAATAATAGAAGGTAGATAGATGATATAGATAGACAGACCAAGGGGCAGACAGAAAGCTAAGACAGACAGAGCATGTATGCATATTCCTTTCCCCATGCCTCATCCCCAACCCTACCTATGGAGTCACAGAGTTCTCTGGAGTCTGCTGTCATTCCTTGCTAATTATATTTAATATCAGGTAACATAGTATCATGGGAAATAAACTGTAGAAGGTGGTATGAGAGAAAGTAGGATTTCCACTCTTCCCCATACTAAGCTCTGTTACCTTAGCAAGTCATGTAAAGCATGGTTAGCACCTAACATGTGGTTTTAGCACAGACTTGGGTTTTGTTGTGATGTCTGTATGACCTCAGGCCAATACTTAACTTCTCTGAGTCTAACTTTCCTCACTATAAAAAGAGAGGTGGTAATAATTATTGTGATTGTGATTTTACGCCCCTTCTGCATGAGGGTGTTTCCCATCTGCCAAATGGGCACAGTCCACGTCACAGATTTTGTCTGAGGCTGTGTTGGGCAGTGGGCATGAAGCACTTTGTAAACCATGCAGTGCTGTCCGCGGGCACATTGCCATCCTTTCAAGGGAGCCATCACTGTCTTTAATGGTCACCACTCTTTGTCATGCAGACTTAGAATAAGATAAGCCTAACACTGGGTTTTTTAAGTCCTTACATTCTCTGGATTTTCCTGCAAATAACTGCCTGTTATATTCCAACAAACAATACACCTAATCCATCTATGTTCTGTGTCTTAAATGTGTTGTTGCATGAAGAGTTGCCATATGCTCAGTAAATTCCCTTTGCAAACATCAGAACACAGCTTTGAGGGTGTGTGACATAATGCTTTGACTTCTGGAGGCCAGTGTACCTAATGTCCTCCACCACACCAAGGAACACAAGAATGACTGAGTTTAAATCTGATGAGGTATTTGAACGGTGGCTTTACTACTTACCAGTGATAGAGGCTAGGGTAAGTTTCTGAATCTCCTTGCCTGGTTCCTTCACTGTATAATTGGTCTGAGAATGCTACTGACCTCAAAAACTTGGCTTCGAAGAAGATAGTGCTTACAAAGTATTCAGTCTTATGTACATTACTTAGGTCTGCTGAGGCGTAGGACATGCCTCTGTGCAGAAATGCAGTAAAGCCAAGACATGTCTCCAAATTCTCCATGGTTTGAAATAGCTGGGTTTTATTTGCTTTTCAAATGTCTACTTCCTTTTCCTGTCCATCAAGGCATGTAGGAATAAACCCAGTTTACTTTCCCTTTCAGTAAGAATTAGCTCCCAATTCCAAACGTGTTTTGGGTAACTGCCACACACTCACAAGTTAGCTCACTACCATCAATATGTTACATCATTTCATCTAATGACACTCCACATAGTAAATACAGACATACCTTAGAGATATTGTGAGTTCAGTTCCAGCCCCCTACAATAAAGCTAATATTGCAATAAAATGAGTCAAATGAATATTTTGGTTTTCTAGTGCCTATCAAAGCTATATTTGCACTCTACTATAGTCTCTTAGTGTGAAGTACCATTATGTCTTAAAAAACAACGTGCATTCCTTAGTTTTAAAATATTTTATTGCTGAAAAATGTAAACCATCATCAGAGTTTTCAGCAAGTCCTAATCAGTGATCACAGATCAGCATCACAAATCCAGTCATGATGAAACTGATGGAAATATCGCAAGAATTACCAAAATGTGACACAGAGACCCAACTTGAGGAGATGCTGTCGGAGAAAGGAGGCTGATGAATTTGTTCGAAGGAGGGTCACCCCAGACCTTCAACTAAAAAGATGGAATATCAGAGCACTGAAGCAGGTGTACCAGTCTTAGCTTTCTTTATGTTCATAAGGAACCTGAAGCTCAAAGAAATTAAAGATGTCACATAAAAACAGCTTGTAAGTGCCTCATTATGCATCACTGTTAAATCACTGTACTCTCTAATGTATCCAGCTTCCTCATGGCTATCTTCCTATTGTGACTCTCCGGACCCTCACTGTGTCCCTAGGGTTAGCACGATGCCTAGAACAGAAGAGAGAGGTACTAACTTATGCCACTATGGCATATACAAGGTTAGTACCTCGACCCTGAGGTCATGCAGAACTGGATGAAAATCCTTTCCCTGGCCACATGTCTCCAAACAAGCAGGGATTCTCAAGTTTTGGCATGTATCTGAATCACCTGAGGGCTTGTGAAACCATAGGTAATTGGGCTTCACCCTCAGGGTTTCTGATCCATATGTCTGGAGAGGATCTCAGAATAGGCCTTCCTAATAAGGTCACGGGTGATATTGATGCTGTTGGCCTTGGTACCACACTTTGAGGACCACTGTTCCTGAGCTTTTGTTAAGTGAGATAATGCATATAAAGTCCCTTGTCCTGTGCCTGGGACATAGTCACTACGGTCATGGCTGTCATGATGGCCATATGATACAGCCGTAGGGTCTTGAGAAGACTCTGAAAATGCAAGTCCTTGTCTCAATCCTGCACCATCATCTGCCACTGATAGAACGCCAGGCCAGTTACTTACTCATTATCTCTGGGTCAATCTCACCTTCTGCAAAAGGAGGTGAAGAAATGCCTATCCCCGAAAGTTGTTGGGAAGGACGGAAATTATATGAGATGATCCACAGAACCAAACTATCTAGTAATATCTTTGGCTAAAAAATAACATTTATGCAAAATAAATGTCACCCAATTATTACATCTTATTTCTTATCATAACTGTTATTACTATATACTTGGCATTTGAAATTACCAGAAGATGTTGACCTGACATTCCATATATGAGAATATTGTCTGAGGACGGATTCATTTCTTTAGGGGGAAATGTAATTACCATACTGTCAACTGCACATGCTTCTCTTACAAGCTCAAGGCACTAGCAAAGATGAAAATGAACATCTGAAGCCCAGTTTCTATCAAAACATTTAAGTGTATATTGATTAGAACTTCAGCAGAACAATCAGCAATAAATAAAAGTAAGGATGTCTTCCACTGCAGAAAACATAATATTGATTTAGTATATGCAAATATTAGTCTCCCTGAGCACTGACAGCAGAATAATAAAATGTAGAATCCAGATAAAATATCAAATGAGATTGGTATTTAACTTAATTATTTTAAGGGAAAATCAGCCATCGGGCTTAACAAAACCCTTCCAAGAGTATTCTTTTGCCTGGGAGAAAAAGACAGCTTTCTAGCCCCCAGCTCTAAACTTGATCTGAGAAAGAAGACTGGAGCATCCTTTTCATGAAGGTCAATGACTTTTCTATTTCCCTAGGTTAACATGACTGAGTTCCTAGGTGTTAACAAAATTCATCACAGAATAATTTGCACTTACACACATTTCTCACATTTCTCAAGGAAGCTCAAAACATGTTTCACATGCCTTTATTTTTAATATCTTGCCTTGCCTTTGAAATCAATGACTATGTATGATGATACTTGTTTGGAAAACATGGAGAATGCATGTTACAGGACCAGAAATGCATTTTTTGTAGTTTCTTTCTGTGTCCTTTGCAGTGATTTATTCTCTGTAAGCAGGAGCTTAGCAGGATGGGTAAAAAGGGTAACAGGGAAAATGGAGATAGTACTAAAAGTAAAATGCATTTGGAAATGCTCCTTTTAAAAAATTTTATTATTTCCTTGGGTATACTTCCTCTATGATTACAAAAGCCAAGCAAAATATGAAGCATCTCCCTTATTCATCCATCCATTCATTCAGAGGAGCAATAAAGTCAGCCTAAGGGAAATGACTTAGCTGAATTCGGGAGTCGGAGAATGTCCTGTAGAAAATCTGGGGTGAGCATTCTAGGCAGAAAGCATGGCTTGTTCTGAGTTTAATAGGCATGAAATGGTACCTTGATTTCAAGAAATGCTAATTACTTGATTAGCTCGAGAAAACATAGGGTATAGGAGGGGAAGAGCGTCAGAGAATGAGCTTTGAAGGGGTAGAGCCCAGAGTAGAGAGGCCTTCTCCAGGGCTCAGGCTGTGTCCTATAAGCCTTGAGAAGGGATGGAAGAGACAACAGTAATATCACAGTGGCATTTTTATGAATATTCCTAATCATTTAAGCATGTTCGTTTATAGTATGTTCAGTGTACCATGCACACTAAAGTAATCTTGACTACTTTACACAAATCAACTTTGGAATACAATGATCCTAAGAGATAGGTACTTTTATTTTCCCATATTTATGGTGAGAAAACACTCTTACTGAGAGTTTAAGTAGCTTGCCCAAGATCTCTCAGCTAGCAAGTGGTAATGCTAGGATTCCAATCCAGGCAATCTGGCTCAGCAACCCATGCGCATCATCATCATACTGATCTACCCAGACCACAATACAGCACAATAAATAGTCTGATTGAATTAGACAGTTAAGAGGACAGAAAAACTCTTCCCCAAAGGATTTACCATGTGAAGTTTCCACAATTCAAGTCTGATCATTAAGGCTCTTGATGTCATCTGTTGTTTTGCTAAAACAAAAACAACGAGAAAACGTGGATCATGAGCTGTGATGTAATGATGGTGCAAGAATGAGTCACTTACCCTGTGAGTGAGCCTAGGCAGCCACCTGCCTACCTGTGTTCACAGCTCTGTTCCCTTCTCTTTGCCATATATATCTTCTAGAAGAAGTTACATCTTAGAGTAATGTCCCCAAAGGACCCTCCGTGCATAAAACCTGAACTTGTAAGACCGACCTTTGTTTTTAAGAAGATTATAGAAAAGTTGAAAAATCCAGGCACAAAGATGTGAAAATGAAAATGATGAGAAAAGTCCTGAAATGCTAAGGGAACTGCTATGGTTGCATGGTGATTTGGACAATAATGGCTTTTGGGTTCCGAAACATTTATGGAGCTTGTTTTTCCAATCCAGTCAACAACACCGAAAAGTCACCAATTCTTAAAGGTTGCTGGGATCAGGCAGAGAGTCACAGGAAAAGCCCAAAGAGGTGCTTCGTTATAGCTAGCAAGGCTGGATTTTATCAGAGGCTGCAGTGTCCCTCGGGGTGAAGTCAGTGATGCGCTGCTCATTGATTTACTTCTGTACTTCTGTTTTCTTTCATTCTTTCTGCTTTTTCAGGGGAGTGCATATTGTCCTTCACAGTATTGTCTTCACAGTACCCATGTTTAGCACTGATGTTGGTTTTGCACAGGATGACAAACAGCAATGGCCTTTGCAGGCCACCTCGGAAATGTATAATGACCTATGCTTTGTGCACACAGGAGGATTCACATTTCCAAAGCCACGCTGGACTGCCTCAATGGTGACTATAATGTGGAAGAGGGTCATGGTAAAGAGAGAAACGAATTCTTGAGGAAGCATAATATAGAGACCTACTTGATTAAGCAGCCTGAGGAGAGTCTGCTGTCATTGCCCGAAGACATTGTCAAGGAATCGGTGAGCTCCTCAGACAGGAGAAACAGTGGGTCGACATTCACAGAAGGATCCTGGAGCCCCGAACTGCCCTTTGATAACATAGTGGGGAAACAGAACGTAAGTCCTGGCTTCCTTCTTCTGGTTAGCCAAGAATGTATGCTCGAGTGCACCCCCAGCCCAGAGGCCTCAGAGAAAACCGGCTCATCTTTAACCTTTTCTCTGCTGAGCACCGTAATTGCAAATGATTAAACATTTCTCTTCAAGACAGAATTAACCTATGTATGCATTCTCAGGAAATGCAAGAAATATCAGAGGGTTCTCAGCACCCCCCCTCCTCTCTCTATTCCCTCTCTCTCTCTCTCTTAAATCTAGCTGAAAATAAACATCATGTGAAGGTGGATTATAATCCCGGCCCCACCCCCGCCCCACAAAATTACTCATGTTGGAGAACCTGACATGATTAAATAAGCAACAAAAGTAGAAGACCAAGTCCATGAGAACCATTTCTTAGGAAGCTGGCAGGCCAGGAATTCTGAGTTACCCTCTGAAATTTAAAATCAGAAGGGCACTGTTGATCTTGGAATATAAAAGCAGCACCAAGTGAGATCAAGGGTGAGTGTGAGTGCTTTAGAAGGACCCGGCAATTTCAAAACCCCCACAAACATAGTTCTATTCCTATTTAGTGTGGATTTGCATCTTAAATGAGGGATAGGGCTACAGAGTCAATACATAGGTATATATTATCAATAATCAAATTATTTTAAAAAAATTTTTTCCAAATCCCAAAATCACACTAAATCCAGTGAGATGCTCAGACTCCAAGATGCACTGGAGAGGTGAGGCTGATCAGGGAGAAAACCAGAGGGATTCAGAGATGCTCTTGTCCCCAGCGTGCTTGTCCAGAGCATGGGCAAAATCATCTGCTCACCTAAGAGTTTACTTTTAATCCTTTACACTAAGTACAGATAGTCAATTCATGCAAATTCATGGTGTAACTCCACCATACCTTTTTAAAGAATCAAACAGAAGCCAATATATAAGACTTTCAAATAGTTTCTGACAGTCTCCTGAGCCAAGCAAAAGCTGAAAGCAGTGTAAAGAGTGTCCACAGCTTTATAAGGGCATAAATGGGTTAATTGTCCTCATCCACAGACCTACATTTTTTTCTTTTTTTTTAATTTCTTTTCAGCATAACAGTATTCATTGTTTTTGCACCACACCCAGTGCTCCATGCAATCTGTACCCTCTCTAATACCCACCACCTGGTTCCCCCAACCTCTCACCCCCCACCCCTTCAAAACCCTCAGATTGTTTTTCAGAGTCCATAGTCTTCTCATCAACTCCCAGATAAGACAAATCTATCTGCTTAAAATGGAGCAGGTTAAAATGGTATAAAGCATTCCCTCTTTCTTCTGCATTTGAAAGATGGATGTGGGGTGCCCCGAAACCAAGTTAACCTGTTTCTTTCCAGTTCTGTGCGAAGAAGCTATGAACAATCCATGAATCAGATTCCAGTGGGGAAGGGTGTAGGTCCAGCTAAGCCCACATGCCTTCTAAGAGTCTTACCTTTTGTGAGTGTTTAATTTGCCCCCAAATTATATGTACATGCAAGTCATCACTGAGTTCAGTGTTTACTTCTTTCCATTCTTGGACTGGTATGCATGGTACAGTTTGATGTTATACAAAATAATGGTCTTGTGCACTTGCTGCAGTGGATACATGACCAGCCAACAGTGTCCTCCCTGCTCCCTCTGCTTGTTGTAGCTCAAGCCTGAATGCTGGTTATTGAGAGGAGATGTGTGACTCACACTGGATACCTCAGTAACTGCATAAAATTCTCTTTCTTGGTTTTAGTGTTTCTGTTTTTCCTTTTTGCTCTTTCCATTTGAAAAAAAATTCCTATTTAAGCTGATCGCAGAAATTGGGAAAATTCCTAATTTTTCTCATCTCAGTTGTACCTAACCTTGCCACTAATTGTTGAGCACCAAGAAGAAAAAGGTAAAGATGCTTGGTTTTACTTCATGATTGAGCCATCTGGCAAAATTGGATAGGAAGAGTGGAAATATTATCTTTGAGGATTTCCTAAAGATATTTACTGGTGTCATGAAATAGTTGGGATGATATGTCATTATCAGTCAAAGATTATTAACTCAGTGTTTAACCATATCATGCATTTCTTGTGATGCCTGAGTTCTGCCTGGATATAACCCATCTGTACCATGTTCAGTGTGTATAATCTCAATTCATTTTGATGCCATCAGACCTACAAGCCAGTGAATTGTATTGATATTCACAAACTACCAAGTGGAAATGACTGAATCAGTGGAAATGCCCACAAGCTCTCAGAGTTTGTACTTAGGCTTAGCTCTAGAAGTCAGTGAGTTGTGTGTGTGATTCAGAGATAAGACGTGCATCTGGAAGAGATCAGCAGTGGTTTGGCTGAACCCACATTCTGCCAGACCCCCAGTCAGTTCCACAGACAGCCCAGACCATCTGAGTGTTTACATAACACAGATAAAACACACTAACGCTTCACTGGGGATGGGTGGTTTCCAGCTAAATTGGCCAGATGTTTAGACGTCTATTAATTCGTAATGTGTGCTTAGAAATGGTGTTAATGACTTCAGTATGCTGAGCCCTAATCTGTGCTATGCAGACAACAGATGTTCAGATAGTTACATCAGCATGTATTCAGTCTTTCATTTGATAAAGATTAATTGAGCATCTATTATATGCCAAGTACTGCTAGGAATAAAAGAGAAGGGGATACAGAGGAAAAAGATACTTTAGAGGTGAAGTCAGAGTGGTTTTTATGCATCATGCAGACAGAAATAACATATTTCACTTACCCACTGTTGAGCCTGCAGTTAGAACACTACCTGCTAAATAGAAAGGCTTGATTACAGTTTGCTGAATGAATGAATGAATGAATGAATGAAATGATAGTGATAGGTGGCAAGGGAGAGGAACCAGTCAAGTTTGACCTCCAAGTTTCTTGCTTCAATGACTGGGTCAATGATGGAACTGCCCTTTAAAATAGGGCCTACTGGAATGGTAGGAGACTGGGAGGGAAACACTAGGAAGTCAGTTTGGGACATGTGGAGATTGAGGTGCCTGGGACGGTTCAGAGAAAGATCTCCAGAAGGCTATTGGACACACACTTCTAAAGCTCTGGCGGGAAAGAACAGCACAAGAGAGCAATCTGGTAGTCATCAGGATTTGCATGATCATTGAAAGTATGAGAATGGCACAGAACACTGTAGGGAATATATAACATAAACCAATAAGAAGGCACAGAGCAGATACTCGGATGCACCAGATGGGAGGTGAAAGAGTAAGGATCCCATGATGGAAACACACAGGAAACAATCCAAACGATCAGGAGAGAATTAGGTAATGTGATGTTATAGAAGCCTAGAGAACAGAGCATTCTGAGAAGGAAGGGGTAATCAATGATGTCAACTATAACCAGGAGGCCCAGTAAGATGAAGACTAAAAACTACAAATTGGAATTAGATTGAAAAACATCACTGGCAGGAGACAGATTTGATGAGAAGTAAGAAGCCAGATTGTCACGAAAATCCATAGAGTTCTGGATTTCCAAGAATAACTCTAATGCAATATCTCTCGCCATCCCAATGCCTATTTCAGGAGTCTTCAGTGGTTTGAAGGAGCAAGAGAAGTCACTAAGAATTCTCTCTGGACCCTTGTATGAATCTTCCAGTCCTTGTCTATGCCTGTAGATAATCTCTTGATTTTGATGTCCTGCACCTTCCCTGCCCCTATATCTGTTCCCATTTGGGTTAAACTTGCTGGTTCAGTTCTCTGGTTTCTGGTATCCAAGTTGTGCTTGGACATGCTGAGCATTTACACTTTGCATCCCTAACTCTTGACATGGTGCAGGTGTTCTGCTCATTGATTTGGTGTCTTGGCTTCCTGAACCCAAGTCTCAGTTACCAATGAGGCTTTCTATGCTCTGAGCCTACAGGTGGAATGAAAGTTAGAAAACAGAAAGCCAAGAAGTTTAAATCCCAGGTGGACTATTGAAAGATGAGATTGTAATAGCAGAAGTAGGTCATTGAAATAGACCAAAAATTAAAATGTTGACATTTAGGGAAGGGTGTCCAGATGAGATTATTGGGTGAATCATCAACATGGTCATTGGCTCTCTCAGAATAAAGACAAAACATGAGATGTGAATTGAAGACCTAGGAAAATGGTCCTTACATTAAATATCACATTTCCCTGTTGGTTGCATGCTGTATCTAAAAATCTGTTTGTGGGCTTGAGCTCTTGTTCATTTAGTTACTTAATAGGCACTCTGTGTTCTAGATCCTGGGGATCCAGTAGTAAGCAGACTTACTTGCTCCCTATCTTCCAGGAGTTTGCCTTTTAAGAGAATGAGGAATGCAGACAATGAACTAAAACATATAGGTTCTACAAAGGAAGTAGAGATCTATGAATAGGAGGGTGGATAGAATTACTGCAGAAGGATTATGGAGGTCTCTGAAGATTCTATTTGCGTTCTGAGAGGACTATAGATGCAAATAACTAGAAAAAGAGCTTTGCAGACAGAGAAAACAGCTAGTGCAAAGACCCTGAGGTAGGAAAAAATTTGGTGTGTTAGAAAAAGCAATAAGGCCCACGTGGCTAGAACCTCACAAGCAGGGAAGAAAGGGGTATGAGATGAAGTTGAAGGAGACAGGAGCAGAGTGCTACAAGGCTGCTGGTTTTAGATTTTATTCCAAGGGAAATGATAGAAAGTTTTTAAGCAGGGCAGGAACATGATCAGATTTAGATTTTTAGGAGATCACTTTGGCTGCCTTCTGGAGAATGGATTCTGGGGGCAACAAAGAGACTGAATCTTAGACTTAAAATTTACAAGAGGATACCAAAGGGTGAAGCTTTCGTGTCACTGTAAAAAGTATTGTGTGAGGTCATTAATAATTTTAACTTGATTTTTATGACAAGAGATAGGCCAGGGGAGGTGCACCTGCTCTTTCAGAAGCAAGCCCCTTCTCAGTGATCTGAGTCCTCAGATATTTTGAAATCCTCAGCCCTGTCCATCCATCCCTTTCACATTCACCCATCCTGGATGGGCATCCCAATCCTGACACTTTGCTATTACTCCTCAAGGCTTTTTAGAAGAATCACCTGGAGAAAAGTATACATTTCTATTTCATTGTATATATTAGTCATTTCTACACTCTAGGCTGACTTTGATCATCATTGTTACCAAGAAAATAATGCCAGCTCTGTGAAGACTGAAATCATAGGTAGAATTTCGGTATTCCACAGGACAAAGCAGAATGTAAATGCACTTCATTGCTAGGGGTATGACTAAATATCCACAGCATCGCTAACGCTAACAGAGATCAAGAGTCTGGGGTCAGGTACCATGTTGGGAGTGTTGTTCTTATCCTTTCCATTTAATTTCCATACCAAACTTACAGGGTAAGTGTTCTATGCCTGTTTTACAAATGAGGAAATTGTGATTCATAGAGATTAATTAATTCCCTAGAGGACATGTAACCAGTAATAGCAGGGCTGCAATTAGAACCCAGTTATGTCTGATTTCAGGGCAAACTGCCTCCCCACTGTGGCCTGAGGATAGATGTTGGGTGTCTACCTTCTACTTTGTTTCTGGGTCAGTCAGACTCAAAACTCTGTGTGTGTGTGTGTGTGCACGCGCGCGCATGCACGTACTCATGTACACACAAACATGCACCCTCTCAAGATGGGTAGCCACTGAAATTTAGGAATTTTCTGTGAAAACTCCAGGAAATGACTAGATTTTCCTCCAGCTTATCCTCATGTCCTAGGTAGCATCTCATCCCATGAGTGTCCTGATGTGATCGCTGTTTGCATGGCAAAGCCTAAGCTGGGCAGCTGTCATGTCTACCTCGTGATAAAATGACAACCCACCATTTGATGCAGTCCCACTTGCAATCGGGAATTTTAAGCCCAGGAGACAAGGAGATGTAGAGGGAGTGAAGCTGGCTGGGCAGGAAGCAGAACAAAAAACCATAGTGGGTTATTGTGTCTTCATCAATCCCAGCTGGGACTTTTCTTAGATCCTGCTCTCTGTGTCCCTAGGGAGAAAAGAAAGAATTCTTATCTGATTACCCTGATGATCAAAACCCTCATGTTGACCTGATGCTGAGGATCACAGGTTCCTCATACTAAACTGGTTAGTCTTGTAGTTTGTGAGTCTCATGATCCTGGGACAGATCTCTGAAGGACCCAAAATTTGTCCAAATGAGAGTGGGAAGGGCCTGAATGGAAACTCCAGAGAACGAAGTTGGAGCCCTAATTGCTCCACTGACTGCCTTAAGGTCTTGGACAGCCACTTCTCATCTCCAGTTCCCAGTGTTCTCAACTACACCAGAGCAGGTCTGCCTGAAGGATCCCTTCACTACCTTTCAGCACTGGCATTCGTCCATTCCATTTCTCAGTACCCAATGCATGCTGGGAGTCCATGGCTGTACCAGTAAGTTACCCACACTTCAGAATCCCACCCTCCAAAGAAACACATGATTCACCAGGAAGTAATGAGGACTCCCATTATTTAAGTTTACCCTAATATAAGAGAATAGTTTAGCATAATTATCATCCAATGAACTGTCTTAAAACATCAATATCAAACTCAGCAACAAGTTAAAGCAAAAAAATGAAAAGGTATTTGAGGTAAAATCTTACCTAACTAGACAATGCAATCTACTCCTTCTCACAGCACTCCAGATAGTTGAGTTTTGGTTATATGAGCTAAACATCATTACAAACATCTTCACACTTTCTCTTCCTTCAGCATCCTGCTTTCAACACAGTCATTGTGTTCTGTTGAGTAGTAGTGATCCCTGGGGTTTGGTTTCTTCACTTGGGTTTCTGCTCTCAATGGGCAGTGCCTGTTTTGTGCAAACGGATGTCCACAAGAACTCTCTAAATTCAATCTCATCTTACCTCTGTCATTCACCTGATGAAACCAAGTCACTCCCCATCAAGACATTCATTTGTTCACTCATTCAGTCATGCATTATTCAGCTGCTCATTGAGTAAAGGCCAGGTGCCAGGCACTGAGCTGGGGGTTGGGGAAAGAGATGAGAAAGGAAATGCAGACTTTCAAAGACCTCATTGTTCCTGGGATCGCCACCAGGTCCACAGCTCAGTGTGAACTTGCTATCTTTATAGCAGGGCAGCATTAGAAAAGGACAGAAAAATGAACCAGGGTAATTGGGGAAGGTCTTCCTAAAGAAGTGACTATGAAGCTGAGATCCACAGGTACATAGGGGATAGGCCAAGGGTGAGGGAGCAAGACCCCAGGAGGAGAGGGATGGCAAGGCCACCACCTCAGCCTGGGTTTCTGCTGCTCAAGAAGAAGCACCTGCTTCTTCCTCCCAGCCCCCCACCCCAATAACTCTGATCTGAAATTCCCACTCAAGATGCCTGAAATATTGGGTATTGGTTTTAAAGAGAAAGAAGGTGTGTGTGTTCTCAGTCCTTACTGCTTCTGTGATAACCTGCCAAATATCTAATTGTCCATATTCAGTCTTGTATGCAGGAAATCACAGGCAGATTTTTCCCCATCTGCAATTTATTTTTAACCATTTTAACATTAGATTAAGTCTTGATGTTCCCTGGACGGGACATCTGCAGGCTTTTTGGGCAGAGAACATGGAGGGCTTTGTCCATTTCCCCCCAGTGCATCTGCACTCTTCCCGTAACATAGCTTTTTCTGACAATGAATCTCCCCAGGCTCTCCTTAGCCCTGACTCTGAAGATAGCCTCTGAGCTGAGCCAGGGAGAGTCATTAGAGGGGTCTGGTTTTTCACTCTCTTCAGACAGGCAAGTGGATTTGAAGCCTTCGGGGAGTGTTGAGTGAATTAAGTAGGCAATTTAATCCATTAACTTTGACTAATTATCCTTCTTTCCTCTGAAGTTCCAGAGCTAGCCTAAGGTGGGAGAGAGAAAGGTAGAGGTGAGCTTGTGACTCCTGCAAGATTGCAGGCCTACAAATGTGTGTTGGTTAGTATATGACACACACCCTGTGCTTCCCCAGTGCTTAATACCCAGATGAAACTTTTCTAAACAAACTGGTTGGACTTGACTTTCACCAGGGACTGACTCATTGTTCGCGGACTCACAAAATTGTGGCCTGAGGAACTAGAAACAATGAACGCATGGTATCTTAAATAGGAGAAAGTTAATGTACGATATTTTAAACATATGGAGATACGTACTGAAAGAAAGAACAAAAATCTGGATATTTTCCCCCTGACTCCTTTATATGCTTGAACCGGGATCTCACTTATATTAACCTTGGCACTAATTTGACCAATGACTGGGATAAGATTCTTCAATGTAAAATTTCTTCATTGAGCTACATCGGATTTTTTCCTCTTTTCGCCACCAAGGATGCTTTTTATTATTTTTACCCAGTGCAAGGCATATGTATGTATGAAGGTTCTTCTTTCCACACAAAACTGTGTTTGACCTGAATGAGTGTGCACACCCACTTTTTACAGCAGTGGGGTAGCATGTGACATAGCCCACCACCATGGCTGCAGCTCTGCACAGGAAGACGAGGGTTACCATTCTCCAAGGATTTCATTCCAGCCCAGAGCAGACACTTGACATTGCTGGTGGCCTTGACAGCCTCATCTTGGCTATTCATGCATGTGCTTATTTTTACTTCACCTAGGGTCATAAAGGTATTGCCCTGCCTTGTACTTTCTTGGGTATTGATGGAAATTTTTAAAAGGTTTTCTCACATCCCAAGGTCCCAAACTACTGTTGTGAATTCCATGTGAGGAACCTCTAGGAGGTACCATTGCATTTTTCCTACTCTGTGACACTTTTATTCCCCAAAAGGATCTCACACCATGACACATAAGGGCTTTGCAGATATTATATGAGTAACATCCACTCAGGACTCCATATCTCAGAATGATAAATTCAAAAACAAACATTGGCGATAATAATGGGCCAGAAAAGCTAAATTAATGAGACAATTCCAGCAGAAAAGTGAATGGCAGAGAATTTAAGAGGAAGTCTCAAAGACATAGCATGACCTGAGTAGCTGCTTTTCTGGGTTCTGTCCTGCCATACCTGATGAGAAGTAAGAGAAGCTGGGTTCTTGAAGGTCAGTAATGGTAGCACCATTGGAGCCAAATTAAGGAAAACATCAATAACCAGACTTAATCCTTTGCAGAAAGGAGTCTGAAAAAAACCTAAGACAGATAGACTTTTTAAAACACCAAGCATGAGTCATTTATCAGCAACTCGCATTTATAATACTTATTTCCTATTCCTACATGAAAAGAGTTACTTCAGAACCTTACTAAAGATAAACATTTTGGTAATGCTTATATTTCCATTCTCTTCAAATTTATAAGAACACACACATTCATACTCCCCCCCCCAGCACAAACATGCCCCAACCCACACACACTTTCATTTTCCCCTGTGGCATTGACATTTCTGAAAAATCTACATCTTAAATGTACACACACACACACACAATTGAGTAACTTAGGTCCTGATACGTTTGTTGATTCATTTCCTGAGCTTTGTGTATCCATCTTGCTAACCCCAAAGGTCATTTGGTCAGAGCGTAGTGGTTACCTCTCCAGACACAACCTAGTTGACATTTTGGTCCAGTTGTTACAGCGCTACAAGTCCTCTGAGCCACACCTGCCCTGTTGCCCTATACAAAAACCATTAATGTTTCAGAGTCTCCCCAACTCATGAGTCATGTCCTGAGCAAGAATCCTGCCTCTCTCCCCGGACTTACCCCATCTCTCTCACTCATTCCAGTTTGACCTTGAGATGAGGTCAGTGCCAGGCTTTATGTATATAATCCACACATCACAAAAGATGTGATATTTTAAAAGTTAAACCTCGATTGGCAGCTTACCTCAAATCATGTGGCTTCAAAGTGACCGCATCTGAACGGTTGTGCCAAGTTCTCTTTCAGCCAGTTCTTCATAAGTTTAGAGACCTTTTTGATTGAAAATGGCCCAAGTTCAGTGACTCAAGCACAGTCACATTCCCAACCTGAGATGAGCATCTATCTGAGAAACTCAAAGGATATTATCAGAGTAGGAAATCCTGAATTAGCTTAATAGAGGATCAGCTGAAGAGAGCCAGACAAGATTCTCAGGCAGGACAGAATCTGTGTCAGACATCGCTTGTCCTTGGTTAACCTGGCTCTGAGGTCTGGGGACAAAATCTGGGATGCCCGGGATTCCCTCTGTGGACCCTGAGCACTCTTATCCTGAAAGCTCTGCCCTGTCACCCGGATTTGTGGTTGGTCTGGAAGTTTGGCCACAGCTGACCACTTGCCCACACCTCATCCAAAAAGAATCAAAACCAGTAAGTGTCCAAGACCATGAGCCTCTGGTAAGATAAACTGAGGCAAGAAGCAAAGCATTAAGTGTCAGACAAAGCATACTGGGAAGAGAGCTTAGCACGTCTAAGACCTAAACCCCCAAATGAAGAAACTGTCTTAATCTGGTTTATCAATATTTGTTGACAGGACAAGAGTGAGGCTGTGGGCTTCATAAAAGTAGCCAGAAAATTCTTCTTGTGGGAAGTGGTACCAGAAGTAGGGGGACCTCCCGCATCATTGTTTTAGTCTCTTAATCATAGATTTCAGGACACAAAATGACAAAGGCCAATGAAAGAATTTCATACAATGTTAGTTCCTCATCAAATATATGATCCGGACAATATTTGCAAGCTTTCAGTTCAGCCCAAACCTGGAAAGCAATGATTGTCCAGATTGTCTGGTTCCAGACCCATGTCTGAGTGCTCATGATTGAGGTTTAGGAACCAAGTTCCACATGGTTGCTGGAATTCAGCACAGTCTGACTGGAAACTTCTGGACTATTATTTCAGCAAACAGAATTCTGCCCCCTTGTTATTTCACTTCTTCGAGCAGAAGCTAGGAGTCTATGAAAATTACTGAAATCTTTCCCCATAGCGATACTACATAGACCTTTCCTGCAAGAATATCTCATTGGCCATTAGTTGGCTTTGTTTGGAGGACAGATTATAGTGACATAAATATCCCAAATATAAAAAAGAAGTAAGTGTTATCCCTAACCAAATTACTGTTGATCATGTAATCTGAATGTGATTTTTCATTTTCTCTCAGTACAGATGGGAAAAGTTACAACAATCTTGACTAACACTGCATAACCTCACTTAGGGAGGATGGTTCAGAAAAGAGTCTGAACAAAAACTAAGACAGATAGACTTCTTAAAACACCAAACATGAGTCATTTATCAGCAACTCACATTTATAATACTTATTTCCTATTCCCAGTTTGCTAACACTAACGTTCCTATAAGAAGGAAGAAGTGTTAGCAGTGGGTTCCAGGAAGCCCCATAGGGATATTTTCCCAAGGGTCCCCCAACTCAGTACTTACCAAGATGCCACTTAGAGCCTCCTTACCAGGAAAACAATAAGTACCACATTCCAGGGAAATCTCTGTTCCCCTCTCCCTAGACTGAAGGGGAAAAAGTTGTGTCTCTTTCAATCACAACAAACATTACCCCCAAAGCCCTGAATGCAAATCATTCTGGATTAGATAATCTCAAACTTTCCTAAGAAGTAAGCTTAGGGGGGAAAAAAAACTTTCTTTTTTAAAAAGGCAGGTGCTTTCTCTTCTGGGGTGGGGATCAGGGTTTTAATAAACACAGAAAAAAAAAATAGCCCTAATAGGTGCAGCTGGGTGCTCTTATTCAGGCTTAGTGTTTGTCCCTGGCTATTTCTTCTCACATTTGGCTGGTTTGACCCAGGAAGTGGTATTGGAACTGAGTGAGGCAGAAACCTCTGCCTTTTGCACAACTCAAACTGTGCAGGTGGCAAGTTTGACATAGAGCTGAAGAGACCTCGAGGGCAGGCACAGGGAGATGCTGCCAGGGAGGCAATGCAGGGGTGAAGCAGGAGGTGGCTGAGGAAGCCTTGGCCCTACTTGCTTCTGAGTGCAGACTCCAGCCTGAGCCTGGAAGCAAGTAAAGTCTTGGGAAAAGATAAAACCTCTCAGCACAAGAGGGGAAGGCACTGAGCCTGCTGGACTTGGCATTGTCTCTGGGTCTTTCCCAGATCAGCAACAAGCTGGCCCATACTGTAGGGCCCCAGTCACAAGTGCCTACAGCTCAGTCTCAGGAATGCCATGTCGATCTCCCAGAGGCACTCTCAATGATGACTTCAACCTCCACTTCAGGCTGTCCTGTGGCAAACACTCAAGCTGACGTGAATCCAGGCTTTGGTCTTGGTCATCTGTGACCTCTGGTGCCTCAGTGACCAGCACTGTGAGATAGCAAGGGGGTGGTGCATTCTCTGAATTCCAAAAACCTGGATAAATCCTCATGTTGAGGGGCGCCTGGGTGGCTCAGTGGGTTAAAGCCTCTGCCTTCAGCTCAGGTCATGATCTCAGGGTCCTGGGATTGAGCCTCGCGTTGGGCTTTCTGCTCAGCAGAGAACTTCCTTCCCTTGCTCTCTCTGCCTGCCTCTCTGCCTCTGTCAAATGAATAGATAAAATCTTAAAAAAAGAAAGAAAGAAAGAAAGAAAGAAAGAAAGAAAGAAAGAAAGAAAGAAAGAAAGAAACAACCTCATGTTAGCAAGCATCGTAAGGCTGCATTTCAATGATCTTGCTCTTGGCTGGAATTATATTCAACCATATCCTGATGACTTTTACCTCCTGCTCATCAAATACTAGGCATTTGATTGAATGGTAGAAAAGAAACCATGTTTCATTTAATAAATACAGTTTGCTAAACAGAATCTTTCCCAATTGGGGTCCACTTGGGAGAGAATAAGAAAAAAAGTAACAGAACTTTTGATAGCAAGAGTTTGGAAACAATGCCCTTATTGATGCCCTATATAGGTTCTCAACTTTATACCACGCGTTCATGCACACAGGCATGCATTCACTCCACACATACTTATTAAGAACCTACCAAATGTTCCAGATGCTCGAGATCCAGTTATAGATAAAACACAGTGCCTGGCTCTCAAGGGGATCATAGCCTAGAGGAACAGATGAACACAGAGTTAGGCAAACCCCATACACCACAGTAACTGCTGTGCTGAGAATAAGTGCAGGCTCAAGCAGGTTTTCTGGAGAAGGTGATGTCTAATTGGTTTTTAAAACAGTCGTAGGGCATGCAGCTTAGCTACTCCATGTTTAAAGGCATAAACTAGAATGGGCTGAGTAATTGTTTGGTAGGTCATATTATGGCAGGTGTCTAGGCTCCAACACAAGGTCACATGTCATTTGCATTAGGTCTGATTCTATACACTAGAAGGCAGACATGTGGAAAGAAGTTAATAGAATCTTACTCAGTAATCAGAGGCAGGACCCCAGGTGATGTTGTGAACAAAAACAGGGAAGAACTTCAGACCAATGTTTCCCAAATGATATTTCATGGAACATGTAGAGGTGATTCGAGCCAAAAAGCATTTTGTGTTCTAAGTTTGGAAAATGCAAAGTTTTAAACTCTCACTTCCGCAGAACATATCATTACCTCCAGTTGAGTCACGCGTACTGTGAGTCTCTCAACAAAACATGTCCTTAGTGGCTACGATGGCAATAAACCATAATGGATCCATATTTCCTAAACAGATTTGTCCACAGAACCATTTTGTAAAGAAACATCCCTTCATTCCTTCATTCAAAAAGCTTGTTCTTTAAACAAGTTTTTTGGACAGGAGTTAACTAGGAGAATTAGTGATGACCTCCCCAGGTGCCAACATTACAACTACATCATTGGATTTGCAGTATCTCCAAGGATGCTTTAGAGGGTGTTTTGCAATTGGAGTATGTGATCCATAAGAGCTACAATGTTTCTGACTCAACTTGATGTTTCTGGAGCATACACCTCAACCAGAAATCTTACTGGGAAGGATGTATTTGCTGCCACAACCTGATGAAGGAATACCAAAGTTTGTGGCCATCCATGAAGTGAGAGGACAGTAGAAAAAAATAGATTTTCACTGTGTACGTCATATAAGACAATTCCCAAAGAAAAGTCATGGGCCAAAATGACTGTGAGTTTAAGAGGATCTATGGCTTGCCCCCCCACACACACACACCATTCTGATGCAGTTTACAAAAGCACACCTGGGACTTGTGATGCTGATTTTCACCCGAACCCCCAAATTCTCAGGCAGACCCTAAGTTCAGAAACTTGGGAGAAGGGGCTCTGGTTGTCATCTGGGCTTTGATCTATCCTAAGTTCCTATGAGTAAAGAAGTCATTGAAATGCACTAGGAAAGCATGAATCTCAGCTAGGATAAATCTCAGGGCTGCAGTGCCTTTTTGTGAAGTGACTCAGATATGAGAGGCCAGACCAGTAGCAACCTTTGATGTTTCCCAACATTGTTGCTCGACTCGGACCTCCCAAATATCTGGAAATAGCAACTAAGGTAAATAAATGAGTATACTACACACTTATAATTGTATATAAGCATAATATGTATTTCAGTTATACGTTGAAACATATGTTCAGATATATGTATTCAATTTTGTGTGTGTGTGTGTGTGTGTGTGTGTGTGTGTGTGTGTGTGTGTTATTCTCAGGCATTTTCCATTTTGTTCCATTTCATCCGTTTGTTTTCCTATTCCTAGCCAACTGCTCAAGTTGTTTACATAAAAGAACAATCTCGACATTTAGGAGGTCAATTGCAGTTGGAAGCCTATTTGAAAGCTTATGCTATTTTTTAATATGATCCTAATCTTGCTCCCACTGCAGCTGTCAATCTCAAAAAGACAAAAAGGCATATTCTATTAAAAACAACTGGTTCCATAATGACTCTAAATCTGCAAATGAGACCCATTACTCATTTCCCCAGTACTATTACAAATGAATCCCCATGAAGTATCAGCATATGGATTTTTGGTGTTGGCAACCATATCCCACTTGGTCAAATCTTAGTGATTATCACTAATGGAGTAGGAGAGGTCTACCAGATCATCTCAAACCACAGTCACCTCCAAAGCCAGTCATGCTTTATAGTGGCGCATGAGGGAGTGAGTGAAAGCAGATGATTTCCTTCCCTAATTCCAGTTTGCTTGATTTCTTGAGTTAATGCTGGTCTTCCTGCGAGCCTATACACCCTGAAGCTGTGAGGTGGGTACCAGAGAGATTGCTGGTCAAACAGCAGGTATGATGGTCCTATGTCATTGACAAAGTGAACAATCAGGAAAGGGTCCACTGAACACTGACTGCTGCAATAAAATTCTAGGGGTATAACTGCAAAGAATAAAAATAATTGTCTGGAGAAGAAAAGAATTCTCCAGCACAGCACCACAGACATGTTGATACAAGGGCTCATTCCCAGCTCTGAACTATAATCTGCTAGCCATGATGAAAAAGAGAGAGGTGCTTCCAGACTTCTCTTTTATTTGAAGGAGGCACAAAGACGGTAGAATTTTGTGGGGGGGGTTGGAAAGCTCTGACAGGTGATTCAACTGGTCTCTGCCTTCAGAAGTGGCCATGATACAGGCAACCAGGGAGAAACATGTATTTCTGGTTTTTGAAAGGACTGCTTATAGGCCAGAATTGATCTCTTGTGATATGTTCACCAGTCCCGATCAACATAAGAAAAAATGCACAGTTATCCATTAATTTAAATGCATCCAATGCAAAGGACTGTTCTTTTTTTCTGAGAGTATAGCATTTTCGTTGAAAAAAAAAAAGTCCTTTATTTTATGAAGTGGTGGTCACCTCAGAGAGCTGTCATGGCACTGGTGACTGCTGTTGTAATTTATATAAATCAGTCCCAAAAGTATTTTTGAAATTCCCCTTCTCTGTGAAACACAGAGGTTCAAGAGCCAGTGAAGGGCTGAGGGACTGGGAGAGTAGGTCGGATCAATTTTGTTCCAGGAAGGAAAAGTGAGAAAAATAAAAATGAGAGAGAGAGAAAGAAATACCCAGTGATGAAGGTACTGAGCCAATATTTAGCGAATTCCACATCCAGCTGTTCGACCCCAGCTCCAAGCAGTTGCTGGGGGGTGGGTGGAGAGCATCTTGGCATCTCAAAGCCAGAGGGTAAAAGCGCATCCCCAGACAACAGCAACATGGGCATTTTCCCTCCTCCTCTCCAAGATGGAGAACTAAATCTTGTCATTTTCCAAACTATGTGGGAAGAATTTCTTCCCAAGAAACCAGTGGAGGTGCACAGTGTGGCTGACAGTGCAGATGCCTTTGCCTTCTGAGATGCTGTTGTAACAGCATCTAGTCCCAGGGTCTCAAGCCCTCTGGCCCTGCATGGTTCCTGCTGTTCAATTTTCTGGAACATTGGCCCTGCTTCCTTCTCCTGCTCCAGCTTTCCTCCTCACCTCTCACCCTGCCATTCCTCCCTCTAACATCTATCTTTTTCTCTGCAATAGCCTCCTTGGTATTCAGAGCTGAGATTAACTGCTTCAGTGTCCTACAAGCATGTACCTTACTTTCTTATGTTGGCACATGCAACTCCATCCTTTATCCTGGGGCTGGAGAATGGGTTTCAGTCAATTCTACTAGTGATGAAGCCCTACTATGGAATTCCTTAGAGACCTTGAATTCAGGTCACATTAAATATCCACATGAAAGTTAAAATGAAGAGTCTAACAGTACCAGAGGAAGAACCCATATGGAGTGGGCTAGAAGCTCTCTATGAGCTCAAAGCCCCTGACTACTGGCTCTGGGGTCAGGATCTGACCCAACTATAGAAGAGCTGATGACTCTTGAGCACATGCCTCTGAGGCTCAAGGATACATGAAGGGTTCAGGCAAGAGGGCATCCCAGGTGCTCTGCAGCTCCTACAGGCTGTCACTTGATGGCTCCATCACCTGATCCCAGTCTGGTCTGTGGGCTAAGTGTGACCAGGGTGGGAGGCTGCCAAAGAAAAGCAGATGAGGTGAGCTTGTACAGAGAGGAAGGGAGTTTTTGCTTCCTGACTCTACAAATGCACCTTATCCTAGACTTTTCCCCCAGGAAATCTCCGGGAGGAGGAGATCAGCATCCCTGTCCCCATATCCCTTCGGCTCCAACTCCCACTAGTTTGTCAAAGCAGTTGTCTTAAATTGGAGCTGTGAGCAAGCATTGCATTTGGCTCAGTCCAGCCAGTTGGTGTTATTACCTGCAGCTGAAACAGCAGGAGACAGAGACCTCCGTGTCACACCTGGTGGATCTTCACAAGCCAGTGCTGTTGCTGCGTCCCTGTGACCCACCAGGATGGCCATGCCTTTCCCCACCTCCTGCTGTTTAATCCCTGGGAAATGGTGAGAGTCTGGCGCTGCTTGCATTTTTTTGCCTAAAAGGAATGAAGCGCATATATCTATATCAATATATAGATATATAATGATCGATGGAGGAAAAAACATATCTGTGCAAAATCTAACAATCTTCTAATTTAAGGAGGAGATCCTGGCACGTTTGGCTCTTTGTCCATGAGGAATGCCAAAAATTAAAAAAATGCAAGCCCTGGGTCTCCCAGTCTGTCCACCACCATTAAAGAAAAGACCACATGAAAGTGTGGACTCTGCTCGGTGAGAGATTATCTTTTCTGTGGGCTTTCTAGCTATTTTAATTTCTGTTATTTCTGGTGGTTCTCTTTCTCTCATACCAGCCATGTGCCTGGTTAGAGAAAGGGTCTTGGTTAACATCTCCAAGCCAACAACTCTTTAAATACCTGACCAAAGGAATTCAGTGCGCCTACCTAGAGGAAAGGCAAGTGTCCCTCCTAATGTGATATTTTGTGTTTCTCTGAAGCGAATGCTAATTGATCAACTTCTGTAGGTTTCACTGAATACATCTGCATGCATGGAGTGCTATTACTGTTTGCAATGCAACCTGATCTAAAAACATTGCATTTCTTTTTAATCCAAAGGGGACTAGCAGGTTTATCGTGTTTGCATGTGCTTTCCCCCTAGACTCTGGCTGCCCTAACAAGAAATTCAATAAATCTACTTCCAAACCATCTTGCACAAGCTTTGCATGTCCAGTCTGGGCCTGAGGAAATTAACAAGAGAATAGAACATACCATCGACTTGCGGAGTGGCGATAAATTGAGAAGAGAGCATATCAAGCCATTCTCACTGATGTTTAAAGACTCCAGCCTGGAGCACAAGGTAGAGCTGGGGCTCCACAGCGGCTCTTTTTCTAAAGTTACTTGTCATAAATGTTCGTGGGACCAGAGAGAGAGCCCAGGGGCTGCGGTGTTGATGATGTGTTTGTCGTTGGTTTGGTTTGGTTCGGTATTGTCTTTTCTTTTTCTCTTTGCAAATCATGAGTAGACTGAAGGCCACGAACGGAGATGCTGATTAGAGAAAGAGGGCCTCAGCTTTGCTTTTTAAGGGGAAGATAACTAAAAGAACAGAGGAGTTTCCTCGACTTCAAGATTTTTAACCCTAAGGGACATTAGCACTCACTTGCTTTTGCTTTTAGGAGAACTCATGTCAGTTGTAACCCTTGTCACATAATGTATGAGAACACCCAATAACCAGACACAAGCATTAGTGATAAAAACTGCCTTTCTTTGCAGATAACGCTTCTCCCATTTTCCTAGTTGTCTGCTGGCTCAGAGGCCCCCTGATGTAGGCATAGTGGAAAGGCAATGGGTGGTGGGTTCAGCATTGGGTTGGAATTTCAACTCCACCAGTTCCTTGCCATGTGACCTTCAGTAAGTGAGGTAGCCTCTCTGAGCACGAGTTTCTCAATGCACAATGAGGATCATGGATGTGCCTCCTACTTGGGCTATTATGAGAGTCTCCAGGCAACGCCTTGATTAGGTTAAGTGTTCAAAAATGGCAGCCATCACCATACTGATAATATTTTCCCATGCATCTCCCCAACCCTAGCTCTAAACTGTAAAGGGTTGTGGGGAGGCAGGCACTGTCCCTGCTTAACTGGGCTGCTCCTCTGCACTGATGGAAGCTGACAGACCTTCCTTGACTGAGCACAGGAGGTGCCTGGCCTCTGCAGGAGCCTCAGGCAAAAACAGCAGGGAATTTGCAAGCAAATTTCAGGAGTTTGATTCAATACTCTGCAAAGCTCCAGTGAGCAATTATTTGTTACTTTGCTCAGCTTCCTGGGACATTCTGCTTTCCTCGATTTGGAGAATTCACACTTCTGTGCACATACACCATTCCCAGTGAGTTTCTGTGATTAACTAACTAAAGGTTGCAAACTTCAAAATTCATATCTTCCCCTCTAGTTCACAATTTGAAATGGATTGTGTCTGTGTACTAACAAAGAGAAGAAACATTTTGTCTCACTCAATACCCTCTCCCCAAATAAAAAGTAGGCTTTTCTTATTTGTAATATATTTAAGGGGCTTGATGTCAAAATTAAATGCAGTTTTTATCCTGGTTCCCACATTGAAGGAGCTAGGAAGAGCTGGGTGGTCTAGCAGATAATCTTCTCAGTTAGCCTGGGTAAATACCTAGGTCCAGAGCTGTACAAAACCCTTTGTTCATTCTTGCTAAAGAAGTACTTGCTTCACTAATGACCTGACCCTGCAGACTGTAGATAATTTTTAATGTGTTTTATTCAATAGCAGCTGCGTCTCATCTGGGGGACCTGGTGTTGGAGCAGGAGTGGATGTGGGGACAGGAGGAGCCACAGTGTGTCTGAGGTTGATTTCTAGGTCCAGGAGAGGTTCTTACAGGAGAAGCAAAGGGTAGCATCCTGAAATGACATGTGGGGATTTGCCCACTGACTGTCCAGCCTTGTACTATCCAACGCTGTCTCTGCCTTTCATGGGTTCCCCGCAGTAAGGACAGTGGGGCACATCAGAAAACGTTCTCTCCCCTCCTGTCACAGAGACACTCCTCATTGAATCCCATTCAGAGAGTCTCTCTAGGGACTGCATTGCTATCAAGCAGAGAATGTATAGTAAGTAATAACCATTAGGTGTTTACCAAATACCAAGCACTCTTCTAAGCTGTTAGCACAAATTCACTTACAATGACATCTTGAAGTAAGTGTTCTTAGGAGCCTCACCTTACACTTGAGGAAGTGGAGACACAGAGAAATGATTAAGTGGCCCACCCAAACTCTACCGGTCAGTAGAGGGACTTCCATCTGAGCCTTCTGGGAGCCCCCAGCCGCTGCCTGGTCTGTTCACCACACTGCCTCCCGCGAGAGCCCTGGGGCTTGTTCTCTCCCAGGCCCTCTAGAAAGGCAACAATCCTGTGCTATCCTCATTCACTCCTCTTTGAACTTTGGATGGGGCAGGAGGCAGGGGCCAGGCGCCTTCAAGGCCATAAGGTTCTAGAACTGGAGAATAATGTTCATCTACTCTGTGCCTGGTGTTTATGTGTATCAGTTTATGGCATCCTCAGAGAAACATTGCTATCCTGCTAACAAAAAAAGAAAACCAGCCGTTTAGAGGTTAAATAGAGGTCATAGATCTCAAAATCTGGCTACGGTATTCTGTTGACTCTAAGGTACCATCATCCGTGAGATGCCCCATTTTCTATGGAGCACTAAGAAAGAAAAACCCAGTATGGGGAGTCTGAAAGAAACTCCTCCCAGTAAGCTGGGCTTACCCTGCAGGTAAGGATGGACAGAAAAAAATCCCACCCTCACACCCATCCCCTGGGACTGGTTAGGAAAAGAAAAAAAAAAAAAAAAGGAAGAAGAAGAAGGAAAAAAAAAAAAAAAAAGCTCTCCAAGAGTTTAAGCTCCAAAATGGAATCCACGTAGCTTTGCCGCCTGATTTCACACACTGAATATGGTCTTTAAAAAACCTGAGGCAGGGAATAGAATGTGAAGTGGTCCCGGGTTGATACTGCCCCCTGCTGACCAGCAGAAGCAATCACAAACGTCTCTGAAAGGACTCAGGGCTTTACCACTCCATGGAGAATAAGATGCAATCTGGTTTCAGAGATGTTTAAAATTGTGCATCATAGGATTGTTGTAATATATACAGCGTCTGTGACTCGAAAGAGCTCTTTCCTCCCACTGCCCTACCACGCTTCTTCGGAGCAAGTTTGCTTCCTAGAAACTTGTTTTCTGAAGGAAAAACAGGAAAGGGAAACGTTGATTTTTACCATTGGAATTTTATGGGGAAGAAAAGGCTTCATTCTGTTTGAACAATAAGAAAATGTGTGAACAAGGGAATTATTTTTCCCTCTCCACCTTTGTAGTGAGTTAGAGAACATAAAACTCCTTCTAAATATCATTCAGACATTTTCTGGTCACATTCGCTTAAAAAAATGGGCACCTCTACAAACAGTGTCCTGTGAAATAGGACCTTTACTACCTCGTGGTGTTGCACAAATACCTGTTAAATGAATGAAGACACAGGCTAAGGAGCAGTTTAGAGGAGACTGTCTTGACTCCTGGTAAGCTGGTCTCGGAATATTTTTAGAACTCTAAGAGCCAAAAGGCATGAGTCAGTGTTGATATGACTCTGAGCAGTAGAGCTTCAGGAGAGGAGACTGTGAAGTTCTGCTCACATCCTTCCATGTCACTTCATGATGGTACACACGCACTCACACACACACGTTTGCACACTCACACACTCACACTTTCTCAGACACTTACACCCTGGCACTCTCACACATGTACACACATAAAGGAATCTTTTGAGTTAAGCAGCGTGTTCATGACTCGTGGCATCACCAATATTGTGCAGCATGTGTTCATGTCCCTCTCTGGTCCTCCTCCCTCTCTCCCCTCTCTGGTCCTCTGTTTCTGCATCTGTGAAGAGTCTAGCAGCCCCTGGCATCTTTCAGCAATCGATGCCATGAGTCCCTGAATTCCCTATGACCGTGGTGACCATATGTCCTGGTTTGTCCAAGGCATTTCTTTTCTTTTTTTTTTTTTTTTAAGATTTTGTTTATTTGAGAGAGCCCAAGCAGGAGAGAAGGGGCAGAGGCAGAGGGAGATGCAGACTCCCCACTGAGCAGGGAGCCCTGGGATCATAACTTGAGTGAAGGCAGACATGACTGAGCCACCCGGGTGCCCCAAGACACTGATTCTTTCAATGTGATTATTAGTAGTACCTCCCTTCACTTTCAAAACTCACTGGTGTGGATAATAAGAAACATGAGCCCAGGCTTGCTTCTTAACCAGATTAGAATTCATGGTTCTTAGCATCTCTAGTTCCCAGCATCCCCATGAGGACTTTCTGAGCAGACCTCTGGGTAGGGTGGGAGGGCATAATCCAGTCATTAAAGGTCTCCTCCAGGTCCTCCCAAATTTCACAGAAAAATCATCTGCCTTTCTTTAGCCTCAAGCTAAATACTTCCTGAGACAGCTTACAGATCTCAGGGACAAATAAAAAATTAGAATTATGGTAAAAGGGATGTAGAAACATGGCATGTTTGTCAATACTGACAATCATATTGGATTTTTCCCCCTTTCTTACATGTGACTTTTTCTTATCAGAAAAAATGAATGCATTTTCACTAACAAAAGTTTATGCCCATCACATAAGACAAAAAGCAGAAAGTAACATCTCCTGTGACTTTACAAGCCAGGATAACCACTATGAACATTTTGGCATCTGTCTCCCTACACCTTCATGCTTGTAATTCTTAATGCTTATCTGTGCAATTTTTTAATTAAAATGGGACCATTTTGTACATAATGATTTGTGATACAGTGTTAAGCACTCTTTGCTTGAACTTTTTCCCATATTATTAAATATGCAGTTACAAAATAAATTGTAACTACATACTACTTCATTGTATGTTTTAACCATTTGGGGCTTTTTTCTCAGTTTTCCACTCTTATAAAATTATAAACTCCATTGCAGTAACCATTGTCTTAGTTAAATCATACACCCATGCTTAATTCTTGCCTTAGGAATAATATCCTAAAAATGGCTACAAGAGAATGTACATTTAAAAATACTTGATGTGCATTCCGAAATTGCTCTCACAATTGTGCCTAGACTTTTAAATTGGCCACTTGGATAAGAAACAGTGTCTCCTTGTCAGTTTTTTTTTTTTTAATTATTCTTGAGGTTTAAAGTGGATCTGTAGATGTTTTTATGTTTTGGTCTTTCTGTTTCTCCTTTTGTGGTTTGCACATTTGTCTTGTCATCTTTCATTGTGGTACTCACCTCAGTGTTATTGATGTGTGAGTATTCTTTATGTATATAGGGAGAGACTTAATCCCACAACACTTACAGGAAAGGGGTATTTATCAGCCTCTGGTCCTCATTTCTCTTTTAGATCAAGGCTTTTCATATATATATTATTTGTGAAGCTTAAGAGGGCGAAGGCAATTAATTACAATTACTTGTGGATGTTTCCAGGTCAAATAAACTAGCCCAATACCTGTAGTTCCTGAAGAGAGTTCAGTAACATAGGGACACATACTTGGATGGACTTTGATAAGCTTAGTTTTTTAAAACAGTATCGCCATTTCCAAACGAGTCAACTTCCTCATCACGAGAAAGGTTGGGCTATGTTTAATATATACTTCAGAACTGGTTTATGGGAATTTATGCTTTTGGTGTGAGCATTTTAAGAGGATAAGTACTGAAATCAAACCATATCCATGATGACCAGATTTCCTTCTCTTTTTTTCGATGCTGGCATCCTTTAGCTAAATTTCAAGATGTTTTCTGTTGAAAAAAAGCCTCCTTATGTGATTGTGAAAAATTTTAAGGATAAAAAGCCTCTTTGTCCCAGACTCATATTTTTTCAAATAGAATGACATTTGGGGATCTTTTTAAAAATACAGGTACCCACCCATCACTCTGTCCCCAAGATTCTGATGTTCCAGAGGGAGCTAGGAATCTAGGATTCCTTTGTCCCAAGTTGGTGGCCAACCTTCTCTGTCCTTGGCTGTACATTAGGATTTGGGGTTGTTACTTGACAAACACCGTCAGAGATCAGGTCATATCAGAAGGTCCTAGATCCACACTGGATGCCAATATGACCTCAGGGAATGTCTCCATAAGGCTCAGTGTTCCTAGGAGCTCAGACTCTAGAGTCAAGCTGACCTTGGTTCAAATCCCACTTTGGAAATAAAAGTGGGTGCAAAGAATGGTTAATGAATTTATGGGTCATGAGTGGGTGCTGACACGTTGAGAGCCTTCCATCAGGCAGGTGGACATTCATGCATCTCCTTGATCTCAAAAGTGCCCAGTCTTTGTTAAAAGACAGAGAAAGAACATACACCTGATTACTGGGTAGACATGCTTGAATCCAGTTCCTACCAATTACTGACTGAGTGACATAGAACAAGGTGACCTCACTGAGGGGATAATGATCATAATACCTGCCTCTTCACTGGGTTGTTGTGAAATTCAGTTAACATAATACTCATGGAATAGATGTTTGAATAAAGGCAATAGTTATTCTTTTCCCTTTCCTTGTGATTGATCCTATGTCTATCCATATCTGCGCCAGGCTAAACCCTCACTTAACATAAATCTCAGACATATATAGCTTCCATGAAGAAATGACTTCATTAAAAATGGTGGGAAGAAACAGTGTTCCTGTGGCTTGTATACCAGGGTCACAGCCTTCGCAAATACGTAATCACATAAGAACATTATGGTGCATACTAGCCAAGTACACACGACAGCCCACTGCGGGAGGCCTTCCTGGCCCTGCCTCCCAGTCAGAGCAGAAGCAGCAGCCACTGTGGTCCCCTGGGATGTATGTAAATATGTAAGAGTCATTCAGTTGTCTTTTCTCTAAATGATTTTATTATTCCAAATTCTCTATTATCACCATCTTCCAAATAAGATGAGAAAGATTGGCTCTCTTTAAGGACATTTGGTGTTTGATCATCCCTAAAGGCCATGCCCTTCTTTCTAGGAGACCAAGCCAGCTCAGGTTTTTAGATTTCACAGATAGGTGTCTTTATGCTCCTGCAAGGACTGTCCTTTTGTCCGTGCTCATGATCCCTGGGAAGTCCCTCCAGCCCAGTGCAGAGCATTTGCTGCACACTGACTGCTTCAGACATACACCAGGGCAGGTGCTGTCAGAAGATAGAAAGACGTGGCTTCCACTCCCTTCAAACTTACACTCCAGCTTGTGATCTCAGGCAAGTCATTGAACTTCCCATCCCCACAAGGCTGCTGTGCAGATGAAAGGCAGATAACTCACATGGAGTGCCTCAAGGCAGCAGCGTTGCAAAGACACGGACATTTGTTGATCGCTTGCTACTCTATCAGGCCCTACCATAAGCATTTTATATTTGTTACCTCACTTAATTTTTACAGCAGTCATTTCATGTAGGTATTGTTGTTTGATAAATAAGGGAGGCTCAGAGGGTTGGAGTAACTTTCTCAAGGCTCAAACATATAGAAGATAGCAGAGCAGGGATTCAAATCTAACTCTTTTACCCAAAACTCGGATTTTTTTCTACCACACTTTGCAAGAGCTTATTATTTTTAAGGTGTCTGCTTTTCATATAGTTTGGAATTGTGTTGAGGATGAGGCTGATGGGGTATGCCAGAGGGATTATATAGCTATGCATGTGGCACATACCTTGGAGGCAGGAAAAAAAGCAAAATTAAACCATGAAATTTTCTCTCAACTTTTGTTTACTATCCCCCCAACACAGACACGCACATACACAGAATGCACATGTTGCATGTATGTAGACACATGCATGTGCACAGACACATACACATGCACACATGTATACACACCCATGCACAGACATGCACACATGGACACACACATCCATGTACATGCACATATACACAGGCATGTGTATAGACACATGCAGTGCCTACGTGCATGTGCCCATGCAAAAGCAGAGGTATGTTTACATGCATAAATGTACACATACCCATGCACAGGCATGTACATATGCATGCATGTGCACACACATGCACACAGAGGCAGGTACAATGCATGCATGCATGGGCACATGGATGCACATACATGTGTGTGTGCGTGTATGTACACATGTGCACAAATGTACACACTGCAGGTTTACAGACACATGCACATGCACACATGTGTACATGCATAAACTGGTATAGTGCCTACATGTACACGCCTATGTGCATGCATAGGCACATGTGCCTACATGTACCCACATGTATGGATACACACATGTGCATGCAGACAGGTACACATGCATACATTACACACAGAGAAACAGGTACACACATATGCATGTACATGCACACACAATCTGTCACATGTTCCTGGCAGCACCCAGATATGACAAGGATAATCCCATCACTCTCACTGTCCATGTGCCTGTGAAAACCCAGTAAGTGACTAAACAGACACATGAGACTCTGTCTTAGGGCTGTGGGGGTGGGCACAGTGAGACCTCGAGTTACCCCTGAGTTGTGTAACAAAACATTAAGCTTGGTGGTGTGAGCTGTCGAAGACAGAGCTAAGTGAGCCAGTTGGTTTGAGAGAACAGGCAAACCGGACAAGAGCCACCTCACAGGCCAGAGGCACATCAGACAGACAAAGTGTGAGCTTCCTCTTCACACCCAAGTCAGCCATCAGCTCTTGCCCACTTTTTAGGTAAAAATAATAATACTTGTCATAGACAGTACTTGCAATGAGCCAAGTCTGTTGCTGAGTTCTTTCAAAACACTCATTTGACGTTACTCTTTTTTCTGTCACCAACCACATAAAAACAAGGACTTGTTACACAAGGGAGCCTTTAGATAATCCTTTGGCTGAGTACAGGTGGTTCTTATCTGCGTTCAGAATTTCAGTTTTCCTCTAGACTTTATAAAGAAATCAATTTAAGTAGGAGCTTGAACGAGTTCTGGAAAAATGCATCATAAACTTTGACATTTCTCTTTATTTTTTTCCCACCCACTCCTGTTGCAGTGATGACAAGTGGAATGACATCATTAAGGAGGACTTGTGGCAAAGCCAAGAAAGCTAGCCAGATGAATAAATTTTCTAATGGATTAGAATTTTGGACTCTGGAATTAGGGAATGAAAAAATATGCATGCATTTTTTTTCTGGAAGGTGTGCAGAATTTATTATTTCCATTTCTTATTTAGGTGCAGAGATGTAAGAATCTGGAGCCTGAACCAAATGGTCTCAGGTCTTTTTTCTTTTTTTTCCAAATCAGACCCTTCTTGATCATTTTCATGATGTAATATTTAAAATTATTTTTGTTTTTTTACTTTTTTATTATTATGTTTAGCATAATAGCCAGCATATAGTACACTGTAAGTTTTTGTTGTAGTGTTTTAAAAAAATTATTCTGTTGTGGTCATGGGTTACTTTTGAGTTTTATTGTAAAGCCCAAAACTGCGAGACTGTTTAGGCCACCTTCTTCAGGTGGGAAGAAGAGATTTCAAAGAAGCTTAGCAAGAGAATCCATCCCTTATTCAAACAGTAGCTTTGTGAGACTCCTTTATATTTGTGATATTACCCTGTAAAATTACTGTTATTTCTAACACCCTCTAGGCAATCAAATGATATCAAGGGTCATTTCACTTATCTCTTTTTTATCAGACCAATTAGCCAACTCTAGTCCCACAAAGCCAGTATTTGCACAGTCAAAAGTAACAATTTCATCCATAAGTGCAGTGTAGAATGGTAAAATTATGATGATTTCAACCCAAAGGATATTGGCTCAGTCCTTAGTGGAATCTTAATGTCTCAGGTATAGACCTCACCAATACCTACAACCAGGGGCTTCTAGGCAAGGAACACAGGAGTAGTTACCACTCCTTTGGGCTTATTGTGGCTTGGGGAACTGGGCCAGTAAAGAAAAGAAGAGTGTCCTCCCAAGGATGAGAGATTTGAGAAACGGTGAACTAGAAGATTTGGGTGGGAAGCTTTGTAAAGTCCTGCTAGGAATTCTCATATGTCAGTCAACCTCCTTACAAAGGAAGACCATAACATAATATCGTAACACATTATTGATACTGTATTGTCCTTAAGGAACTTTTGTCATGCCTGGTAAAGCGTCCTCCCAGCCTCCGTCTTCTGAAGCTGTCCATCTTAGATATGTGTTCACATGATTCCTTATGAGTTTAGTAAAGATGCGGAAATTTACTTTTGTTCAAACGTCGGGTTACTTGGGAAGAAGTATGACCATGAGACGTTCCTCAGACACATCTGTCACTCATAGACTTATTACTGATTTGGTTAGACACTAGACACCAAGATAGGGAAAATTATCAATTTCAAAAAATGAAATTATTGAAAATTAGTCCTTCCCTCTTTTATTGCAATTGTGCCTTTTCCTCAAATGATCAATTAAGGGTGTTCTAGCCATTATCATGCTACGTAATGCATGAGCTTAACCACAGAAGTTAAATTCCTTCATTCACTCATGCAAAATGAGATCATCCCGGTTGAGATTCTTCTTTAACTTAACAAACATATTAATTTATTCTAATGAAACGTGTGCTAGAAAACGATCTTTTTTCCAATTAGATTTATCCAAAGATGGAATGGGTTCTCAAGTGAGGGACTGATTTCCCCCATCATTGGAAATCTTCAGGCAGGAGTTAATAGTTCATTTTGGAGGGATTTTACAGAGTAAAATTGGCATGAGTAAGCATTGTCCCAAGGTGACAAATACAATCCACCCCTTTTATAAAATTGTGTGATCTCACATACACAATTGAGTGAAAAGACAGTATGGCTGTAGTTTGGACAATTAACTGGGTTACTGCCTAAGTTAGAACTATTCTTTACATCTTACAGAGATGCAAGAATTTCATCAGTGCTCTTTAGCTCATGGTTGAAGTGGCCAATCTAGGAGAAAAGGGTAATTTTCCTCCCACACATATGGGAAGGTTTTCCAGGCCTGACTCAGACACAGAAACAGAATATTGGAAGCTCTGTTCATCACCTCTGAAAGCTAGCTTCCCTGGTCACAACTTCGTGGATGAAGATTCTAGAATAACCTTGTCCTGTGTGACCAAACTTGGGTTGCATGCTTCCTTGTGACAGATCTAGGAACCTCAAAGCCTCGTGGCTCTGATGTCCTTTCTGAAGATGTCTTTCAAAAGAAGGCAGGGCAACACCCCCAGACATGAACAAAATGAAACACACATTCTTCCTGCCCCTAATTCCTTGGAAGGGACCCCATGTCTCAACCTGGTCAAACAAGTAGGAAAGTTTTATTTTTAAAACAACATTTTAATCACTTGTGGTGATTAAACAGCCACAGGTTGTGGTTCTTCTTATTCTGTTACTCTTACATAAAGCCCACTGTGCCTTTTCCTTTCTTTCCTGCTAGTGGTTCACTCCTGCAGGCCTTGAGAAAAGGGCTCTTTCCTTTGTATTGCTTTGTGCTGGTGATCCATCCATTAATCATGAAAATTCAGCAGTGCTAGTTTGTTAAACTCATTCATAGGGTGTTTCTAAGGGCCATGCTTGGCCCAGATCATGATTTACTCTCATTCTAACCATGATTTACATAAACTCAAATTTTTAACACATTCCCTTTCTTTGTATCATGAACCACATCACTGAAATATAGCAAAACATGTTGTACAGCACCCTATGAAGAAGATAACCATGCCTTGAAAACATCAACCTAGCAGCAGATAGTATAGCCAATGACACATGACACTCCAGGGCTAAACTCTGGATTTCCTACTTATAATCTGTGAAGTTCTAGTTGAGTTACTCCAATTATGCTAAACCTCGGTTTCATTATCTGCAAAATGGGGATGTGATAAACATAATCTTCCTCAAAGCATTTTTGTATTAACTAAAAGAGATTGTGCACGTAAAGCACATGACATGGTGCTTACCTTGCACCAGGCATTAGTTATTATTATTCAAATATGTTACAAGATTTTGAGCATTTCCTGAGTCAACCAGAGCCCTATGGATTAAAAAAAAAAAAAAGTAATCGAATTCTAATCTAAGATCTCAAAGAAAGCACTTGTAACTTGTTCCAAGTGGCATACTCTTTTAATTGGCATTAATCCCAGTATAGTCGGCATAGGTACTGGCTCCAGGCTTTTTCTGCTCCCAGACAGTGGTCCAACAGAGTGAACACACCATTGAGAGCTAAGAGGTGTGGCTTATTATCTGAACTTGGTCACCAATCCCCTAATTGACCTTGGCAAACTCTTTCTCTATATCTGATTCTCAAGTTCTTCATCTGAATATATATATATATTCTCTTGAAGACCAAGGATCAGTGAATTATAAAGACCCAGTAGTCATTTCCAATGACACCTTTCCTAAAGGTCTCTGGAGAAGTGGAGAATTCCACCTGCTGGTGGGAGATGTTCTAGGAGGCAGGGGAAGGAATAAAGGCAGGGGCTTTTCCTAAGACAAAACAAACAAACAAACAAACAAAACCCACACATACATACTAGATTACAATTCCTTTTTAAAGAATCCTTTCTAACATGATGGACCAAACAGTCAGCCATACTCTAGGGGACCCTACTGAGTACAAGGTACCATTTTGCACAGAGGAATGGAAGACAGCATTCTAGAAGGTAACATTGAGGTTGAAAAGCAGGCTTTGGAAAAGTAACAAGCATAGAAATACAATAAGTATAATTAATTGATTACAGGAAGCACCTGTATGAGGTTGCCCTATGCCCTAAGAACCTGCTCTGGGCGTTTTACATATATTAACTCTTTCATTCTCCCAGCAACCATAATGAGATAGTTCCTATTATTATCCTTATTTTCTTTGTGAGCAAACTGTGGCATACAATGCTTAGTCATCTTGTCCAGGATTCGTTCCATAGATAGTAGGTATTGGAGCTAAGGTTCAAATCCAGGTAGTCTAGCTCTAGGTTAGTTCATTTTGCTCACCACTAAGACTTAAAAGGATAAGTAAGGCCAAGTGAGGACAGAACAGACATGAGGTGAGCAGGAGAGAGCTCTAACAATGGCAGGAGAGAACGTACATGTAACTTATTATAGCTGCGAGCCCGAGTGTTCAGACCTTCACAAGTCAAGAGGAAGTGAAATGAATCACCACCCAATGTCAGTACCCTATCATCCTGAGCCAATTAGGAATGTTCTTTCCATAGTTCTGTTCTCCTTTGTGCTTCCAAAGTAACAATGCTCTCTGTTCTGAAACCCAGTATTTTATATTCGATTGACATCAGCTTCCCAATATTATAAGGCTCTTCCTTGTGACAGTGTTGGCACTGGAGTTCAGGCATGAATAATAGAATTTATTATTCAATCCTAGCACAAATAAGATAATAGCATTGGGAACCTATGAATTGTATTCATGCCCCCATATGACAGATCAGAAAAGGGAAGTTCAAAGAAACTGGCTTCACTCACAGCAAGCCACTGACAGAGTAGCCAATCTGGAGCCAGAAGAAGTCTTTCCAGCCTGCCAGCAGAGGCAAGTAAAAAACCTAAAGCCACTTTAGGCTGGACCAGTAGTGACTATGTGACGTTTTTAAGGTCATCACTAAGAAGCATTCAGGAAAGGAAAGGAGGCAGAGACTCGGGCTTTTGATCTACAGGAAAGACTTCTTCACAGTAAAAATAGACCCAATATGGAAAGGAACCCTTTGCAAAGGAGTGAGTTCTCAGACACCAGGAGTATCCAAGTCAAGGGCAGAAGATCCCCCTAGGATTGCTGCCTCCACCCAGTGGAAAGAAACCCACTTGCCTCAACAAAGCAGAGAAAGGCATCTGATGATAATCAGCAGGTGTTTGAATAGACGTCAGGAATGTCACGGAAAGGATTCCTGAAGGTCACCTTCCATTATAACTCCAAGCTGCTGTGATAATGTGGGGAAGATAAAGATGCAGAAAATGAGGAAGACAGGGATTCGACAAACTAAAAATTATCGTTGTTTTAAAAATCTCATGCCAAATCTATATAACCAAGCTCGTTTGACATTCATCAGTCAGCTAACAAAGAATCATTAGATTTTGTACAATTAGTTGTTAAACGAAATTCAGACATGTATCTTTCCTTGACTTAACTGCTTTGTGGCTGATTTCCAAGCTGGTATGTATATGCCTCTCTCTGATTGTGCCCCGTCCTTAGGTAGTGCTCTTGGTAATACGGATTTTCTGTAGTTTTATCGGGAGTGAGGGTAGCTTATCGTGATGTTTCAGGGGAGCAGTCCAGTTTCCCCTCCAGATACTGAGCAGGTGTTCGGCAAGCAGACAGACCCTCAGTCCTGAGGAACAGAAAAAGCATTGCCCTGAAGCAGGAATGAGAGTGCACTCTCTGAACAACGTTATGGCCCCTGCTGTGGAGCTCGCTGGCCGCAGGACATTGCCATTCCCCCACATCTCAGCCAGGACACTGAACAGTCCATTCAGTCTAAAACCCAGACCACACCAAGAAGTAGGCAAGAGAATAAAAATCATGTAACTATTGATCGTGACTACCACACCAACAACAAATTGGACTGATTTTAGTATTTCTTTGAAGTGACCCAAACCTTCTCTCCGTACTGGGGACAAGCCTGCAGTGTTGCCAGAGTTCCATTTACTTGTTTCCTTTATAAAGTAACTGTGAATTTCAAGTCAGGGAATACAAAAAAGTTCCAAAGCCAGGCTTAGCTTTCTGCTCCCCTGCCCTAAAAATGATCTGCATGCTGAATGATCTATGGCAAGTTGTTTGACCTCTCTGGCATTGAAAGAAAATGAGGGGCTTGAGGAAGGCTGATATTAAGGTCTTCCTCAGTTTTAAAAATCCTTTCTTCCTTCTGAAGGAATTGGACTCTTCTTCATTTAGTGACTCCAACATGGTTTCAGGAAATTAGACGGGACTAAGGCAAGTGCCTATTCAGTGTTGACCTTCCAGAAGTTTTTAAGGCTAGACAGTGAAATCACTGAGCTCGCTGGATAATCAAAATAAAGTTAGTACCACTACCCAGGGTTGCCTGGAGCAGACAAGAAAAGGGCATGGAACACATTGGATGATCAGTTGGGTTTCTGTGTGTGAAATGAAAGGGCTTTGCATTCACTGGAGTTCTCTTAGTCTGCTCTCTCTTCTAAGATTCTGTGATCTTATTTTTTAATAGTTTTCATTAAAAAGGAGGCAGGAAGACTCGGGGGGAAACCTTTCCCTGTATCCCCCGCCTAACAAGAAATAGAGCAAGACCCTTCAATGACTTAAGTTTAATCATGAAGAGAGTCCATGTGAATTTGATTTGTGACCTATATGGCTGTGTGCTCTTCTGTTTTGTTTAAGTGATGCTAGTTCAGAGGGAGGAGAGCTGGATAAGCTTGCACAGAGTCCCTTCCCTTTCCTTTTTGCCTGGAAGACAATAAGATTCAGTCCTGGGCTCTCACTGGAAGGTTGGAGGGAGGGATGGAGATAATGCTCTGCGAAGGGTTAATTAAAATATGGATTCCTCCTTTAAAAAAAAAAAATGTTTTAATGCTTTGTTTCTTCTTGTTGTTTTTCCTCAACTCCAAACACTGGGAAAACTTAACTCTTCCAGAAATGCAGCTTTGCTGTGAAGTAATTTGTTCTCTTTCTTCTTCTTCTTCTTCTTTTTTTAATTACAGTATTCTCAAATGAGGGATGAAGTATTCAAGTCAAACTTGGTCTGTGCATTTATCGTTCTTCTATTTATCACGGCGATACAAAGTTTGCTTCCTTCTTCAAGGTAAATATGAAAGGACTAACTTTTCAGGTGAAATGTTTTTGTGAGTTGATGGTCCCTCACTTGGAGCCAGTCAGCTGACTTTCCCAAGGGACCAGAATTTAAAACGATGGGACCCAGAATCCACACCAAATCGTTTGATAATATCAGTGTCTATCCTGGTTGTCTTACTCTGCATCTTCTCATTGCTCTGCAATGAGTCTTTCTCATGATCTTAATAAAAACAACCACCAAAATCAAAATAGGCCCCACTCTTATTTGACACTGCACCTTTGAATGTAGCAAGTAAGTATTAGAGCCTCTGCCACCACAGTCTTGTGTCTCCATTAATCACCACTTTGTTGTTCATAGATACAGCACCAAAGCTTCCTGGGCCAGCAAAATTGGCCCTTTAATAATAGCACAAAAACCTATATGTGGCCAGAAACTGTTCCAAATACTTTCCATGCAGTAACTCATGAAATCCTCATGGCAACCCTATGAGGTAGGTACGACTAATGTCCTCATTTAAAGAGAAGAGCATTGAGACCTAGAGTCATGAAATAATTTGTACCAGGTCTTACCATTGAAAAGTTACAACCTGCATTCAAACCCAGGAAGTCTCCCTCCAGAGTCTGGGCTCTTGACATTCTATCAGACACAGACTTATATTGTATGGGCCGTCAGTGCCCAGAGCCAGCATTTGAACTTAGTTCTGGGTTGTCCATGGGCCAAGCTTTATGCTCTTCCTGTGAGAGAACACTCTGATTCCCATTTTGTCGATGAGGATTTATCCAAGGTCACATATCTCTATAATGGCTGAGCTGGAAATTGAACCCCAAGACAGAGTCTGTGCTTTTAACTACCTACCAACTCTGTACCAAAATCAGTAATTCATTTTGACCAGATGGATTAAAGAAGAGTTTGTAGAAAAGGTAATATTTGGAGCTGAGCAGGATGAGACAGGAAGAGTAAGTGGAAGAGCATTCCCAGTTTATAAAACAGCACTGGCAAAGGCACAAGGGTGTGTGAAATGTTGTGTTTGTAGAGTAGTGGGCACTTGGGAGAGTCTAGAGTAAAGTGTTTGTGTGAGGATGTGATATGGTGGACACCACAGATGAAGAAGGAGTGAGGTAGTACAGGCTCAGTGTCTGCGATGATGAAAGGTGTTCAAGCTAAGTAACACTCTGAGAATGACCATGCTTGACATTCTCTTGATTAGCAAGGATACTAGGAAAGAGAAAGGGACTCCATGGAGATGGTGGCCTAAGGTGGTGCATTTCAGAACCTCTCAAAACTCCCACATATCTAAACAGCTAGATAGCAAAACCAAACACTTCATGGACTGTATTTACAACAAAAACAGATGAGATGATAGCCCCATAAGTTCCCAAATGGAAGTGGGTAGTGACAGTCTCCCAATAGCCCCAGGATTGTGTGACATCAGCATCCATGTGGGTGGAAACAGAAACAAACAAGTAGGTATCTGTCATGTCTGTGAGCAAAAAAGCCCCAGTATAGCCAATAGATATTCACTGGGAAGTACCACAGGGCAAATTGAGGAAGCAGCTAGAAAGGGGAGGGGCTTGCCTAATCCAGCATCCAGTGAGTGTAAGGACCCACAGGAAGTCCTGAAAGGCTGGAACTGTCACATGCTGGGAATCCACCAGACCAACCACCCCATCTCCCTCCTAGGATAGCACCTTGAAAAGATCTGTGTGAGGGAAATCAAGAGGACTCACAGTAAAGACTATGTGAAGAAGAAATACCAGGGTCATTGTAAAAGTGGAAAGAGAATGTAGCCATCACGCTTTTGAACACCACATGAAAGCAACTAAAGAGAGAGCGCCACAGAGGTGAAAAATAAACTCTCTTAAGCCACGCCCATTTCTAGAAGTTCAGTAAAGTTAATCTGACACAAAAATGAGCAACAAATCATATTGGTGGCAATTCGATACCAAGTTATTATTAGATAAATGGAGGGAAAAGGTAGGTCGATTTCCTTACAGTAGATGAAAACATTCCAAAAGACAGGCCTATAACGTGTATCAAATCTATAACCCACTACCTCAAAAGAATTGAAGCACTTCATGTGGTTCAAGACATGAACTAACAACCTAAACCAGAAGTAGAAAAACAGAAATTCAACAAGAGAGTTCAGGAAGGAAATAAAAATGAGAATAAAGATACATTTCAGAAACGAAGACCTAAGAAGAGGGAATATAGAGCATAAACACAGCAAATAATGCCTTACGAGGAATAGAAGGTAAAAAGAATTTTTTTTAATCAAAAAGAAGAGTAATAGTCAGAGCTCCCTTCCCCACACCTTCCCACAACACTGACAAGAATCCAGAAAATTAATGGTGGACTATAGCTGAAAGAACTACGAGACACAGACTCTTTCTGAGGAGGAGTTCTCAGGGGAGCCCAATTCAAGAGGGGAGACAAAAACCAGGACATAAGGAATTTGTAACCACTTGTACTTATATAGCTACTGAAAACACTAAATGTAGCCCAACTCCAAGGTAGATTTACTTAATCCTTATAGTAAAGATTAATTTGCCTCAGTTTCTTGAACCTGATATAATGTGACTGGTTTTCAACAAAAAATTACAAAGTATGCCTAAAGGAAATAAGACTAAATAATCATTAGAATCAGACTCAGGGATAACAAAGATGCTGAAATTATCAGAAACAGAGTTTAAAATGACTATTTTTAGTGTATTAAGTGTTCTTCACAAATTTGCCCATCATCCTTGCACAGAGGCCATACTAACCTTCTCTGTATCGTTCCAATTTTAGTATATGTGCTGCTGAAGCAAGCACAATATATTAAGTGTTCTAATGGAAAAATTAGACACTATGCAAGAACAGATGGGAAATAGAAGTAGAGAGGAACTCTAAGAAAGAATCAAAAGTAAATGCTAGAAATAAAAACACTGCAACGGAAATAATGAAGGAGCTCATTAGTAGACTCAACAAGGCCAAAGAAAGAATCAGGGAGCTTGAATATAGGTCAAGAAATTCTCAAACTAAATACAAAGAAAAAAAAATAAGTGGGGAAAAAACAGGTCAAAGCATTTACAAATCTACTTTAAACATAAAAACTCAAATGTGTTTAAAGTAAAAGGATGGAGAAGATATGCTCTGCTAACACTAATCAAAAAAAAACTGTAGTAATCATATTAATTTCCATCATAGTAGACTCAGAACAAGGAAAATTATCAGCGGTGAAGAGGACATTACATCATGACCAAAAAAAACTCAATTCTCAAGGAAGACATAACAATATGTATGTTATTTCTTGTATCTACCTATGAAGAAAGTGTCAAAATACATGAAGATTAAATAACACATGGGACAACACAGAAATCTCAAGAGAAATTTCAAAATATTTTCACTTAAGTGGAAATAAAAATACAATGTATCAAAATGTGTAAGATACAATAAAAGCAGTGTTTAGAGGGAAATTTACAGTAATCAATGTATATATTACAAGAGAAAAATCTAAAATCAATAATCTAAGTTCTACCTTTGGAAACCAGAGAAAGAAAAGGAATCTAAACCCAAAACAAGTAGAAGATAAGAAATCATATAAATTAGGGCAGAAATCAATGAATTTGGAAACAGGAAAATAATAGAAAAATCAATAAAACTGAAATCGGGTTCTTTGAAAAGATTAATAAAATCAGTAATCTCTGGCCAAGTAAACAGAAGAGAGAAGCAGAGAAAGTGACACATACACAAATTACCAATATCACTAGTGAAAGAACTACTGATCTCACAGACATTAAAATGATAAAAAAAGAATAAGTGCCCATAAATTTAACGAATGAGATGAAATGGACCAAGTTGTTGAACGAGACACAAACTACCCAGATCTACACAGGAAGAAAAGGTTAACATGAAGAGCCCTGTATCGATTAAGAAATGGTGTCAGTGATTTAAAAACTGACTAAAAAATAAAACACTAGATCTATATGGTTTCACTGGTGAATTCTACCAAAGATTTAGAGAAAAAATTAATACCAATTCTACACAACCTCTTCCAGAAATTAGAAGTGGAATGAACGGTTCCTAACTCATTTTAATGAGGACAGAATTACCCTAATACCAAAATTCAGTAAAGACTGAATAAAGTCAATCTTTAAGGAAAAGAAAACTACTACTTAAAGAAAAAACTACTTAAAGGACAACTACAGACCAATAGCTTTCATAAACAGAGACACAAAAAATCTCAACAAAATATTAGCAAATCAAATCCAATAATGTATGAAAATAATTACACACCATGACCAAACAGAATATATTCCAGATAGCTAAGACTTATTCAACAATTGAAAATCAAACAGGGTAATCCCCTGCATCAACAAGTTAAAGAAGAAAAACCATATAATCACATCAATTGACACAGAAAAAGTATTTGACAAAATCCAATGCCCATTTAAAGTATAAACTCTCAGAAAACCAGGAATGGAAGGGAATTTCCTTAACTTGATAAACACAATCTACAAAGAACCCATTGCTAGCATCATCCTTAGTGGTGGATAGACAAGAACATTTCCCCTGAATATCAGAAACAAGACAAGAATGTATTATCTCACTACAATTACTGAACATCCTTGCTAGTAAAATAAGACACCAAAAAGGGGGGAAAAAAAGTATACATATGGGAAAGGAAGAAATAAAACTAGGTGTATCTTCAAATGACATGACTGTCTATGTAGAAAATCCAAAAAACTCCTAAAACTAATGAGCAAGTGTAGCAAGCTCACAGTATACAAAGTCAATATACAAAAGTCAATTGCTTCTCCCAATGTCCTCCATGTTCTTCCTTATGCTCCACAAGTAAGTGAAACCATATGATAATTGACTCTCTCTACTTGACTTATTTCACTCAGCATAATCTCCTCCAGTCTCACCCACGTTGATACCAAAAAAAAAAAAATTAGTAATGCCCATTACAGAGAAGTTAGCAAGAAAAGTATAGAGATCAAAATTTATATTTTTAATACTTAATGTGAACTATCACTCTTAACTATTCATATTTTCATTTCCCTCTGCTTATAAATATATGTGGAAGCAATAACTACAATTTTGTTGAGCATTCATTTTTAAAAAAAATATTTGTCTGAAATATTGTAGGTGCTCCAACAGGGGCGCCTGGGTATCTCAGTTGGTTAAGCATCCAACTCGATTTCTGCTCAGATCAGGATCTCAGGGTCTTGGGATTGAGCCTTTCATTGGACTCGAAACTGATCCTGCAGTCTGCTTCTCCCTCTCCGCTTGTGCTCCCTCTCTCTTTCTCTCTATCTCAAAAAAATAAAATCTTTTAAAAAAGTGAAAAAAGTCAATTGCTTTCTCATATACTACCAATTAAAAATTAGCACTTGAAGTTAACTATTTTTAAACCACCAAAAATTAAATACTTAGGTATAGATCTAACAACATATGTACAGGATCTGTATACATAAAACTAAAAAACAACAACAACAACAAAAAAAAACAAACAAACAGTGGAATAAGTAAAAAAAAGATGTAAATAAACTTTATGTTCATGGATTGAAAGACTTGATATTACTAAGATGTCAGTTCTTCTCAACTTCATCTATAGATTCAATTCAGTATCATTCAAAATCCCAGCAAGCTAGTTTGTAGATATCAACAAACTGATCCTGAAGTTTCTATGAGAACACAAAGGCTGTAGCATAACCAGTAAAATACCAAAAAAAAAACCCTAGAGTATTCACACTACTTAATTTTAAGATAATATAAATTAATATAATTATATTAATAATAAAATATAATAACAAATAAATAATAAATAAAATAAATCATAATTATATTAAGATAATTATAAATTAATCAAGAGCATGTGATATTGAAGAAAGAATAGAATATAGTTTAACAGAAAAGCGAGCCCAGAAATAGACTCACTAATATACGTAATAATGAACTGGTTTGTGAAAAGGTGCAGAGTTAATTCAATGGAGAAAAGATATTTTTCAACAAATGGTACTAGAAAAATTGGATGTCCGTATGAAAACCAAAAAAAAAAAAAAAAAAAAAAAAAGGGGCACCTGGGTGGCTCAGTGGGTTAAAGCCTCTGCCTTCGGCTCAGGTCATGATCCCGGGGTCCTGGGATCGAGCCCCACATCAGGCTCTCTGCTCAGCAGGGAACCTGCTTCCCTTCTTCTCTCTCTGCCTGCCTCTGCCTACTTGTGATCTCTGTCTGTCAAATAAATAAATAAAATCTTAAAAAAAATTAAAAAAAAAAAGAAAACCAAAAAAAATCTATACACAAATCTTACATCTTTCACAAAAATCACTGGAAATAGTTTGTATACCTAAATTCAAAATTATAAAATTTCTAGAAGAGAACATAGGAGAAATCTGTGATCTTGCATTTGGTTGTGAGTTTTTAAATATAATGCCAAAATCATGATCCATGAAAGAAAAAATTGACAAGTTGGACTTAATTAAAATTAAAATTTCTGCTGTGCGAAAAACACTATTCAGAGAATGAAATCTCAAGTCACAGATTAGAAGAAAACATTTTTAACTCACATATCTGATAAAGAACTTGTATCCAGGATACACAAAGAACTCTTAAAACTCAACAATAACAAACAAACAACCCAATATTAAAAATAGGCAAAAGATCTGAACAGACACTTCTCCAAAGTAGATACACAAATATCAAAAGAGCATATAAGAAAATGCTCAATGTCATTTTCCACTAGAGAAATGCAAATTAAAACAATGACACTATACTACCACATACCTATTAACAATGAGGGCCAGAAAACAGGAAAGTATTAAAGTATGCACACACACACACACACACACAAACACACAACGATGGGAGAATGTCAAAGGGACACAGGAGTTAACTGAAAGAGCTCCCAGGAACCAGAGATGGAACACCTTGAATAAGAAGATAAATCAAATAGAATTGGGCTATAACCCAAAATATAAAATATAAGATAAATATCTGTTGGTGGAGAGAAATAAACATTGAATGAATAAATTAATTAAGAATAGAGAAATCTCCTATTCAGAAAAATCCCAAATAATTTATGTAGGTACTCTGTCCTCGATGGTAGAATTTAACTCCCCATTCCTGTGGGGTCGTGTGGCTATGCTGAACGGAACTTCCTTCTGAAGAGTATAGTATGGACGGAGGGAAAGCCTAGAGAAACAAGACAAATGCTCCCAGTCAGCTGATGAACATTAACACAACAGTGATAAGTCATGTTGAATGAGAGTGGCACATAACCTCTGTGGTCTTCCCCTCAAAAACCCATAACTTAATCATAGAGAAAGAAAAAGAAAAATTCCAGCTGAAAAACATTCTATGATATACCTGGTTAGTACTATTCACAATTGTCAAGGTCATTCAAAGCAAAGGAAGTCTAAGAAATCCATCACAGTGAGTAGAGCCTAAGGAGATATGACAACCAAAATTGAAAGTGGTATCCTGGATTGAAGATATGAATATGGAAAATCCTATCAAGAATGTCCAACCCAGTATCTATGAGCCTAACAGAGGGCTAGACTGTGCTGTTGAAATAATATTCCAGTTTTTATTTAAAAAAGTTTTTGGAGATATGTATGATTCCAGGGCTGGGACAGGAAATATGCAAGATGAGCCTAAAACATCTTGTCCTACTAGAAAATAAGGAAGCTATCAAGTTGGTTCGCCATGTCTAAAGGACTTGGAAGCCACACTGAAGAAGTTCCCATTGTACCCAATGGAATAACTTGAGCTTGAGTATGGGTAATAGTTAAAACATTCAATGAAAACCCAGAAAATATTTTTAACTTTATGAGTTTATAATGACATTTTTAAAAGTTGAATGGATGATAGAGAATTGATGGATTATCTTGGAAACAAGTAAAAAAAGAAAAAAAGGAAGGAAGGAAGGAAGGTAGGAAGATGTTTTCTCTCCTTCCTGCAAGAAGTGTACCACGAACTCACCAAATAGTAGGTGAGTTAAACATCACAAAATGACTCATGCTAATATTTTTTAAAGAAACTGTATAATTAAAATATTGTCATTTTCCAACATCCCAATGAATTAATGGATCTAGGAATTGAGCAGCAGAGGACATTATTAACACAAAAAGAGAGACAGCCATGTCTCCTGATGGGAGAAGAACAGAACATGTATATAGTCTTACCCAAAAGATTAAACCTAAGTTGGCTCAGCCCTTTGAATCCCGCGTCCAATCTGTAGGAATCATGGAGGATAAAGGATGTTGAATGAGTCTGCAAAACTAAAATCCAGGCAGGGGGGAAATGCTATAGGTCAAGGGCACATATTCTTCAACAAAGACATTGTGAAGAAAATAAAGGGATAAAAAGAGAACCTGCAGATTTTTTGAAAGAGTTAAAAGATAAAACAAATTTAATATTAAAAATGGCACAACTAAGTTATAGTGTCTAAATATAGATGATAAAACTATAAAGGAAAGGGAAGTGATTGGTTGGGAGTAGGAGAGAGGGTTGTATTGGAGCCTGGGGATGGGCTTTCAGAGTGCCCAACAAAGTTCTGTTTTGTGAACTCAGTAGTCATTACAAAGACAGGCATGTTATAATAGCTAATTAAGCTATACTTTGGTGTGGTTTCCTGTGTTTATGCTTCATTTTACAATTTAAAGTCTTCAGTGAGAGAGAGGAGGAAAGACGGTGTACCTCTGCTAAATTGAATGCTTATTATGAATCAGACCTGTATTAGATGCTGGGAATCTATCTGTGAACAAAAAAGACAAAAAAAAAAAAAGTACTCTCATGGATCTTATAATCTAGTGGTAGGAGTCAAAGAAATAATCAGAATATATGTGTATGTCTAGATGTAGATGCAATCTATGTAGCTGCTTGTATGCCATATAGGGATACATATGTAGATATACCTGTGCTCTGCATATAGATAATGTATACACCATGCATGCAGATCTGTATTTGCTATTGCAGTGAATGAATGAATCAGGAAAGGTACCAGGGAGTGCCATAAGAGGCTGGGTATCCTGACTCCCCAAGAACTATTTGGGCCCTCGGTTCTCAGGGATGGTCTCAGGGTGTTGAGCTGTGAGTGATGGCAGGGTCTTGTCAGATTCACCCAAACTTCCTGGACTCCCCTCTTCACTCCTGCCAGTGGAGAGTTGGGGGCCAAGAAGGGCCCCATCTGGTGCATGCTCCCTCCTGACTCCTGAATTCCCAACAGATGTCCTTTGTGTGACCCTTTGTGCTGGACACCATGCTGGACACTGGAGGTACACAGTCCTGATCCCTAATATCATAAAGCTCACAGTATAACTGGGGGAAAGGCAATTAGTTGAACAACTAGAATATGGTACAAAGACTCTGAAGATCAGGCAAGTATATGGTGGAAAAGGGTGTGTGGGAGTGAGGTGAGGAAAACAGATCAAGGCAGTCTTCCCAGAGGAAGTGACACTGACATTTTAACCCCCTCCTGAAGGACTTGCCAGGTCATGGGAGAGGACTAAGATGGAGGGGGTGGGAAGACTGGAAAGTGAGTGTCTGGAGGTGAGGGTTTTGTAAGCCTTGCTAAGGAATTGTGACTGGTTGTCAGTGAAGATATTATCGAAACTTTTCATCAAAGCAGTGATGGGGTCGATTTTGTGTTTAAAGGATCACACTAACATAGAAAATGGAAAGGTGGAAGGGCCTAGAGTTGGGAAGACCAGTAGAAGGCAGGTGTAAAACTCTGGGGTGAGAAATGGTAGGGACAAGATAGTGGTGGTGGCCATGGAGGTGGGGGTTGGACCAGAGAGGAAGAGTTTGTTAGATAGTTAAGGCGGAGATGAATTGGGTTATGGGGAATGGGAAACAGAGAGGAGCACAGGCCAAGCTGAGGGTCTAGACTAGCCCTGGGATAGAAAAGGTCACTGTGCCAAAAAGGAAGGGAGTGTGGCACTCCTCACAGCCTGGGCAGACTCCCCTCCCAAAGGCCTTGACCAGGGAAGGTGAGCCAGCCCTGCTGCTTGATTCCTGCCTTCAGGGGAAGAGAACCAGCTCCTCCGGCAGCAGCTGGTGGGCTGAAATACCAGCCAGAACCCCAAGCTCATTTTCACAATTGAAGAGAAAAAACTGGCAATGAAGAAAACATCCCAAGCTGATCTCTGACCAGACAGGCCACATGTTGTGGGGACTGAGGTGCCACTTTGCCCCAGATACCGCACAAGCTTTCATTAATGTGTGCTTGTTCCCTCTCCAACTCATTTTGTGTCCGATTGATTCTTTGCGACTAAACAGATGGCAGGTGCCTTTCACTGGCATTTCTTCCGTCACGGAATTTTTAGCAGACGAGGCAAGCTCTGCTCATATGACCACAGCTGACTCCCAGCCCCCAAAGCAAAGTGTAATGGACCCTGGCACGGAGAGTTGCTAGCTCTGCTCTTTGCTCTAATTTCCTCATGCACGCAGATGTTCCTCTCCCAGAGGGGTAAACTGAGGAAAGAACAGAAAATATCTTTTGTGATTATAGAACAGTGTAGCTCAGTCTGCAAGCATGGTGATGAGGGGATGGAGGACAGAGAGGAAGGTGCGGAAGAAGGAAGGAAAGAAGGGGAAAGAGAAAATATGCAAGCAAGAGAGGGAGGCTAGGAAAAAAAGGAAGAAAGAGGCCCTGGGTCTTATTACTTTCTATGCATCTCACTAGTTTCTTGTCCATACCTGACCTCTCTGTAGCCTTGATTTTCTCATCTGTAAAATGGGAATAACAATGCCCATTTCCCAAGGTTGCTGTAAGAATTAAAAGAACCATATCCATTTTGATAAATTCTGGTTCCCTTCCCTTTCCTGAGCCTTAGTGTTTTCATCTGTTGAAGTGGCTAAGAATACCTACCTCTCAGTGTTGCTATGGGACTCAGATGTACTATTAGACTCAGGCTCTTTGCAGATTCTGAACAGTGATATAAATGTCATCTTTGGGTATGACCCGACTTTCTGTTTCCTGTTGCACCCCAAGCTGCTAGAGGCTGTTCACTCATCCCCATTGATCCCCGCCTTCCCAGCAAACACCCAGTCGTGATACCAACCCCGACTCTGTTTTAAAGATGGGCTATGGAGAGCAATTAGAACTTAATGTCTAGAAATGATTTGGAGAGAGCTGTTTGCAAATCCCTTGTCATTTCTTTCAGACTCGATTTCAGAAATGAGAGGTTTCCTTGCCTCTTATGGACACCAACAATGCAAAGCAAATTCAGAATCCCTGGACGCCTGAGTAGTTCTATAATTAGATTAAAAAACTATAATTGGTTGCTACAATGTTTATGTGTGCAGAAGGAGATGAGCGCCGAGGAGCTAGGAGCTGCTGCAGAGATTCTTAGAGGAATTTTATAGGCAGTGCCAGCACCTTGCATCTTGTAATTAATACTCTTTCCATCAATTTTGGAAATGCGTTTGGTTTTCTGGATTCCACCGTGAATAGAGAAGTAATGTTTCTTTGAGTTCATCTTATGTGCTAAGCATACTGCCTTATTATTTTAACCTAAGAGCCTTCTTAAAAGGTGGGCTTAACGATTCTGGTTTTGCAGATTAAAAATATGATATTCAGAAGAGTTAGTTACCTTGCCCAAGGCTGTACCACTGGTGAGGTTTTGGAGCTATGGGTTTACACACCTAGGGTTTTGTTCGCTCTTGCCACTCACTAACCCACATGCCAGCCTTTTACCTCCTGCCTCAGCTCCTTCAGGCTGCTGTTACAAAATACTACAGACTGCAGGCTTATAAACAGCTCACATGGTTCTCACAGTTCTGGAGGCTGGAAGTCCAAGATCAAGGCACTGGCACATTCAGTGTCTAGTGAGAACCCTCTCTGCCTAGCTTGTACATGTGCCCTCATATGGAGGTCAGGGCCAGGGAGCTCTTGGGGGTAGGGGGAACCTCTCTTACGAAGGCACTGGCCCCATTCATGAGGGCTCCACGCTCCTGACCTCATTGCCTCCCCAATGCCCTACCTCCAAATACCACCACATTGTGCATTACAATTCAGTATCCAAATTTGAGGAAACACAAGCCCTCAGCCCATAGCTCCTCCCTTTCCTTTGTTTCAGTAAACCCAGAAAGAAGTGCTCATCACTTAAAATGGTGTTAGGAGCAAAGGTGGGTTCTGAGTACTAGTCCCACTCACAGCCCTCCAGCATACCAAAACACCCCACTAGAAGTCGACCCAAAAGCACAATAGCTCAAATGGGCAACGAAGGGTCAGCTGGGTAAACTGCCAAGCAAATGCTCGCTTTGCCTGTGCAAAACTTATGGTAAATAGTGGTATACAGAATGTGGTTGATGTCAAGAGACCACATGGTGTCCATTCTGAATCTCCTGGATCTCTGCTTGTGTCCCCTACTCTGCCTTCCCACACCAGTGTGGGTCTCACTGCTGCAAAAATGAGAAAGACCCCTCACCCCCAGCACCAAAGGAATGAAGAAAATCTGGGTAGTTGCCTGTTGGTACTTCCTAGGGACACCTGGCTCTGGCTTCCCAACCATCTTAGTGGATCTACAAGGACAGAAGGGCCAGCAGCTGAACTTCACATAAGCATTGAGCTTTAACACTGGCCCTGCCTTCCAGGAAGAACCAGGTCCCCTGAACATTCCGGATAGGTGGCAGACTCCTCCTGGAGGCAGGAAGGGCTGGAGGGCGACTGAGAATCTCTATCCCTATGAAAGCTGGTGAGGGGAAGAAGAGCATCTTCTCTCCCCACAAAAAGTGTAAGTCAGTGAGCATTTATTGAGCACTGTCTGTGTGCTCAACTCTATAGCAGGTGTCATGGTAGAACCCAGGGAAAAACAGCCTTGAGGATGAACAAGACATTTCCCCAAGAGAGAGCACAGAAGGAGAAGCACAGGGCACATGCCTGAGTGTTGCTCGTGGAGGGCAGAGGGGCTATAGGGGAAGCCCAGAACAGCACCCCCCCCCCGCGCCCATTCCTGCACATCACCATGGAGGTCCATGGAGGTCATAGACTATGTGGATGGCAGTGGGGGGCCACAGAAGAGTCTGAGGCTCCTGCTGAGTGGCTCTCAACATCCTCTTTGCCAGCTTTGCTTCTGCCTCACACTTTGAAACAAAGCATTCATATTCCTGGGGGCTGCCTCACAGTATTGAGAGGCATAAGCCTCGAAATTGGCCCCTTTTCTCCAGGGACTGTCTGACAAAAGCGATCCTCCTTCATTTGCCTCCCCTGGATGCCCCAGAATAATGGTGTGCTGTTCCAGGAATGTTTTTCCAGCCTGTTTGGGGGGAAGTTTCCTATCTGCCCAGAGCCCTCTGGGAACCCACTGCTGCACAGACCTTCTGTTCTTACCTAGAACTCCTGCAGAGACTTTCTGTCAAGGTGATCTATAAAACCAAAACTGTGCAAGTATTTTTTTTAATTTAAAAAAGGAAATATAAAACCTTCAACAATAAAACCTGGGGCTGTGGGGAGAGTGAATTTACAGCCTTTGTGATGCGTGAGCATGCAAAGGGATTTGCCAGTCTTAGTTACCCAGCCCCACCCTTGCAAATGTCTTACCTCCTGGCTATCCTGATGCCATGCACTCCTTCTCTCCAGCTCATTTGACTACATTTCCTAAATTCCTTTTGCTGCTTTCTCTCCTTCCAGCCCATCAACTTCTATAGTTTTATCTGTGGTGCCTTTACTTCTTAGTCTCCTTGGGCAAGCTCCTCCATTCTCAGATCTTCGACCAGCACCTGTTCACTCCAGACCCAGAGTTCCACAACCACCCCTCCAACTGCCTAGCTCTCTGCATGTCTCTAGGTGGATGATCCACAAGCACCAGAAATTCAGCTTGTCCCAAATCAAATTCATCATCCTTATACTCTATGGTCCAGCTTCTCTTCCTGCATTTACCAGTTCAGATGGTAAAAACATGAGTGTCACCCTTAATGACGTCACTCTGCCACACACCTCCAAACACATACAGAAAACACTTACTAAGATTAACGCTTTGTCTTTCCCTGAACCTCCCAGTTATCCATGCTGCTACCTTATGTCCTTCCCTTGGTAACTTGGGCCCCAACTATCTAAACCTCTGCCAAATTCTTTCTCTTCTCTTCACTCCATCCTTCACCTCCCACCACGGTTATCCTTCAGATACACAGATATGACCGTGTCCTTCCTGATAACACACATTTGGGATATCTGTGTATCGCCTCCATGTGGAACTTTCTACACAGCATGTATGAGAGCCCGGGACTCCCCAGCCCCACAGCCTCACCACCTGGGTTAGTGGAAGTTCTAAACATGCGGATCACTCTTACTCTCCTGCTCCTGGCTTTTCCTTCCCTAAAACCCTCTCTTCGACCTCCAAGTCCTGACCCAAATGGCACCCCTTTTGTGAAGCCTCCCTTGATTCCTTTTCCTGTTTTCTAAATGATGGTTGCTCAAACTCTTTTATAGATCATAGCATATTCTCCAATAGTTCATCATGTATATGTCCATATTCTCCTCTAGAAGAGGATGGGGAAGATGTGTCCTGGTGCCTACCACTGTATCTGGGAAGAACATTATTGAATGAATAAGTAAATGACACCACAGAATCCCCAAAAAGATGACATGAGAGCACACATGGGAGGTCTGTCACTCATCAATGACACGGTGGACTTTAAATCCTAGCTCTAACATTAACCAACTCAGTGACCTCTGGGAAGTTGCTTTTCTCTGAACCTTAAATCTTCACCTGAAAAAAGAGAGATCAAGAGACTTCTAAGTCTGTAGCAAGGAATAGAAATCAGCTATTATATAAAGTGCTTAGCGTTGGGTCTAGCACATAGTCAGAGCTCTGAGTATTAGTGACACTAATGTCATTAATAATAAACATGGGGAAATCCAGGCAGAAGGATAGTAAGGCATTGTTAGAAGTTGGGTCTAACTTCATTCACTAAGTGCATGTTGGTTGAGCATCGACCACTGGAAGATGCTGAAGCCAAATGGATGGACTTCACTGTAGAGATGGAGGAGCCACAGGTACCCTTCAATGTGCAACAGTTGGCTGGCGAAAGAAAGGTAGAGAAGTGAGACACAAATGGCTAGACAGAGAACAGAGAATGAAGGATGAAGTCCCAGGAGAAGAAATATGCCTGCTGAGAGGTTGGTTGGTAAGGAGAGGAAGCAGTCAAAGATGCCTCCAGAGATGGGCTTTGAGATCACCAAGTTGCTGGAAACAACCTGATACCCAACAGAAATGTCCATAGACAGGGTCTACCATGGGACAGAGCTTTGGTGAGACCTTGAAGCTCAAGATGTGTACTTGGGAACAATGTTGAAGCCTTGGGCAAGGATGAGTTCTCCTTACCTACAACTCAAATTGCACCCTTACCCATCTCAAATGGCACATGGTATATTCCCTGCAAATCTTGGTAATCACTAACCATACTGAGCAACTTGAAACAGGTGCCAAATTCAGATCTTGGCATCAGAGTAGACCAAGAGGTAAAGTGTTTCATAAAAGCCCCCTCAAAGGAGAAAGGGCATGTGGGTCCCTCCCACAGTGGGGATATTGAGATAAAATTCCAGTGGTTTGTTGCCTTCGCAGAGTTGCCTAGTGAGAAAGATAATGATATAGGAAGCAAAAAAGAAGGGGGGGGGGGTGGACAGGAACAATAAATAAAGCCAAATTTGATGGTCATTTCAAAGTTTCTTGATAGAATATTCTAGGGATGGATATAATTCAGAAAAGGTCTCCTGCTGATTTTTCTTGAACAAACAGAGCTTTAGAGAATTATTGGGTTCCGGAGGTGGGGAAGGGCAGTCATGAATGATGCCATGTGACCCAACATTCTGGGTTTCCCTGCAGGGTGATGCCAATGGCCATCCAGTTTTCCATCCTGATTATGCTGCATTCGGCTCTCGTCCTCATCACCACGGCAGAGGATTATAAGTGTTTGCCCCTCGTCCTCCGGAAAACTTGCTGTTGGATTAATGAGACCTATTTAGCCCGGAACGTCATCATCTTTGCATCCATCTTGATTAACTTCCTGGGTGCCATCTTGAATATCGTAAGCATTCCAAACCCACCAACCCTCTGGCTTCTCATGTGCAGGCAAGAATGAAGGGTTTATGGAGCCTGTAGCTTCTTGCATTGCCTTTCTTGGTACCACTTACCTTCAAGTGCCTGGTGCAGCCCCAAGCTTAGGGACAGAGAACAGAAATGCAGCTACTGTCAGAGCTGTGCATTTTACTGGTGGCAAATTATCTCTTCCCAGTGGGGGAGATTATCTGCTCCAAGGGAGCATAAACGTCCTAAAGTTTCTATATTGTCAGTGGCCAACCAATTATAATCGTGAATCAGAGTTCCCTTTAAGTACCTACCTGCTATGTGCCATGCACTGAAGAAGAAGCTGTACATGTTTTTCTCATGAAATCCTCACATAAACCCCGTGAGGTAAGTCTCCTTATCCCCACTTTATGGCTAAGGAAACTGAGGCTCAGAGACATGAAATAACTTGCTAATAAGGTCTGTCTGACTCCACGACTCATGCTCATCCTCAAATGCTAAATTTTATCTCTGGAAGTGGGGGTAGGGGGTGGAAATAAAAGAACCATCATTTCTTGAGCACCTACTATGTGCTACAGGTAGGTATTACCGTTCCCATGCAATGGGTAAGGGAAATATGCTTCAGGGAGCTTGAGATCTTGCCTATGACTTTCTAAGAGTTCACATTGGATGTGACACATTGAACTCAGATGACTCTCCAGCTGCCATATTTATTATTGTTTTTAATTTGGTGATCCATGTTTTAATGATTTCATTTTCTCTCTAAAATGGTAACATGATAACGACAGCATTTTCTGTGTACATACAAACAGTCTGTGTTGTCCATGGCTTAGTTACTCTAGATTCTAAGAGTGATCTGTCTCCTTCCAGGTTTTGAACTTGGCATGTTGAGAGATGCTAGTGGAGGCATCCATCTTGCGGTTGAACCCATCAGTGTGCCCTTGGGGCCTGAGGGAGGGTCTCCACGTGTTCAGGGACTCAAACTTGTCAGCTTGTCAGTTGTCAGCCTGTGAGTCGGAGGCTTATACTGCCTGAAATTTGTTGTCCAGAATGGCCCAGTAATTACTTAGAGCTATGTTGCCCAAACTCTGTGGTTGGCCTTGTAGGAAAGGATTCTATGGGATAAAGAAAAAGGAAAATCCTAGCTTAACTTAATTCTCCATTTAATGAATATTTTATAGATTATTGCAATTGAAATGGAAGTGCTTAGGAACATTGATCATGGCCTACAGAGGCGTAGCCAGGATCTCAAGTCTTGACGAATCAGGTATTTCTGGGGTGCAGGATTTGGAAATAAATTCAGTGACTCGAGGTCAAGGTTACATCTGAGCCATCCATGCCATGGTGGTGCGGCAGGAAGTTCAGAGGCTTTGGAGTCAGATAGACCTGCCATCAAATCTCAGCTGTACCGCTTACGAGCTAGGTGATCCTAGACAAGTTACTTTACTTCTCAGAGTTTCATATATTTTTATTGTAAAATGGGGATAAAGATAGTAGCTACATCACAAGGTGGTTGTGAGGCTTTTTTGTCCAAAGTGTCTGGCACAGAGGAGGCATTCAGTTAATGGTAGCTACTCTTTCCTGAGCACCGCAAAATCTGCAGCAGTTTCTGGCCTAGGGAATGCCCTCCCACCCCCTGTCCCATGCTAAGAGTCTTTCTGGAGAACGTGCCCCCCTCAGATCCCTGGAATCCTCCCAGCTGTTGATGAGAGACAGGCTGCAAGATACCCCAGACCTTTTCTCCTGCCATCTGGCTCTCTTCAGAGCCCCACAGGCACTCTCCACTGGCCCTATGTGACAGGGCAAGCAGAGCTGTCTTAACCTGGCTTCTGGGCTGGCTTGCAAAAGCTTTTTCTGAGCCAGTACCTTCTTTAAAATGGAAGAGGAGATCCCAGCTGGCCCCTCCATTCTGGAATGAAGCTCCCTGTAGGGCCTGGTCTGCCCAGGTTTCTGCCTAGGCTCAGCAGTGAAGGCACACTGCTTTGTTCCCAGCACTCACACTGACTTTGTTGTTCCTGTGTTTTGTTTTGTTTTGTTTTGTTTTTTGTTGTTGTTGTTGTTGTTGTTCTTCTTCTTTTTTTTTTTAATCCGCAGCTGTGGTGTGATTTTGACAAGTCGATACCCTTGAAGAACCTGACTTTCAATTCCTCAGCTGTGTTTACAGATATCTGCTCCTACCCAGAGGTATTTATTCTCGAGCTCCCCTTGGCAAGACTTGGGCCTAGGTACCTCCGCCAGTTCCACACAAGCACAACTGCCCAAAGGGTCTCAGAAAGCGTCCCAGAGGCCTGCTTTCTTCTTCTGTCTCCTCCTCCTCCTCCTGCTCCTCCTCTTCCTCCTCCCCCTTCCCTGCCATGCCCTTTCTCCCCTTCCTCTTTCCTGCCCTTACCTCCAGCCTTTCCTGATTCTCCCGTCTTCTTCCTCTTCCTTTCTTCCTTCTTCACCTGTACCTCTATCCATGTTCCTCTTCCCCTTCCCCCGCCCGCATTCATTTCCCCTTCTCATCTCAAAATCCTAGAGCAGAATGTGCTGTTGTTCCCAGTCTAGGGCAGAGTTATGGCTCAAATGGCTTTTGCTGCATTCAAGAAGGAGGGAAGGAAGGAAGAGAGGTAGGGGGAAATGAGGAAAGAAGGAAGGGAAGAAGTAAAGATGGAAGGGAGGAAGGAAGAAAGGAAGGAAGGGGGGAAGGAGGGTGGAAGGGGAGAAGGAAGGAAAGGAAGGGAGAAGAGAGAAGGAAAGAGGGAAAGAGGAAGGATAAGAAGGGAAGGGAGGGAGGAAGAGAAGGAAGAAAGGAGAGAAGGGAGGAAAAGAGGAAAGGGGTGGGAGAAATAGAAAGAAAAAAGCTAAAAAGTCACAAACACAGAAAACCACAACTAAATGTCAAATAAAGAACAGCACCACAGGGTCAGGAGGTGTCTCAGCAGATACCCACCATCATTATGTAAGTCTCACCCTCCCTTGGCCACAGAACCAGAGGTTTGCCCTGGGCCTTGGGGTCAGCCTATGGTACTGGGCAAAGGACAGTCTTAGGCTGTGTTAGCTATAGCCCAGAACTTTACATTCAGGGGCAGAAATTCGGGGTCAGGAGAGAGGACAGCTGGGCTGTCCCAGCAGACCCCAACCAACCTCTCACCCCAGGGACCCAGGTAGACCCTTGTTCTCTAAGACTCCTCCACCACCTGGGTGAGGGAAAGGCTCTGTGTTGTCTCACCTAAGCGCCAGAATCAGTGTGAGAAATGTTCTGAAAAGGAAAGAAAGCCTCCTGCCCTGTATAAGGTGTAGAGCACCCATTTGGCATACATGGCATCATTCAATACTCCAGATGGTTGTCATCTCCAATCCCTAGATAATGCAACAGAAGCCCAGAGAGTAACTTGCTCAGTGCCACTCTGCACCACTCCTGCCTTCCTGCCATCCTCCCTCACTTTTTTCCTTCCTTCTTTCTTTCTGTCCTTTTCTTCTTAATTCAGTGGTCAAGACTTGGAACTGCAATTCAAACCCTATCTGGCTTGTTCTTGATCTTGTGCTTCTGCATCCAGGCTCAGTCCTCCATTCCTAGGGAGGAACTAAGCTTTTCTTAAGGAAGTCCAGGGCAAGATGGAACTATCTATTGTTGGGGGACCTCCTCCCACCAAGGACTGAGAGAGCACAGACTTTGTGGACTCTGTGGGACACCAGCTCCCTGAGAATGTCTCAGGTTGGAGGGCATGAGGAGTGTCCCAAGAGGCAGTGAGCTAGCCACCCATCAACTATGGAGAGCTAGGTAAAGTTGGGTTTCAATCCTGGCTGAGCCCCTTTACCTGCTAGCAATGGAATCTTGAGTCAGCTCTTCTTCTCCCTGAACCTGAGCTTCCTCATCTATAAAGTAGAAAAAATAATATCTTCTTCACATGGCTTTTGTGGAGTTAGGGAATATCATATTGTCATGGTGCATACTTAGATGAGTTTGCTTATGTGTAGCTCCAACGTATCATCTGACATGGAGTTGGTGTTCGTGAGCTATTCGTCTGGACTTCCACATCACTCTAGAACAGTACATACCCTTGACCCCAAATCTAAACTCCCAAACTCAGAACCACAGCATTCATGGGTTTGCCAGTCCTAAGAAAGTGGCTTTTTGATCACATAACATCACCTCTGTGCCTCAGTTTCCTTATCCATAAAACAAGAAGGAAAGTAGTACCTTCCTCAAGGGTAGTTATGAGGATTAAATGCATTAACCCATGTAAAGTGTCCAGAGTAGCATCTAGCACAAAGTAGCTTCTCATTAAAAGTCAGCCATGATGTATTTATGATTTCCTATAAGAAGGTTTTGAGCCTGCACAACTGATACACATTTATCTCTAAGTTACATTCCTCTATCACTGTGCTAATGTATTGTGTACATTGTGGAACATATTAAAAACATAGAAATGTTTAAAAATGAGATAAATTAAATAAGAGTTTCAATACTTTCCTCCCACAACCAAAGGATCATCTTGCTCAGGGGTGAGCAAACTATGGCCTCCAGCCAAATTCTACCTGCTACCTGTTTTGTAAGTAAAGTTTTATTGGAGCTTAGCTACACCCACTTAGTACCAATTGCCTATGACTACTTTTTTGGGGTGAAGATTTATTTTTTTAATTAGAGAGAGCACACACAAGCATGGGGAGGGGCAGAAGGAGAGGGAAAAGAGTCCTCAAGTAGATTCCACACTGAGCATGGAGCATAATGTGGAGCTCAATCCTAGGACCTCAAGATCATGACCTGAGCCTAAATCAAGAATTGGCCGCTCAACTGACTGAACCCCCCAGGTGCCTCATCTGTGGCTACTTTGATAGTACAGTTGGCAGAGTTGAGTAGCTGCAAGAGATGGTGTGGGTCCAACTGAGCCAAAATATTTACTAGCTGACCCTTTACAGAGTTTGCCAACTTTTGGCAATCCCCCCAGATACAGGAATCCCACTGGCCAAATTGAAGGGAATCTGAACTCTTTCCATCACCATCTACCACCAACAGCCTGATTTGAAGGACCAGTTGCCTTCTTGATATACATGCCTCCCTACCTAGAGATTTGTCCACCGAACAAGAAGGAATTAGATATTCAGACCTTGTAAAAGACTTAATTCACACACAATGCCTCCCAGCACTCACACACGTGTGACCCCAAATCCCTTCCTCTCTCTGAGCTTTGGCTTCCTCATCTGTGTACCTGACATTTCTACCTCACCCCATGAGAAACAGGACTCAGTCCGAAAGCCTGTGACATAAACATATCATATAAACATGGATGATGTGGTGTAAGCTTAAAAGGCTTATGGGTTTTAAGGGGCACCTGGGTGGCTCAGTGGGTTAAGCCACTGCCTTCGGCTCAGGTCATGATCTCAGGGTCCTGGGATCGAGTCCCACATCTGGCTCTCTGCTCAGCAGGGAGCCTGCTTCCCTCTCCCTCTCTCTCTGCCTGCCTCTCTAACTACTTGTGATCTCTGTCAAATAAATAAAACCTTTTAAAAAAAATACCTTCTTTAAAAAAAAAGAGGCTGTTTTAATATATGGTATCGAGTATAATTTAGTCTTGAACTGGAGCTTGCCTATTACTCAAAATGGATGAAGATACAGTAAGTGATAGTGAAGAAAGCCGCATTCCAACTTTGATGTGAGAAATCGTCTAGGGGAGGGAAGAGACATGGGTTTGCAAAAACAAACGCAGATCACATGCACGAACCCAGAGTGTCATTATCTCAAACGCTTGCGAGGGGTTCTCAGCAGGCTCAGTAGGAAGACCTTCATTTTAGAGCTGAGACCCTTTTTTTATGCAAGTCCCTATAGATGCGCTGGCACGTTTGAATAAATAGTCAACTGTATTTGCAGGAGCAGTTAGAGCTTGCTAATGTTTTGAAGTGTCCCTGAAAGCTGATCTCCCATAGGGGTGTCATTATCTGTGTCTTTGCTTATTAAATATTAGCTTTCGTGATGAAGATGAGAGAAGAAAGTTGGGCGGTATGGAAAGAGGAAGACAAGGTGGAGAAAAAGCAAGAAGGAGGCAGAAAGAAGAAGAAAAACAAAAGAAAAGAGAATATGTGATCAAGGAAATAGGCATATTTTTTAAACTCCAAAAGTGACAATAAAAACTAGTATCTTCAGTTCTCTGGTGAATTCCTCGGGTGGGAGTCTGAACCCCAAGTGGTTCTGGAGGAAACTTTTTGAGGGTGGTCAGAAATCCCCAGCTGCTATTCAGGATAAAATTAGGTTTTCCCATGTTCCTGCAGCAATAGCCCCACCAAAACATTCAAATGAAGAAGGAGTATCAAATGGCTTTGCAGGAAATTCAGAATTTTTTCCAGTTGAACAGAGGGCTGTTATAGGAGCTCATTTTGTTTCTTCACAGAACCAATTAGATGTTATGGCTAAATATATAAAGAATATTGATGTGTTTTTTTTTTTTTTTCCAAATGATAATCAGTTTTTGGAATTGCCTTTCCCCACAAAGAGCCCAAAAGCCATACAGGCAAAGGATGATCCAAAACCAACACACTCCACCATGCTGAAGCTTAGGTTTCAGGTCTTTAAGGACATTAACAGAACATGGGAAACAGAACAGGTGTGGGTGATAGAGGCTGCGTGGTGACCTCGAGTGAGCAAGGAGGACTCTTCTTCTGCCATTTACTTGCTTTGTAGCCTTGAACAAGTCACTTAACTTCTCTGAGCCTTAGTTTTTTCAGCTGTATAATGGGATTATTTGTTGTTTTCATTGTTTTGTTTTGTTTTGTGGAGCCTAATGTGGGGCTTGAACTTATGACCTTGAGATCAAGATCTAAATTGAGATTAAGAGTCAGTTGCTTAATTGAGCCACCCACTCACCCTTATAATGGGATTATTAATAATACCTATCTCATAAGATTGTTGGGATGACAAAGAGAGATGACATCAATAAAACATTCATTAAATGTTAGTTTCTTTCTTGAAGCCTTTGGTACCTAGGGCAAAATAGTGCCTGCCCAAGTGGAGATCTGAATTTAAGGAAGATAGGGACTTTACAGATTTCTTAAATGCACAAATCCTCTGCTCCAAAACATGAGATTATCTACATGATCATGTGTCCAGACTAAAAACTTGAACAGGCCATATTTTCATAGCCTGTTTCCCTTTCATAATCTTGCTCTTCTGGCCTCACCAATTGTTTCCAAGATGGTGACCACCTTGCATTGCCTCATTCAAAGGGAGCCAGATCCTTCAAGACTCTGTACTTGTTGCCCACGCTGAGGGAGTGGCCTTGAAGGGCACACACTTAATTCCCACAGTGTCACCATGTTCCTCTCTGCTGGTCATTCTTAGCTAACAGCGTATACTTCCTAGATACATGTTTCACAATGTCAAATTGCCATCCTCTGGAAGAACATTTAATTTCTGAAAGTCTCTGGGATGCATGATCTGGCTGGATATCGCTGTTCAGGAATCAAACACAGACTGCATTTTTTATGTTTTTCCAAAAATGGACTCTGATGATGATTTACAAAGATCTGAGCTCAGTCATCAAAGAAGCACAGCCAAGACAAGGACATAATCTTGCAGGGTGGCTGTGTTGAATCGTCTAATAAGCACCACCAAGATAAGCATGATCCTACTTTTAAAAATATTGTGATGTAATGCCTTTCCATAATATATAGATACTGTGTATTTTTTATTTATTATGTTTTGCTTCACAGCTTTCCTGGCATAGTCATTATTTGTACACATCATTAATACAGGTATGTCTTTCCAGGAAGGATTATGAGGTTAGAGTATCAACTGTGAATATAGTTTCTTCTAGGAAATATCTAGAATCGTTTATCTCCCCACAACCCAAGTCAGATATAAACATCCACATCTACTTGTGGACTTTAAACGCAGTTTCGACAGATCTAAGCTAACAACTATAATAACCAAGAGAACATTCACCATTCTTCCCCTAGTATGGGGCGGGGGGAAAGGCCAGTCATCAAAACGAGGATCTAGAAGAAGACAAAGCACAATCAGATTGTAGCAGAGCATCCAGCCTAAACAAAATGCCCCTCTCCCCTGACTCACGTAATCCAGTAAAGAGCGAGGAACGTCAGGTTATTCATCCCACCTGCACCCGTGGTGACCCCCGGGTCCTGACACTGTCACTCCTGGACCATGTGGAAAGGGGAGGCTCAGGATGAAGCAGAGAAGCCTCTGTCTTTGGTCCATATGCACTTCACTGCGCTGATGGAACCAAGAGTTATCATCGAAAACCCGGTTCTGTGTGAATCAGAAAGTTTGGATTCTTTCCCTGAAGGACCATGACTTATGAAAATTGTCAGTCATCTTTCTTTTTTCTTCTGTGAGTTTATAATGCCATGGGATTTGGCAGCAACCAAAGGGGGGCTGACAGCCCAGCATGCATGACCTGTGTGGGGCTGAGTTCAAGTCCTTCTTCATGTTACCATGGTGTGATAGTCTTCTGCTTCCTCCTCTTTCAGGAGGAGAATGTGTACCTATTGCCAAGGTCATTTATGATACTTTGTGACAGTGTCCTGACCTTAGAATAGTGCCTTCCAGCCTTGCACGGTTCTTGGTCCCCAGTAGGTCCTCATTCAACAATTGTAGAATTTGGGCAAAATACTTATTTCATGCAAACATAATCCTCAATTTTTGATCCTCTGAACCCTTTGCCATGGCATGGGAGTCCAACTTTTTTTCAGTACAGACTTAGAAGATTTTGCTTTATTTGTCATTTCCCAAGTCAGTGTATTATCTGACAGAAGAAAATCTTGATTATTCAAAAGCAGAAATGTGTTCTATATGCTTCCCTCTTCTGTAAAATGACTATAAAAATAGTACCTGTCCTTGGATCATTTTAAGAGTTAAGTAAGTGGAAGCATATGAAGCCACTCATAAAGTACATTACACAGAATTCGTGCCCAGCAAATGTTTGGTTATGAGCACTACTTCCACCTCCCACCAACTTAGCCCCGATGCACAGGCATTGCCACTCCCATTGATCCCCTCACGTTACCGGGTGTTCATCTAGTGTGAGGACCTGGGCTGCCTCCCACCTACACATCCTCAGTGTCTATCCCTCTTCTCCTACCCACATGTTAACCTCACTACTGAAATGCCTCTCACCTCTTTTTTCCTAACTTAGGCACCAAGGTGCTGGCACTCATTGCGGCAGTCAATCTTTTACTTTCCTGGTCAAAACTGCCATATCATGATTAGGTCTCTTATCCCCTTAAAATGTCTGTGTTCTCTATTAAAAATTGCTAGAAACTGACCAGTCCCTACCATTTCTCATACATATCCTGGTGGGATGATGTTTCATCATTTAAAACCTAGGAAGAAGTAGAGAACCCCTTGATGATACCGGATGCAGACTTCTCGGGAACAGAGGGACTCCTTGCAGAACAGTACGTTGATCCCTGCCTCATTTGGTATTTGGTGTTATGATCAGATTAAAGGACTCTACAGATGGAAATTATCCACACCAAAGCCATGTCCTATGTGTCCATACTTTGCATTGTTATGATTATAGTGCATATAAAATTTTATATCCTGCTTTTTGGCATTAAGTTATTTTGAAAACATTTTCTATACATTACCTTTGAAATGCTCCTCTGAAAATCTTTGTCTATGGAGATTTTTATTTTGGGGGGGCTACTTATTTTTTCACACTTTTCTCCTCATTGTCCTCTCATACCCTCAACAATCCCTAATGAATGTTCTTATTTCTCTTTTCCCACAGCCCCTCAAACATGAGAGACTCTACACGTTAGTCTCTGTATCTTCTGTCTTTACTTTTCATGTTCTTCTTGGACAATCTCCACATTGTGGGGTCAGCTGAACCATGTCAAACATGTCTCCAGACCCAGCTCTCTTCCAAACCTCAGCCTCACACTTGTGGTTGCCCTCAGTTGTTCTGAATCATCCTCCATCCCTGAAGCTTGAGAGCCCTAAAGCTGATTGCATTCCTTTTCCCCATCCTCATTCTGTAGTTGGTTTTTTCTCTTAGTTAATAGATTAACCCCTGCTGGAATGCTTACCACCAGTCCCGACTCCTCCCTCCCCCACCTTCATGTAAAGTTACACATGTTTCTTACCCCATCTATTAGGTTAGTCCCTAAACTTGTCATTAAACCTCAGCTTTTCCCCATGACTTACAATCCCTCCTGTACTTATTTACCCCACAGTTTATTCCTAGACCACTGACCTGTTGAATCCATTACAAACCTGAACCCCACCCGCGGCTCCTTGCAGAATAAAGTGCAGACTTCTCAGCAGCACATACAAGAGTTTTTGCAACGTGGCTTTGCCTCCTATCTCTGCCCTGCAACACCTGTGAAACCCTAATGCCCAGGACCCATTCAGGGGGCACTCTAGAAGCTGTGGGGCATCTGAGTTCCTTGGCTAACTTAAAAGAACACAGAGACTATTGGTTGTTTGAAAGAAATTTAGTCATTGTGTTGGGCCCAGCATCCTCCCAAGTTGTAGGAAACATGCAATTTATGGGTCCAGATGCAGCTGAAAGAGGGGTTTTTCAAAGTTATAATACTTCAGTTGCTTCCTGTTCCTCTCCATTCCCCGGTCCCACTCCCACTATTCATTCAAGCTAGAAAAGAGACAGAGGAAAAGCTCCTGGTGTTATCTACCCAGGGTCCTTATGCTGCTGATTTCTTGTGGTTTACAGCATCACCATAAGGTTCATATTGCTGGCAGAGAACGTCCAGCACATTGGTGTTGGTCTCTACATATTGGCTTTACATCTTAGACCACCGGGTGTGGTCCAGGCCATCTCTCACTTTGGAATTCCCAGTGCCTAGCAACATGCCTTGATTGCAACAGCCACACAGTAAGTCCTTATCACACTTCTTAAACTTAACTGTTGTGCCTTCATTAACTTTTGCTCAAGGGCATAATCATTTTGACAGCTTTAATTTAATACACAATTTGTAATTTGCATTGACAAAATCATGCACAACCCTTCATTATGATGCAGGTAACAATGAAACAAGATGCTTCAGGTCTACCCAACTCTCCTCTATCTGTTAAAATGATGGCTTCAGGGCATCAAGATGAATTACCTGTAAATCTTGCCAAGGAAAGATCTTAAAGGAGAGTTGAAGAAAGCTCATCATCCATTTCAGACATGGACACGATTGGATTTACTAAGAAAGAAAGACAAAAGTGAAGGGTGTCCCAGATGCAGGGGTCTTTAGGGATAGGGATGCAGCCTTATTCATTTCCAAGTCTACTACATGCACAATAAAGTCTTGTTCATGCTCAGTGGGGTCTCATCAAGGTGCTATCCACATTTGTTGATATCACTGTTGAAAATGTACATTAATGCGTCAGTTTGACTTAGGAACTCAATAAATGTGTCTTCCATAGTCACTTGGAGATGTCTAGAAGTTCTTATGGTATCCTCTGCCCATCCAGAAACTCATTCTGTAATAGGAGAAAGGAGACCTCCAATTGCTACAAAGGGCCGGGCATAAGAGGGTTGGAGTGGATGTTAGGGATTATCAAGCTCAATGTGCCCACTGCAGTCAAACATATGTGGACAGATTGCTTCCAAGGGTCCTAGGTGCCATTTTCCAGGTGTGAGAATTGGAACAATTCACGCTATCTCTGTGAGCCTCAGTCTCTTCACTGGTGAAGTGGGAATTATGATTCCCATCTTGGCCAGTTATTTTGAAAGTTACAAGAGGACCACATGGGCCTTAATAATGTGACTTTTATTCTTTTTTCCCACTGGAGAGTCAGAATCCAAACCTGCTATTCAGAATGCTATAGTGGGCAGGATAAGAGGCCGGACACCATCCTACAAAGGGCTGAATGAACTATGGCTGGGCAGACTGAGCTGCGAACCAGGATTCCAGCTTGAATGGCACCAGTCTGGCCTTTTGAACAGCTACTTCTTATACAAGGAGATAGATCTTATTCTGGATGTGGGTGGTGCTACGGAGGAACAAGCCAGCTTCCAGGGCATCTGGAAATGAGCACTAAGGCTTCTCAGAGGAGAAGATGCTCTTCAGAGAATGGAGGCTTAGTCACATGGATGACTCTGAACCACGAGATGCAGAGCTCGGAGGCCCAGGAGAGTTGGGAAACAGCCATGGGAGGCGCAGGTAAATAGGGAGGCTGAAGCATATGTTGGGTTTAGAAAGTAAAGGGAAATCTGATCTGTGCTGGCCTTGGGAGCTTCCCACTCGAGTTTGAGGGACTAGTGAGCCATGAAAGTCCTTCAAGCTGAGGCGAGGCATGATGAGGTCTGTGTTTTAGAAATTCTGGAGAGAGAAAGACAGTGTGTGTTCAGTGAGGGTTGGGGGCTGCAAGCAGACAGAGCTGCCAGAAACTGTTCGGGAACCAGAACAGAAAATGCCTGGGAGAGGAGAGCTGCCTGGGTGTGAGCTCCCTGAAGGAAGTGGAGGCTACAGACTTAGGGTGGGGTGGCTGTGGAGTGTGGGGAAGAGAAAGGCAGCAAAGAAGAGACCGAGGGTTCTTTGGCTTAGGATTGGCATAAATGGACCCCAAAGGCCAGGGAACAGAGACTCGGGATGTGGTAAGGAAACGATGAGTTCTATTGGAGGCCTATTGGACTTGAGGGCAGCCTGAGGTCTCCAAATGGAGGTGCTCAGCTGCCACCTGCGTCAGGAGACCCACTGGCATCCGCGCTGAGGGGACTGGCCCTCCCACATTCCTGTTGGATTCTGACCACCTCCCCTCTCTCTGTTTCCAGTACTTCGTCTTCACTGGGGTGCTTGCCATGGTGACCTGTGCAGTTTTCCTCCGCCTGAACTCTGTCCTGAAGCTGGCTGTGTTGCTGATTATGATCGCCATCTACGCTCTGCTGACCGAGACCATCTACGCGGGCCTCTTTCTGCGCTACGACAACCTGAACCACAGTGGAGAGTAAGTCCTCACCATCACACGCTCGAAAAGGGCTCAACTCCCAGTTGGAAAAGGAGCCTTGGGGAAGATGATTGAGGTGGCATCACCAAAACTTGGGGACCATTGGATATTGACTTCTGTTTCTCAGCTCAGGAGCTCTCTGGCTTACAAGTCTAGGCAAAATCCCTTGTTTTCAGTTGTAAAGTTTGGACTGAGTAGTAACTAAAGAGTAGCTCCAGTCTCCTTCCTCCAAACTTAATAATTTATGATTCCTTCCAATTTAACAGCTCTGAGATGCCTGAGGTCTGATTATAATTTGGCTGTGATAATATTAATAGTAGCATTGAACACTTACTACACTCCTTGCCCTGCATTATTTGTAAAATACAGAAAAGTACAAAAAATAATGTCTCACCCTAGATTTCTTGCAACAGAGCTGAAACAAGGTGGAAGAGCCAGCACAACTCCAGGGCAGTGAAAGAGAGGGAGAAGAGGTCTGGAGACAAGCATAAGCTGCCATGGTATTTTGTGGCCTCATCAGTCAGGAGAAGATTGAAAAGAGCCACTCAGGGATACCTGGGTGGCTCAGTTAGTGAAGCGTCTGCCTTCAGCTCAGGCCATAATCCTGGGGTCCTGGGATGGAGTCCCACATGGGGCTCCTGCTCAGCAGGGAACCTGCTTCTCCTTCTACCTCTGCCTGCTATTCTCCCTGCTTGTGCTCTTTCACTATCTCAAATAAATAAATAAAATCTTTAAAAAAAAAAAAAAAGAAAGAAAAAAGGAACCACTCAGTTGAAATGTCTCTGGATGGGCAGTGAAGTGAGGAAAACCAGCTCAGACACAGAAAGGGAGAGAGATTTCTCTCCTGGATCCATCCTTTTCCTGTCTCTCATGAGTCACAGCTCGGTCTCCAGATGACCTTCCTGGTGACAGCCCGTGGTCCCTCACACAGCCCCATGGGGAAGCCAGACCCCACCCCTGCACCGTGGAGCTTCACCCGAGCCAGCAGTGGCCTAGGCAGTGGCCTCAGGTGCAGGAAGCTTAGAGCTAACTGAGACCATAGTAAGGGGCCCACCAAATGAGAAAAAATAGGAGGCAAAGATTGTCCAAAAAACCCCAGAAAGTGTGCTGGATACTAATTACACCAACATCTATGAACCAACCCCTGGAAACAACGTTAATAATGAGCCGTGTTTACTTCTTCGTTTTTTAAAGATTTATGTATTTATTTTAGAGAGAGAAAGAGCACAAGAATGGGAGGGGTGGAGAGAGAGAAAGAATCTCTAGCAGATTCTGTGCTGAGCATTGAGCCCGATGCGGGGCTCTATGCCATCACCCTGGGATCACAACCTGAGCCAAATCAAGAGTCAGAGGTTTAACTGAGTGTGCTACCCAGGTGCCCTTACTTCTGCATTTTAAGAGGATCAAGTATTTCAGATATTTTGCTATGATATTCAGATGGTCTCTCGTCCCCAGCATTATTCCCTCCTCCTAAGAGCCAACTTCTAAGGCACTTACTGTGTATCCTTCCCATCTATGTATTTTATATACATTTAGTGATGTCTGTATTATAAATTACTTATAAAATTGTTTCAGTGTCATGCAGTATTGCATTCCTTTGATGCTTCTAGTTTGATGGCCACAGATGTAATTCTGCAGACTGCTTTCACAATCGGCAGTGGTAATATGTTCCAGTTACATAATATGAACCTACCAAAATATATTCATCATTTGACCTACTAATAGACATTCAGGCTGTTAGTAGTTTTCCTTACTTAAAAAATGCTTCAGTGACCATTATCAAAAACATCTCCCGGAACTTATATCTAAAAGCACACTCGCTGGATTGTGAGGTGTTTCTATGTCCCACTTTGCACAGTTTTGCCAAACTTCTCTCCACTCTCGACGAACCCCTCTCAAAGCCATCAGAGCCATCTGGTCACCTCATTGTCTCTCTCATGATTTCCCTCTCAGGAGCAATGGTTATGTTGCTCCTTGTTCCCACCCCAACCTGGATAGACTTTCAAAATTCTTGTCAAACTCATGGGTGTGAATCTCATTTTTCCCATTAGTACTTCCTTGGTCATGAGCAAGTTTGCACATTTTTGTTTGTTTATTAACTATTTGGATTTCCTTTGAGTGAACTGTCAGGTCATCTCCCTTGACTGGTGTTCTGTTAGGCTCCTTGCCTTTTTCTTACTGGATTTGTGAGGGTTCTTTATAAATTCCAGATGCTAATTTTTTTTTTACGCATCAGACACTTTATGTACATGACCCTGTTTGATCCTCACAGCAACCATCCGAAGAACATGGACTAGGAAACGCTAAACAGTTTTCATGGTGCCCATGGCTAGTAACGAACAGATCTGGAGTCAAACGGGGCTTGTCCTGGCTTCAGAGTCCGCCTTTGTCAATACTGCACACACTCCTTCTAAGTCAAGCTGAAGAATCTCTCATCATATGCCCAGGGTTCAAAAAGTCAAAACAGTTTCAAATTAGGTAAAATAATTAGTGGCAATAGGTGTGGCCATGGCCAAACAGAGGGCAAAGAGATGTAGGAACAAAATAAGCCACATTTGTGGTAAGAATAAAATTAAACCAACCAGCCAGGGCTTTGGCTTCAAATCCAGAGTCTGTTGCATTAGGAAGTCACTTCCCATCTCTGGACCTCAGTTTGCCTGTCAGTGAAATGGAATAACTGTCCTCTATCCCGGGACCATGTGAGGCTCTGATGTGCCTGTTACACAGCAAGAGACCCGTGGCGGTGCATTCCTAGCCCCTCCCCCCTTCTTAGGAGAGAGGTTTATTAGTTCTGAATTCTGTTCCGAGGCCTTCGGGAAGAGCTTGTAGTGAAATTGTTAAGTAGGGTTGTGAATGTGAATCCAATCCCAAGCTCACTGCTGCAAGGTCAGAGTATTTTTCTCAGCTTCTTCCTGATTCGAGGTCAGTTACTGGCAAGTCTTGTATTGACTCACACTTTGCTATCCATGGAACTAAACTAATAAGGATCAGAAGAACTCTTTCAACCTTCTCGTTCACTGAGTTACAGATCAGCAGATCAGCGGCCACTGCACGTCCCATTGGCAGCCAGAGCCTGCTCATGCTGTCAGGGGTTAGCCCACACTTCAGGAGCTCACCTTGGGCACTTCAGCAGCACTCTGCTGGTTGTACCTGGGGGTTAGGTACACCTGTAATGCAGAGTGTGAAGAACCTTCCATTGGCAGCCTGGCTGCATTTCCAGCCAGATGGTCCCAAATACTTCAGACCAGCATCTCCCAGTCTGCTCAGGAGGCCCTCTATGACAACTCGTCACCTCAGCAGATGACCCTGAGTCCAAAACAGGAGGGGCACCCTCTCCCCCAGTATCTTATCAATCCCTGGAGACTCATCTATCTCAATATGCCTTATAAGGAAGCGCTCTATCACAACAGGTGTGAGTACAGGTTTAGGAGTTAAGGCACTTAGGTTCAAACCCCAGCACTGCCATCGGCCAGCTGTGTGATTCCCAAGGGAATTCATGAAAAGTGACAATCCCTCTGAGCACGGCTTTTCTCATCTGTAAAGTGAGAGTAACAACCTGTCCTATGTTGTAGGAGTATCCAAAAGATCAAATGTGATCACGGAAACCTAGCATAAGGCCTGGAACAGAAAAAACACTTGAATGATACTAACAATTATTATCCCATATGCACCCTCCATGCCATAATGCTGTGGTCCTAGAAAGATCCTCATTCTCATCTCTGGGCTGCTGTCACCGAACTGATCTCCCAGGCTCCACTCTTGATGCATCCCTCTCAAAACCATCAGAGACATCTGGTCAACTCATTATCCTTCTTAAAACCCAGAAGGGGCTCCAAGGCACTTGGGTTACTCGGTCGGTTGAGCTTGCAGCTCTTGATTTTGGCTCAGATCATGATCTCAGGATTGTGAGATCAAGCCCTGCATCAGTCTCTGAACTCAGCTAGGAGTCTGCTTGGGATTCTGTCTCTTCCTCTGCCTCTCCCTCCCCTCCATCCCCCCACTCATTCTCTCTTTTTCTCTAAAAATAAACAGATCTTTAAAAAATCCCTTAAGGGGCTCTTTATCACCTCTAAGAAGCTGAAATTCAATCTGCTTCTCAAGGACTCCGCATGTCTCCCAGTCTGGTCCCCATGACTCCTCCAGTCTTCCCTCCTGCAGCTCCAAAGACCATCACCTATACATAGTGTTATTACAGACATAGCATATGATCAACACTTAGCAAATGTCGTCATTAGCATGGGGACAGAATAAAGCATCATTCAAACTGGCTGGCTCATTTTGAGATTCAAAAGGGGAAATGGGAGTAATAGTTAAAACTAAGAATTTGGCATCAGATGCACAAATGGCCAGAGCTCTGAACTTGGTGCTTAAGATGTGAAACTGTGTCCTGGCTCTGATAGGAATCAGCTGTGTGAACTGGGGCAAGTAGCTTCTCCCTGGTCCTTGATTTTAAGTGTATAAAATAGAAGACATGCAAGAGGTATTACGTTATCTATTATACGTATAGTATGGAATAGAACGGACCTACCCAACTTGCATTGTAAAATACTTAATTACATGGAATTATTTTCATTATGTACTAAGTACAGAAGTAGGTTTCAAAAATAATATGAACCATACAATCCTTAATGTATAAACATATTTTTGCATGGAGGAAAGGGAAGGGACACTTAGTTGGAGCCAAAATATTTTTTAAAGATTTATTTATTTATTTTAAAGAGAGAGAAAGAGGGAGAGAGGACAACCTAGGGGCGGGACACAGGGAGACTGAGAGAAATCCCCAAGCAGATTCCCCCTGCATCCAGAACCTGCTGAGAGGCTGTATCACAGGAGCCTGAGATCATGACCTGAGCCAAAATCCAGAGTCAGACCCTCAACTGACTGTGCCACCCAGGCACCCCTGGTTGGCTCCAAAATATTAATAATTGTTTTCTCTGGGTGGTAGGCATAAGGGCAATTTTTATTTTCTTATTTGTGAATTTGTATTATCTTCCAAATTTACCACAATTAACATAAATACTTCTGTAATCAGTAACACTCAAATTAAACATTAATTTTTATGAGACATCAGATAAGATGCTCTCTAAAGACTGTTACAGCCCTTGAGAATCAGCATTATTCTACATGTGTTTTTACTTAATTATGTGCCTTTCTATTAGCATAGGGAGATGGTTCTATTAATTCCATGATTTTATTACTATAAATAAATTAATTCAAAATGTCCCTGGTTTTACGTCTGTACCACCCAATATCAAGCAACGTGTTAGAACTTCATTCACATTGGTCATTTGACTCTCTTGGAAGTTCTTCAAAGAATCACAGAAGCTATCAGAAAAAAAGAAATTCCTTCTAAACTCAAATCACAGTTCTTTTTGGATGTTCCTTGGCCTGGCTGACTTTCTATGCATACTTTGCAATCCTGACTCCAGCTAAAATATTTCCAGGTGAAATAGAGTTTAAAGACTAGGAGACCATTCATAGTAATTTTCTCATACTTTTTCTTCTGATCTAGCCAGCTCTTTATTTTTGGTCAGCCTCTGCTTTCCAGAGGTATGGGTGTTTTCCCTTGAAAGTGTGTTGCAAGTGACACATTGCTGGCCTTCCAAAAGTCTTCTACGTCACAAAGAAAAGGATGTCAAAAGTGCCTGGGAGAGCAGGCATTCCAGGAGGGCACACTCAGGAGTTAAATGCAGGATGCCTCCCATTCACATGAAGCTGTGTGAAGGAGGGCTTTTTTCAAGCATCCCCACCAGGAGCAAGAACAAGCACCAGCAGGTTTCAACCAGCTAGCTAAGTAAGATACATGCCCCATACCTACAGAGCCCATCCTATCTTTTCCTCCTGAAGTCTATCACCCTTGAAGACTCAGCTCCTGTGTTTCCAGAATACCCATCTTGGGTTACTTTCTCTTCCTATGTATTCCCATGGCAACAAGGATGTATTTTTACAATGGAGTGTATTGTGTTATGAACTTATCTGTTTGGTTCTCTCTTTTCCTGGACTGTTTTGAGGACAAAGACAATGTGCCCTCTTCATTTTCTATATCCCAGCATGTGCCTGGCATGCAGTAGTGCTCAGTAATTATGTGCTTTTGCTGGGGCTATAGACGACAGACACAATAGTGAGTATCATCTATTACTAGCACCTTATCTCCAAGGAAAAGCAGATGGAACCAGGAATTCACAAATTGGGAATCTTGTGTCAGCCCATAGACATCCTGGTCCCCTTGTGTTCCCGTATGCACAAGAGCTCCCCTTGTGTTCCTGTATGCACAAGAGCTCCCCAAGAGAAAGCACATTTCTGTTCCTGAGTTCTTGTTCTATCTGCAGATCTGGACTGGGCCCATTCTGGATCAGCTGGGAGGGTCTTCAACATAAAGCTAGATGAGATGCTGGTCTTGGCAGTGGGGTTCAGGCCCCCATTTCCTGAGCCCAGTGCTACTGCTCATCTCCAGTGAGGAGAGAAAAGGGAAGGCTCGAGACCACCTGGGTGCAGTCTTGTCAGCGTCCACTCTATCCCCCCCACCTACACGCTGCATTTCCTCTTTGATGGCACCTTGTGTCTTTAAGCCTCATCAGAGTTAAGCCACTACTGAGAATATGTGTGCTTTTGGTTGGGAGGCAATAAAACAAAAAGTGACATGACCCAGTTTTAGTGACACAGAATATTCCAGAAAGCATGTTGGAAATAGATGTTGGAGGGCAATGCAGGGGGCTACTGAAAGCCATGGTGGCTGCCCTCAGGTGTTAGAGGTAGAGATAGAGAGAGTGGAGGGACAGGGGATATATTTGGGTGGAAGAGCAGACAGGATTTATATATTGGGGTGGTGAGGGCTGACTCCGAGGTTTGTTTTGTATTTGGCTCAAGCATCAGGGTGAGTGGATGATGGGGGCATCTCCCGAGATGGAGAAAAGGTGGAGGAAGAACAAGAGGTAATGGAAAGCAAGTCCCAATGTCCCTACAGATAATTTGTCTAAAACATTTTATTCTGAGTTTTCTTCATTAGTCCCCAGAAGCCTGTCAAGAGGACTGTTTATTTCCACAGATTGCCCATGTCCATATTCAAAGTCCAATCTTGCTTCTTCCAAACCCTTTGCCTCCTGGTTTAGCTTGTCCTGAGAAAGGCTTCGTGCTGCACTGAAAGAGAAAAAACATGCAGAACTGAACAAGGGTTTTTGGAACTTCTGAATTCCTTGGATGACTGAAAGTCATATCTGTGTTTAAATATAAGCTTACCCATCTTCAGCTGCCTTCCAGCTTGATCTCTGGGAGACCCCAGGATAGGCCAGACCAGTGACCCCTCAGCATGTGCCCCCAACAAGGACTGTGAATGGAGCATTTGGTGGGGGTTGAGGGGTGTCAGTCCAGGATGAGATGACGCACAGGGAACAAAGGTTTTATTAAAAGATATAAGAAATAAAATGGGGATTATAACAGTGCCTGACTCATAGAATTAATATAAGAATTTTAAACTTAGAAAGAATTAAAATAGTGTCCAAATCATTGAATCCATTTAAGAGTCTAAGTGAAAGCAGCTAAAACAGACATAGCCACACTGTCAGCACCATATACCTATCTGAAATAGAGTAACATCTAAAGAAAAAGGAGGCATCCTGGTCTTCGTGTGGATCTTTGTGATGAGGAAGTTTCAAAGCTCTTTGAAGTCTGGAAGTATTCCGCAAAGGGAAAACATTTTTATCAATGTGAGTGCGTTGTTGAGATGTTAGACTTAGATTTGTCCACGAGGTGTGACAAAAGTGACCTCATATCCTGGAGAATCAACTGATGTCTGAATTAGCCTATGTGGAAACCTTCAGAAAACAGCCCCTATCGCCTAGTGAATGCTCAAGAAATATTCCCTCCTTTCTGTTTACCCAGCTTCTTTCTGAATGAACCTGGTCTGCTAATGAGTCTCCTTGGGGTCCCTCGATGGTTGTAATCTTGCCTTTCTTCTTGTCATCTTTCTTCTTCCAACAGAGATTTCCTGGGGACCAAGGAGGCGTCACTGCTGCTGATGGCCATGTTCCTCCTTGCTGTGTTCTACCATGGACAGCAGGTAATCCAAAATTTTGCTCAAACTCTTCTCTGCTACTTGGCATTTCCCATTGCCCTGAAACCGATCTATGAGTCCTCTGCTCTTCCTTGCAGCAAATGACCCATCAGCTGCTTGCAGGAAGTGGTGATTCTTAATGAATTGGTTCCTAGTAAAGACCACCTTAAAAAAACTAAACTGGAGAAGATGATTTGGCAAGCCAGGATGTTTTAATGCCTTTCAGGTATATCTCTTTCAAAGAGATCATTGTTATGAAAAACAAACAAACAAACAAATAAAAACTTACCATTTCTGCCTGAGGCAAACCGGGATCTCTCCCATTTCCATTACTGCCAGCATGGAGTCATTCCTGGAGAAGTTGACTGCTGGGCTTGGGAATCATGCAGGTGAGAGGATCAGTGGAGCCGGGGTCCTAGTCTAGCCTCTGATGCTCTGTTTGTGGCCTTAAGCAAGTCGCTCGTCTCCCTGAACTTAGAGGTCTTCATCCAGTGTGAAATAGGATAGTAACACCTGGATGCGCCCGTTTTGGAGAATTGTCTGAGATTATCATGTGCAGCATTTTGCACACTGCCTTATGTAATTATAGGAAGTGTGTCATTCCTTACTCGTCCAAGCAGATAAAGGGCCTAAAGCATATCAGTGCCACCTCCCTGTGAACCACGACTCTGCCAGCATCTGGGGTAGGCACTGTGGTGGGCTCCTTCTAAAACCCCATCCCTGACCCCAAAGGTTCTAGTCTCCCAGAGGACCTGCTACGTGCGATCAGGCTGTCCAAGGACTTTTAGAGTCATTGGGGCAAGAATTTATTCTGCATGGGACTGCGATACCAGACTTTGCCCCAGGCGGCTTACCTGCTGTGGTCAGTAGGACATCTCCATGCAGACTCAGACCATGACTGCTGCGGTGTTCATCAGCCGGGGAGATTTTCTCTCCCTGGTGGAACCAGCCCCTGCCAGCTTCCCTGCCCTGCCTTGGATCCTGGTCCATCTTTCTTTGGTCTACATCCACTTCAAAAAAAGTAACCAGAAGAGGAGAAAAACAAAACAGAAGACTCAGCTAGGGCAGAAATAGAAACATAGCGCTGAGAAATCACCATGGAAACAGGGAGGTAATCAACCCTGAGAAACCCTGAAACAGCCCCAATCCCCAAGAACCTAGAAATACATACAAAGTTATGTGTAATAGGGGGATGGCAACATGTAGCCAAGGGGGAGAAAGATAACTATAAAGACTTGAGGAGGGGGAAGTGTTACTGTGTATCAAGTTCTAGCTCTGTACCTCTGTTATCTGGTATCATCCTCCCAACAACCCAGATTGGTAATTGTTGGCAGTCTGTTTTGCAGATGAAGAAAGTCAGGCTACTCATCTAGTCAGGGGGGAGAACCCGATTCAAACCCAGATTTTTCTCCAAAGCTCACACTTTCCACTTCTCTAGACCGGAGAAAGAAACAAGTTCATGCACCAACACAATGGTCCCAGGCACTCAATCTTGCAGTGTGGCTTTGATTTGGTTTTAAATTTGAGCTGAATTCATGGCAAAATAATAAGGCAAAGTCAAAAACTAGCCATTTCCAGAATTCCTATATTTAGGTATTTCTAGCTCTCTGTGAGAGCTGGGGTCATATCTTCCATGTCTTGATGGCTTCTGGTTACAGAGGAAAACCCCTTAGTCTGACATGCAAACAGCAATCCATAAGAAGGCTATGATGATGAAATCAGACAAGGCAATCCTACAGAGAAACATACCCACCCTCCATCCCACAGGTTTGAAACTGATGAGTGAGCACCCACCCCCCAGGATAACTGATAGCAAGTTCAGAGTGAGGGAGCTCATTCCACAATAGGAAGGATGTTCCTTTCTCCTCTATCAGCTTAAGGAATTATTCTGTGCCCTGACAATGTCCCTTCCCCAATACCCTTTTAACATTCTGATTTAATTTGTTCTGTGCCCCATTTGTCCCGGGAAACAGACAATCTAACCATGTTAAGATTATTTGTGAAGTAAGGGTATATTTGTGCATAGGGAGGATCCAAGTGCTTAAGTGACATCTGATATGTCCCCTTCTTCTTTTTAACTTTCAGAAGGCTCTAAAATTACATAATCACATCCCATAATGGTAGCAGTTACAGGTTAATTGGCTTTGTAGTGGGGGAGAAGTACTCACACCCCAACTCTGCCACTTAGTGGCTATGCGACCTTCAGCAATTTACTTAACTTCTGAGTCTCAATTTTCTTGCCTATGAAACGGGTATGCTAGTAACGGCCTTACCTCATAGGGTCGTTATAAGATTGGATGAGAATATAATTGTAATGTACTAATCCCAGTGTTTGTACATAGAATAGGTCTTCAAAAATCATAGGCTATGAATGCTTTACTTTGAAAACAGGCCTCTGAGGTAAACGGGGAAAGTATTTTTATGCATCTGGTCCCAAGTCACCAAGGTCATAAATCCAACAAGGAACACCAGGTAGAAACAGGAATCCAAAACTTCCAGGTCTATTCTCTCCCCACCATGTGCCCCTGCCTCTCTTTATGAGAAGGGTCTTTCTGCCTCACTTGTATCACTTCTGTGTCAGGCTCCTGTTTCTCTGAAGCAAGTCTGTCTACTCCTGGGGTCTGCTACCTGCTTCTGCCAGTTTCTCTTTTTGTGACTCAGGGGCCCTCAATTTTTTTAAAGGTTGGATAATGCCCATGGATGCCTGGTACACAGCAGCAAACGGGTGAGAGCATGTGTAATGAGATTATCTCCAGAGGGACGGAGGAAGTTATGTAACTGAACACTTGGGAAATTTCATCTTGTACACATGTGGAAGTGCTGTGCCATCCCTTCCTCCTCCCCCAAGGCAGGTGAACGTTCTAAACATTGGAGAGAGAGAGAGAGAGAGCAGTCAGGTGCCTGCCATCTCACCTGGTTCACTGGCAACCCTGAGGTGTGGGTTTCTCTTCAGGGGCTCTGTTTATAGAAGAGGAAGCAGCCTCTGCACACGGGGACAGAGATCACTGAGGTCTCCTCTTACTTCTGGGTCAGATAAGGAGACACCAAGACTGCGTGGTGTAGAAGGAAACACTCAAGCACTGGAACCAATATTCTTTTTCTTTTCATTCTTTTTACATTTATTTATTTATTTATTTATTTAGCAAGAGACTAAGAGAGGGAGTGGGGAGCATGGTGCAGGGAGAGGGAGAGAGAGAATTTCAAGCAGGCTCTACATCCAGCATGGAGCCTGACGTAGGGCTCCATCTCATGACCCTGAGATCATGACCTGAGGTGAAATCAAGAGTCAGATGCTTAACCGACTGAGCCACCCAGGTGCCCCTGGAACCAAATGGTCTTAAATTTGAGTCTCAGCAATGTCACTGGAAGGATGGGTGACATTGAGAAACTCAAGCCTCTAGAGCTGCCCCATCTTTACCTACAAAATGAAAAGGATAAAAGTTATCTACAAGGAGTTGAAGAATGGCTGCATGAGGTCAAGTACGTATAATGTAGGGGTCAAGTCATAGCTTGGCATCAGAATGTCCTGAGTTCAGAGTCAGTCTCTGCTTGTGAGCCCTTGGGCAGTTGACTTTGCCTTAGTGTGACTCCATTTCTTCACCTGTGAAATGGGAATAACAAAATACCCACCTTGTTGAGTCATGTGATGGATGAGCTTCAGCAGAGGAAGTGCTGAGAACAGGGCCTGGTCCAGGGCAAGAGCTGGGCCAGTGTTAACTCTCACTCTGTGCTGAGAGCCTGGCATGAAGCTTCTGAACAACATGTGTTGGTTCCCTTGGTACCCTTCTCATAGAGCCAGTTCCCTAATAGTCTGGTGAAAATCAAGAAAGAGATTACACTTCCAAATCCATTGCCAGTTCTTGAGCAAATGTGAAGATTTTCCCTTTCAAAGCTTCTGTGTGCCTTCTGTGCGCTTTGCCTTGCTGTCCACACTTGCTCTAACCACTGTGCTGAAATGCTCTTTCCTTAACACGTTCCTCTGTCTTTCATTCTTCTCCCTTCACCACTGAGCTGAAAGCAAATCATCTTTGTATGCCAAGCACTGTGCACATAGTAGGTGCACAGTACACTAAATCTTTTGTAAACTGGAAGGCCCTACTTTCCTCCCCCAGAGATTAAATAATAGACAATGCCTGCCTGCATGAGATTTGTTTTGGCAAGAGTCAGAGCTGTCCTCGAATTAGAGTCTCCATACGGACCTGCCTTCAATGCAGTGACCAGCCATTGCCTGGCTGACATGCAAAGTGCATTCTTAACTTGTAACTGGAAAATCCTGGCTGAAATCGACTGCAGGACTCCAGATTTCCCTACCTGTGTTTCCGAGCTGAATTCAACCAGATGAAAGGTTCTCAATAGAAAATACATTGAAAATGATCTCCTGCTTCAACCAAGCATGCACTTTTAAGGGAGATAACAAACATCTCATTTGGATAAGAAAATACTGTCCTGAAACTTAACAAATTAAAATTCAATGCTCTTGAATCTGGAAGGAAAAAAGCTAATGCACAGCCTTGATCTGATCTTATCCCCTGCTGCCTTAAGTTGCAATAATACCTTATAAATCTATAATTTAGACATTTCAGGATTTTTTTGCATGCATCATGTAATTTGGTCCATATAATAGATCCATATAATAATCTGTACCTCTTGAACTAGACATCATGGAGACTATTATTCTTATTTTTTTAGAAGGGGAACCAAAACACAAGAAGTGGAATGACTTTCCCAAGTTCACACAGCAAAACGGGCAAGACAAGCATTCTCTTCAGCAACCCGCTGCCTCTCACCATTTTTTGATCTTATGGAAAATCTCAAACATATATAAAAGTTCATGAAGTGCATAGTAGTCTCACAACTTCAACAATCATTAACTCTTGTGTCTTTTCTCACCTACCTCCCTATTCATTTTTCTCATCACTCCTTCCCAATTATTTTGAAGCAACTTCCAGATGTCCTGTCATTTCATCTGCAAATGCTTCAGTATGCATCCAATCAAGATAGAGAATTTTAACCTAATCACAATGCTATTAGACACTTTTAAAAAAGAAAATGGTGTCTCTTTAACATTGTCAAGCCTCTAGGCACTGTTTCAATTTCTTAATTGGCTCATAATTATATTTTTAAGTTTGTTTATGTGATTTGGGTCACAAATACATAAATAAAATCCGTGTATGGCCATTGGTTGATGTCTCTTAAGTCTGTTAATTTATAATATTACTCTCCCTCTTTTCTTTCTGGTAACATTTTGTGAGAGTCATCCGACTTCTATAATGCTTCCCAGTTTAGACTTTGTTGACTGCATCTCTCGGGGCTTTTAACAGATTCCTCTGCCCATTGTTTTTCCTGTATTGGTAGTTGTATTTAGAAACTTGGTGAGAAAAAAAAATACATTGTTGGCTGGTTTTGTGAGTTCCTTTTAACAGCCATGTAATCTGCTTATCTTTTTTTTTTTCTATTAGCAGCTAACTATTGATAAGAATAGCCTCTATTCATTAATTCTATAGGTGGTAATAGCTTGATTCTATCCATAGTCCGTAAGTCATTAGCCAGAATACAGTTTGAAGAAGAGCTTACTCCTCCAGGTACAGCTCATAAGACAAAGGCAGGATAAATGCTTAATGATTTCCCTGTAACTGCATTCCCTGTAAGTTTCCCAGTCAGTCTGTCCCCAAGCACCATCCAGAGATGATCAATGCGGTCGTGTGTCTGATGCACGCTACCATAGTCCCTGTGTTTCAATCCATTGCAATCACTATCCTTATTAAAGCTTGATTTGTCACATCTTTGACACATGGGAGCCTGTTCACACAACCCCCATCATCTCTGGGGATTTCTTACTTTCTGATGTGAAAAAATGGTCCGGGCTCGTACGTTTCCTGCCCTAAACTTCAGCCATTTCTGCAAAGAGTGTGAGGTCATTTTTGTAAGAATTGATGTTTTGAAACCACAATCTAGATGCTGGGAGTGTCTGCTACTACTAGATTTTCATTATTTCTAGGCTTTCTTATCAGTGGGCCAAGGTAGGAAATATGTACATACCATGAGTTCATACTGGTACTTATTGACTTTTGGCTTAGACCCATCAATTTTAGATATGCATGTCCTTTTTCCCTTCCCAGAAACACCAGGTCTCAGTGACACCAATCCAATTACCTATTTGCTTTATCCTGCAATTCACTTCCAGGAGTCTAAGAGTAATGATAGACACGACCACCAACAATAAAATTGCTGTAAATGGTTTTGAAATTCTTTCTGGGTTCTTTTTATCCTCAGAATATTTCCTTCTACAAATGGGTCTTCAGATTATTGTGTTAAAGATATTTGGAATATCTCCCCTTGGTGTGGTTATATGCATAAATTCGTTTGTTTGTCTTCTGTCTGGTTTTTTGTTTTTGTTTTTTTTACCAAGTTTGTTTTAAACATCTGTTTAGTTTTGTACTTAAGAAAAATGTTTCCACAATTCAACAGCCAAGTTTATAAAACAAGATTTAATTTTAAAACTTTAAATTCTATCCCTATTTCTCCACTCTATTCCCTCCCTTCCTCATCTCTTTGGTAATGAGTTTTTATGTTTGACCTTTTATTCTTCTATTTTTCAATAAATAAAGAAAATATATACATGTGGACAGAGAGAGAAATCGATGCCCCCTTTTCTATCTTTTTAATTATTTATTTAAATTCAATTTCATTAACATATAATGTATTATTAGTTTCGGGGGTAGAATTTAGAGATACATAAGTTGTATATAACACCCAGTGCTCGTTACATCATTCTTCATGCCCATCCCCCAGTTACCTCATCCCCCTGACCCACCTCCCCTCCAGCAACCCTCAGTTTATTTCCTATAGTCTATTACCTCTTAAAGTTTGCCTCTCTATATATTTTCATCTTATTTTCTTTTTCCTTCCCTTCCCACACTTTCATCTGTCTTGTTTCTCAAACTCCACACATGAATGAAATCATATGGTATTTGTCTTTCTCTGACTGACTTCTGTTACTCAGCATAATCCCCTCCAGTTCCATCCATGATATAGACAATCCTTTTGTAGATCAAAGGTGGAATATTCTACATGCTTTTCTCTACCTTAGAGACTAGTTCATCAAAGTATAGAGAAATAGTTTTTCTTTCTTTTTTCTTCCTTGTAGTCATATACAATAGTTTCTTCAGCCAACAAAATGAACACCTGGGTTGTTTCCAGCTTTTGCTGTTACAAATTCTGCTGAAGGGGTAATCTTGTGCCTCTGTCTTTCCATATTTTTACCACCCCCTGAGACTTTCATGTAAGACAAAGGAAAGAAATTAGCTGAATGTTTTAAACCCTTGAATTCAGGGCTTCACATCATATATTTGGCCGCGCAACATATTGTCCATTTCAACAGTTAAAAAGACTTGGAAATAGGGACACCTGGGTGGTTCAGTCAGTTAACAGTCTGCCTTAGGTTCAGGTCATGATCCCAGAGTCCTGAGATTAAGCCCTGCATCAGGCTTCTTGCTCAGCGGGGAGCCTGCTTCTCTCTCTGCCCCTCCCTCTGCTTGTGCTCTCTCTCTCTCTCTCTCTGTGTGTCTCTGACAAATAAATGAATAAAATCTTTTTCTTAAAGATTTTATTTATTTATTTCACAGATAGATCACAAGTCAGACAGAGATCACAAATAGTCAGAGAGGCAGGCAGAGAGAGAGGAGGAAGCAGGCTCCCTGCTGAGCAGAGAGCCCGATGCGGGGCTCGATCTCAGGACCCTGGGATCATGATCTGAGCCGAAGGCAGAGGCTTTACCCAACTGAGCCACCCAGGCACCCCTAAATGAATAAACTCTTAAAAAAAATGTTGGAAATAATGGTATCCCCAAACTGTGGTAAATATGGTTTAGAAGATCCTTTAAAAGGAAGCTGTCTGCTCTCCAGAGCAGGGAAACTAAGACATGGGGAAGCTAACAATATACGTTGAGGACCTACTGTGAGCCACGTGCCCTCTCTGTAACCCCCTAAATAACTCTTCTTCCAGTCCCATGTGCTCATGGGTGTTCATCCCAGTTGTAGAGATAAAGAATCTGTGATGAAGTCACGAGTCCAGGTTACAAGGTTTGAATGTGGGACTGGGACCCTAAGCCACATCTGTCTCTCAACTTAGAATCCACGATGTTCTCATTCACTTCTTCTTCTTGCCTCGTGATGAAGAGCTCAGACTCAGGAGTTCGTTCCAGCCCTGGCTTCCCCACTCACGAGTGTGCGATTTTGGTCAAATCACTCAACCCTGCTCGCTTTGATTCTCTCATCTATAAGATAAGGGTTGATAATGATACCTCCCCATCAGGGTTGTTGTGTGATGAAGGGAATGAAAGGATGTTTATTTGTTTCGAATAGACAATAAATGTTGCTGGTACATAGCAACCATCATCTACGTGTTGGCTGGCTTTATTATCGGAATTTACTTGTGGAGTCCGCACATACTGATGGAGCACCTCCCTTGTGCCTGCCACAGTGCTCCATGGTAAGGAGATCATTGAGCAGATGAAGGGACTCCTGAACTCACAGCACCTATAATCTAGCAGATGACAGAGTCATCCCCAGAGAGTCACACAATCACAAAATCACAGATGTCTTAATGGTAGGAAGGGAAGGTCCACAGCCCCAGTGGAGTCGAATCACCCTCCAATTTCTTGGCATTGGGCAAAATGCCCCCAGCATGTTCAGCTCAGGCTCTGTTTTGTTTGTGAAGGGTTCCACAGAAGCATTCTCCCCCTCCCACCCTGTGTGCCTGAGCCTGTACCCCTGGAGCTCACCCGTTCCTTCTCTTTGTCTCTCACACATGACAGCTGGAGTACACAGCCCGCCTTGACTTCCTTTGGCGAGTACAGGCCAAAGAGGAGATCAATGAGATGAAGGAGCTAAGGGAACACAACGAGAACATGCTCCGGAACATTCTACCCAGCCACGTGGCCCGCCACTTCCTGGAGAAAGACCGAGACAATGAGGTGAGCCCAGGTTTGTCCAGCTGGGAGGAACAGTGGTGGTGGGAGGGGTGCAGTTGGACACTCTGGTCCCGAGCTCTGGGAGAATCCCACTGTCCTTGCATGAGCACCGGAGAACGGAGACCATGCTACCCCAGAGTGCCAGGCTACCCAGACTGCCTAACACCATGAAGTCTACACAGAACTTCTCCAGCCTTGGGTACCTCATCTGTAAGATGGACTTCATGCAAGCTCCATCATGAGAATGGATTGAAATTTGAGTTTTACATACGTTTATCCATGCCTTTATGTGTTTCCATGGAGTCGGCTCTCCAGTGTCTTCTCACTCTGTGGGTAAGATGTTACCATTGAGTTATCTGCTGATCGGCTGAAGACATTTGGGTTTGTGAACCTTGCCTGAGGGTAGAACTAGGAGAAGTCCCCTCCCCCCAGGGTCCATTTCCCACCCAAGCCACCGCTGCAAGATCAGTGGAAGAGAAGTAAAGGTGATGAATAAGCTGCTGCTTGAAAAATCTTGATGCACCGGGACCCTGGAGGTCTCCTGGATGCATATCCAAGCACTTCCCACCCTCCTCGACAGATGGAGTTCTCTGGAATCAGCTTCAGGCCTGCTTTTCTCAAGGCTCCCTAAGATCAGGGCTTTGTTGCAAGAACTTCTTGACGAATCAAAGAAAGCAAAGAGACTATTGCTGTGCACTCACCTTGACCACCAGAAGGAGCAGGTGAAACCCTGGAGGCCTCAGAGGAAAAGCCGGAAGAGAAATGAAAAGAGAGCTGCTTTTCAATTAAAACACCCAAACAATGCGATATCTGGGACCAGGAGGGAAAGAGAAAGAATATACTGGCTTTATCCTGAAAGGAAGGAAACGACCCAGAGATGCTGAAGTCACCAGCTGTGATCCAGGCCGAACCTTCACTGAGCAAAATAAATGACAGGTTCAGCCTTAATCATAGAAGACATGTTCAATCCAATGTCTTGTCATGCTTACTTGGGATTTTATTTTTTTATTAACATATAATGTATGGTTTCAGGGGCACAGGTCTGAGATTCATATCTGAGGTTTAAAATACTTAAATAGTTCACAGTTGACCAGGCTTAACCACAAAGTTTTAACATAGCCTAGAGAATGCTCACCCTATAAATAACCATTACAGAACACCTGCTGCATGCCCAGTACTGAGATAGGCCATTGAAGTAAATGATCTTTCATTCTAGCTACAGTTTTAAGAGGAGAGTTCATCACCCCATATTATTGATGAGGACTCAGAGCCCCAGAGAGGGCCGTGACGTGCCTCCCTGTATGTAAGCGATGTTGTGAGTCAAATCCAGCCACGAGGATTCCTTGCCTCTGTGCTGCGCTGCCCCTACCATGCCTCTGGGGGTTGGCAAGATCAGTGTGTACATGTGTGTATGTGTGAGAGAGAGAGAGAGACAGACAGACAGACAAGGTAACATGAGAAGGGGTGACACAGGCAGAAGCAGGAATGCTGTAACCTGCGAGAACTCCTGACATCCTGTTTTGTTCTTGTGAGAGGCCTCCTTAGCTCCTCTTCTTGCTACAAATCAGAGCTACGATATGAACCGCTGCAAGGCTGGGGTCTGGACGTTGTGAGTTTGCAGCCACAGCACTGTTCACGGGTAAGAATGATTATCCCCATTTTGTAGAAGAAAGTGGGGCTCCAAGAAGTGAGAACTCAGAGGTGTTGAGTACTGAGCTTGAATTCACACCCACGTCTGTGCAACTGCAGAGCTAAGTCTCACGTTTTGTCCCACATTGCTGTTAGGGCATGAGCGGCAGAGAAGGGGCAGCAGTGACAAACACTGACTCAAACCATCTGAACACAGGGTGGTGGACAGAGCCTTGCCCCCTGGGACACACTGTCTGGTTGGTTGTGGCTATGCCCCCCACAAAGGTTCTGGCAGCTTCTGCCAGTCTGCTGGACTTTTGGCTTAGATTAGTGCTCACCAACCCAGGACAGGGACTTTCTCACAGATGAGGCCCCTGGGCTAGGTCATCAGTGTTGAGTAGGTTATTGCTGAGTCCCAGGAAGCCCACTTGCTCTTTGTAGCTTTTCGAAGACCTGCAGAATGGACACTAATGAGGGTAGGTGTCCTGGGTGCGGCAAAATGCATACAGCACACATTCCATCTCTGTCACTCGCCAGCTGTGTAACCTAGGGTAGCTTACCCAACCTCTCTGAATCCATTTTTTTTTTTCATGAGATTCATGAGGAAATAATGCCTCATGACTTCAGTGTGAGAATCTTGCTGAATTTAGTGTGAGAACTCAATTGAGAAAGAACATATTTAGGGCCCAGCACAGCCTGGTGCAGTGGGTTCAGTATAGAAAGGCTGTGTGGTGTTCTCAAAAGCCTGATGCCCTTGATTCAATCCCATCTCCTCTTCCTACTACCTCTAGAACTGAGGAAGGGATGAATCCCTCTGGACCTCACTTTCCTCACCTACAAAGTAACAGTCTTTTGCAACTTGGTCCAATTGCTACAATGTTTCCAGGAGTAATTATGCATAAGGCATCTAAATGGTGCTTGGCCCATTTTAGGAGCACACTGAGTTGTTGCTATTGTTTTTGATAAAGGTGAGCCACGATTATCTTTTTGTTCCTTTGCAATCCCAGTCCCCCACTCACTGTCTCATACACTCAGTCACTCATTCACTCAGCATATGTTTATTGAGGGAAACCATGTACCAGGTGTTGTTCTAGATCCTGGGGATCAAACAGTGAACAAAGAAGAAAACTCCTTGCCAATATGGAGCATGCATTTTCATGGACAGATAGACATGAATGTGAATAAATATACAGCATAGTGCCCAGTAGTGATTAGTCCTTGGTGGACAGAAGAAGCTGAGTAAGAAAACAGAGTAGGTGAAGGAGGTGGGGTTGACACTGGAGGGTCTCTCCAAGGCAGTGATGTTCTCACAGAAACCTGAGGCTACTAATAAAGTCAACCAGCCTCAGACATTGTTCCTCCCTTGCAGCGAGGTGGCTTAACTCAGTATAAGAAACCGAGGACCTGGAACCAGACAGGCCTGGGTGCCCTGAGCCAAGAACCGACTGAGTCTTCATCCTGATATCTGGGCAGAACGGGGACTGTGCATATGCTCAAAATCCTCTATGAAGCCCAGACCAGAGGACGATAGAACAATAATAGCTTTTCTATATTCATCAATCCCTCCCCAGTTTACAGTGCTCTTATGTTCTTTGAGCCCAAAATAGCAAGAAACAGATGGCATACTCAAAGTGGTTGACTGGGGAGTGTTGAACAATGGGATTGTCTTTAAAGTTGTAGGCAGGTGGCTGGCACTCTTCCATGCCCCCTCCAACCCCTCACCTCCTTGTGTGCACACAAATTCCATCTCTGTTATTAACTAGCTGTGTGACCTAGGCAGCTTACCCAGCCTCTCTGAGGTCCTCATCTGATTCATAGGAAATAATACAGACCTTGCTGAGTCAATTTGGAAATTAAATCAGGGGAGAACACATGAAGTGCTCAATGCAGCCCAGTGCAAGGTGGGTTCAGTATAGATAGACCACCTGGTGCACTTGAAAGGCCACTGCCCTAGATTTTGTTCCTTATAGCCACTTTCTTCACCAGTTAGCACCGGACAGAGAGGACTGAGCCTCCTCCCACCCCACTCCAACAGGATGCAACAGAGTCAAGATCTGAACTCAGGTCCTAGGTCTTGAAGTTTATGCTCCGGGAACCCCAACACCGCATGTGAAATCAACCATCCATTCAGAAGGACTTACCAGATCCAGTTTCCAGTCCTAGTGATATTTATTCTTAGACATTACCCTGATTACTAGTATTGTTATTGGGGTGGTGGTTGGGGTCCTGGTGTCTGCTTATTAACATTAATAGCAGTAATGGCAGCATCGCTCTGGAGTCAGACTGCCTAGGCAGGGGGTGAATTCCACCTCTGTATCTTAACCGCGGGTCTTGGGTAAATTACCTATGGCTATGTGCCTCAGTTTTCCTTCTAGTACACACCAGGATCTTAACTATATCTAAGTCCTGGGATTGTGAGCACTCAACACGGTGATGTGTGTGCAGCCTTCTGTGTAAGGCTTGTCACACAGGAAGCTCCCCATAGATGTAGCTGACATTATTAGCATTATTTGTGTTATATAAGCAATCGGAACATTCTGATTGTCGGCAGAAGCTAATAAAGAAAAACCAAGAAGAGGCTGGGAGAATCTAGGATTTGTGAGAACACTCAGGCAGATAAATGATTGATGAGAAACCCCTGGAAACCCACCTTTATATCACAGTGGCATTTATAGATCACCAGGCAGAAGTGGGAGGCAAGCTGGCCCACTGGGTCATTATGGACTGGATTTCAGAAGGCACTGGTAGGGTTTTCTATTTTCTCTCTGTTTGAAACAGAAAATAGAAATAATGAGTGTTATGGGCTGAACTGTGTCTCCCAGGATTCATATGTCGAAGTCCTAACCCCCAGTACCTTTGAATGCAACTGTATTTAGAGATAGGATTTTTAAAGAGGTGATTACGTTCCAATGAGGCCATTAGGGCACGGCACTAATCACTCTAACTGTGTCTTTGTAAGAGGAGATTAGGACACACAGGCAGAGGGGAGACCATGTGAAGACAGGGGAAGAAGATGGCATCACCAAGTTAAGGAGAGAGCCCGCAGGAAAAAACAGCCCTACTGACCCTTGATCTTAGACTTTGTAGCATCTAGAACAGTGGGAGAATCAATTTCTGGGTTTAAGCCACCCAGTCTGTGGCACTTTGTGATGGTAGCCTGAACAAATTAATACAATATGTAACAAATGGATTTTTTGTGCTCCAAATCACAGCCAGTTGGAGAAGTCAGATACAACAGAGAGTAAGTCTCCTTCTGGGGTATCACTCCTTCTGGGGTATCACTCCATTGCTCAAGGCCAAGGTGAATGGACACCCCTTAGAAAGCCAGGTGCCCTGGCTCAGCTCCTTGGCCACAATCTGCTCTCCTCACTCCCTGCCCAGCCCAACTCAGTGCAGTGAGTCACCACCAGCCTGTGCTCTTTTGGACAAGGACTCGTGAAAGTATTCACTCAGATTCATCCACGCTTGAAGCCCAAGACTGATTGATCTTGAATCAGAGACACCATCTTTCTCAGACCAAGGGCATGAAAGCCAGAGGAGAAGAGCCCAAGTGTGCAGAGTGGGGAGGGTCCTTGAGGTCTTCCAACCCCAGCTCTTCCACTGCTAATGGTATGATCTAGAACCAAACAACAGTTTAACTCCTCAATCTCTCTCCCTCTCTCTCTCTCTCTCTCATTTTCCTTATCTGTAAAGTGGCAATAAGAATCAGTGCCTATTTCACAGGATCATTGCAAGGATTAAATCATTGAATTCATATGAAAGCACTTGGTTAACTTTATTGTTTCCTGCAAAGACCAGGGAGGCATTAATTTCAACAGGTTAGAGCATTTATCTTGTACCAGATGCCAGAGACAGCACGCGTGATAGTGCAGGCCTCCAGAAAATATGAACTGGGTGATTAGAGGGCACTACGGTGAATGGCATGGGGTCTTTGCCTCACAGAATTCAGACTAAATGAAGAGACAGACGGTAGGAATCAAAGCATTCAAGTGTGAGGTGTGTGTGTGTGTGTGTGTGTGCGCGCGCGCGCGCGCGCGCGCGCATGCGCGCACTTCCAAAAGCAGACCTTGAGACAAGGATTTGAGTGAAAGTATTTCACTTGAGGTGGTTCCAGGAAGCCCAGGCAGGCAGGACAGTGAGAAGCAAGAGGAGGGCTGAATGCGGCACTATCAGACTAGTTTCCTCTCTAGGGGACTGGAGCTCAATCCCCCTGGGAATTCAGGGACAAGTCAAAAGCATACCTCACAGCTGCCTGGCCCAAGGAGTGAAGGAGTGGAGGACCATAAGACAATTGCCATCAGTCAGTGGTTGAGAGCAGCTCCCCAGGGACATTAATTTCCCGGAGCGGTGAGCCCGCTGCTCACGGGGCCAGAGTGCCCTCTAGTGGTCAGAGAAAAGCTCCATGCAAAGCTACGCAAGAGCCCACAGCTGAACTTGGGGGAGAGAAACCGTCAGTCAGGAAACCTGCAGCATCTACTATGGTGAGTACATAGGAGTACAATGCTTCACTGTTTCTGGAACATGAGGTCCGATGCAGAGAATCACAGGCAATGAGGCTGAAGAGAAAGGTGGAGGCTAGGGCATGGTGTTTGAGCTTCATCCTGAGGGCAATTGTGGGCCACTGGCAGGTTTTAAGAATGGGAGAGGCATGGTCAATATTCTGTCTTTAAAAGATCACTGCAGCCACCATGGGAAACATGCTTTGGGATGGGACAAGACAAGTCAGGGAACCCAGTGTGGGAAGGAAGATGGGTAGCCATTGGGCAGGAGAGGGAGAAAAAATATCTGAGACAAAAAGAAAGCCAGTAGAAGGTGGCAATTTACTGAATCTGGACATGATGAGGAAGAAGGTGTCAAGGCATCTCTGAGCATCTCTAACCTTGATGACTCAGAGACACTGGTGCCACCCACTGAGAGCATGAGGGGGCAGGTTTAGGCGGAGAGGAGAAGCATTTGGGTGTGGCATTTATAGCTTGAGGAGTATGAAGACAGCCCAGCTTGGGGCCCAGCAGCTGGAAGCCCAAGAGTGGGAGCTGACTTGAAGACAGGATTTCAGAGGCTGTCCCACCTGAATGTCGGAGAAAGGTTAAGAGTAAACGAGATGGCCCGGGTAAGTGTGTGAACTCTGGACCTGGCTGTGGGTCAAGGACAGAACCACAGCCATCATCAACATTTCAGATGGAAGGTAAGCCCCAAAAGGCATCTCTGAAGGAGCCAGACATAAGGAACACATAGGCGGCATCACTGAAACAAGGAAAGTCAAGAGACTCATGGTCTTGGGAGGGATGACCCCACTGGATACCCATGTGGTGATTTTCTTCCACTTTGGCTGGCAGTTTAACCCACTCCAGAGTCATTTCATCTCAGCCTGACATGTGAGTGAACATTGCCAGGGTGGGGAGAGGCAATGGAGGGAACTCGCTTGGGAAGTTTGCACAAAGAGAAAGAGAGATGGGTGGGTGGCCACAGGTGTGTTCAGGTTCCAGGGCCCGTCATAGTATTCCATATGGGGGATATTTGAAAGGGGGAGGGGTGCAGAGAAGAAAGAGGTGGAGGAAGAGAAGGAGTAAAGAAAAAGATCACTGCAGGAGGAAGTTGCTGAAGAAGTTAGAAGCAGGAACTGCCAAGACATCAGGTAGAAACGTTGACCTTCAGCAGAAGGAGACTGCACTGTCTGCAACGGAAGCAGAAGGAATGAAAATAAATATGAACATAGACACAAGTATGAGTGTTGGAACAGAGCTGGGTCACTGCCAAGAGCCTTAGTTTTTGCCACAGAGATAAGAGATGAGATCATTTCTTGAAAGGAATCGAGTGGGGAGTGAAGTTAGGGACAATGGTGAGGGTTTAGACTCATTGCTAGAACAGAGAAGGAAACTGACCAAGGACAAAGGATCTGTAGTCAGAACTCAGGGCCCAGCCAAGGCTGGAGACCATGAATTGTCAATGGCCCCAGGACATGTGGCTACCATGTTGACATGATGGTGTCAGAGCCTCATTCTCTGTCCTCTCCATGGACACCTAACTGTGGGTGCAAGTGCACATGCTCATGGGGGAGCATCACCACAGAACCTCACCACTGATGACCGTTTCTGGCTCCCTTTGTGTGTCTCCCCATGCAGGAGCTGTATTCTCAATCCTATGATGCCGTCGGGGTGATGTTTGCCTCCATCCCGGGGTTTGCAGACTTTTACTCTCAGACTGAAATGAATAACCAAGGAGTGGAGTGCCTGCGCCTGCTGAATGAAATCATTGCTGACTTCGATGAGGTAAATCAAAGCCTCAGAAACCTACAGTCCCCAGTGGGCATCTCTGTTGTCCTAGCATCACGTTTGCTGTGGCAGTAGCTTGTACTCACAGAACCACAGGCTTCAGCATGAACACAAACATGTATTAGCTAATTTAAGTATCATGTGAGATAAACACCATTGTTTTTCCATCTGGGGAATCGAGATCAGTAGTCTCAGCGAGGCAGGGCAATCTAACCCAATGGCAAGCCACCATCAAATGGCAAAACCAGCACTTGATTGGAGGCCCCTGCTATGCAGACACTGGCATCGCAGAGACTTGGGACTGCTGGGGACATTTCTCCATCTCCTCAAAGTGCCAGAGATAAAACCATCAATTCACATTTGGTCAAAGACCTAAATACAAGTATGCATATGTTCCAGATAGTGCTTTCTCCTTTTAAGCTCCATGAGTATAAAGAACACATGACATAGGGGGATATACTTATACTGCACTGTATTTACATGAACAGACTTGGCAGGAGTGATCCTCTGCCACCCCCATCTTCTAGCTTCAAGTAGGGCACCATTGTCTATCCATTTCCCCAGGCCTGAGAAGGGAAGTGATTCATCGAGAAAATGCTAAGGAAGAGGCCATGCAAAGATGGGATTCAGCGGAGATCTAGCCTCCTAGCCTGATCCCTGGGGAGCTCAGCAGCATAAGCGACACCACGGGGTTGTTTCACACTGAGGCAAGGGGGCCAAGTGTACACCTGTGTTTGTCAGCCATTGGCTGTGGCTGCCCCTTGGTGGAAGAAGTTGCCTCACTTCTCAGCATATCCAGCAAGGTGGTTCTCAATGGCTCATTGAGTTCTCCAAAAAAGGGTGCAGCAGTGCATTGTCAGCAGCCAGACCTCATGGCATTCTTGAGAATGACCCCACAATGGAGATGTGGATGGGGCACCAAGAGCATTTGTGACATCATTCAATGTCCTCTCCCTTGATCCCCATGTTCCATTTAGCTACTGAGTTCTGTGGGTTCCGTCTTGATGACTCTCTGGTCTGTCCCTTCATCAGCATCAGTACTGCCCTCTTCTTGCTCTTGGCCATCTTACTTCTCCCCTGGATGACTGCAGCATTCTCTAGCTGCCCCTTCCTGCACCTTACCTCAGCTATTACCAAAAGCATGACTATCTCTTCACATCCCTTTGAAACCTAAAGCCCGTCAGTGTCTCCAGTTGTCAACTCCTCATAAGGTCACCTGAGGCTTTGCACTTGCTATCCCTGTACCCTCTCTGGCTTTTCCTCCCACTGCATTCCACCTGGCCCCCTACCCACCAACCAGCTGCTTACAAGCCATTATGCCCACCTGGCTATTCTACACTCTGCTCTTTCGGCTCCAAAATTATGCCATCCTTACCATACTCTGTCCTATCTCCCTCAATATCATGGCCAGCAGAAAACCTAATACTGAACACTCCTTTCAAATATCTTCTCTAGTGCTGACACCTCTTCTAATCTCCTTTCTAGCCATGTAAATGTTGTCACTCCTATTTCCATGAAAAACTTATACTCTGAAACTTTCCATCATGGAGCCTGAAACCCTTCAGTGTACAGATCTGCAGCCCCCACTAGCCACTAAGTTCTGGGAAAGAAACCTACCTTATTAGTATAGGTGTTTACCATGTGTTGCCACAAATGTAAAACAATTTCAATATATAGCATTCAGTTGTTACTTATCCCTCAACAAAACCCACAGGGTAGGGATTATTAGCTTTTGTTTTATAAAGAAGCAACACTGAGGCTTTGGGACACCAAGAGAGCCCAGGCTTTTGCCACCACTAAGTAGTGCTGCCAACATTTGAACCCAGGTCCACCATACTGTTTTGGTTTTTAACCATTAACTGGCATTTATGGTTCTAGTTCTGTAGTCAAAAGGCAACAGTGATCATTTTAGTTGTTCTAGGGTTGGAAGTGGGGATCAAGATAAATAAGACGTGGTCACTCCTTGTTTCCATAGCCTTACAGTCTAGTGAGGGACAAGAAGACTGAATCACCTTTACTCGCGAAGTCAGTGGTTAAGTGTACTCATAAAGAAGGCCTTGCATTGTGGAGAGTGGAGAGTGATTCCATGATAATAGTACCTTTATTCCATCTCTTTGTGACAGGCCATACACTCATAAAGATAGAAATTATACTCTAATGTAACCTGTTAAGTCCTCATGGACTGGCACTGTGCCTAGAACATAGGAGATGTTCATAACAGATGCTCACTAAGTATTTGCTAAAGGGATAAATCAATCAATCAATCAATCAATTAATAGGGGACATAAACAAGCTGGAAATTAGCAAGGTGAAGATAAACTAGTGTAATCCAAAACATATCTTTAAATTTAAAAAAAATAATAATATAGCTGTATTTAAAAAAAATGTCTGAAGGTTGAGCCATCAGGCAGTTTTATTTCAAACTCTATAGCCCCCATCCCCTAAAAGTACTCAAGAACATGTTTTTAAATTGTAATAAATAAATATGAACTAAATTTCCTTCTCCATGCCCCAATTTGTAGACACCTGGTGTCTTATAAAAAAAAGACAGTGCCCCTAGTAGAAGAGGTGGGTTTTTGCAGAGGGAAGTTGGATTGGCTAGGAGAGGGTAAGATTGGTCCTGGAGCCGGGTTTTAGACCAGGAGGAGGAGAGGGGGAGGAACTGGAGGGAAGTGAGAGGAGAGAAGAGGGCAGAGATGAGAGGGAGAATCGAAAAGAAGATATAAGGGAGGATGTGGAGAAAGGGGAACCCTCTTACACTGCTAGTGGGAATGCAAACCGGTGCAGCAATTCTGGAAGACAATATGGAGTTTCCACCAAAAGCTAAAAACAGATCTGCCCTACGACACAGCAATTACACTACTAGGTATTTATCCAAAAGATACAGGCAGAGTGATTCAAAGGGGCACCTGCACTCCAATGTTTATAGTAACAATGTCCACAATAGCCAAACTATGGAAAAAATCCAAATGTCCATTGACTGATGAATATACATATACATATACATATACATATACATATATATTTATATACATATATACATATATCCATATACATATATACACACACACATACACAATGGGATATTACTTACCCATCAAAAAGGATGGACTCTTGCCCTTTGCAAGGATATAGATGAAACTTAGCATAATACTAAGCGAAATATGTCAGAGAACAACAAATACCATATGACCAGTCATATGTGGAATTTAAAAAACAAGACAGATGAACATAGAGGAAGGGAAGGAAAAATAAAATAAGACAAAATCAGAGAGGGGGACAAATCATAGAGACTCTTAACTCTAGGAAACAAGCAGGGTTCCTGGAGGGGAGGTGGGTGGGGGCATTGGTAACTGGGTGAGGAGAATGAAGGAAGGCGTGTGATATAATGAGCACTGGGTGTTATATGCAACTAATGAATCACAGTATATGTTAATGTAGTATATGTTAACTAATTATAAATACAGTATATGCTAACTAATTAAATTTTAACTTTAAAATTTTTTTTAAAAGGAAAGAAGGGGAGGAAAGGGAAAGAAGTAGAAGGGAAGGGCAGAGGAGGAAGATGGAAGAGCATGCAGTCAGCAGGAAAGTTCCCTGGCCTGCCAACCCTAAGCACTCAGTTTTCCCCACATGGGTCCTTGGGACACCCAGACATGCCTTCTTCCTTTGTGTCAAGAGAGACCTCCACGTTCTGCCCTGGATAAGCTACAGCCAGATGCCCTGGTGCTGACTTTAGTAATGATGCTGCCCTTCTTGCTGATAAAAGTACCATGGGAATCTGAGAGCATGAGACACTCTTTCTTGGCTCAGAGGAAAGCAGAACATTTCATGGACTGCATGCTCCAAGACTGGGTTTGAAATAACCCCATGCTGGGCCTCCCTGCCCCATGGCCCCTGCTTGTTGAAGGCCAAAGTGTGCTCCCACATCTCAGCGCTCAATGAGGATGAGTGAATTAATAAAGGGGTTGATTAGGAACCATGTTATGTCCCCAGATGCTTTTAGCTATATGGCAGATACATTTGCTGCAGGGACATTCGTTGAAATAATGAAGCCTCTTGCTGCCTTCTGATTGACTTCTGAGGAGGAGGCAGCTTTGTCTGAGCCTGAAATTGGCCTGTGGCCAAGTCATTCCAAGAGAAGAGGAAAGAAAAGTCTCCCTTCCCTCTAGGAAACTGGGGAAAGGCAATTATAAGGAGGCAGAGAGAGGGAGAGGGACAACCGAAGATATGCCAAGATCCCCAAGCTAATATATTAACAGCCACAGGGCTGCTAAGAGACCAAAACTGCTTGGTTGTGTGCAAGGGCAAATGTCAGATGTGATCCCAGGCTAAGGACGTGCAGGCTGCTGCAGCCACTTCCCTTCCTGGGTGTGGTTGGTGGAACCTTCACCAGGGCAGAACAGTGGCTTCACGTTAGCTCAAGAAACAAAAATAATAAACAAAGCATGCCTCAGCTGTGAATCAGGCTATACACACACACACACACACACACACACACCAAACCAAATCACAAAAGCACCTGCCAGTGTTTTCCTTGTTTCTCAGAAGAATTTCTCTCCATTTGGAATTTTTCACATTTTCTTAGTTCCAGATTAATTTTGAGAGGATGCCTGTAGCAAGTCCTGTGTAGAAAACCCATCTCATCTTCTTTGTCTGACCCACCTGTGGCATGAGCCCCTGAGCATATTATAGGCTTAAAGGGAGACAGAGAGTTGGAAAACCAAAAGTTGTATCTAAATCCCTACCAACATAGGGGAATCGGAGGTTAGAGCTTAGCCCTGGGACCCAGGGAGGTTTGAGTTTTGAACCTACATCCTCCACCCAGGGCTGGCTTCATGGATGTGTGACCTGTGTGGGGCAGGTAGTGAGAAACAGAATCTGGATATCTTTGAAGGTGAGCTAAGGATTTCCTGAAGGGTTGGATGTGGGTTATTGTTGGGTCCATAATCAAAGGAACCAGACTGATACAAAGTGAAGGTCAAGCAAAGCTTTATTTCGCGCCAAGCATCGAGAATCAAACTGACCGGTTGGGCCATCTCTTCAAAGAGGCGACCCCTCCCAGCCTCACAGACTAACTTTTATAGAGGCGGTTGAGCTGGGCTATACACAGGTGGACAATGAGATTGCAATACACAGAGAAAACTGCACAGTCATGCTAGGTCAGCAACACACAGAGAAAACTGCACAGTCATGCTAGGTCATACACGGGTGGCCAATTGAATTTCAATTTACCTTAGTAGATATATGCACGCCCCACTGATTGGATGTCTCCACCTGGCCTAACCCGCCCTTGTATCTGGGCTTTGTAAGTATGTTCCTTTCTCTTTAACATGTGGTCCCCGCCCCTGCCTGGGCTGTCAGCCCTCGGATGGATGGCTGGGACCTCCCATCTTGTTCATGAGATATCGCAGAAGCTCAATGGATAGTTACTGTATTAGTCATTACCATTGCTGTAACAAATCTCCACCAATTTAGTGACTTGAAACAACAGAAATTAATTATGTTACAGTTTGAGGTCAGAAGTCCAAAATGGATCTCACGGGTTAAATCAAGGTGTCAGCGGGGCTTTGTTCCTTCTGGAGGCTCAAGGGAGAATCCATATCATTACAGCTTCTAAAGGCCACCTGCGTTCCTTGCCTTGTGACTCCTTCCTCCATCTGTAGAGCCAGCAGTCACACCTCTGACTTCTGCTTCTGCCCCCACATTGCTTTCTCTAACTTTCCTGCCTCCTCCTTTCGCTTATAAGGATGCTTGTGATTACTTAGGGGCACACCCAGCTAATCTAGGGTATATCCCTATCTCAGAATCATTAACTTCATCACATCTACAAAGTCCTTTCTGCCATGAAAGGTAACATATCCTCGGGTTCCAAGGATTAGGACATGGACATCTGTTGGGGGGAGTAGAATGGGAAGCCACAGGAGGGTTTTGCATGGACCGGGGACATGATCTGACTTGCTATGGAATGGGATCACTCTGGCTGCTGGCGTGGAAGTGTGGGGGTGAGGGAGGGAGCAGGTAGGTCCTGGTGGTACAACAGCCAGGTATAAGCCAACAATGGCTCAGACCAGTATGCTGACAGCAAGTGTTAAGATTCCAAATACATGTTGAAGGTATAGCCAAAAAGATTTTTTGGTGGATCAGGGAACATTTGTGATTTCTTTTTTGAACCAATAAAATAACCATATATTTCGAAGATTCACTGAAACAGATCTACTCCTTAAAGAGTATCTGGGCACACCCCCTGTGACACCTGGCACTTAGCAAGTGCTCAGTAAACATATGTTGACTGCCTTAAGGCATGCTTCTCAGAGAGAAAATTAGCTGTCTCAAGGATGCTAAACCAGACACAGGTAGTCCTCATTGTGAGCCGGGCCCTGTTTCAGGAAAGCACCCGCATCTTCTGGAAAAATAAACACCAGGACTAACATCATTGCCTGGATCTATTTTAGCTCCTCGGCGAAGACCGGTTCCAAGACATTGAAAAGATTAAGACCATTGGCAGCACCTACATGGCCGTGTCAGGCCTGTCCCCCGAAAAACAGGTAAAGAAACTCCTTGCTCTCAGCCACACTGCATGGCAGATGCATCACTATGGTCATGCCAGTGAAGGCAGTGAGGCCACCGTCATCAGCCTGCATGCGGGCATGGGGAGAGACTCTGATGAACAGGATATTCTAGTTGTGTGACGTACATTTGCTCCCATGGGCAGTGGGGTCTACTGGATGAAACAATGCTTCTTTACAACTGAGAAACCTCTAGGCTCCATCTGAGCCTTGTTGTTGACTTGATGAACAAAATCAGGGCCACAAAATTACCCTGGGTATGAGTTAGTCGTGGGTATTACCAAACCCCTGATGCCAACCTGTTTTCTTTGGTATGTAAGAATATTAATAATATCTCCCACTCTGTTGAGGGCTGACTATGGGCCGGGCACCAGTGTCAAGTAGGAACACTAGCATCTACCTTCCAGCGTTAGTAGATGAGACCTGAGACTGTGTCATGCTCCCACACAAAAGCCTACATGGATAGTAGTCTACGTTACTAGGAAGAAGGAATCCTCATTTCTTCTTCTCATCCTTTCTTCACTTGCTTTCCAACTAAAAACCTAGAAGCATTCCACGAGCACTTACCTGGGAAGACGTGCACACTAGTCACTGGATGCACATGTGTGGAGCTTTATAGCAGGGTTCACAAAGTACAGCCTGCATGCCAGATCTGACCCACCATTTGTTTTTGTCAATAAAACTTTATTGAAACACAGCCATACCCATATATACATAGTTTATCTTTGGCTCCTTTCAAGCTAAAATGGCGGCGTTGAGCAACCATGACAAAGCCTAAAATATTACTACCTGGCCCACCACTGAAATGATTTGATCTGCTTTGCTCTGCTCTGCTCTGCTCTATTCTGCTCTGCTCTGCTCTGCTCTGCTCTGGAGGAGCACAAAATGCTTTCAAATACGCAGTCTCATGCAATCCCTGGGAAGCAGTCAGGGCATGTGTGCAAATCCCCATTTTATAGATGAGGAGATTGAGGTTCAGAGAGGCCCTGAGGCTTACTCTCCTCTTCCCTCAGGAGTTCTGTGAGCAAAGGTCTATATGAAACATCCCTTAAACAGATGGTGTGAGTGCTTCAAAGGAAATATACAGATTTCCTAGCACTTACACACACACACACACACACACACACCTGTAAGGGTACTCAGGAATGCATGGCATGTCAACCCAACAAGTGTAGATGTGGGGAAAGGAATATGATGAGCCATGCATATTACACTTGCTTCAGCAAATCTCTCGTCATCCTGCGTTTCGGGGATGCTGCTGACTGGAGTGTACAGAGGCTCACATATCTGGTTATCTCCATCTCAGGGGCACACAGGTGGGTTAGGACATAGGACAGGCCCCTGCTGCAGAAAGGTTCATGTTCGCCACAGTGAATGAATTCTTCTCTCCCCTCTGCTCCAGCAATGTGAAGACAAGTGGGGACATTTGTGTGCCCTGGCTGACTTCTCCCTCGCCCTGACTGAGAGCATACAGGAGATCAACAAACATTCCTTCAACAATTTCGAACTCCGGATTGGTGAGTAGCCGCTGGAGGTGTGGTGAGTGGGGTCCCATAAAGTTGGTTGGCCTGGCTCCATCAGAACCTCCCATGCCCTGGGCCATGGGTAGCTTTCTCCTGCAAAATGCAGCAGGCTCAGTGTGACCTTGCCAAGGACAAGGACAGCATCAGCTCAGGCCAGTCTGGCCTTCTTGTCACTCAGGGTGCCAGAAGCCAGGGAACAATGCTGGCCTGTGTACAGAAATACACAGCAAACACTACAAGTTACCTTTCCTCCAAGTTACTTGTGCAGTACCCTACCCACACAAGGCCCTGCTGAGGGAGAGAGATGAGTCATCTGTCCTTTCATTATGACTTCATGTCATCTGATGCTGTTGGTCAGTGTGCTGCTCCCCAGTTGTTCTGGATAATGCCCTAAAAAATAGCAGGATTTGACTCCTAAGTTTGTCAGATGCTGTATTGTTCAGGGACAAACAGAAAACCTTTCAGCTCTTCCCTTGGTCACGCAGCTCACACTTCCTTGAGCTTAGAGACATCCAAGAGTAATGCAACAGTGCAATGGAAATCATAGCAATGTGACTAGTGACCCTTTATGATGTGTATAACTCATCAATGTCTTCAGCATCCCTGCTGATTCTAGAAGACCTCCTCCAGCACAGTGTAAACACCCCTGCTCTAGTCCACATCCTCATTTCATAGTGGGTCAATTCAGACCCGGAGAAGGAGAGTAATAGCTTATGATCACACAGCCAAATGGCCACTTGGGAAGGTGCTCCAAGATGTCTGGACAGATCAATGACATTCTGGCTGCCAGGCTCCAGGCTAACACAGCCTTTGCTGTAGTGTTCAGATTTTAGATGTCCTCTGGCCAGCATACCATCGACTGACTTAGCTTTCCCTGAGTAGCTTTCAAGAAACAAGGGTCAAGAAATGCCAATATCTTACTTGTCAGAGCTAGCAAATGCCACGCACCTTCATTCACCAAAATAAAAAGAAGTTCTGTTTTATGTTTTGGATCTATGGCTGGGATGCTCGGGGCTTGTTCCCACATGTTCCATCGACCCTACGTGTCCCTTCTGAAATCATTGACTACACACTTGAATGAGAACTAAAAAAGCAGAACATCAACCTTGAACAAAGCAGGAGATGTCGCTGGGGTCAGGGCTGACCCTTGGTGTGAAATTCTGAGTTCTGGCATTGTTCAGGGGTTAGAAAATCATTTTCCTAGCTTCCCTGGGCATCTCAGTTTATGTTTGGGGTCCACTGAGACTGGTTCTACATCATTGGGCAAGCTATTCGAACCCTCTGAATGTCAGTTTCCTCGTGTGAAAGCTGGGCATGATATTATTTACCCCCACCCATCACCCCCACTTCACAGTAGTAACCTGGATTCAGACGGGGTAATGCCTGTAACGTGGTCTGCAAATCATAGAGAGATCTCCGTCACTGTAGTTCCCATGTGGTCCAAAAGGTCTGCATCCCCAATTTCTTTGTCACTTCTATCTGATTTTGTGTAGGGCAGGGAGGGGTTTGCTCTTCCCTCTGCCTGGAATGATCTAACCCAGATATCTGCATGGCTTGTCCTGTCACTGTCTTCAGATGTCCACTCAGAAAGGCCTTTCCTCACTACCCTCTCCCAGAATGTCCCCTCCCACCTCTCTCCCTCTAACCCAACTTGTTTTTCTTTACAGCCTTTATGATTCATTGATAAATTACTTTTTTGTTTGTTTGTTTCTGTCTCTCCCCAGTAGAAGGTAAGCTCCATGAGGGCTGGGACTATGTCTCTTTTCCTTTCCACCATATCCCCCATGCCTGGAATAGTGTTGGTCCCAAGCAGGTGTCTAGTCAGTTTGGTAGAATACATGAGAAATTCTAAGTCTACTAGAAGGAGACAGACATGCCCACCAACATGATTAGTGAAATGTTATCATTCCTAGAAGAAGCCCATGTTGCATAAAAGAGGAGTCACTGAAACTGTCTTCAAAGACATTTGCCAAATTAACCATGGGATTGGGCAGACATGACAGTCCAAACCAGGAGATGAGCAGGGACAAAGGCACGGAGGTGCGTTGAAGGCTGGCAGGTGAGGGCAACTCCAGCACTTTGGGGTGGGTACAAGGCAAGGTGAAGGGTGAGAAGGTGAAGGTGAAGGGGAGAGTGGTAGTGAAGGAGGCTGACAAAGCAGGCAAGAGCCAGATTCAAGAGGCCCTTGGCTGTGATTCCAAGGTGCATGGGCATCATCCTATAGGCCAAAGGAGCCATGGTAGGTGTTGAATTGGGCTGGAGCTTGGTCAGATGCCCTTCAGCAGTGGTATGGAGGACCTTCTGCAGGAAGACAAGACAGGGGATGGGGAAGCCAGTTGGGAGGCTTTTGCCATGAACCAAGGGAATGAAGCTCAGGACCTGAAAGCAGACAGAGAAGGAAAATGCCTACCCAAGCTCTCAGAGCTCTGTAGTAACAGAGGCTGGAGGACACCCAACATCCTGACTAATGGTCCAGTGCTCTGTCTGTCCCAGCAGCTGAAATAAGTCATTGTCCACGTGAGAATAATAACAGTTTCTTCTCGAGTCCTCCTTGGTTGTTAGGCACCATGCTAAGGCCTTACTTCCATAATCTCAATTCATCTTCTACATTGTAGATGGGAAAAGTGAAGTCCTTATAGGCTAAATAATGGACACTGGCCATATATGTAATGAGTGACTGAGGCAGGATCTGGGCCCTACGATATATCCGCAGGGGCGACCCCCTCACTGGTCACTGTCCCAGGCAGGGGTGCAGCCATCTCAGAGATGTCTCTCTTCTCTCATCTCTCACTCCTTTGGTCACCCGCAGGCATTAGCCATGGCTCCGTGGTAGCTGGCGTTATCGGCGCTAAGAAACCACAGTATGACATTTGGGGCAAAACCGTGAACCTGGCAAGTCGAATGGACAGCACAGGTGTCAGCGGCAGGATCCAAGTCCCCGAGGAGACCTATCTCATCCTGAAGGACCAGGGCTTTGCCTTTGACTACCGAGGGGAGATCTATGTGAAGGGCATCAGTGAACAGGAAGGAAAAATCAAAACGTACTTTCTGCTGGGAAGAGTCCAACCCAATCCATTCATCTTGCCCCCGAGAAGACTGCCCGGGCAATACTCCTTGGCCGCAGTTGTCCTGGGCCTTGTCCAGTCTCTCAACAGGCAAAGGCAGAAGCAGCTGCTCAATGAGAACAACAACACGGGGATTATCAAGGGTCATTACAACCGGCGGACTTTGTTGACACCCAGCGGGCCAGAGCCTGGAGCCCAAGCCGAAGGCACCGACAAGTCTGATTTGCCATAAAAGCATTTTCTTTGTGTTTCTTTTTTTGTATTTCTTTTATATATAAAATAAATATACTAATAAAAAGGTTTAATTTTTTTTAAAACAAGGATGGTTTCATTAGTCTTTAGCTACACTAAACTAAAGATAGAAGTTGAGTTTCTCTTCCATCACAGAACTTTACTGACCATCTCTTATGTACAAGGTTCTTTGGGAACACAGATAAATAAGGCCCAGTCCCTGACATTAAGAGGTTCACAGTTGAGTGTGAAAGAGGGACTTGTAGTTAGACATTTGACACACCTGCCTTTTATTGAGCTCCTGCAGTGTGCAGGGCCCAGTGCTCAACTCTTTCTATAATGGCCTCATGTAATCCCCACAGTACTTTGCACATCCCTTCAACCAGCATATACTGAGCACCTACAATGTTCCTCTGCTTTCCTAAGCTCCAGAGAAATCCTGGCATAAGTCTTACCCTCATAGAGCTAGCATTCAGGGTGGGGATAATATATCATATTCTTATAATGGTCTACCTCCAGGTAGGGGTAGAGACAATAAAGAAAATCTGGTAGAACAGTGGGGGAAAATGATTGGGGGTCAGGGAGGCTGTTGAGCTGGAATCCACAAGAAAGACTTCTTCGAGGGCTTCATGTTGAAGATTCACTTTAAACGGTAGGAAAGGAGAACCCTGGGGAAAAGTGAAGGAGTCAGAAAGGCCCAGAAGTGGGATCAAGCCTATGAGCCCTGTTGGAGGAACAGTGACAAAGTCATGAGTGGGGAAGCAGTTGCAGGCAGGTTATACCCTCTCCTGAGAAGATTACACCCTATGCTCTTTTCCCCTGACCACAAAGACTCCTGGGAAAGCTTTGGGCAGACAAGAGAGCTCAGAAAATTAAAGGATCTTCCATAGGTCACATAGTTAGTTGCCGGACTAGGATAAGAATTCTATCGATCAGTCAACATTTTGCTATCAAAGAAAATTCCCACTTTAGTGGCTAAAACACGGATTTCTCTCATTCACATCCATCACACATTGGACGTGTGGTGGTGGTAGGGGGGTGCCTCCATGCCATGATTTCAGGACTTAACCTCCTGTTCCTGGGGACATAGAGCACTCTGCTTGATCCTCGACATCCAGCCAGCTGAAGAGAAGACAGGAAGGAAGGGGCGTGGCTCAGAAGGTCTTAGGCACCCAGCTGGAAGTGGCACACTCTTGCTCTGTCATCGGAGCTCAGTCACTGGCTCCGCTCACTACAGGGGAGGTTAGGGAAAGGATTCTTCCTGTGTCTACTATGCAAAGGAAAATGCAATGTAGTGAGACGCATTATCTGTTCCATAAAAATTGACACTTCTCTAAGTCCACCTTTGCAAACCCTGAGCTATTCTGGTAAGTTCTGTGTTGGAAGAATGTACAAGATTGAAGTAATGGAAGGAAGAGTATGAAATCCCAACCATTCTCTAAATTCTTGACTCTTAAAAGCTGGCCACTTAGAAGAAACTTAGCTCAGGGGACACACTGTCAAGGAAATACCTACCCGGTGTATCTCAGGTAAGAGCACTGCCCACCCGGGCCCCGTAGAAGAGAGACTATCGTATCCAGAGAAGCCCAAAGCACAGTGGTGGCGATGGGGGCTTGAACGCTGAGCCATGTTTGGAATGGCCTTTGGTCTCAGAAACTATCCAGGTATCAAAGAAATACTCGAGGTCCCAATGGAGTGAGAAGAGGGTATCAAGTGAAAGCCTTTGTCAAATATAAAGCCTCCCAAACACCAGGTTTCATTATTACGTCCTCAGATGCAGAGAAACCCTCCAGGTTTATTCAGTGCAGACTGCTGAAGACATTTAAACAAAGTCAATCTCAGAGCTTGCTGAGACTTGGAACCACAGGAAAGGAGGGGGAAGCTGAGTTCAGGTTGGCTGGAGACTCCGCAAACGTCCCAGCAATGAGTCCAGCCTCAGAGATGGTCATCAGACTCTGACACCCCAAAGACAGGGGAAACTTCGTGTGGGCCATCAAGCTTTGGTCTGATCCACAGCACAGAGTAGCTTCCGGAATCAATGGGCCATGTTCAGAAGAGGCCCCAGGAAGCAGACAGGCTGTGGGGAGATGGATCCAGCCCCAAGGAGAGAGGTTACCCAGCATAGACATTGTCCCTAAACCCTCGGCTAGGACTTAGGACAGAGTCCCTGGACTAGAAGCAGAATGTGGTTCTAAGCAAGATAACTGGGCAAAAATCAAGGTAGGAGGCATTGGGCCAGCCCCCGTCTCGTGCCGCCAATTTAGGGGTGATGGTGGGGCTGCTGCTGTCAAAGTTCACCCAGAACCTGTCCCTGGCTCAGCGATGACAGGGTCTGAAATGAAACAGATGGAGGTGATGGAGACCCCATCCTGAGTTTGGAAGGTGTGGCTCCATCCGGGCTCTATCAAACAGAGGAGCAACAGGGCAAGATGGTGCCAAATATCTTCATTTGATCATCAAGAACCCTACCAAGTTGGCTTCTGGCCTCTGCTCCTCTACAGCCCCAAATCACTGAGTCCCTGCCCCTGGGTCAGCCTATTCTGTGGCACTGGTAGGTACTCAGTCTTCCCATAAAGGGTAAAGAGACAGAGCCAGGAAGCTGGTCTGTGGTTGACTAGCTAAGAAGCACGCCACTTCTTGGGCCTTGTATAAGGCTAGAGGGGCAGCGAAGAAAGGCAGCCTTCCTGGTATTAGAGATAATGTTTTCTCTTTGCCTGCTTCTTGGTCTGTTGATCTCATTTATTAAAAGAACTTCAAATGTCACATGATTTCTAGAAACCCGGTATAACTCAGAAACAAACCTGGCATAATATTCCAACCAGGGGCTTCAAACTCATGTGTCCCCCACTAGATTCTGCTTGTGACAGTTTTAGGTTTGATCTTGTTAATGCCAAGTATAAACTCTGGCAGAGGGAACCGTGCCCCAAACAGTGAAATACAAACAGAAACAGAATAGGGACTGCTTAGTCTCCATGTGTTCAAGCCCAAGACAGGGGCTTTCTCGATAGCTCTGTGTTCTTGACAGTCCTGACATCTTCTAGATGCTGATCCCAGTTGCCCCCCAACCACGTTTTTCAACCTGTGTAAATAATGCACAGCTTCCTGTGAGATGAGCACAGCCCTTCTTAGAGAAGAGGTAAGGCATTCCTCCAAGGGCTGGTTCTGAGAACCTATTGCCTCTCATTCTGCCCTCCCATAAAGTCAGGTGGATGGCCGGGAGCTCAAAAATGCTCCACACCATCTCTACTCCTTCCCTTCTTCTTAGGGACCACGTGAGCATAGCTATTCTCGGTTGGAAGTTAGCAATGTGTTATCATCCCCATTTCACAGATGAAGAAACTGAGGCTCAGAGATCTGAGCAGCTTCCCTGGTAAAGGTCTTAAAGCTGGAAAATAGGGGCAATAGCATTCAAGCCCAGGAGCTCTTGTTCCAGAGTCCTTCCCTGAAGCATCACTGCCCAGCCCTTCGGCGGCTGCATAATATTCATTGAATGAGAGTTGAAAGTATGAGCAGACCCTCTGCCAACAGCCTGAAGGCTGAGAAGACAGGTGGACCAGGGCAGAAGTCTGGAACAGCAGCAGGCAGGACAACCCAGCACCACTGCCCTGATCCTAATCAGCCTCCCCGTCCCCCAAGAGGTCAGACAGCTTCTCATTCTCTCGGTGGGGTGTGATGTGGAAAAGGTCCCGACACGCAGCGATTAGAGCTCCGAGCTCCATTCCTCCAGATGTGCAGACTGAGGTTCGCATCCCCCACCTGTCGGTGATAAGGTGTTGATCAGCAGCATCAACTGTGCACCAAAGACTCTTCCCCTGCAGCGTGGGGATAGTCACAGAAACCGCTGTGATTCAGAATTTTGAAGTTTTTAGATTTGAGAACCATGGTTAAAATATCGTGTACTAGGGAACATCCCCAAAGGGGTCTGAGGCAGTAATTAAATTTGTTCATAAAAATGTTCTCACAATACACGAATATTCACACCAAGTAGCCTAACTAATGTCTGTAAATAGGACTCACTTCAGGGCGTGTTTTGCCCCCAAATTCATCATAAAACAAACATCAGTTTTTAGAGCACTGTGGGATTTGAAGTGTCGATAAACGATGGTCCTCAACGCCTCACACCGCCTCACAAGGCTGCCGTGTGGACGACACGTGACAAGGTGTCTCCTCGCCCAGCAGCCTGGCCCTCTGCCCCACCCAGCACAGCTTGTTGCTATTATTACACACGACGGCTTTTCTGAAATAATGGGCATCTGACCTTTACCTTTATCTTTAAGTCTTGGTTATTTGTCCACATTTATAAAATTGGCTTCAAGGAAAGTATGTTACTTTAATCATGAAAAAATGGATAATTCAGCAAAAGTAAAGAATGTGGATTGCCTTAAAGGCATGCAAAGGATTTCACTGGACCCTTGGAGATTGCACCCTGAGCCAGAGGGTCTGGACCACTCCCAGAATAGAGGTGGACACCTCCCCAGGAGGGTCGGCTCAACAGGGTGCGTGGTGTTCCCCTGCCCCAACGCAGAATTTTCCCAAGGACACAGTCCCCACTGCTGACCCAGATTTCAAGGCTGCCCTTTTGGATGCAGTGAGAGAAGGAATGCCAGAGACTCATTTCCTCCCCTGACATTTTTATTCCAGACCCGCAGGCTTTTCTGACACTCTGCTTCCTGTGCCAACCAGCATTTCCAAGTGAGAACGTTGCTCTCAGATGAGCTGTGGGCTCCAAACAACTGAACCCAATATTTTATTGATGAGTTACCAGGGGGCAGGGTTCCCTGCAGAACAGTGCCCTGTGCCAATCTGAATTATTAATTGCATGTCAGCCACACACGTCCCGCCGCCATCCTGTCCCTCTGGCCGCAGGAAGATAATATCATCATTCCGAGTCACCATTCTGATGAGTGATCTGAGTCAACGCCATGCCCCTGTCTTTTCCTTTTATAAAAACAGACAGCTTGACTCAAGTGCAATCAGCTTCTGTTTGGAAATAATTTCAAATATGGTTCTTTCGTAATACACTGACTCCTATCTTGACATGATTGTAACAATAATGGTAATGAGAACCATTTTCAGAGTGCTTTACAGTTTGTAAAGTCCATTTCCAAAAATGATTTCAGTTGATCTTCATGACAACTCTCGGGGAGAAATTTGATTATCTCAATGTTCCAGCAATCCAGGGCTCATGAAAATTAATAAAAATAAATTTTTAAAAAAACTCTAAAAATACAGCATTAAAACTGGAAAGAGCGTAAAGATTGTACGTGGTCCAAAGACTTGATTTCGCACATATGAAAATGAAAGCCCAAAGTGGGGAGACACGTTTGGCCAAGATTCAACAAGCAGAAGTCAAAATAGAGCCAGTGCAGAGAACCAGATCCCAGTCTCATGTCCTTTGACTCCACGTGAACACTCTGACCTCCTCTCCTTTGCTCACTATAAATAAGGCCACCCTGTCACCATAGGTTCTCCCCACCCCACGAGCCTAAATGAGGTTGGTTCGAAGTCCCCTGGAGGCCCACGGTGCCTGCAGCCCCCACAACTCTCGTCATAACCCTACTTCCAGCCCCTACAATGCTCGTCATAACCCTACTTCTGGTGTCCACTGTTCCACAGTCCATCTCTGCTCCACGCCATTGGGACCCAACCCAAAACTCGGCCCCTCCTCGGTTTGTGTAAATATGCACATGCAGACACACGTACAAACACATAACACTTCCATACACACCCATACACACTCACATGCACAAACACTTCCACACATCTGCACGTATACTCACACACTCACAACCACCACTTATATGCATGCACACTTACACGCATGCATGTACATATACACTCGCACACACCCACACTCTCACATGCCTATACACTTCCACATACACACACATGCATATATACCTAACACACACTCACATGCATATATGCTCACACACCCACACACCCATATACCCACTCACTTCCACACACACACCCATATACACTCATATGCACATACACTTCAGCACATGCACATACATCTCCATACACACACACTTGCACACACATACATTTCCACACACATTCACATGTACTTATACTAACATCCGCCCACTTGTGTACACATACACTTACTAAGCACATGCAATACACTTGCACACACACTCACATGCATATACACTTCCCCACACACATACATACACTCACACACACAACCTGCCCAAAGCATCCATGCATAAAATAGGCTGAAAATGTAGAGACAGAAGACAAAGGAGTGGTTAACACTCCTGAAATAAAAATTAACTTCAAAAGAAATATTAAGTATCTCCCCTCTTAAAGAGTCTTTTAACCGCACCTCCCAGTGCACTTCCCATCCACCCAGACTTCCCTCATCACCCTATTTGCTCGCCCTTCTCTTCCCTTCTCTGCCCTTCCTCACTCCTCCCTCCCTCTCCCTTTCAAGAACAGGTTCTAGGGCCCTGCGGCAGGACATATGAGGCCTGGAACTGAAGCAGAGTTAGGGAGAGTGAGTGTGGGTGAGATGAGGTCAGAGTAGGGGCCAGGAGCCGGCCCTGACAAGTCACTTTTAATTCATTTGTTTGAGCTCCAGTCAACTATCTCACCTCCAAAGTTCTTAGCGCTAGGGTACTTAAAGTATTTTCCGAAAAACTGTGCCTTTCATGGGAAGAATGCTGATCCCAGCTAGATGTACAATAAAATTTTCAATTCATTATGGTATGTACCAAATTCTCCTTATAATCCGAAGGACTAGAAATTCCCAAGCTATTCCATTAGGGTGGTGTTTCTCTTTTTGCACAGAAGACTTTTAGAAAGAACCTAGCAGAACAATCCATACTGAACTCTTCCTATATACTCCTACAGAGCTCCACCCCAGCCCCCTCACAGAGGAACTCTGCAAGGCCTATGTCCAAGGATTAGTACCACTGCACCACCCCCAAGACACACACATATACAGGACACCTGCCACTTCAAAGGACTTGTCCAGCACACTCATGCTTCCTCTATAACCGGGAGAGTGGTTCTGGTTCTCAAACCCAAAAAATATTTCAGCAATATGAGAAAAATAAGGAAATGCTGTTCCTTGGAAAGTAGTTCTTGTCACTCGTCTTAACTCCTTCCCTCCTACACAACTTTATCAAACTGGTGATTATTACAAATGCCAACAGCCAACCTCCCATCTTTCCTTAACACCTCAAGTCCCACCATAAGCCACCTTCACCATCCCCAGTAGGTAGAGATTATTAACAACTGGAGGGGCAGTTCAATTATATGCCGGAAACAACCAGCAACGGACAGGATCTTTTGAGTGACAGCTTGCTATTCTGCAGAAATGACCAAATTAGCCCAAAAAGAAACTGTTGAAGTTGCCCAAGTTATGGACCCTTTGGAACACCTTCCCTTAGGCACCAGTCTCTGAGAGAAGTGCCCTCTCTTGGTGGCACTTGGGGGCTGCAGGGTGGTCTTTGATGAGTATGTGGACCTAGCAAGGGAAACCCCCACTATCTATAGAAGACCTCACAAATGGGGACTTATCTCCCCTGACACTTCCCACGTTCCTGTTGAAATAAATATAGTCTTCATTAAAAATAATATATCTCTTTTGTTCAGAAGACCTGTACTTGGGATTGTTCACTTGTATTTGGTGAAGGCATGGGTAAGAAGGCAGGCAACTGGGCAAATCCTAAGGTTTGAAACAAATCCCTCAGCACCTGGGTCAGAAAGAGACTGCCTCACCTGCCCACACCATCTGGCCTCCTCAACTCTAAGGACTTTCCTCCAAATGAGATGGGCTGCCAGTGAAGGGTTTGGATCAAAGGAGCCACATGTTTGGGTTTAAGCTTTTGAGGTAGCATCTGTCCGCCATGTTGCAATACAGCTTAGGGACAAGGGTAGAAGCAGCGTGACGAGTCAGGAGACCAGTAAAATAACTGTGAGCCATTGATGTGCCTGCACCAGGCTGGTAGCTGTGGGGGTGAGAAGTGGTCAGATTCTGGGTATATCTGGATATATTAGCACTGAGTTCATGATATTTATGATGGATTAGATGCAAGATATGGAAGAGAAGAGGCCAGGGTGATTCCCAAGGTTTGAGGCCTAGGGAACTAGAAGGGGTGCTGAGATACAGAGGATGAAAGGAGGAACCAAGTTTGGGTAGAGAGGGGGACGGGCACAGGTTTGCTCCCAGACAGGTGCAGCTGAGATGTCTACTGTCCACTGGATCTGTGAATGGAGATCAGAGGAAAGGTCCAAGCTGGAAATACAGTCATGATGCTTGACCCTGATGGAGATTTTGACCCAGGCCACTACTCCCTCCCTGTGGACCACTGGCCTCCCTTGCTATTCGCAGCCACAGGCCACCCCTGCTGGTGTTACTTTGGCCTCTCCAACCTCAGTCAAGCTTCTTAGAGCAGTTGTCTGATTCCCTGAGCCTAAGCTGTCTTCTTCCCTTCCACTCTACCCAGATCCATCATAAACTTCCCGTGACATCATCCACACCTCTGCTGATGATTCTTAAACCTAGACAGTAAGCCCAGACCTCTCTCCTGAACTAGGAAATCAGACATCCAAGTGTTTTCAGGCACCATCACCTGGATGCCCATGAGCTTCTGGTCAAATGGTTTGTGAAGGAGCCATCTTCCATTCCTCTAGCTTCTTTTTGCCCTGTGGCCCTGAAAGCACCTCCCTGAATCCCAGCTCAGCTGTGGCCCATCCGACTGGTTCTCTAAGCTCCCTTCCCATTCTCCTTCCTCCTTCTGCTTCCCTTACCGACACAACTGCACACACACACACACACACACACACACACACACACACAGAATTATTCCTGATTAAGAACCTGCAGTGAATAGGCTGGTTTCTCCTCCCATAATAACTGTTAGACTTTAAGCCTACCTTCTTGGAAGCCAGTAAAACCGTGTCATCTAGTTGTTAAGTGCGTGGACTTTGGGGCCAGGTGAACTGTATTGCAAACTTACCCACATGTTGCCCATACAAAGCCTGTGCAAACTATTACCACTTTGTGATCACTTATTTTCCTGGAGCAGACCCCAAAACCCTCAAACACTGTGCATCTTAGTAAACGATAGCCCAGAACTGCATGGGGAAGGCAATTTTGGGGTGCAGCCCCTGGTTTCTCTGTGATGCAGAGAAGACCTTAGAAGATGGTGACAGTGGTGCCAAGTTAACACCGACAGCCAGCCCAGCAGGCCTGTCCTCTCCAGCTCTCCAGTGTGCACTGTAATTCACCCCACTGCTTCTCAGCCCAGGTGTATATGCTCTCACACTTTACTGCTAATTGTCTGTGACTTCCCCATCTGCTAATTACAGATGAGATCATAGTTCACATTAATAGCTTCAAATATAATGTTCTGAGTCTCCCTTGCTTAAATAGAAGAAATCAATCACTTATAGAGAATCCAACCACTGAAAACAGTACCTTGGCCAATATCAAGGCCAATAGCATCCAGACCTCATATAGGAATGGATACATTGGAGGTGCAGAGCCCAAATAACTAATTGATGGCACCTCAAGGTTCTTTGAGACTAAGACCATGTCATGCTCTTGCTCCTAACACTGTGGCTAATGCAGCAGCTAGCCATGGTAGGTCCTCAACTTCATTTGTTGAATGAATGAATGAATGAATGAGCAAACGAACCACTAAATGAACACAGGAGAGAACATGTAAATGAATAGAATCCAGGTATGCCTGCTCAGAGGATATAGCCCAAACTCTCCAGAAAGCCCTTCCAGACCTGGTCCCAGACCCTTCTCCAGCCATCTCTCTATTCAAACCCTCCTTCCATACCCCAGGAAGACAGAAACCACTCCATTCCCTCTAATCTGCTAGGATCGTTCCCTGCTTTCCTTGTACTTTCACTCCTTTCCCTGGGCTGCTGATACTGGGTCCAAGATTTACCCCAGAAGTTAATTCCTCTGGGGCACCCTCCTCGTCCACCCTGCTACACTGGATTAGCTGTAGTCATGTGGGCTTCCAATCTTGCTGTCCTTTGCCTATACAACATTGCCAGACTTTGCATCATTGCTTGTTTCATTGTTGACTTTCTCCCACTAGACTGTAACTGCCAGGAAGGAGGACCACATCCAATTTATGCTCAGGTCACCCCATGCCTGACAGTACCCCATATTGTCCCACCTGCAAAAACACCATGGACCACCCAATCCCCTCCCCCACCCAGCTGGCACTCCACCCTTTGTGTTAGCCCTTGGACATATAGTTATTCTCTCTTCAAATAAGTATTCATTCTCTTCTAGGTAGTGAGGATGTAATGGCAAACAAAACCTACAGCTCCCACCTTCGTGGAACTTGCACTGTACAGATCGGTGTGACCTGTTAGAATTATTTGAATATATTTGAATTTCAAAATGATGCTCTTAGAGCAGAGGACCCAGAGGTGCCCTAATCCTGTCTTTCCTTTTTCCCCTTTCTCCCCAAGGATAAGCTGAGAAAACTGTCTACACAGACTTAACACACGCACACACACTATTAAAGGAAAATTATTCTGACATGTATTAAAATGGTAAGGAAGGCTTTATTCAAGACTATTGCAATAGGGAGAGAGAGAGAGATGGGACTCAACTCCAAACAGGACAAGGCAGGTGAGGATTTACAACCAAGGGATGTGAAGGGCTGGGGGTGGGGGTGGGCAGGGGGTTGGGCAGGAGGGTTTCTGCAAAGCTGACATAAAAATGTTCTTGCCAGAGGCCAGCTGAGAACATAGACACAAGTGTGGAATGGAGGAACCCGATCAGTTATAGAGGATGACAGCGATGACTTAGCAGGAATCTTGCTAACCCTTCCCTATGCAGATGCAGCAAGGACAGGACAGACACCAACTGTCGAGGTGGAGTCCCAGTTGAGAAGAGGGCTCAGAGGAGCCCTAAGAAATTGTAGTCAAGGAAAGTCTTTGTCAACATGTGTGTGCACACACACACATGTACACACACACACACACACACATCATAGCAGCAAAGGAGTCACAGTACTACTTTCTTAGCCGCTGGCCTAGCTGGCAGTGACCCCAGAGGACTGCTCTCTAGGTAAAAGTTGGGGTGTACTGGCAGCTTTAGCATCTAGCCTCCTGCTTCTCCAAACAGTGGAAATGTGGGGACCAGCAGAGTAGGGCAGAATGACGGAAGAAAGAGACAGCCAGATCTCAAGCTGGAAGGGGCTTAGGGGCGGGTCCTGGTTCAGCTGACCAAATTTGCCACATGGAGTGGGACAGAAAGTCTCAGCAAAGATTAGAGAATAAGCTCCTGCATTATGGATGTCACTCTGCAGCTAGTTAGTCATTGCCCAGTGGGCGTCCTGACCTCACTCAAATGACGACCCTTCTTTCCTCTTGGGAACAGGGAGAGCTAGTGGATGGGGAAGACAGGCAGAGTGTTCCACACCATCCATGACAGTCTTCCAACCATATGGATGACATAGAGATCCAAAAAGTCTTCCAAGGAGGCATCCTGGGCGCGAGAGCAGAGGAGCTGAGGAAAGAATGTAGATAACCCACCCCACCCTGGACTTGGAGCCCCCAGTCCCTGTCCTCTGTGAGAGCCCAAGCCAGCATCTCCTTCAAAGGCAACCTTGCATGTTCAAGATGGCCCCTGGCCACAGTCCAGGGCTTCTGGGTTCTGTTACCCTTCGCTGTACTCAGGCTGTTCATTTTCTTTGTTGCTTTAAGATCCCACAGCCCCATTTAGCTCAAGCCTCAGTCTCAGATTGCAGTCTTTCCCCTGCTCATTAAATTCGCTCTCGGCTGGCCGCAATTTCATTTCTTTTTCTCCACCCATTGTGTGAGGGCTGGGCAGAGAGACAGCGGAGAGCAGCACGGGGTCCGCTTGGCGCACCTCCAGAGCCGCAGAGGAAATGCCGCTAGCTGCAGAGCCACAGGCAGGAAGGGAGGCTGGCCTGGGCCACCCAAGGCTAAGCTCCCTGAGGGGAGGGGCCAGGGGATCAGCAGGGAACAGGAAAGCCTGGGGCACCTGAATCTAGTCCCCGCGGAGGCTGGGAGCTGGCAGAGCACTCCTGCCCAGCACAGAAAAAGGGGACAGACAGAGAGCAGGCAGGGGAGAAGGAAGGCTATTTCAAGTGTGCACGTAACTACCAATTACAGGGAGTGCGGGATCTTGATGAAAATGCTTGAGAGACAGGAAGATCTGAATCCTCTTTGGAGACCAAAATTGCAGATAATAAAATTGAGGTAAGGTTAAGAGACACAGGAAAAGGAGCCAAGAAAAGAGAGACTGAGCAGAAGTCAGAATTCTTCTGTTTATCTTTTTTGCCTCGCCTCACATCTGCACTCAGAGGCAATGGAGTCCCAGGTTCAAAGGTTGCTTTCACCTCTTCCGAGCGGCAATGTTCAGGATAGTTACTTAATATTTCCAAGCCTCAGTTTCCCATATGTAGAAAGGGGCTAGCTGTCCCTCTCTCGTGAGATTCGTATGTCAGTTCAACGTGATCCTGTGTAGAAAGCCACCAGTAACCACGCCCAGCTGCTTAGCTCCTGAGCCAGGACGAGAGCAAACTGGTCCAGAGGCGAGTTTCCCGTGAAGGCTGGCACGTGGATGCTCTTCTGGTTCCCAGAACCTCTCCAGGAGTGTGGGGATCATCCCTGGATAGAAAAGGAAGCATAGGCTTTTGTTCATTGTAACATTACTTGCAATAACCAAAATATGGAAACAACCCAAGTGTTCACAAATAGACAAATTGATAAGGAAAACTGGTGTGTATGCACATTGGACTATTACACAGTCATAAAAAAGGATGATATCCTGCCATTTGAGACAACATGGATGGACCTAGAACATATTATGCTAAGTAAAATAAGTCAGACTGAGAGAGACAAATACCGTATGATTCCACTCATAAGTGGAATAAAAAAAAGAAATAAATAAAAGAAAAAGCAGAAGCAGACCTTATAAATACAGAGAACAAACTTATGGTTGCCGGGGGGAAGAAGAGGGGTGTAAAAAGGAAAGGGAGTGGGAGATACAGGCTTTCAATTATGGAATGAATAATTCATGGGAATAAAAGGTACATCACAGGGAATATCATCAATGATATTATAGTAGTGATGTAACCAGACAGATGGTAGCCACACTTGTGCTGAGCATAGCATAATGAATAAATTTATCAAATCTCTAAGTTGTACATCTGAAACTAATGTAACATTGTGTGTCAACTACACTAATTTGTTTTAAAAAATGGAAAAGAAAGGAAGGAGGGAAGGAATAGAGAGAAGGAAGGAAGGAAGGAAGGAAGGAAGGAGAGAAAAGTGTAAGATCATCCCAGACCCAACCTTGACCATGTCTACCTTAACAAGTCCTTGCCAAATTCAGCCCCCAAATTTGTTTGGGCCATGTCATGTGCCAGGCACTCTGCAAGAAACCAGAGTCAGGGAACTGAGTTATATCGGGGTGGCCTTCCCTGCCTGAGCTTGCAGACCCGTGGGGAGCAGAACAAGAGACAAATGAATGCCCAGAGAACAACGGGATCCATGCGCCCACCGGAAAGTTCAGGGTGTCACGATCAAGAGTGACTCTGAAAAACAATCTGAGGGTTTTGAAGGGGTGGAGGGTGAGGGGTTGGGGGAACCAGATGATGGGTATTAGAGAGGGCATGGATTGCATGGAGCACTGGGTGTGGTGCAAAAACAATGAATACTGTTACGCTGAAAAGAAATAAAAAATTAAAAAGAAAAAAGAGTGATGGCCACACACCGGGGACCACAAGCCACACTCACTGTTTCTCATCTGGGCACTTCTGTGTGTGCCAGGAGCCACTCTACCTCTGGAAATACCATGAGAATCATGACCGACTCTTTCCTAAAGTCCTCGTGAGTTGAGAACCACAGACACACAATAGCAACTTAGAAAGTAAAAACAAAATTGCACCTGATATAGGTGAGCGCCTTGAAGAAGTGAGGTAGAAAGCGGGGGCTACTTTAAATAAGGGGAGTCACCATGGAGGAACAAATATTTGAGTTGAAACCTGAAGGACACGGCCATAATAGTGACACCTGACTCCAAATGAGATGATGGTGTAAAGATCCATAATCAATCCATATAAGCCACGATGACATTCCCCATGTGGGCATCTAGCCCACAATCCCAATCTGACCTCGTCCCCACCCTCAACACCCCAGTGGGGACCAGTTAAAACACAAGCTCCCGTTGAAGGCTCCACAAGACCAAGGTCAGAAAGCTGACCTTTCACATGTGAGCAGCACCAGGCCGCTTCAGACAGCGTAGTGATTAGACTCTGCACAGCTCCCAGGTCAGGGGAGCTCATGGAGCAGTGAGAGCCCTCCCATCCCTAACTCTGGGAGACCAGCAGCCTAGAAATCTGAGAGGCCTTTGAACTGCCAGGGCCTTGTCATTGGGACCTGCTTTCCTTTGCTGCCATCTTGTGGTCGAATTTGGGAACAAAACCCTAAAGTGCGGGGCGCTCAACTAAGGTTGACTGGAGCAAGGACCAGGCACTGTTCTAGGAGCTGATGAGGGACACAGAGCAGTGGGGAAATTCCCTACCCTCACAGGGTTTGCATTCTAGCTGGCTGCCAGATCCTGCTACATAAATGGAATCATTCCCATGTGACAGAGGAAGTGACAAAGATTTTGAGGAAAACATTTTTGCCCAGACGGCACACCTTGTACATGGAAAAGTAGAATTAGAGCTGAGAACCCCTTTGACCCAGCACTGTTTTGCCTTCCCATAGTCTGTCAGGAGGATGGGAGGTTGTCTCTGAGTCAGGGGCCAGACAACAAATCCTAAGGGAACCACAATGTGCTCAAAGGAAAGAGCCCCAGGCCAGGACTCTGGGGACCTGCGTTTGAGTCTTGGCCCCACCATTTTCTTGCCTTGCGACCTTGAGCAAAACACTAAGTGTCTCTGATCATCTATAAAGTGAGAAAAGCAAGACCTATGTTACCTAGTCCGTCTATGGTTTCTTCATTCCATTGCCAGCTTTTTTTGAGCACTGAGCATAAGGTGGGATTGTACTGGGAGTTGACCCCAAAGCTGGTTGAGTCTTTGCTTCCTCCAGGTCCCTTCCCATGCTGAAACAGCCTCAGTCCTAGACCCAGCCCCCCAGAGCTCACCCTCTCTCTTGTCCCAGGGCTGCTGGCCCTTTTGGCCCCTCCAGTTGTTCCCAGTCTGGCTACCTCCTCCTATCATTGTGTGCTTGTCCCTTGCCTGATTTCCATGATTAGTCAAAGTAATAACTCCCACCCTTATACTTGCCTTGCCGCAGGCATTTACCCTGATTGAACACCGTCATTGCTGATCCTGTGCCTATCCAGACTTCTTACTCCAAACTCCTTAGGCCCCATTCTTACCTACTAGCTCTATCTGAAATGTGTCCTCCTTTCCCCATCCCTATAGGCACCATCCCCTTAAGCCACTGAATCTGGATCACTCCTTGCCCACATATACCTCTGGCTGGAGCTGTCCCCCCTCATTGTCTCACAACCTCACTGCTGGTTCTCTGCAAGCTGACTTGTCCTTCCTTGTCTCCTCCTCGATACTCTTGCTGCACATAGCTCCACCCAGCCTGCCTGCAACGTCTTGATAACTTCTCCTCCCTGGCTCCAAGCCCATCATATTCTCTTGTCTCAAACACTCTGCCCTGATTCATTGTCTGTATGAGGAGCCTGGTCAAATAGCTCTGCTGAGAAGTTCAATCCCATGCCTATTGTCTAGGTTATCCCCTGCCTGCCACCCACTCCCGACCCCAGTCCTTAGCAATGTGCTCTAAGACCCTTCTAGTTGCACAGCATTGACTGGATACAGACTACATTCTTGGCTCTGATCTGAGTACATCTCTTTGGTTGTCTCATCTATGCCTCTCAACGATCCTATTATATGGATGGTATACTATTATATCCCTGTTTAGGCTTATCCCAGATTAGACTGAGGAGCTCAGCCAAGGTCACAAGACTCATAAGTGGGGCACTCTATCTCCAAAGCTTCCCTCCTATGCATGGCATGCATCCTCTGAAATTCACTGACAGAGGCACCATATCAACAAGTCAATCCTGAGAGGTCATGAAGTCACTTAAATATAGGTTATTCACAGAACTGAGGATTAATGGGGATTTTCGAGGGTATCAGGAGTAGGTTTCCTTCATAGCCATTATTACAATGGCTAATAATACATTCATTTGTAGGATCACATCGTCATGGCCTTCCCATGGGCAGCCATGGGTGGTCACAACCATGCGACTGGACAGTGGTCTAGATTATGCAGCCATGGGTGGTCACGACCATGCGACTGGACAATGGTCTAGATTATGCAGCCATGGGTGGTCACGACCATGCGACTGGACAGTGGTCTAGATTATGCAGCCATGGGTGGTCACGACCATGCGACCGGACAGTGGTCCAGATTATGCAGCCATGGGTGGTCACAACCATGCGACTGGACAGTGGTCAAAGCCATGCAATGCTGACTAGTCAAGGCTGTGCAGCTGAACAGTGGTTAGGGCCATGCAGCCATGGGTGGTCAAGCTTGGGAAGTGGCACCTGGAAGCAGGCTCCAGACCACTAACTGAAATGCAGCACCGCTTGTTCACTGTAAGGCCAGAAAACCCATGCCAGGTGAAATGAAAACACAGGAAACAAACTCAGCATGCCATTTTTTAATCAATACCAAGTTCCTTCTCAGTCTCTGTGTGTCCACTATGTAGGTTTCTTTTATATGTTAGCATCCCCAGGGCTCATTCTTCCTTCTTCTTGTCTCCCTCTACCCCAGTAGTTCTCAAAAAGAATGGGGCAGGGGCAAATTTACCCCTCAGGGACATTTGGCAGCATCTACAGAAATTTTTGGTTGTCCCAATTTGCAGGATGCTGTGGGTGGGAGTGGCAGTAACAGTTAGTGTTAGATCCTGCTCCCCACATTCCCCTGGGTTGTCCTAGCCTCGCCTATGGTTCAAAAAAACCCCTCTAGGTGACACACCAACTCTGTATCCAAACTTGAGGTTGCCTTCTGAGCTTTGGACCACTTGTGCAACATCTCCACTGGTCTGTCCTGCAGGTAACTCAGAGTTAGGCTCCTCTGACCCTTCCGTGTTCTTGACTGTGATTCCATACCACAATTCCACCCATTCCAAGATCCACACTTTAACATCTCTGAAATCCAGAGGCATCATGCAATCAATGTCAGATTTCATTAATGGGATTTTGTTTTCCTTCTTTGTGGCTCATAAAATAATGGTGCAATTTCCTCATCCATTTACATCTGCAGCTGTCCCTTGGCACAGGACAGGTGTTCAGCCACGGTCCCAACTCACACGGCCCCTGTTTCAGCAGAGCTGTAGGTGTTTGAGGCCACCCCCAAACTGGAGGAGCCCAGGGGGCAGCTCCAGGTTAGAAGGCCCCCAACTCACACCCTCTTTGCCAAGTGTACAGGCTTTCAAAATCAATATTTCTCTTGTACAATTCCATCCACATGCCAAAAACAATTACTACATCCAAGGCTTTAAACAGGTTAACTTTATGATATGTAAATGACATCTCAATAAAGCTGTCAAAAAATAAACTTCTCAATTTCTTGTCTGTCTATGGTTGGTTTTCAGAGCCCTGAAATGGACTGTTTGATGATTTTTTCAGTTTCATACTTGTTTTTGGCCAAGAGGATTATCTTGTCTCTTCAAGCCATCACAACTGGAAGGCCTCAAAGTCCCTTGAAGAAGATATACAGATGCATTATTTGTCTTTCTGTTCAGTGTGTGTGTGTGTGTGTGTGTGTGCACGCGCGTGCACGCGTGAGTGCCTGTACACTCTCTTGCCTAAACCATCAATTAACCACCACAATATAGTTTATTCCACAGCATCAACCAATTCTTGCCATGTCTATGTAAAGACCAGAGTTTGGGACTAGAGTCAAGGTTGTGATGTAGAAAGCTAGGACCATGACCAGTGCTCACTCCTGAAAGTTTGTGCCCATCAAAATGTTCCTGTTGAGCAAACCCAGGGGGGCCTGCAAATGGAAAGGGAAAGGATCATCCTGAGCACTCTGCTTGAGGAGAGCAATGTTTAGTTAGCACTTCTCTCCCCTTTGTTCTGCTAGCTGGTGCTGCAAAATCTCCCAGTGGCCTGTGTTTCTTTATATATCCTTGAAAATGTGTCACTACATCCAAGACTCATTCATTTTTCCATTTGACAAATAACTTGAATCTGTGTTAGGTATTCAGAATATGGGGCAGGGGGCCATTCACAGCGTCCCTCCTTTCCCCAAACCTACACATTAGCAGAAAAGGCAAGTAATGATAATTGAATGGGATGGTGGCCACAGTGAGAGAATACAGGATGTCAAGCTATGTTCTAAAAGAAAGACAGGAAGAAAGAAAAAAGAAAGAGAGGAAGGAAGGAAAAAAGGAAGGAAGGAAGGAAGGAAGGAAGGAAGGAAGGAAGGAAGGAAAGAAGGAAGAGAGAAAGAAAGACAGGAAGGAAGGAAGGAAGACTGGAAGAAAGACAGGAAGAAAGAGAAAGAGGGAGGGAGGGGAAGAAAGAAGGAAAGAAGGGAGGGAGGGTGGGAGAGAGGGAGGGAGAGAGTGAGGGAGAGAGAAAGGAAGAAAGAAAGAAAAAGAAAGAAAGAAAGAAAGAAAGAAAGAAAGAAAGAAAGAAAGAAAGAAAGAAAGAGAGAGAGAGAAAGGAAGGAAGGAAAAGAAAGAGAGGAAGATAGGAAGGGAGGGAGGGAGGGGGAAAGGAGGAAGGGGGGCAAGGAGAGGAAGTGGGAAGGTGGAAGAAGAGAAAAGGGGAAGAGGGAAGGACAGGAAGGGGGAGGGGAGGGAGAAAGGGAAGAAGAAACCCTCCTCTGTGCTGGGGCCACCTTTAGACATGTAAAGAGAGCTGGGATTAGTCATCCCTCCCATATTGCCATGGAGCATTTATGTAATCTTGCTGTTCTACTCCATCTTTTGATCCTGCATATTTCGAGGACACTCTATGGCTCAAGCCGTACCAGGGCATCAAGAGGCAAGAAACATGCTGGCCCAGCTTTCGGGCTCAGACTCTCCAAGTTCCTTTGAAATCACCAAATTGGATCCATAGGGGCAAATACGTCTGTCTCAAGAGAAGAGTGGATGATGCTGGCTTGTTTCTCTGGTTTTTCCTGCTAAGCTTCCATCAGCCTGTAATGAGCCCTGTGTTGTTTTGGTGATGCTGGCAGGAAGGGGAGGGGAGGGAAGAGCTTGTCATCTGGAGGGGGACATAGTTTCTGTAAGATTTGATAAAGGTTCTTTAGCTGGAGGGCAGCCAAGCCCACCAGAGACACATTGCCTCCAGGCATCATGAAGTCAAAAAAAATCTCTGGAGCTTTGGAAAGGCAAACGGTTTCTGTCCTAAATTAGCCTAGGAAGTTCAGGAAGTCCTCAGATAAAAGAACAGAGAAGGGGAAGTTTGTGGAGAGGAAAGCTGGAGTCCAGGACTCTTTCCAGCGAACAGCAATTCATTCAGAATCATGTGTTTTAAACTACCTAGCGGGTTTGCAAATCAAGCATTTTTTAAGGAAATCGAGTGGAAATGTGGACAGCAGTGCAAACAGGGAGAAGGGGTATAATTTTGTCGCACTTTTGTTTGAGTCACAGAAGCACAGATACACAACGTGAGCAGCACAGGGTCATCACGTAACATCTATTTCTATCTGCAAGGAGCAGTTTTGAATTTTGAAAACCAGTGCTTTAGATAACAGGATTATATGTTTCTGTTACTCATTTTTCTTCACAAGAGTTCTGAATTTTCTACAACAAAGTTTTTTTACTTTTGTGACAACCATGAAAAGTGGGGTTTTTTTTCCATTTTTCATTTTGAAAAATATTCTGTTGTACAAATAAATTGAAAGAAGAATATGATCAACACCTCTATACCCTTCAGTTAGATTCTCCAAGTAGGGCCAGCCATTGTGGCCCTTTACTTCAAAGTTCTTCTAACTCCTGAGATCCAGAGCATAACCACGGCACAGTTAACATGCTCGAGAAATTTAACTTGGGTCTAATTGTGTTATCTAATACACAATCCATATTTAAATCTCCCCAATTGTCTTAGTAATGTCTTAAAACTCTGGTTTCCTTTTTTGTTTTGTTTTTGCTTTTTTAAAAAAATCTAACAGTGAATTAATTATCCCATGGCGTGTTTAGTTGTCTTTAAAAGTGCATGTTTTTCGTTATCAAAAATAGAAAGCAAGAGGGCAGAGCCGGTGGAGTGTCCCTTAACACCACACTGTGTTTCTAGGGCAGATGTGTATGCTGGCAGTTGTGTCTGGGGCGGGCATTGTGACACAGGGACATTGTGACACAAGGGTGTACTCACTGTCCCTATGTCCCTTCAGCTCCTGTTTGGGCACCAGTGACAATGTGAACCTCTGTAAAGTCCCAGGGACAACGGGGCAGAACTTGTATCTCAGCCCTGTTATTTTTCACTGGGGCGACCTTGGGCAGTTATCCACTTCTGTGCCTCAGTTTCTTACCTGTCCATGGGATCATCAGAGCACTCGCCTCACAAAGCTGTCATGAAGGATTAATGGGTACAGTTTGTAGACAGCTGGCTCGTATTCAGTATTCCAAAAATATTAGCTAGTTATTAATAACATTATCTTGATTCTTGCCAAGGGATCTGAATTAAGACATGCCAACAGACTGTCCCTCTGAGATGGCCTCATGACTGACTGCACCCCCAAAATGGAGCACTGATGCATCAACTAGGGAGTCGTGTGCAAGTATGACCAGAATAAGGACCTGACCTTTTGGGTGGTTTCCACTACCACCTCTTCCTTTCAATCGGTGCTCATTTCTCCTTCCATTCTTCTAGAACAGAACAATAGCACTGATGCAGCAGAAAGCACATGACAAGATAAGACCATCGTCCTATTCAGATCCCAGTCCCTTGGCCAACTGACGCATAGATTTGGGCCACCAGCTAATCTGTTCTGGACTCAATTTCCTTCACTGCCAAATTAAGAGTGCTGGTGAGGGTGGTTTCTCTTCCAACCTCATGTCCCCTGATCTTATAGGATGGATTAAAAACCCCAGTCCAACATTAGTGCTGATTCTGGCAACAAAAACAATAGGATTAGGTTGAAGTCATTCAAGGGAAGAAAACGGAGGGCAAGGTGCTGTTAAAATGACAAAAGACAAATGATTTATTTATTTGTCACAGTTCTCAAGTACAAAATGCTTCCTTTGTAACTGACAAAGCATTGCCCTAGCTTTCCATATTCTTAGATATGGTCAATTTTTTTGTTTGTTTCACAGGACCAATGAAAGCTAAAATCCATTCCAACAACAGACAGAGACTCCAGGTAGGTCAAACCCCTCAGGTCACTGACTCTTTTCATGTTAAGTTCCTCACAGGAACTCTCCAAACATGTTCAAAGTAAAAAAAATGTAAAGATATATAGATATAAATATAGATATAGATATAGATATAGATATAGATAGATAGGTATATATCTATATAGATGTATCTATATCCTGGAAGTTTTTCGTTGATGGATTCATATATTTGCCAAATAGCTTGGACTCCGAATAAGAATTTGTGGATCCTGAAGCATTTAAATTAATTTAGTGACCATAAGTCCCCTTGACTAAATGTTATTTTTGTATCATCCCCATTTTGATCAGTCTAGCCCATCACTAGCACTCTGGACCTGAGAAAGGAAAACAGGTTCATATCTGGAGCTGCTTTTCATGCAGGAGCCCTCTGTCTCTTATGTTGGAAATACAGTGGGCAATTTTAACCATTGACTTCACCGTTAAATTATCCATTTTTGTCTGTTTGAAGATCTCAACAAAGACATTTATTAACAGCCACCCCACAGGGAGGATAGATAGATTCAATCATTTCTACCTACTTCAGGGCAAATTACCATTTTGATAGCTACCTATGATGGATAAAGTATCAGTGTAGCTATGGGGCGCCTGCATGGCTCAGTGGGTTAAGCCTCTGCCTTCGGCTCAGGTCATGATTCCAGGGTCCTGGGATTGAGCCCCACATCAGGCTCTCTGCTCAGCGGGAGCCTGCTTCCCCGCCCCCCGCCTCCTTGTGATCTCTGTTGGTCATATAAATAAATAAAATCTTTAAAAATATATATTTTTTAAAAAGTATCAGTGTAGTTAACATTTACCAAGTGCTGACTATTTGTCAAGTACAATACTGATGCTTACAATGGAATCCCATCTCTCTGGCTATGTGTCAGATAGGACATCCCATCAGATGTAGGACAGCACCACAGTCTAAGAGTTTATAAAAGAATTGATCCACTAACATAAAATTCTTCATAACATCAACATGGACCAGGTTACCCACTCTACAGCAAAGGAAGGGTATCAATGGACACAAGACCATGGGACCCACTGCTCTTTTCCCATACCATCCCACCCAGAATCTTACATCCTAACAGATAAATGAAATGGCCTGTTGAAGGTACAAAGGAAGCACCAGTTTGGGGAAATGCCTTCTAAGAAGTGAGTGCCGGTCTCCAGGATACACCATAAATCAGCAATCATTATATAGTATGTGGTCCCAGTAGTTAGGATCCAGGAGGCCAGCAGTGCAGGGGTAGAAGTAGGGAAGGTCATGACTGCATCACTCTCAGTGATCCTCAGGGGCATTTTTCCTTCCCATGTCTGTAACCCTGGGCTCTATGTGTTTAGAGATCCTGACCACAGGGGTCACTTGCTCTCCCAAGTCATCAAGAGTCAGATTTCGCTTTTTGAACAGCATGTGGTTCTCTGCTGTAGATGACATAATCTTACTCCAAAGCTTTACATTGTGATTGTCCTACTGTGGCTTCCCATAAACTCTTCACAGAGTCTTCTCGTGCAAATACTCCCCATACCTTAAGGGCTGTCAGATTATATGACCCAAATCACTGAGCTGCTTGTCCTGCAGCCTGGAATTAGGATCATCCTTCAAAGTTGCCCCAAATGGAGGAGAGGGACCCCAGCCTTCATCATATTGATATCACTGGATGCAGGCTTCCCTGGGATGGGAACGGGGCGGGAAATGAGGATGAGGCCATAGATGGTCCCCAGAGAAGGACACTGACACCATCCTCAGCAACCAACACTCCCAGCAGCAGGAGGAATCCAGGCATGGAAAGAGAGGCAGTGGATTCCTACCATACTGGAAATCCAGCTCCTTGGCAGTTCTCTTCCTGAGCAGGGTTCATCCCTCCATCCTCAGTGTTCTAAGACAGGGCTCAGACCCCAACTGCACCACTCATCCAAATGTACCAGTTTCTCCTCTACACATCCACACTCAACAGCTCTAGGACAAGAAGTATATTTATTTAACAGCTGCACAGTATTCAGCTTTTAAAAATCTATGAAAAAATGTTTTCTGTTAGATAGATAGATAGATGATAGATAAAAATAAATAATCAAGCCACCTGACTGAGGTCTCAATATGCTTAAAAATAAGTACCACACCTGTTACTTTATGTCTGTCAGCCAGTGATAAGGATAATGACTCAACACTTGTCTTTGTATTCCCCATAGAGGCCTCCTGTTTTATGCCCAGGGATTTTGTAACCTAAAAGACTTCCCTTCTGAACACCCACTCATCCCTTACCTACATTTAAAAAACTTTCTAATAAATACTTTTTTATTTCTTTCCTACTATATTTTAATTATGATTATTTTCAGTGAATGCTAGTTGAGATTCTTTCATAGGTCAGGCCAGGTTCTATGTCTCCACTTTACAAATGAGGAAATTAAAGCAATCAGGAGGTTGTATAACTTGCTCCAAGATCAGGTGCACAGCTAGTAATGGGGAATACTGGGATTTGAACCCAGACAGTCTGGCTCTGGGGTTTCTGTTGCTAGGCAATAATAAGACAAATATCATTTCTTCCAAAATGGAACATAAAGTCTAGTGGAATAGAGAGACACTGTACAATTTAACAATTAAAATAATTACCCACTGGTAGCATTCCTTTCTATTTGGGAGAGGGAAACGCACTGTGGGTAAGATTCAAAATAACAAAGAGGTTCTACTTTGAAAATGGTGCATAGGAAAATCCCTCTAAGAAGATGACATTGGCTTGAGCTTAGTAAACCAAGAGGAGACAGGCAAACGAAGCATTTGAAGATAGGAGTACTAGCAGATCAGGCTCTGAAGTATTAAGTAAGGACTGGGCTTTTACTTGATGTAATGGAAATTTGCTTTCGATGAGAAGTGTCAACATCTGATTTTAAGAGGACCGCTCTGGCTACCATATACAGACTAGGTTGGACAGGAGTGAAGTAGCATATGGGTGGAGGGCTACTGCAATAGTCCATGTAAATGTATTCATCCATGTTACTTACCTTCCTTCCTCTTATCTTACCCTTCTCATATTAGAGCAAACCACTCATAAAACCCACAAGGGCACAACTATTTCTAAACATAGGGCAGGGGTATGCCAAAGAACAACCTTATAACCCTTCAAAGTTAGCGATTTCCTTTAACATCAAAATGTTTGCTCTTTTCAATGCCCTGAATAATGACTAATAAAATTAACAACTCCCTCACCCTAGCCTAAACTCTCTAATTTAAAGACTTAACATTCCATTTATAGTGTCGTTTACCTGGAATAATTAACACCAGATGCAGAATAATGCAGTGATTAGTAATTTTCTCCCATGAGAGCCATTTTTAGGAAGGATACAGATTGTGTCTTACTCTACCACCTCCATTCCACCCCCTCCCAGCTGCTTCCTCAAGCTGAGTCTCCACTCACCTGACTGACAGCAGTCCTCATGGGGATGGAGCATCTTGGTGAGGAGAATGATGAAAACCAAAAGCATCCAATATGCAGAATTGTACCTAAGCAGAAAATAGTAATAACAACATAATGGCTATCACTTATTAAGAGCTTGCTATGGACCAGGCACTATGAAAAGAACGTAATACATCTTTTAAAAGTACTGAAATGTCTCACCAACTCATTGCCAAGTTATCACACTGGAACCTTAGCAGGTGTCCCCAGCACAGCAAAATGCTGCAAGCCACATACAGGAAAAACAATATGGTGGTTGCTTGGAATTTACAAAAATTCAGTCCTCAACTTATTCAAATGTCATCTTACCTATCCATCTATTTTCCAACCCCGAATCTGAATCTCTAGATCGTGTCCAGCTCTGCTGTCCCAACTTGCTGACAACTTGAAAACCTTTCTCTTCTAACCCCCCCACCCCACAGCCTGCACCTGCTCCCAGACATTGATGAGCATCTGTGTCCTGGAGGTTAATCCCCTCATCACAGTCTTCCTGTAAAGGCCATTATGTCAGGTTGGCCAGGTGAAACCTGCCTCTATGTCTCACTGTCCTTCCCAGATTGGTCCTAGGGATTTAGAAAAACGTGTAAGAGAAGTGTGATAACACATTATTTAATGAGGTGTTTTATAACCTTATTTTTTTCAATTATCAAACTTTCCCTCCTGCCCCAGTGTCCTGAAAGTCAGCCAACCTCAACCATCAACAGCAGATAGCTACTAATGTTCTTCACTCCTCGCTGTATCTGTCCACTTGCAGATGTCACTTTGCAAATCCTCCCATCAAAAGAAAGGGCTCAATTTCTCAGGCCTTTTTTTCTGGGCTAGCCTTGTGACTTGCTTAGGCCAATGGAATGTGGTGAAAGCAATGGGCTCCCAGTTCCAAGGTTAGGCTTCAAGAACCCCTGCACACCTTCACTATCCTTTGGGAAATCTGTAACTGCTTTGTGAACAAATGCATACTAGCCCACTGGAGGATGGGAAACCGTGTAGAGGAGGGCCGAGGAACAACGTCCAGAAGCAGAGCTGCCGGATGACCTTCAGCTGATGGCAGACAGATGGGAAAGCCTCTGAAACCAGAACTTTCCAGCTGAAGCATAGACCCATGAGCAACAGTAATTTGTGGGTATTTTAAATCGCGTGGTTTAGGGGAATTTGTTATCCATCATTGGATACCTGATACAGTCAGGAACACAAGAAGCTATCTAAGAAAATTATCAAGTCATCAGCTTCTGCTCCTTGCCCATCAGTCTTGACTCTTACTTGTTCTCCACTCATATCTATGAACTCTATCTTGATAGCTCCATGGCCCTCTGAAATTAAAATAGGTTAACTCTGATGTTTGAAACTCAGCTCTACTCAACAGACTCTGTTTTGAAATACAATATTCCAGAGTTTTTGCTATTTAAAAAATTATAACCTTGATCATGTATCCATGATCACATTAAGGTGACCCTCAGTTAGTCCTGTCCTTGAAGATTCCCCCCTCCTGGAGTGCAGGTAGAATCCGTGACTTGTGTTTAGCCAACAGAGTGCAGCAAAAGTGATGGCATAGTCATTCCCATGATTACATTTCATTATGTCAGACTCCATCTTAGCAAACAGGAGCAAGAGGTTCTCCTGCCACCTTGAAGAAGTGAGCAGCCATGTTGTGAGAGGGTCATATGGCAGGGAATTAGGGCAGCTTCTAGGATCTGAGATCAGACCCAGGCTGACAGCCAGCACGGAAGCAAGGACCTCAGTCCTATAGCTGCAAGTAGCTATATTCAGCCAACAGCCAGGTAATCTTAGAAGGGGACCCTGCAATGGACTGAAACTTTGGTCCCCCCACAAAATTTGTATTGGAATCTTAGTCCCCCAAGGCATGGTATTAAGAGATGCAGACTTTAGGAGGTAATTAGGTCATGAGGGTGGGGCTCACATGAATGGAATCAATGTCCTTAAAAGGGACCCCCAGAGAGCTCCCTCATCACTTTCACCATGTGAGGACACATGTGGAAGATAGGCATTTATTGAACCTGGAAGTGGCTATCACCAGATACTGAATCTGCCATCACCCTATCTTAGACTTTCAGCCTCCAGAACTGTGAGAAATAAATTTCTGTTGTTTATAAGCCACTCAGTCTATGGTATTTTTTTATAGGAGCCTGAATGAACTAAAATAAACCCCAAGCTCCTGAAAAGAATGTGGTCCAGCTGGCACTGATGTAGCCTTGAAAGATTCTGACCAGATGACCCAATTAAGCTTTATGAGCAGGGAACTCTCCAAATCAGAAGGATCCAAACATGGCAACTCCCTGGCTGGCCTCCTTCATGGAATGGAGATCTAACAGAGGGTCCTTGAAGTCCCTTCCACCCCTAGGATTCTAAGATTCTTTGATCTCTACCTTTCCTAGAGAACACGGCTGCTGTGCTCCCAAGAGCATCAGAGAACAAGGATCTCTCTCAGATCATTGCTCTATGGGGCTCAATCTCAGCACTGAGGCATCAAAATAAGTTCTGCTTCTCCCTCATGAGTCACTGTGGCTGATAGGACGTGGAGGGAAGTGTCATGGGCCAGACTTGAAGAGAGGGTTCTCGGCATGGTGGTATTTCAGTGGGATCCACATCCTGTTTCCAAAGCACGATAAGCAACTCAGAGCAGAGTGAGGAGAATTTCTTGTGGCTTACCTGGAGGAGCTAATAAGAGAACCAGCACACTGATAAGCACATGACAGAGGGTCATGGGAGAAACATTTACTGGGTCTTAAAACAGACCGTGTGCTGCATGTACCTCACAGCAGAACTCCGGGGTAATCGTCTTTCTCCTCCTCGGACCTGCTCGAACTCCCAGAGCTGGCGTCAAGGTAGAGATTGAAATACCTACAGAGAGCTGCCTGGCCTGCCTAGCAACATGCTGAAGTGACCATTTAAGTTATGCCCTAGCTTGTTTCTGAAGTTAGATTCTGGATGTTAGAAAGAGGCCATGGAGAGAAAGTGTCTGTGTTTCCCCAGCACTGTCTCCCAGAATGAGAGTCCAAGCCTTTAGACAGAGGTCATACAAGCATGATTGTAAATGGTCACCATGTGGGATCATCCCTAGTGTTCATGAGGGACACTCTCCTAGGGTAGAGTCCTCTCCCATCTTCCTTTTTGGGGTTCATACTTTCATCTTAGCACATGTCACATGCTCCAGCAAGAATGCTATATCCCCAATTCTAAGATCCACAAATTCTTCCATATTGAAATGTTTCCAAAATTGGGATGTGTCTTAAAAGCACTTGTGCATTTAATACAGTGTTTCTTTTGTCCTCATAAACTAGAGTAACTGGATTAACAGTATGTGTTAATTCAATAGCATCTTAGGGCCAAGGAGATCCAAATGTGCTATTTCTTTCTTTGTCCATCTTCCCTAGTAAATGAAACCTTGAGGTAGAAATATATTCATTCTGTTATTCACAGTTCCTAGCACAGAGCAGGGTCAAAAGATATGAGATGAATGAATAAGTGGACAGATTAATAAAAATGTCCCTAAAGCAAAAAGAGAAATCAATGGCTTGGTGCACACGGCCTTCATAAATCTCTCTGTGTGTTCAATTTCACACCTCCTAAACATCCTTCTGATCAGTGGTTTGGCCTCCAGAGATGACATTTCTCCAAGAGGAAGTCTTCCACGAGCACTCATTGTGCCAATGCTCCAGTCATTGAGGACATTACACATGGACATACTGGTCCATCTATCAGGCTCTTGGCCGTTTGGGTGGTGTGGAGCAGGCCCTGGATCTGGTTCCACCTGGATGAACCAATAAAATCAAGGTCCCAGGCCTACAAATGTGCTGCTCTGACTCTGGATTGCCAACAACAAGAGCTTCTGCCATTTCTCCACCCTCCTCACCTCCCAGCCTTGATGCATGCAGTTAAAAATCAAAGACCTCGTAGGTGTCTGGATGTGAGAGAAGTCCAGAAAAAAATGACGGTGATGTTATAAGATGACTGAAGAAGTTAATTTCTGGCCCTCCCCCATCTGTAAAATGAAGGTGTCTGGCTGCATCCTTTCAGATTAGTTGATATATATTTCTGAGGACCTACTGTGTGCAAGGTACTATGAAGTGGGCTTCATAGGGCAATGATAAAGAAAGGAATTCAAGATTCAGTCATCATGATTATATGACATATTTTATATTCACTTCCCAGTAGTAACAATAATTAGTAAAGAGAGCTTTAGAATTTACAATGCCCTTAGTTAAAATAAAAATAAAATAATAAAAAAAGTAAAATGAATTAAAACAATTCACATGAAAAGAAGCTCATCACTAATCATCAGGAAAATGCAAATAAAAACTACCATGAGATATCACATTATACTTATTAGAATGGCTGTCATCAAGAATACAGGAGGTAAGTCTTGGCGAGGGAGTGGGAAAAAGGGACCCCTTGCTCACTGTTGATGGGAATGTAATTTGGTGCAGCCACTATGGAAAACAATATGGTGTTTCCTCAAAAAATACAAATAGAGCTATTGTATAATCCAGCAATTCCATTTCTGGGTTTGTATCCAAAGGAAATGAAAACAAGATATGGAAAAGATATCTGACTCCCATGTTTAGTGCAGGATTATTCATAGTAAAGAAGATAGGAAAGTCTAAATGTCAATCAGTGGATGAATGGTTAAAGAAGCACCTTGAAATTAGCCCCACGCTCCAAATGCATGACCACCACTTGCAAATTTGGGGGAGGCAAGAGTACATAAAAGATAAAAAGCTCACAGCCTACCTGTTGAGAATCAGCAGACAAGTGGGTTTTCCCTCCCTAGTGCTTCTTCATAACTTCTCACCCCAGATCCCAGTCTATCTTTTCACTGTCTAGCCTAGTGTTCTTCCCAAAGAGGCAGTGCTATAGATTGAACACCTGCTGTGTACTAGGTGTTCTACATTCATTGTCTGCAAGAAAGATGTTGTCTACATTTTACTGCTGGGCAACTGAAGCTCAGTCATTTTTAGCCACACAACCAGTAAAGAAAGAGAAAACTCTAAATTTGAACCCAGGTCTGCTAGTCCTGCAGCCTGGGGCTCTTCTCCCCACTATGCGGTGATTAAGAGCATGAGCTCTGGAGTCAGGTTAACCTGAATTGGAAATCCTCACTTGCTAGCTATGTGACATTGGGCAAGTCATGAACCTTTCCAAGCCTCAGTGTTTTTCTTTATAAAATGAGGATATCAATGACACCAGCCATGTAGACCTATTCCAAGGATTAGAAAAAAAGAAGATGTCTAAAATAGTTCCTGGAAACAGCTCTAATAATGGTAGCTAGTATTACATAACCATGGCCCCACCCTAATACTGAAGAAGGTCTGTAGCTATTCAGAGAGTCAGCTAGATTGAAACTGGAGTAGAACTTAGAGGGGATCTAGTAAATAAGCCTCCCAATTTCAAAGGTCATTTTTTTCCTTTAAATCCAATTATTTTGACATTTTCTTTCAGTAAAATCTCATAAACAAGAGCATTCCTTCTTTCTTGATATTTTCTTGCATCACAAAATATTTTTTAGGTTCCCCAGACCAGTCAGAGTAGGAGACTGTCACATTGCTTTTTCTTCTCAAATACTGTCTGTGACCACCTGCCTGGCTCGTTAATGTCTGTTCCAGCCCAGGACTGGAAAAATAGCAGCCCTTAGTTAATAGCAGGAGCCAAAAATATCACATTCCCTCAGTGAAATGATTTAGCCACTTTAGACCAGACCCTTCTTTTACTGTCCTCATTTTCAGAAGCAATGTTAAATACAGATTTTATTCCTTATATGTCGATGAAATATCCATATACAGATAAGGGAAACATCACCCCTAGTGTTCATTTTTTTCTGTTCCTGTGTATAAATAATATGTATTGAGTGCATACATGTCAGTGCCAGGTGTGTGCTAGGCACTAGGAACAGCAGTGAGCAAGTCAGGGGCATGGCTTCTACCTGCATAGACCTCTGGTCTAACACAGAGATAGTAAATCAATATTTTTTTAAATTATTGTGTAATTGCAATTGTGATAAGAGCTGAGAGAACAAATTGAGGGGCACTAAGTGTTGAACAAGTCGCCAGTATAGTCTCTGAAGGTTAATGCTCTCTCCTTCTTTCATTGAGCTGGACATGGAGAAGAGCCTGGTGGGCAGGGATAGCTTCAAAGACAATGCTGCCCAACCAAAGTCATGAAGCAAGGGAACTGGGAGGGAAACCTCTTCAGGTCAGCTATGTGAAGCAGATACCATAAGCCCAACTGACTCAACCTCTGTCTCAACTTTCTAAGGTCACTTCTGGTACTCCAGCAGCTGGAAAGCTGAGCAGCACGTTTCTCAGACTTCCTTGCCACAAGGGTTCTGGAGGTAACTCAAGACACAAGTCCAGAACCAAGCTCGTGGGGGAAAGAGAAGGCAATGGGGGAAGGCATCATCTTGCTGGTGCTGATCTAGAGGGGATGGCACAGCTCTGAGCCAGTAGTGGCAACAGTGTCTTACTGATCTCTAGCTCAAGACCAGTAGAAGATCTAGGTAGAGTAAGAGTTTGGAACCAAGTGTGGAGAAAGAGATACTGATATCCCAAAGTAGTAGTAGCAGCCATTTTGTGTGCCCCATGCCATATCCCCTCAGCCTAGCTGGGTTTAGCATGACTTTTGTGGACAGTTCTCTGCATGCTGCCCTTATCCCACCCCAAGCCCCCACCATGGCATATCTCTGTTTCTCTGCCTCAGCACTTCATCCAAAGTCACAGAAGTTTGCTCAGCCTATAAAGATGCAACCCACCAGTTATAAAGTGTTCACATTCTGCCCACCCTCAACCAATAGGGAACACATGCCATGAGTAAATGCCCCAGCTTCTCACCTTAGGAGGGATAATACCAAGGTACATTCCACTTGTTTCCTTTTAGGGTCCCCAGAGAAATACCTCAGGTGACCACAGTGGTAACTTACCCACGAATGTATACTACTGGCTTTCCCTTCTCTGTTTTGCTCTCCCTGGTCCCTCATCCTAGTTTACTGGAATAACCTTCCAAGTAAACTACCAGTTTAATCTCAGATTCTGCTTTCCAGAAGGCCAATTAAGACACCCAGCATGCAGAGCCAGGCGGATGTAATTATTCCCTTACCAGGCCACTTCTTCACTATTTTTCTGGGAGTCATTCTGGAGACCCAGCCCAGAGCCAGCTCCTCTAGCACTAGCAAAAATTCTTTAAGCAGTAATTCTTTGCATCAAATCCTTTTCTTTTCTTTTCTTTTTTTTTTAAGAATTTATTTATTTATTTGTTGAGAGAGAAAAAGAGAACACACAAGCAGGCAGAGTGGCAGGCAGAGGCAGAGGAAGAAGCAGGCTCCCCTCTGAGCAAGCAGCCTGATGTGGACTCGATCCCAGAACCCTGGGATCATGACCTGAGCCAAAGGCAGTGGCTTAACCTACTGAGCTACCCAGGCGCCCCCATCAAATCATTTTCTAATCAAAATCACTGAAGTGGTTTGTTGGATATACTTGAACCCTGACTGCTACAGCACGGTTTCTATACTCCAAAAGTCCCCCGTCTGCCTGGTACTTGGGGAGGCAGAGTGGAGAGCTTCTAGTCAACTTCGCTTTGACTCCAATGCCGAAGGAGCCCTTTCTTCCTAGCAGATCAAGAAAACTGCAGCTATGGCTTTATGTTCTTCAGGTCCAATGTATTCTGCTATCGTGCTCATTTGGAATTTTGTTTTGCTCAGATATCACACATTTACTTGTTAAAATATCCCTTAATTTCCTCCTCTTGTCTTCTTTGGTCAGGATAAGGCCTTTGGTCATGACTTACCAACAAAGTAATGTTTAAGACATGACTAAACAATGGTTTATTAATGTTTCATGAACACACCCCATTTATTGTTTTCTCTAAGCAAGCAAATGATTTCAGTGTTAAAACCAAATAATACCACTGGTGAGGCATATGGCAAATGGGGGTGAGGCGAGGATTTCTTTCTGCAAGTTAAAATGTTGAAATACACAAAAATACAATGACTATTATAATAAGCACCCATAATTAACAAATTATATTAGGCTTACTTCCAGTTTCCTTACTTTTCTAAAAAAAAGAAGTAAAAATATGCAAATAAGTCAAAACCCTTTATGTCACCCTCCCTATTCTAATTCTTTATCCTTCTTCCCCCAAAGTACCCACTATCATGAATTTCATGTGGGACCTTTCAGTCTACACAGACACAATTCTGCTACAAGATCAATCCATAAATTTATATAAGTAGTTTGTTTTCCTAATTTATGTAAATAATACATTATATTAATTCCTCTGTAACCTTATTTTACTCAACATTATTAAAATATATCCATACAGGGGTGCCTGGGTGGCTCAGTGGGTTAAAGCCTCTGCCTTCGGCTCAGGTCATGATCCCAGGGTCCTGGGACTGAGCCCTGCGTCAGGCTCTCTGCTCAGTGGGGAGTCTGCTTCCCTTCCTCTCTCTCTGCCTGATTCTCTGCCTACTTGTGATCTCTGTCTGTCAAATAAATAAATAAAATCTTTAAAAAATATATCCATATATATAAATCTATTTTATTCATTCTAACTACTATGAATACATGTACTCCTTTCTCCACTTAACCCACTGATGGACAAATAGATTGTTTCTAGATTGGTGCCATTAATAACTTTGCTTCAACTACTACCCTTATGTAACTTTCCTTGTAACTATATGTGAACCATTCATTAAGGATATAGTTGGAAATGCAAAGTATATTCTCTAGGATGTGCACATACTCAGTTTTTCTAGACATTATCAAACTGTTTTCCAAGGTGGTGGTTGCAATTTACAATCCCACCAGCAATACATGAAATTTTTTGCTTCCTCCCACCTTGGGCAAAACTTAGTATTTTCAGAATTTTTAAAATTTTGCCAAGCTTATGGGTGTGAAATGGTGTCTTATTTTGTTGTTTAATTTGCATCTCTGTGACTTACTGGTAAAGGTGAACATCTTGTCTCATATTTATATGTGAATACAAATTCCAGAATGCCTGTGATTCGATTATGTACATGTTTCTATTATGTTGCCTATATATTGTTGACTCAAAGAATGTGTGTGTATGTGTAAACAAATGTAAACTTAAGAAGGGTTAAAGATCTAAATGTGAGACCTGCAAACACAGAATTCCTAGAAGAAAACACAGGCAGTGATTTCTCTGACATCAGCTGTAGCAACATTTTTCTAGATATGTCTCCTGAGGTAACGAAAACAACAACAGAAGTAAACTATTGGAACTTCATCAAAATAAAAAGCTTCTGCACAGCAAAGGAAACAGCAACAAAAGAAAAAGACAACTTATTGAATAGAACATATTCACAAAAAAAAAATCTGATAAGGGATTAATACCCAAAATATATAAAGAACTCATACCACTTGACATCAAAACAACAAACAATATCATTAAAATATAAGCAGAGGACCTAGAGAGATGTATTTCCAAAGCAGACATCCAGATGGCAAACAGATGCATGAAAAGATGCTCAACATCATTAATCATCAGGGAAATGCAAATCAAAACCACAATGAAACGTCACTTCACCCCTGTCAGAATGGCTAAAATAAAAAAGATAAGAAGTAAAAAGTGTTAGTGAGAATGTGGAGAAAAAGGAATTCTTATGCACTGTTTGTAGGAGTGTAAATTTGTACAGTCACTGTGGAAGGTGGTAGGGAGCTTCCTCAAAAAATTAAAAATAGGGATGCCTGGGTGGCTGCCTTTGGCTCAGGTCATGATCCCAGGGTCCTGGGATCGAGTCCCACATCAGGCTCCTTGCTTCTTGCTCAGCGGGGAGCCTGCTTCTCCCTCTCCCTCTGCCCCTGCTCATGTGCACACGCTCTCTCTCTCCCTCTCTCTCTGTCAAATAAATTTTAAAAATTATTTTAAAAAATTTTTAAATAGACATGTCACATGATCCAACAATTCCAGCACTGGATATTTATCCAGAAAAAGCAGAAACACAAATTCAAAAAGATACATACGGGGCGCCTGGGTGGCTCAGTGGGTTGAGCCTCTGCCTTTGGCTCAGGTCATGATCCCAGGGTCCTGGGATCGAGCCCTGCATCGGGCTCTCTGCTCAGCAGGGAGCCTGCTTCCCTCTCTCTCTGTCCCTGCCTCTCTGCCTACTTGTGATATCTCTCTCTCTCTCTGTTAAATAAATAAATAAAATCTTAAAAAAAAAAAAAGATACATGCATCTACATGCATCCTTATGTTTACTGCAACATTATTTACAATAACAAAGATATGGAAGCAACATAAGTGTCCATCAGTAGATGAATGTATAAAGAAACGTGTGTGTATATGTATACATGTGTTACACACACATTTATATGGATAAAGCATATGTGGAATATGTGTACATATGTATAGACACACATACAGCCAGCCATAAAAAAGAATGAAACAACATGGGGGAGGACCTAGAGAGTACTAGGCTAAGGGAAACAAGTCAGAAAAAGACAAATACCATATGATTTCACTCAAATGTAAATCTAAAAAATGAGTGTGAATCTAAAAAATGAATAAATAAACAAAAAGCAGAATTAGACCTATGAATACAGAGGATAAACTGATGGTTGCCAGAGGGACAGGAGGTGGGGAATTGGCAAAATGGTCGAAGGGGAGTAGAAGATACAAGCTTTCAGTTTGGGAATGAATAAATCATGGGCATAAGATGTACAGCATAGGGACTATAGTCAATGATATTGTAATAGCATTGTGTGGTGACAGGTGGCAGCTACACTTGTGAGCATGACATAACATAAAGATGTTGAATCACTATGTTGTACCCCTGAAATTACTGTAACATTGTGTGTCAACTATACTAGAACTTTTTAATTCATCCAAAAAGAAAAAAGAAGAATGTGTGTATGTGCTTACCCTGATTACCAAGTCTATAATACATGTTGCTTCTTCCAGTCTTAGCTTAATTTTAATTTTGCATACATTGCCTTTCCCATTAAGAACTTTAACTTTTGACATAGTCAAACATCTCAAAGCTTTCATTTATAATTCCAGATTTTTGTATCTTACTTAAGAAAATATTCTCTCCTTGGGACAGTCTGGCTAACCATTGACCAGAACTCATGTTCTCTTTTCCAGATACCCCACCTCTGTCAGTGGCTAGTGTGGTGCTGGTAGAAGGGTGGTGTCTCGCTTCCAGGCCTGGCCTCTAAAACCTCCTGTGTAATTCCCCATGCGTGTTCTTCCTTCCTCAGTAAGTTGGATGCAGGAAAGCCAGAGAGGACACCAGGCCCCTGGGGTATGATGGAGCCAATAGACAAAAAATATCCTGGATCACCCGCTGGAAGGCTTCTCACTAACACCCAGTTGAACTGTAGTATGAGTAAGAAACACTTGTTTTAGACCACTTGCTTTACACCACCATCGTCAGATATTTTATTTGTAATCTCAATAGAGCCTAGCCCTCACTTACTAGATATCACACTGAATCTAAAACTTATTCTCCTATGTCTGCTTTTCAAGTTATAAAAATTTTGCTTTTCTACATTGAGAGTTTCAAACCTTCTGGAATTTGTTTTCTATAAATAGTGCAAAGAAGGAATCCATTTTTTCCTTCTGACAAGCTAATTCCAACAACTCTACATTTTAAACACTTATTAAATAGTCTTCTTCTCACTGTCATCTCCATCATATACCAAGTGACCAATTTTGTGTGTAAATCTGTTTCTAGTCTCTTCATCCTGTTATGTCATTTACAGCATGTCTGAAAAATTAAGAAACATGAAATACATTTATTTATTTCTCTCTCTTCTTTTTTTAAGTAGAATCCTTACCCAGTGTGGAGCCCAAAACAGAGCTTGAACTCATGTTCCTGAGATTAAGACCTGAGCTGAGATTAAGAATCAGACACCTAACCTACCAAGCCATTCAGGTGTCCCAAAATAAATTAATTTTTAAATAATATATTCATTACATTCTTCCAATCATATGCTCAATTTATATGTTATCAGCCTTCAGCTGATACCAGCTATTTAATATCTCTACATATAAAGTAATGAATCTAATTCATTAGATAAGTAATGAATCTAATTATCTGAGATAGTACAACAAATATACTATTTTCCTTATGTCGCCAAGATTTTTAGACACTCTGTACTGTGTTTATTTTCCAGAGAAATCCTTAACTTATTAAATATAACAGAGTTTAGTCACATTTAATCTTATTTGAGATCTTTGCTTCAATCTCATTAGGTATCTTTTACCAAAAAAAATTTTTTTTGCTTATTAGTTTAGGATTAAAAAACAACAGAGACTAGAACATTCAACAGTCCAGAATGCAATAAATTAGTTTCATGACCAAAGGTTTGTTTTTACAGTTCTCCCTTAACTAGAGCTAATTTTCTTCACAAAGAGAGAGTACAATTTCTGATTCCATATTTTTCTTCCTCAAAGAGCTATAATATATTAATTTAAATCTAAAAATAAAAATTATCTTGGGGATTTTTATTAAAGTTGCTTTAGAGGCATATACTAATATAATATTTCCACAATATTTTATAACTTTTTCTGTGAAAGATTTTCATATCATTCATTAATTTATTCAAGTACCTTCATGCTATAATTACAAATCTGATTTTTTTCTATGTTCCATTACATATTCTATTTTCTAGTCAGTTTCTTTTTTGTTGTTGTTAGTTTCAGAGGTAGAATTTAATGATTGATCAGTTTCATACAATACCCAGTGCTCATTAGTTCAAGTGCTCTCCTTAATTCCCATCACCCAATTACTCCTTCCCCCTACTAACTTCCCCTCTGGCAACCCTCAGTCTGTTCTGTATCATTAAGAGTCTCTTAAGGATTTGCCTCCCTCTCTGTTTTTTTGTTTTGTTTTGATTTTTAAAGCTTAAAGCATTCTTTTTTTTTTTAATTTTTATTTATTTATTTGATAGAGAGAGATCACAAGTAGGCAGAGAGAGAGGGGGAAGCAGGCTCCCCGCTGAGCAGAGAGCCCGATGTGGGGCTTGATCCCAGGATCCTGAGATCATGACCTGAGCTGAAGGCAGAGGCTTTAACCCACTGAGCCACCCAGGTGCCCATCCCTCTCTGTTTTTATCTTATTTTATTTTTCCTTCCCTTCCCCTATGTTCCTCTATTTTGTTTCTTAAATTCCACATGAGTGAAATCATACAGTATTTGTCTTTCTATGACTGACTTATTTCACTTAGCATAATACTCATCAGTTCCATCCACATTATTGCAAATGGCAAGATTTCATTCTTTTCGATGGCTGAGTAGTATTCCCCTGTATCTGTATCCCATGTGTATGTGTTTTTTTGTGTTATGTTCATCAGCATACAGCATATCATTAGTTTTTGATGTAGTGTTCCAAGATTCATTGTTTGAGTATAACACCCAGTGCTCCATGAAATATGTGCCCTCCTTAATACCCATCACCAGGCCAACACGTCCTCCCACCCCACCTCCTCTAAAACCCTCAGTTTGTTTCTCAGAGTCCACAGTCTCTCATGGTTCATCTCTCTCTCTGATTTCCCCCCTTCATTTTTCCCTTCCTTCTCCTAATGTCCTCCATGCTATTCCTTATGTTCCACAAGTAAGTGAAACCATATGATAATTGACTTTCTCTTGTCTAGTCAGTTTCTAACTGGCTTTTTGCTAACATGTAGGAACACCATTGACTTCTGAAATTTAACTTAATTTTATTGTTTCTTTGTTGTTTCAAACTATCTAATTTATTTTTATAATTTGTCTGAAGACTTGGTTTCATTTTCTTTGTAAGGGATCATATCATTGCAAATAAAATAAATGTGTCTTTTTATCTCCAAAACTTGGATACCATTTCTGTTTTCTCACATTATTACATTGGTTTGACCTCCAGAAAAAAATGCAAATAATTGATAATGGGGGATTTGTTGATTACCTCTTACATTTTTTTCCAATTATTTGCTTTATATCATTTAAAGCCACGTTATTGGGTGTATAAAATTTCAGAGTTATTTCATCTCCCTCAAATAATAAGCTTTTTATTATAACATAGTGACATCCCTTATCTCTGCAATGAGGGTTTTCATATCTGCAGACTTCTCACATATGATTCTGCCTTTTTGTTTATCTTCTAACTCTCACTGTGACTTCATTCTTTGTGGTTTGTGATTTATGTTCTCTCTAGGTTTTTTTTTTTCCTTTAACTGAGATATAGTTCACATGTCCCTGGCTTTTTAAATAAACACAATTAAATCTATAAATTTACTCTCGGGTACTATTTAACTGCATCTCACACATATTAATATGTAGCAAAGTCTTAACATTTCATTCTAAACCTTCTTATAATTCTTGTGTGGCTTACTTTAAGGCAATTTTATGAGCAGTGTTTTTTAGGCTAAATTCAGTTTAATTGCATGTATAGTCTTACAAATTATATTTTATTTATAAATTTCTAATTTAATTGCATTTTGGACTGGAATACGGTCTCTATGACATTTTTGGATTTTGTTAAAACTTTCTTAATGCTACAAACATAGTGATCTGAAGAAACACATGCACCCGAATGTTTACAGCAGCAGTGTCCTCAACAGCCAAACTATGGAAGAGCCTAGATGTCCATCAACAGATGAATGGATAAGAAGATGTGAGATACACACACACACACACACACACACACACACACACACACACAATGGAATAATATGCAGCCATCAAAAAACAAATCTTGCCATTTGCAATGACATGAATGGAACTAGGTGATATTATGCTAAGCGAAATAAGTCAATCAGAGGAAAAACATTTATCATATAATCTCTCAAATATGAGGTATTTGAGAAGCAGTGCAGCGCTAATGTCCTTCATGTTATTCCTTAGGCTCCACAAGACCCTGCAATTGCACTACTGGGTATTTATCCCAAAGATACAGATGTATTGAAAAGACGGACCATATGTATCCCAATGTTCATAGTGGCAATGGCCACAATTGCCAAACTGTAGGGAAAAAAAAAAACCAACTTTCTTAATGGTTTAATATGTGGTCAGCATTTTCAAACGTTCTGTGTGTATTTGGAAAAAAGGTCTACATTCTCCATTTATTGGATGTAGGAATACATATAATTTCAAGCTTATTCTCAAGTTTTCAAAATTCTCTTTCGTCAATGAGTTGGTAGCTCTGTAACCTACAGTTTTCTGAGATAAATACATTAAAATCTCCTCTGAATAGCATAGGATAAATCAATTCTTCTTATAACTGCATCGATTTTAGCTTTACATGTTTTCAGGTTGTATTGCAAGGCCAATATAAATTCATGTTTATTATATCTTTTTTGTGAATATTTCTACTGCTTTATATATGGTATATCCATTAGCCTTGCTATTTAACAAACTAGTTAAAAACTCAATAGTTTAAAAGCATAAATATGTATTATTGCTCACAAGTCTCTGGGTCAGCCAGGCAGTTGACTTGGGCCGGGCTCTGCTAACCTCAGCTGGAAATGCTCATACTTCATGGTCAGATGGTGGGTTGATAGGGAGATGACTGCTCTAGGTTGGCCTCCTCGGTCACACACATTGTATCAGATGGCTGTCGGCAGTGACAGCAAATGTAACTGGGTCTCTCATCACCCAGTAGGTTATCTCTGGCTTGTTCACATGGCACCGTCAGGGTTCTGGAATCACAAAGGCCTCTTAAGACCTATGCTCATGGGTGCCTAGGTGGCTCAGTCAGTTAAGTGTCCAACTCTTGGTTTTGGTTCAGGTCAATCGGAGGGTTGTGGGATTGAGCCCCTTGTTGGGATCCACACAAGGCATGGAGCCTGCTTAGGATTCTCTCTCTCTCCCTTTCCCTTTGCCCCTCCCCACTCCACTTGTGCACACACACTCACTCTCCCTCTCTCTCTCTCTCTCTCTCTCATTCTCTCAAAAAAAAAGACCCATTCTCAAACCTGGCCCAGTATTATTTCCAGAACATTCTCTGGGTCAAAAAAAGTCACAAACGAGCTCAGATTCAAGGAGTAAAGAAAGAGACTCCTCTTGACGGGAGGACCAGCAAGATCACTTGCAAAGGGAAAACAAAGAACTGAGTACACTATTTATTTATTTTTGTTGAAGTGTAACTGACACACAATACTATATTGGTTTCTGGTGTACCACATAGTGATGTGACAATTATACATATACATTACAAAATATTGAGCATACTATTCAAATCAATCTGTCACATGCAATGTTTCTTCTTATCTCTAGTAATGCTTAAATATTAACATATTTATTAATCTTGATCTAATTATTTAATATTCTTTTATATTTCTCTGAAAGTACAAATTTACTGAATATCTGACTCCTACTTCCAATAGGACAAAAAACTTGGCATGTGCTTAATCATTAGAATTGCCCCATTCCCTGGTTATATATACATATACATGGAATATTACTCAGCCATTAAAAAAAGAATGAAAGGGCACCTGGGTGGCTCAGTGGGTTAAGCCTCTGCCTTCAGCTCAGGTCATGATCTCAGAGTCCTGGGATCAAGCCCCACATCAGGCTCCTTGCTCAGAGGGAGCCTGCTTTCCCCTCTGTCTCTGCCAACTTGCGATCTCTCTGTCTCTGTCAAATAAATAAATAAAATTTAAAAAAAAAGATTGAAATCCTGCCATTTGCAACAATCTGGATGGGTCTGGAGGGTATTATGCTAAACAAAATAAGTCAGTTGGAGAAAGACAAATACCATATGATTTCACTTATATGTGGAATTTAAGAAACAAAACAAATGAACAAAGAAAAAAGAGACAAAAAAACAGACTTAAATAGAGAGAAGAAACTTGTGGTTACCAAAAGGGCAGTGGGGGTCAGAAATAGGTGATGGCGGTTAAGGAGGGGACTTGTCATCATGAGCACTGGGTGTTATGTGGAAGTGTTGAATCGCTATATTGTACACAGGAAACTAATATAATACCGCATGTTAGTCACACTGGAATTAAAAAAATTTTAATGAAAAAAAAACTGCCCCATTTTTGTCTCATTTCCAAAATTTTACTTCCATCATTTTATTTCAGTACAAAAAAATGTGTGTATATATGGGTAGATTCTACTTTAAATGGTTAGTCACTTATATATTTCACCAATTTTTTTCTTCATGGTTTCTTCTTGAAACTTCTTCCTTCCATGTTCATTTTTCTTTTTGTATCATCTTATATTCTTTCCACAAACATGTATGATTCGTAACTTCTTTTATTTTTTGCATGCCTAAAGTATCTTTAGTTTTCTTTTGCTCTTGAATACTTGTTTGGTTTCCTATATAATTCCAAGGTGAGAGCTATTTTATCTATGCACTTGGGGGAGGGGAGAGGCAGAAAATCTATATACCTTACTTCAAAGACAGAATTTCAAACATATCATTCTTGTGAAAAGGATAGGTTTAATAAGGAATTGGTTTAAATGATTGATTAGAGGAAAATAATCAATAAGGCAAAAATTACATGATACTCATGGAAAAATTTAAGTATGAGAAATTTACCTTTCTAAGCGATCCTAAGTTCCCTTCTCCCTCATGCTCACACGAGCCAGCTGCCTCACAAGGCCTCTGTGGGGGAGCTAGCTAGCTGTACTCTAAATTACAAATCTGTAGAAAGCAAAATTTCAGAATTTGTCTCCCCCACAGCCTTCTCCAACATTCCCTGGCACTTTGCAAAAGTGCTGCCTTCATCTTTTTCAGTTTAGGGAAGCAGTCCATGCAAGATCCATTTTTAAAAGGAAGGAACTAGAAATAGTTGGTCATTGAGGCATGAAAAACACCTGGGTTATCTTCAAAGCCCCTAGGAGGAGAATCCCCATTGACAGGAGCAATTTAACCTTTGCTCCATCAATTTTGATTTTTAGAACTCCATTCCTCCCCTAACATCTGTTCTTCTCCAGTTCAGATGCAACTCACAAGTCCCCCCCCCTTTAATGCTATTAAGTGAAGAAGTCACTGAAAATTTGATACCATGTCTCCCTTGACAGCATCACACCAAGCTGGACATCCACATATGAGCATTTCCTGTCAAATGTCCATATGCTCCCATGACCAGACTGCACTTGCTTAGGGAAAAAGTCTATGTAATGCTCAGAAAATTGTACTGAGTCAATACTCAGTGGGCAATCAATACTACAGAGGGAACTGGCATCTCCACTCTCTCTGGGCTTGTTTTCCATCCCTAAAGTCAGACAGGCAAGGGAATTTGTCTTCCAGTTTCCAGGCCTCAGGACTACAGAAGAATGATGATGTCCCTTCAAGCCTCATCAGCAAGTAACAAAAGATTAGAAGCCATTTTTTAAAATGAGAATATCCGATCTTGTTTAGTATAGAGGAAAATGAACCCACTTCTATGTTGCTGTAGAAGTATACATTTCCTTTCTAGAAAACAGTCTGGTAGCATCTATTTAGGAATATACATGCTAGGGCACCTGGGTGGTGCAGTTGGTTAAGCCTCCAGATCTTTGTTTCAGCTCAGGTCATGATCTCAGGTAGTGGGATCCAGACCTACATTAGGCTCTACGCTCAGTGGGGAGTTGTGCCTACTTGGGCTCTCCCTCTCCTTCTTCCCCTCCCTCCTCTCTCTGAGACACATAAATAAACCTTTTAAAAAAATAAAAGGTGCTTTCTCTCTGGCATTTGCATTATCTTGAGAGATTCTGGGGTATGAGGACAAATTTACATAGGGATATTTACTGTATGGTTATTTGTAATGGCAAAGCACTGGGAACAACTTTAATACTCATTTATAGGGAGTTGGTTGGAGATCCATGCCATGAAACATTATGTAGCTACATATATATATAATTTACTTATTTATTTGACAGAGGGAGATCAAGGGAGGTCAAGAGCACAAGTAGGCAGAATGGCAGGCAGAGGGAGAGGAAAAAACAGGCTCCCTGCTGAGCAAGGAGCCTGACATGGGGCTTGATCCCAGGACCCCAGGATCATGACCTGAGCCAAAGGCAGACGTTCAATCGACTGAGCCACCCGGGCGCCCCTATTATGTAGCTCTTAAAAATAAAGGCAAGTGTATGTGTTGAACTGGAGGAATTGTCCACGGTATGTTATTAAGTGGATAAAAATTATCAAGTGAAAAAAAGCAAGTTACAGAGTAATGTTAAAATATCATCTAATATTTCATCTAAAAAATAAAAACTGAATATATAAGAATGTGTAAATTTACACATGCACACACATATGAAAGAAGAAACACATGTGTGCATGTAAAAATCGGGAAGAATATCCCTCCACACACACACAAACTCTGACCAATGGTTAGTCTGAAGGAAAGGGACTATAGGAAGGAAAGGGGGAAATTATTAACTTTTTAAATGTCTGTCTTGTTTTACTTGACCTGTCAAAACAGTATGGATTGTTTTTATAATGTAAACATATAATAAAGTTACCATACTTGGAGCACAAAGTATTCTGATCCTGTAATATCAACAGCTGAAATAATACCATCAAACTATCATTCTTAAATTGAAATCATCTATTTAATTGTTCGCTAATTCACCTGCTGGGCACTGCATGTGGTCAGTCTGTATTTGGGGATTCCTGACTTGCACCAGGCACTTGCTGTATTCTCTTTGGTCTGCAGCAGGGACCAAAGCAGAGACACACTCTACCTTCATGGAACTTACAGTCTACAAGTTGGAAGAGATAGTAAACTAGTAAAGCATATAAAAGAACTGAAGCAGAGGGCTACAAAATGAAAACACGGTATACTGTGCAAGAGTCATAGGGCTCCTCAGGTTGTGTGACCAAGGAAAGCCACTCTAAGGGGAGCACACTTTGACTGAGACCCAAAGCTTGAAATGCTTATTTGCTGAGAGTTTGCCAGGAGCTGGAATGAGCATCCTACCAACTCCACACAGCAGACCAGATGTAGGAAGCATGTGCAGCAGGAAGAGTTTGGTATACAAGGAACTGGAAGAGGGCTCTGGAGGCCCGCTGAGCAAAGGACAGTAGGATGAGATGAGGTCAGATAGAGGGTTACATATACCATGGGATGGAGTTGGCTTTTGTTGTGAAAGACACAGAAAAAGCTAATGCAGAGGACTGCCATGATAGGATTTATATTATGAGGCAGACATTGTACAGATGTTAGTGATGCCACCCCCAACTTGGAGGGTCTCCGTCAACTGGCGGAGAAATTTAAGCAAGTGGTGTAGTGTGATAACTTGACAGAGGTTCATGACAGCACAGAGGAGAAAAGAACAAACTACCTCTGCCTGAGAGAATCCAGGGAGGCTCCACCGATTTTCAATATGGGTCTTGAAGAATGATGAAGAATTCACCAGCCTGGGGCCAGGATGGCGGAGTCAAGCAGCACATTGCAGACAGATGACCAGTGTGCAAAGATATGCTTAAGTAAGAAGAACTTTGGGGGAAAGAGATCTGCATTTCCATATAGTTCAAGAATCAGGCACAGAGGACCAGGGAGATAGGGAAAGGGATATAGGCAGGACACAGATTTTGAGGCCCATTTTATATAAGTCTACTTTGGGGAATTTATTCCATAGGACACACAATTCTTAAAGCAGAAACATCTAACGATCAATTTTAATAACCATAAACTATATTTCAGTTCAACACTCTATGAATGTTCAATTGCGCAATAAAAGAAGAAGATGTGATCATAATTTCTGAGTTGGATTTGCTGTCATATGGCAAATGTATGTTTAACTCTATGAGAAGCTACCAAAAAAAATTTTTTGGAGTATTTGTACCACCTTTAACTCCCACCAGCAAAGTCGGAGAGTTCTATTGACTCCGCTTCCTCTCCAACACTTGATATTGACGCTCTTCCTATTTTTAGCCCTTTGGCTGGAACACAGAAGTATCTCATCATTACTGACATGGAGCGTCACTTCATACACTGACTGTGCATTCAGCTGTTTGAGACTCTCGCCCATGTTTAATTGCAATGTTTGGGTTTTTTATTATTGATGTGCGCAAGTCTTAATACATCCTGGACCCTTTTGCTTTTACATTCATTCTAATTCCAGGCAAAAGAACAGAAAGGAAAATGAAACTTGACAGAAAATGGAGAAGCAGAAGGGAATGAATTATGTATAGATTATCCGGTATGTCTCAGCCAATCTGCTGAGTAAACCACATTTGTTGTACAGCAGCCCTTGTACATCGGGTGTCATTGATCTCATTGAATAAATGAGGAAACTGGTTCTCAGAGGGGCTGGGAGACTGGGCCAAGATCAGTCAGGTAGCATGTGGCAGGATCTGCGCTGACTGGAATCCATGTCTTGACCTCTTGGGTATAAAGAAGCTTCCTCTCCAGATGGACCTCAGCTCACTCAAAATCCTGGGGTCGATGGAGTTAATATAACCTCTTTTGGCCCCTCCCTAAAGAAAGCCATTTATTCTCAAATCCCTGCTTTAATTGGAGGATGCTAATCTGCTAATGGCCCTTTCAACTGAGGCAAATGTCCAGCATCTTTCACCAAGGGACCATATCTGTCCGTACTGGCTTTCAAGGAGCTGCAAATCAATGCCTACCACTCCATCTGCTAATTCTCTGCCCCAAGGCGGTGTCCTCCAGTGGATAAGAGAACCAGTGCCTTCCCATTAACAGTAATAGGTGTCTGACAATCACATCCAAAAAGGGAGTCACACGATCCTGTCCAACACAGGAGCTTCATGAGTGCTATGTGGCAGCAGGAAGGTGAAGGCTCCAACTGTAACCCCTGGCATCGGGATTTAACAGACACCGAGATTCTTAGAGGAGAATGGTGCCTCAGAGAACCTAACCTAATCCAGTCCCTTCATATCACAGACAGGGAACTGATGAGTAAGTCCTTTACTTAAGACACGAATCTGACATCATCCCTATCCTGAATGGCTTCTCACCAACTACAGAAAATAACCGTAATAATAACAACAAAGAACACTGTATTTCATCTAATACAATCTGCCATCAGCTAGAACTTGTGTCATTCCTTTTTTACCCCTGAAAAGAGAAACTATCTGCCACATAAACTATGACACAGAGTCCTATGGGATGAGATAATCACACCAGCATCCCATTGCTTTGAAATGTTTTTCCTCTGTTTTGAGGAATTTGGAAATTTCCGTTGCCATGTTAGGTATTTGACAGGCTATTCTTTTACATGTGTTGTGGTAACAAAACATAACACAGTAACAATTGTCTCCTTCCTTAGGTCCTATAAAAGGTGCCTGGTTCTTGCTTTGCAATTAAATATCAAATTGTTATTCCACCAATGAATATTTGCTTCACTAATTTAAAATCTAGCTCCTGCCACTCTGTTTCCATGCCTTCCTGCAGATACAATGACTTTTCAATCCAATACCAAATCATAGTGTATTCTTTTAGATCTATTTTACATGGTAACTAAATTCAACACCCATCACATCAACAGCTCACATGGTGCAGCTGAAGTCAGAACACCATGGACGGCTATGTCCAAGTTCACATACAAAGAGACGAAGATAACCCCTTGATGTCTGCTGCCTGGTTGACAGTGATTATAAAACCATTCACCATAAGTTACATCCAATATTTAGAGAGGTTTTGCTAGAGAAGAAAAATGTGCGTCTTGGAATCAGTGAAATGTAAGACCGGGATGTACTGGGAACTTAATATTTTCCAGGCATTTTTCCAAGTCTTCTTCAAGTCTACTAATTTAATTTTCACTACCTAAGTTCACATGACCGGTAAATCGCAGAACTAGCCACCAATAGGGGCAATGTTGCTCCTGAGATCTCCTCACCCTGTGCTATACTGACTTAATTCCATATCCCTCTAACTTAAGGACCTGGCCAACTGGGGCCTGTCTCTTCTCAGCAAGTTCAACTCACACAGCCTCTGTCCTTAAATTCTGAGCGCCAGCGGTGCCTTCACACCACACACGGTCTCTTCCTTTCTTGCCTTTGCTCATGACCTTTCCTCTCTGGACTCCCACTGTCCAACCCTCCCTCATCTTTCAAGACTCAACTCCCATGCTCTTTTCGCCCAGACACTCTCCATGGTGGCTCCTCCCAGAACATGAGTGGGACGCCTACACTTCCCTCACTAAGAGCATTTACCACGACACTTTCCTCATCCCTTGAAAGAGCTGGCAGCCAATCCACGTGCACTGGTTAGGAGTCCTGATTAGATCGACCTTTGTGTTGGCAAGTCAGGGCCCTGTGACTGCCAGTCATCAGACGGTGTGGACAGCACTTCCTGTCTGTCTCTACTTACTAATGAACACTCTTCACAGCCTCATCACAGAGCCTTGTACATGGCACATAACCAGCACTCAGTAAATGATTACAGAAATGAATTCAATTGAAATCTTCCATGCTAACACAGCAAGATGCCACAGAATGGGTCTGTCCATCCAGACTTGGGTATTGAGGGAACAATCTTTGCAGGAGCCATCCCATCTGCATTAGAGGGATTCCTATGAGGACAGGAGGGAAGACAGGAAGAGCAATGTCTAACTGGGAGAAACAACAGACATCATGATATCAGACACAGAAGGGAACCCAGGAGAGGCAAGGCCACTGCTCATTCAGTGAATGTCAGAGCTGGGAATGTCAAACTTTCTGGTTTGATCTACCAATTTTAAGAGGGAGGAAAATATGACCCAGGAGAGGTGGTTCCCAGGTTAAATCTCTCAGACCTCTGAAGCAGATCTGGGACCACTAGGTCCTCCCACCTGAGCCACCCACTCCACCCCTCAGGCCAAGAGGGCTGGTTCCTCAGCCTTTTCAAATTCAAAGGCAAGCATCACAGCAGGTGGGTTCCTATAAGTAGATGAGGAATTATAAAAAGACCACGTTCCTCTTGGAAGACTTTTTCTTTGGCCAGGAGCTTGCTTGCTACATTTAGGAACAAGATGAATGAATCACATGGAGTTAAAAATGACTTTGAAGGATGTGCATGAGGAAAGTGCTGATGGACCCTCTCTGGACATCTTCACCAGCTAGCAATCTTAAAAATCCTGGCAGAAATCAGGTAGGTGATGAATCTGGGCTAAAAAGGAAAGCACTGGGACTGGTGGCAGCACCAAATCCAAACAAAAAATGGCAGAGAGCAGGAGCTTACCCTAAAGCACCTAGATTTTTAATCAATTAAAGAGAAAACGTGGAAGGATCCTGGGACTAAAAGAACAAAGAAGTCCCTAAAATCATGAGAGATGGGGGAAACTGGCAACATTACCAAGCCCCTATTTTGCATTGGGAACTTTACATGCCTGACTTGTTTATCCTTGCAGGAGTGCCATGAGTGGTTATGCCTTTTCACAGATAAGGGAACAGAGGTTCAAATTGGTATAATATCTTGCCCAAGGTCTCAAAGCAGGTCAATAGTGGTATCAGTTAGGGGTTGGTCAGACAAACTGAAAACGGTCTAAGCATTTTAAACTGAAAAGGATTAAGAGTGTGAATCCTAATCCAAAACTGTACAACCCAAGTAGTGAAAGTTGGGGGACTAATGGAGGGACCTACCCGTCACTAGCTTTCAGGTTGCCATTGCAGCTGGGGGATAAGGATTTCCATCCAAAACTGAGGACAATGCAGGAAGACACTGTCAAGGTCATTCTTTTTCCAAAGCCCCAACGAGGAAACAATTGCTGGGGAACATGAGAAACCATTGTAGAGAATTTCACACTTATAAAAACTGCTACTAGCAAAATGAAAATGGCTTCCATGTCCCTTCCTTCTGTGTCTCATGCTCATGGATTTCACTGGAAGAATGCAGACCACACAGAAACCCTGCTGGTGGGCAAATGACAGAAATAGAGTTCTCAGTCTTCCAACCGCTCAATACAGGAGGACAAAAAGAGGGGTGGGGCTGTTGCTGGGCAGGGTGGGGGGCTAACAGATCATTTCTAGAGCAGTAGTGGAGCTGGAAATCTCTCAGGTCTGTCTGATCCCAAAACTTACCTTTTTCCCTTCAACTATCCTCCTAATTTGAAGAAGATACATAGGAAGACAAGTACCAAAATTTCAAGTTTATTACAGGATGATAAGAAGCATCTGCACATTACTTTTTTAAAAAGATGTATTTATTTTTTATTTTAGAGAGAGAGAGCATGTTTGTGTGGAGGGGGGGCTCAGAGGAAGAGAGAGAGAGAAGCTTAAACAGGCTCTTTGCCTAGTGCAGAGCCCAATGCTGGGCTCAATCTCATGACTCTGAGATCATGATCTGAGCTGAAACCAAGAGTCAGATGTTCAATTGACTGAGCATCCCAAGCCCCCCTTCACATTGCTTTATGAAAGAATAGAAAGGAATAAAGAATTAAATACTTCTTCAATATTTAAATTTAATAGTAGTAAGACTACTTATTGCCAGGAAAGTTGATCTGAAGTTAGCAAAGGATGTAGTTGAAAGAGTTTATGAGTCATAATGGTTTATAGATACAAGTGTAGGTATCTGTTCAGAAATCACTGAATCATGAATTCATGTACATGGAGGAAAACCTAAAAATTTTACAGTCTGTTAACAACAACAAACTTGAGTAGCTTCAAAGTTTATGAAGTGATTTTTTTTTTCCAGAATTGAACTGTTGAAGCAGATATCAACAGTGCATGCAAAACCCAAGTGTTAAAACACATGGTGTATATACATGAAGACAAGATGTTTATGTTTTGCCACCAAACTTTTAAAAATGGGTACCAGTGACACAATTGTATTGCTTTTTTTTTAACTTTATTTTATTTTTTCAGTGTTCCAAGATTCATTGTTTATGCATTGCTTTTTGAGTTAAGGGAAATATTTCAGCAGATTAGCGAGGGAAATAAAAATGACAAGATAGTGCACAGGGTTTTATGAAACTTGGAAACTTGATCAACTTCCATAAAAGAAGGGGGTCAGAGGCTGTCTGTGAACCTTGTACCATCCCTTTATGACACAGACAGCAGTGGGAAAATGTAGGTGTTATTTGGGAAAGTGCTTCCCAACCAAAGTTTATGAAGTGATTTTACCTGTTATCATAGTCAAAATTCACGACAACCCCACAAGGGGTAAGATCGTCTATTACTCCTGTTCCAGGTCATAGGAGAATGGAAGCTGGAGCTGGTGCTGGGCCCCAAACAGGGTTCTGTGCTGACAACAGACAGGTCCTCCTGACTCCCAGCCAGCTCCCACCTTCCTCGCGGACTGATCTGGATCTGAGGTGTCCCTCTTCTGGAATATTCACGCCGACTTCTTTATCTGACAGCATTGTTATGAGGACCATCCGTGTCAATATGTGAATTAAACATCTATTCTGCACTGTGTGCTGAATTCACTTAAAATTAAACCTGTGAGGAAGAAACTTGGATAAAGTTAGAAGAGCCGTGCAAACAATTAGCATACCTACTTATTTTCTTGGCGTTTGCCTTATTCTACTAAAAGCCAAATGTAGGGGGAATTTGGCTTGTTCCCATTTACTTAATTCTTGTTAACTAAAACTAGAGAGAGGTTTCTGCCATGAAGAACCTGAAAATATGATGGAGAAGGTAAAACATGACCAGATAGGCCTCATCTGGCCCCCTTTTCTCCCCAGATTCTCAGGGCCTTAGAGCTGTTGCATTAGTCAGCATTTTCCAGAGAAACAGCACCAGCAGGATGTACACATAGAAAGTGATTGATTTTAAGGAATGGGCTCATGCGATATGAAAGCTGAGAAGTCCCCCTCCCCGTCTGCCACCTGCAGAGAGCCCAGAAAATCCAGTGTTCATTCAGTCCAAGCCTGAAGAGAGAACTGGGAATACCAATGGCAGGAGGGGATGGGTGTCCCAGTTCAAGCAGCCAGGCAGGAAAGATTGAATTCCTTCTCCCTCCGCATTTGTCTTCTATTCAGGCCCTCAGCAGATTGGATGATACCCACCCACACTGAGGAGGCCAGTTTGCATTACTAGAGCCACGGATTCAGATGCTAATTTCATCCAGAAACTCCCGACAGACACACCCAGAAATCACATTTCGTTAAATAACCTGAGCGCCACGTGATTCAGGCAGGTGGATACATAAAATTAATCAGCCCAGTGGATTTCACACAGTGTAGAATACAATGAAATAATGCCTTTTTTTTTTTTTTTTTTTTTAGCTACTATCTCATGGGGGGTTAATGGTGGTAGAGTGTTTGGGGGAATAAGAAAGTTTTGAATTAGTGGTGATGATTGAATAACATTGTGAATGCAATTTAATTAATGCCATTGAGTTGCACACTTAAAATGGCTTACATGGACATTTACATACATAATAAAAAATTAATTTTAAAAAAGAGAGAATTGCTATGGGTCAGGGACACTGGGCTTAAGGCTGGGATCCTTAGGGCAGTATCCAGGAAGGCTCCAATCCTGCCTCCCACTCATTCCTGTGAGGTCCCTAAGTTGGAAGGGACACCAAAAGGAGAAATAAGGCAAAGGAATATTTATTACCAAGCTAACTGGTTACAAGTCACAGAAGATAACAACAAGAAAATGTCATAGGTCCTCCAGAGAAGTGGAGGATGACAACATGAAAAGGAGCCAGTTGACCGCAGATGGGTAGAGCATGTGTCCAAAGCCAGCAAAGAGTATAAGACAGATCTGGCCACTGGCCAGGCATCACTCCAGAGGCAGGCGATGGAGCAGAGCTGAGGAAGAACAAGTGTGCCTGGCCTTGGAGAAAGACTGGAGAGGTGACTCAGTGAGGCACCTTCATAAAGGCCTCAATGGCCATGATAAGAAGTCATAATCTTGGACCATGATTAATCCCCACACGTTAGCCCTAGTGATGAGTTTTCTATTCCTTTAGTCTTTAACGGACAAGAAACTTGAGTCATAGCCTCACAACCAGTGGCACAACCAGGAGGCGATTTCCCGTCGCCTGAGTCCCAGGCACCCCCTGCCTCTGGAGAGTCAAGCGCCATGGCAAGAATGTCCAACTATTACAAATTCCTTGTGAGATTCCCTCATTCCTTTGTCCTTGTATTTCTCACAGGGTGCAATGACTTGCAGTTTGAAACCATCAATACAAGACAATAGAGTTTTATTAAAAGAGTGGATGCTTCTTTCTTTTACTTTTATATTGCAGCCAACCATTTTCCCAGTCCTCTGAAATCCAGCAGTTGTTACGACCAAAGACCAAAGGGCCAGAATAAACAATTAGCAAATGCAAGAATCTGGGCTCTGTTTATTCTTCTTTTGTGAGGGATAATCACGTGTTGGTTGAAGTGAGACTGTATGAGTCAATTATGTGTTGTCTGAGCAAAACCACTGTTATGGAATTCAGAAGTTACAGTTGAAACATGTTTGAAAATTCAAATATGGTATCACTTACTCCTGAGATTAATGATTACGATGAGGAGAACCATTTCATACCAAGGAAATCACCATGTTCCCTTCAGCAATAAATAATGGAATGTATACAGAGGGGTGACCCACTGTACTGGTTTGCCAAAGAGAAGAAGTTCCTTGGCTATGGGACTTTCAGTGTGAAAACTAAAGTCCCAACTAACTGGGACAAGTTGGTCAGCTCACCTGTGCACCTGCTACATGCTAGACACCAGGAGGAAGTACAGAGAGAAGTGAAATACGACATTTTCCTTAAAAACATTACAATAATGGCAGAGGTATTCTTAATATTAGCATGCCTTCATCTCCGCATTTCCTTCTTTGTGCATGACCTTCTTTTCCACCATCCAAAGGCATCCTTTTGTCTTGGCCAAGAAGTAGAGGGACAAGTGGGATGAGGACTCTTACAACAGCAATGCAAAGATAAAGAATGTACATTGGGTATTCAGTGTTTGAGTATGAAAACACAGTTTTCAAGATAGTAGTTTGAAAATCATCCTTTATCAAGATATATAGTATCGATTCCCTAAGTGTCCATTCACATATCAAGAACCAGACCTGATCATGTGAACACTGAGTTTTTCGAAGGAAGGTAAGGAGAGTACTTAAGATATGAAAAAGGGGAAGTCCCAACGGACAGAGAGGAAATGGCTCTCTTTCTGACCCAGGAGACAAAAGAAAATGAGGTAAGGGAGCAAGTAATTAGAAATGTGTGCACCACTGGCTTCTACGTCCAGGACTTCAAAATTGAAGGGGAAACAGTTTGAAGACATTCCTGGTGTCTTGGCCACGCCCCAACAAGGGACAGCCACACAGATTAGACTGTTGATTTCACAGAGTTAGACAGAGAAGAGCCAAAGTAGGCACTCCTGCACCTCCTTGGTCCTGCCCTACCCCCGGTGGGAAATGGACCCAGAAGTCTCTGCCATCCGTGCAAGGAGGTCAGGAGTTAACCACAGGGCCCCCGCTGAACTTCAAGGTCAAGAGGTAACGTGGCAGAGCCACACAGAGCATAAGAGTGGGCAGCCCCACCAGAGGCAGGAGAGAGGGCATGCAGCATGCCTGTGTGAGAGAAAGAGAAAGAAAACAAATCCCATATTCACCAGTTGCACCTCAGGACCACCAGTGCAAGTGACTTGAAAACCATTCAAAACTACCCAGAGAACACCCAAGTCATCTTTCACCCACAGATCCAAGACCTCCTTTCCCAGAGCCACAAAGGCACACAAGTCCCTCTCCCTACCAGACTCCATCTTTGGGAGAAAGGGGGTGAGGGGTTGGTAGTGAATGCTGAGTGACTGAGCACTTACCAAAATGAACTGCTGGAAAGTAAGAGAAAATGTTTTAACCAGGAACATTTAGAATTTACTTGCAAATAAAATTCTTTCTATCCTACCCCTTCTTCTCTCTCCCAGCCTTCTACCCTGTGTGGCCAGAGCTCAAGAAGGTCTCATCAGTTATTGGAAACAAGAAAACTCCTTTTTTTTTTTTTTGCACATATAAAAAGTGGTAAGAGCTTTTTTTGACCCTTCCTCACAATTTGTAGATCAAAGAAAATCACAAAGAGGATATGTACAATTTGAAAAAGAGAAAGCATAATTTAAAGATACATCATTTCGTTACTTGTTGGATATGCCTTGAAAAGAAAGGCACAGGGCAGGCACATCTGAAGGGATGAAGACTTTCCTGAAGACTTTCTTATCACTTCAGAAGCTGGTTGTGTGGCAGCTACAAATGACCCGGAAATTTCAGCGGTTCAGATCCACAGACCATTATTTCTGTCCTTGCCACATGACTCTTGTGGGACTGTGGGTCTGTGTTTACCATACTGCTCCAGGGACCCAGGCTGATGGAATAGTCTGCATCCAGGCCTTTGTCAGTCCCTGTGGAAAGAGCTCTAAGTGGTCTCAAACCTATAATTTAATGCTTCAGCTCCAAGCACCGCAACCGCTTCTACTCACAACTCATTGGCTGGTGCTAACCCCAGGGCTCCACTCAAGCACAAGGAGGCCAGGAAGCCTGATGCTGCCGTATGCTTGGAAAAATTCAGCAAACCAGATGTAAAGTGAGACTTTGTTAATTCCTTATATCATGTTCTTTCAACATCATATAACTCAAAGTCAAACTGGCTGCATGTACAAGCTTATTAATTTACTAAAGTTTTCATCTACAGCAGAGAGTAAAGTGTAATATTAGTTACAATAATAGACTAAATTCTTTGAGGTCCGAATCTGCGTTATATTTCTCTCTTTAATCAGTAGATAGTGTTCATTAATGAAGATTCTTTACTACAAGTAATACTAAACTGTGTTCAAACTAGTTTGTAAAAACGGAAATTGATTGCCTTATATCAATCTATCTATCAAAAGATCTGGATTTCAGGTAAGGCTGTATCCAGGTCTCAAATAATGTGATCAAGACTGCTCCTCCCTTTGTTTTTCAGCTCTACCTTCATTCTCAGGCAACTCTCCACTTGAGGTCACAAGGTGTTTGGCAGCATGGTTCGAAGATAACTCCTCTAATTGAGTTACATGTTCATTTTTTAGTCAATCACAGTAACCAGAGGTATGGATTCTCTGGAAGGGCTTACAATGGTCACTCCAAAAAATGGGGATGGTTGTCATCAAAAATGGGTAACTAGGAATGCCTGAGTGGCTCAGTCAGTTAAGCATCTGTCTTCAGCTCAGATCATGATCCCAGGTTCTGGGATTGAGCCCTGCACTGGGCTCCCTGCTCAGCTTCTCCCTCTGCCTGCTGCTCCCCCAGCTTATTTGTGCTCTCACTCTCTCCCTCTCTCTTCCTCTCCCTCTTTTTCAAGTAAATAAAAATCTTTTTTAAAAAATTTTAATGGGTAACTTTTATTGAACACTTAGTAAGTGCCAGGTATGCCCCCAAACTCCTATATACTCACTTAATCCTGACAGTAGTCTTATTAAACAAGGAAGAAGGAGTAAGGTTGTGGGCAAGGAGGCCTCACGGTCTGCCACATCACACAGCATGGCTACTGCTACTGAGGTTCCGCGAGAATGAGGATGCCGTGAGAATGAGGATGCCAGTGACTCTAGTCACTTCCCAGGACTTTTGCCATCACGAGGCACCTCTCCTCTATCACTCTCCCTTGTCACCCTAGGCACTAACTTCCACAAGAGGCATCCGTATGAAAGCCCTACACCCTTTGAGATGCCAGAGCCTCTCCAAGCAGCTAACACAATTGCTCGCTCATCATGTTCCTGGCACTGCCATCATGTACTAACCCTTACAACATGATGACCAGAAACTCTTGATTATCCACACTTTGTTGGCGAGGAAGCTAGGCGGTAGGAGGTGAAGTAAATTACCCAGAATCATGCACTAACCAGTGGCAGCACATGGATTTGAAGCCATATCCATTGAACTCTGGATTCTTATTCTTAATTACCCTTTCAGTGCCATTTTGCATGGATATGGAGGGCAAAAGATTTCTCTCTCCTTTTGCATTTCTCTGGTAGTTGAGCAACAAAGCAGCACTCTCTAGGTGTTATCTCAGAGTGTTAGTGAAAACAATTCTCCCAACTCATAACTTACAGCCTTTCTCCCTCACATCCTCCCTCAAGATTCCTTGGATATGAGACAATAATGTCAGGCCAGAAATCAAAGCCCAGATATGGGTGCCATTGGTTTCCAAGTCAGCCCTCCCCTCCACTGCCTAGAGCTTTGTTACAAAGACCAGAATTCCCACCAGTTTCCTCCACCATTCTGTTTCTGCTTCTAGCAGAATGACCTCTCCACAAAGCTCCTCAGCCCCTCGTGCAATAGCCCCCCATCCCACCCCCATCATTGTGAGCTGCCCAAATATGTCAGAATTTTCCACAGCAGAAGTTACTTAGGCTCAAGCTGGTGCTTATTAATTCTCATTATTCTACTTAATAATAGGAACACAAAGGCCTTACATTATTTTTTTTTTGTAAAGTACCATATAAACTGTATCCTGTTTAGACAGAGAAAAAAAAAAAAGCTACATAAAAACAACATTCTGGAAGATACTTCCATGATTTTCTTCACCTGAACACAAAAACCTGAAATTTCCAGAGGGTCTATCCAGCCTGTTACTTGGAGGGAATCTGTAACTTAAGATGTTATTAGTAACCCCGGTAATAGCTGGGTGCACAGGGATTTCTGTAAAATTAACTCAAATCCCCTCTCTAAGGTCTGTGGAAGCACTGAACCCTCTTTGTGACTTCTTGTGCCTTCCCAGAGCTCTCACAAGCACCTCTAGTCAATGCCTCTATCTTGGCTTGTTGTCACTGAATGGACCCATGTCACTCAGACTCCACCCCTCACCCGATTTTCATAAGAGACCCACTCCCAGCAGACATTCCTAAGCTTACTTAAACTACAGTAAATATCCTTAAGTGTTAAAATAAATGTAATATATAAAAATAAAAAATCATAATATTAACTTCAGCAACAAATAAATGTTATTTAAATTCACTGAATGTTTGCGAGTCACAGAAGATCAAACTACACCACTGTGTCTGTCTTCTCTGGCCGCTGTAAGAAAATATTACGCACAGGGAGGGGCTTCAACAGCAGACGTTTAGGGCTCACAGTTTTGGAGGCTGGGAAGTCGGAGATCAGCGTACTGGCATGGTCAGAGTCTGGTGACAGTCCTCTTCCTGTCTTGCAAGCGGCCACCACCTTGCCGTGTCCTCATATGGCCCCTCCTTGGAGCGTACATGGCTGGGCAAGAGACAGATCCTCTCTCTTAGAAATAACCTACTTTCCGCAAAGAACAGGCTTGTGCGCTGCTTCACCACAAGGTGGCAGTATCCGAGACCTTTGGCGCTTCCTTCCCCATCGAAAGCAATAGGGGAAAATAGCACAATATTAAAACGCAGCCTGCAAATAATAACGGGGATCCAGCGCTTAAATGGAATAAATATTTTCTCACAAAGCAGAACCTTCCAAGAGTATGTGAACTGCTTTATACCCAGATATTACACGATAAAATGACTGAACACCTTGCTAATCCCAGAGCAGGAGTCTCAGGGAGGTTGGAAGAAATTTTATTTCTGCAGAAAACAAAAAACAATGGCAGGAGTAAAGGAGAAACTGTAAGGGATGCAACACTTAGGATAAAAGATGTTGCCTTCAAACCTCCTCCTAGGAAAAGATGAGAATCAGAAATCTAATACCAAGCGCGATTGGAACCCAACCTAAAACAAAGGCCAGTATAAACAGACCTTTTTACTGTACAGAGTCAGATGTGCTGCAGATTGTATCATTTGTTCCCTGTGGTTTAAGTTGGCAAGTATGTACCAAGCATCTCTCATGCACCATGCCCACGGTTAAAAACATTATGGCTCAATGTAGAAAGAATTTTAAGATTGTCCTGACACCATGGAAGCATCCAGTGGAGGTGGGGGGACATAGAGCCTTCTCCAGGGGTAACATCTCAGTTAAGCCCAGGGGAAGTTGGCCTGTCTCAGTGGGTGGTAGGTGGTGGGGCACAGGATAAGGGTTGGGGGCACTGAGAGAAGTAGGAAAATTAACAAATACCCGGAGGAATGAATAACTACATTTGAACATCAACATCCTATTCGGAAGACCGTGGAAGAAGCAGCCAAGAAAGTGGCCAGGAAACTGAGCAGAGCTGTGTTTGCCAAGAGAACCTGTGCAAGATAGGTAACAAATCCCCAAAGGTTTTTAAGAGAAGGATGAGACCTGTCGGTGCTGATCAGAGAGGTCTCTCAGGGAGCACTCAGTTGGAGAGACCAGTTAGGAGGAGTTTGTCCTGGTCTAAGTGGCCCACGGTAACCTAAACCATGGTGGTGCTGGGGAGGATGGAGGGTAGGTGCAGATGGCAGAGATATTTAGGAGGCCAGTAGACACAAATGAGAAGATTCCAGAATGAGTTGTCAGCTGGCTGGGGAAGAAACAGAAGGAGAAAGCAGAGGAAGGGAAAGAAGGTAACCCAGATTGCTAAGAACACAGAAACAGGCCCAAAATTGGGCTGAGTGGGTGGGTGGAGCATTGAGGATTTGACCAGGATAAAGATATAGGTTGCACAGGAAAGGATTTACTTGCCAAGAAAGGTTTGACCCTTACCCCAGCTTCTGGGAGGAAACCACTAAAGCCTTGGGATGTCTGTCCTGCCTAGAAAGAATCTTGGCCCACACCTGATGTTTCAGGCGAGCACTGTGGTTTGGGATGGGAAATCCTGGCCATGTGGTATCTCCTTGACATCTGGAGAAGCTGGAAACCAAGGACAACCACAGGGCTGTCCGCTGGGAGAAGGCAGCTAACATCCCATGCCTGGAATGCTCCTGGGCCCTGTGTGTCTCTTCTCTTTGCTCATTCTGATCAGCACCCCTTTCACTTTAATAAAGCATTACTGAGTATTCCAGCTTTTCCAAGTTCTGAGTTCTGCAGGTCCTTCTAGAGAACCGCTGGACCTGAGTTTGGTCTTGAGACTTTCCAAATTGCACAACGCTAAGAACCAACAGGAGACCTGGTTGGAACGATGATAATCATGACAGTGACCTCACACTGTACTAGTAGCTTAACAGACATATTTTATAATCCTCAAAATAATCCCCAAACAGGAATAATTATTTCCATTTCATAGATGAGAGACTATAGATGAGGTTTATATGTGTGTCGCAAATGATCGATCAAGCACCTTATAATTAGGGTTTGAATCAGGTCACCTGACTTCAAAGCAGATGCTTCCAACATCAGGCGTATGGTGCAGCAGAAGGGCTAATATTGTGAGATATTAACCAGGTTTGGTTTGGTTTATTTCTGCAGTCTTGTAACTCTGCATTTAAGCAGCAGGTAGAACAGTCAATGTTTATTGGCTCAGGGAAGAAATTGACCCAGAAAAGTGCAGATGGAACAAAGGACGCAGTTGGAAGTGTTCGTTGTTTTTTTTTTTTTTTAAGATTTCTTACTTATTTGACAGAGATCACAAGTAGATGGAGAGGCAGGCAGAGAGAGAGAGAGAGAGGGAAGCAGGCCCCCTGCCGAGCAGAGAGCCCGATACGGGACTCGATCCCAGGACCTTGAGATCATGACCTGAGCTGAAGGCAGTGGCCCAACCCACTGAGCCACCCAGGCGCCCTGGAAGTGTTCAGTTTTTAAACTCCAAACCCATCCAGCTCCTGGCCCAAGAAAGAAGAATGCATGATGAGGGTTGAGTAAGCTCTGGTCTCCCTGAGACTTCATGAAGCTTGCCTGGGCTCAGACAAGGATGGAGGAGTAGGAAAGGGACCTTGGGTCATGCCACCACTCCTGGCAAGTCCAGGGAGAGGGTGAGGTGGCCAAACCCCCAGAGAGGTTTAGAGAACCCAGCAGCAGGAGGAGCTCAAGCTTGGACGGCATGGCAACCGAAGAAATATTTGCTTGACAGACCTCAATATGCCTGGGAGGCGGCCACACAGAGCCCTCAAGCCTCAAACCTCAAGTCAAGTGGCCCATGAGAACAGCAGAATGAGCCCAAGAAATGGCATTCCCTTTATAGCAGAGTGGGGCATCCTCTGTTGTAGAATGTTCTCCCTTCACAGAGACCCAGAAGGCAAAAGGAGACTCGTGCTCAGGGACAAGAAAGGACAGAGCAAGGGACTAGTGGCTGAAGACCAGACAGGAGCGTCACATACGGTGTTAACACATGGAGCTTCAGTGCTCCCTCCACTCAGTGCCCTGGAGCTCAGCAAACCCCTCAGAATTCGGCCACACGTCCAGGCAAAGATGCCCAAAGGGGTGGAAGGATGTTTCCACCTCCTCACCCTAACAGATGTTCAAAACCTGAACCAGATTCCCTTGTAGAAAAACCAAGTTGTTTGGGGGACACCCGAAGTCTTGAACCCAGACTCACACCTGCAGCCTAGCTATCTACCTGTTTTGGGGGGGAGGGGCAGATGGGCGATCTGCCCTGGGGTTCCAGCACAAACTAAGACAAGAGCAGCATAGAGCTCCATGAAACTCCTTCCCTGCTGCTCTGTGTACCGGGGATGACAACCCGTTGGTCACACTCTACATTTAGTCTGCCAAGTCCCAAAGAGTGTTCATTCCTATGTTCTCAGAAGTGGTTCACAGTGACATCTCCAGGGGAACATCTAGACCTGCCATGCCAAGTGATGGCTCCATTCAGGATTAGGAAGGATGGACAGAGCTTCCCTGAGGGGGCTCCAGGTTTCAGAAAAGCCCTGGACTGGAGGTCAGGGGGCTTGGGGCTCCCATCCATGCTTTCCCATAATCAGCAGTGACCTTGGGCACAAAAGTCAACCTCTGTTAGCTTCCATGTCCTGTCTTAAAATAGATGTGGTGGGTGCTTCACTGCTTAGTCACCAGAGCAAAGTGAGGAGGGAATGAGGTCAGGCACAGAAACGCTGCCGTGCAAACAGAAAAGACCACGACATGGACCCACTGTCCTTGCCCTCCTTTCTTCTGAGCCTCAGCTTCCTGAGGGGTCAGGGCTGTGTCTTTCTTCTTGGAATGTGCACCCACCTCCACTGTGTGAGAATACAGGAAGACAAAGTCCCAGCCTTCAAGAGCCCTCTGTCCAACAATTCCCTGCACCAAGCCCTCTGCGGGCTTCCTGCCTGACTCAGGGCCAGTGCCCAAGTCCTTCCAGGGTCTACAGCAGGCTCCACAGGACCCCAACTGGTGCCTCTCTCCAACCTGGGATGACCTGGGATGTCACTGCTCCTCGGGCTCCCCCATGCTGCCCTCTTGCTGCTCTCAAATGCTCAACATTGGTTCCAGCCTCAAGGCTGTCATCCTTGAGGTTCCCTCTGCCAGGGACACCCTTCCCTCAGTTCTCATCACACCTGCTCACTCACTTTCTTCGACTTCAGAGCAACATTAGTGCCAAAAGCTTCCTCCGCTCTATTCTCTTGCTTGGCAAACAGCTCGTTTTTCTGTTTTCAGCTTGAACGTAGGTCAAATACACATATGATCATCCTGTCTCCCTTTCCCTCATCCTCCCCTCCCCACACACTACCCTCTCCCAACCTCCTCCTCTGTTGGAAGTCCAGCCTTTATAACTCAAGCCCCACAGACTACAGAAGGGTGTTAGACCTTGGCGAACAGCAGGCAAACCTTCTCTCTGCATTGTCTCTCTACCTGAGTCCCCTTTGAATTGCTCCCTGCTCACAGCTTCCTTTGGGGATTTTAGCACTTTGAAAGGCAAGCTTAAAAAGGGTAATGATAACTAGCAGGCTCCCAGATGTCTCAGAAAAAAAGGAGCTTCCTCAGTTGCCAGGCCAGCTGTGTGACTAGCTCTGCAAATCACAGTCCCTCCCTGTGCTCCCAGCTCCTCGCCAGTAAGACTCAAAGGCTTTTACCTAGAGGGTCGCTAAAAGTTCTCCCAGTTCTGACAACTCCTTGGCAATCAAACACCACCAGACATTCAGCTTCTTTACTTACATTTCCTGTCCCTCCGTGCCACCTAGGATCCATCAGATCTGAAGTCAGGTGTAAATTGTACACAATCAAGACCCAGAAGGGAAGAGTGCCCCAGTTTACTTAGTAATCTCTGCCTGATACCGCTTTTCTGATCCTGTCACCAAAGCCCGTTTCTCTGGCCCAGCAATTTTCTTTGCCTCCAGGTTCAGTGAAACAAAAGAATTTTCTTCAGGCTAACAAGGTTAGGGAAGGGCTGGGATTCTAGACAGATCCGCACACACATGGCTCCATTTGAAAGACTTTCCTATTGTTTTTGGAAGCCCTAAGAAAATTAAACATATACTCAACTATTTTTTTTAAATAGTCTCGTGAAAATGAGTCCGTTTATGGTGTGTTTTGAACTGAGTTTTACATTCCTGTGGGCTGGTAGCTCTTGAAATTGGCTAAACCCTACCTCCAGAGGAGTTGACTAACTTGAAAGACTCTGACACCAATTTCTGAAAACCAGAAACCCAAGTCTTATGGTCTCAAGACGATTCCATCAGGACTCACCATGGTGACCTCAGGTAAACCTGGCTCTTCTCAGCCCAGAGCCAAGCCCTGCCCATGCCTCCTGTCCATTAATGCTCTCACCCTGCGCCAAGATCACGGCTGCATCACCACCCACCCCTAAATGAAGTGGCCTCAGACAAGGACACTGATGTGCTGTGGAACTTGTAGTACAGAGCAGGGTTCCACGGGAACACTTGTCTCTGCTCTGCTGAGCATCTGCTGGGGGCTGGAATCATCTGAAGGCTCCTCACTCACTTGGCTCCTGGGCTGGGAAGACTCCAGCAGCTGGGAACAGAGTAACTGTGGGGTGTCTCTCCATATTCTATCTAACATGCCCTCTAGGACTTCCTTCCTCAGGGCTCCCAAGAGAGTGTGCCAGGTGGAAGCCATTTTGCTTTTTATGACCCAACCTCAAATGTCATGAGGGGTCAGTTCTGCCAGAGTCTGTTGGTCAAGGCAGTCCTAAAGATCCAGCAAAGTTCAAGGACAAGAGACATAGACATCTGCCCCACCACCCTCCACACCCCAGTGGAGGCATGTCACATCCACAGCATAGAAAGAGCATGTGGGAGAGAGGTACTGGTGGTATTGCCATCTTTGAAAAAGAAAACCTACCTCCCCCTGCTAATCTGTCAGGTAGACATCAGGGCCCCCAATGATGGATGAAGTGAATTAGTCTGAGGAAAAGTGACTTACCCCAGGGCCGCTTGGTGAACAGGTGTCAGGGCCAATATTTAGGAGAAAGGGAGCCTAGAGGATGGAAGGTTTGGGGAGTAGGGGTGAGAAGCTCCCCAGCCGTCCCTGAGTCCCTGCAAAGGGGAAGGATAGAGCAGGCAGTGCGGGGAAACAGGGGCTTTGCCTCATTTCCCAACACAAGAGAAAGACCCACGGGGATGGAAACTATCCTACTCTTTGTTTTACACTGGGAGAGTTTAACACCAAGGAGACAGAGTGGTAAGGCGGGCAAAGCTTGGGTACCAGCATTGGCTCTAGGTTGAAGCCGTGGGATCTTGGTCGAGGCTCCTAAACTCCCTGGGCTTCAAATTCCTCCTCTATTAGATTGTAAGAATGACACCTTCTGATTAGTCTTCATGGAGGATTCCAGAATCTTGCGTGTAAAGTTCCTGGTGTAGAGGGAGAAATCAGACCATGGTCACTACAGTTTTCATACAGATGTTTATAAAACTGAACAGGGTCTGGGAGTCAGTGTTTGTGTTAAAATCCTCGAGCGGTTTCAGGTGGACAGTCTGCCAGGACCTTGGATGTGTGTGTCCATGAGGAGGAGGACAAAGCTGGGTGTGAGCAGAGACGGTATAGGGGAGAAAGTGCATGCCTGTGGGAGGGGCAAAGCAGCATCCCTACATGGGTGTGGATGTTGGAACCAGAAAACTCTATTTAAACTTGGTCGAATTGCTTACTCTCTCTCATTTCCTTATCTGTAAAATTAACCTAAATGTACTAACCTGGTGATATTGGTAAATAAATGAAATAATAAATAGAAACACCTCGCAAACTGCCTGGCCTGTACTAAAATTCCAATAGGTTTTAGTTCTTTCACTCTCCTTCCTTGAAGTCTGAGGAAAAATAACATTTTGCTCATAGTTATATTAACTTCCATATTCAATGAAGTTGTTGAGTTGAAGATACACCGTTCGTCCCAATGGGCTGGCCTGGATCATGTAGCCATGCGTTCAACACTTATTTATTGAGCACCTACCATGGGCCAGACACCGTGCTGGCTGCCCAACACACCCCTGAGAAACCAGAACACATTCATTGCCCTTGAGTTGCTTGGAGTATGGAAGGGAAGATTCAGCAGGAACTTTCCAGCTACAGGATAGAAATAAGCGTTTTCATTTACTTCTTAGTATCCCTGTTAAAGTCTGGTTCTTATACGTTAACTCTATAACCGCCATCAGTGTGGGTCATGCGTGTGAGGGCAGGCAGGATAGAAGGCACTGCTCACCGAAACCAGGGCTCAGTCTTGTTCTGCTCCCTGGCCTCCCCAGCAACCTTCCTAGGTTTTAGGACAGCTGGAGGCAGAATCACCTAAAAGGAGAAGGGGCAAGTGGACTGAGACCTGCCAGCATCCCTGCCTCCTCCTCCCTCTGCGGTTCCCCTGTCTGCCACCTTCTACTTTATGGTACAAATACCGCTGTGCTTTCGCTTCTGCTCTATCCCAAAAATCTGCTCTCCACAAGAGATGGGTTCACATTTTACATAGAAATTTCTCTAATGGGCTCACAACTCTGCAGGTTAAATTGCATTGTCTCCTCTTTACATAAGGCTCTGAGACCTTATGTAAAAAGGTGGGTTTGGGGTGGAGGGGGGAGGGACTAGAGATGGGCGGGGCAGAGGAAGAGAGAATCTTCAGCAGGCTCCACACCCAGCACAGAGCCCCATCTCATGACCTTGAGATTGTGACCGAACCGAAATCAAGAGTCATATGCTTAAACTGAGCCACCCTGGCACCCCAGAGATGTGTTTTAAGGGTCAAGCCAGCAAATGGTAGAGCTGAATTTGAAGGCAAGGTCACCAGTTCCAAGTTCACCTGGGTATCAGTTCAGTTCTGTTGAACAAGCATTTTACACACCCCTGCCTTATTCCAAGCACTAGGGAACCACTGATGAACGAGATGCGCTTGCTGCTCCCCGGGGGGCTCACACGATAGCAGAGAAGACAGGCACACCAGGAGGAATTTACATTTAAGATAAATGGAGATAATGCACAGAAAATGCTTGTCGTGCTACCTGGCACATAGAAAGCTCTCAGTCAAGGTCAACTGCGACTGTAAGTGCAAAGGGAAAAGGAAAGGAGGGAGGTCATAGAACACAAATAAAGACAAACAGCCCTCATGTGAAGGCACCACAATTTCTCCATCCAGACTGATCTACACTTGAGCTCAGTTTGTTTTCAGTTAAGAGCATCATTTAGGAGATATGCAGGGAAAGACTGGAACAGCTCCTGGTAGAATGTCCAGAGGCTAGAGGACCTGAACTCTACCAAGGAGGACTCCTAAGGGAACGAAGGATGTTGACCCTGAGGCAGAGAAGACCAAGGGTCCCTTAAGAATTTCATTTGCCCTCGGGTGCCTGGGTGGCTCAGTCATTAAGCATCTTCGGCTCAGGTCATGATCCTAGGTTCCTGAGATTGAGCCCTACATAGAGCTCCCTGCTCAGCGGAAAACCTTCTTCTCCCTCTCCCACTCCCCCTGCTTGTATTCCCTCACTTGCTGTCCCTCTCTCTGTCAAATAAATAAATAAAATCTTCAAATAAATAAATAAATAATAAAATTTAAGTTCAGTTCTAAGGAAGACAGTGAGAATTGATACCGGTTCACAGATCAGGAAGGTCTGCTGTAAGGAACAGAGCATCTGCCTCTACCCACTTAAAGCCTAGGGAGGGAGAGTATTTCATGAGGATAGAATGAGAGCTCAGGTTTCACCCTAACTCAGGAAAGGACATCTCCATTTCTAGAGTTCAGCACACCATGGGATGGGCTGCCTCTTGCAATAGTGAGAATTCCCCTTTACCGGAGTATTCTAGAAGAGCCTGGCTGGAAGTGTGAGGGAGTGCTGTGGCTAGGGTTTGGGCTTGAGGAGGGCTAGGATTTTCTTTCTGATCATGAAATGGACAATGCATCCCTTAGTTAAAGAATTCCAGTGAGGAGAAGAGGTTTGCTCTCCCCAAGTGCTTGGGAGTCCCTCTGTAGGCAGCGAGGACTCTGCCTGAATGTGACCCAGAGGGCCAGGCATGTGAACCATCTGCCCATTTCTTAAATACTATTTACATGTAAAAGATACACAGGTTATGGAGGAAGAATTACAAGTGCTAATAAAAAGAAAGAAATAAAATAAAATCCATTTATGATCCCTTTGCTGGGAGTCTGACAGCTCTGATGGAAAAAGAATGATCCTGGGGTCAAACCCTCCTCAGTTGAAATGAGGTTTACACCAGCCACCAGCTCTATCTGCCTACAAAGCCATTCACCTTCTCCGAGGCTCAGTTTCCTTATCTGTAATACAACAATGATAGCAAGAACCTTGAAGAGTCATAGTGATAAAGAAAAATTTTTAAAGAACACTGAAAAAATAAAATAAAATTTAAAAAAAGAAGTTTTAGAGGGAATTGTATTTCTAAAGAAAAAAAACACTTAAGGAACGTAACACATATGTACTTAATACACCATCAAAAAACATTAATTTTCTTCTCTCCCCTCACTGTCTAAACATTTAGAGTATTTTATTCTAATCTTTATTTTGTTATTCATTTACAATGATTGCCAATGTATTTCTGTATTCTGTGTTTTATCCAATGCATGTCATAATTGTTGTTGATAGAACAGACTCTCCAGAAGCATCATTTTCATGGCTGGGTAATGCTCTAGCTAGCAGATACATCTTAACAAATTCGCTGTTGGTAGTTAATGAATTTCACCTATGTTTACATAAAGAGAAGAACATTTTGTGAATACAGTCTTTTTTACATTTTGGATCGTTTCTTTAGGATATATTTTTAAAAGAGAAATCATTGCACCAAAGAGTAAAAATAATTTAAGGACCTTGACACAGATTGCCAAATTCTTTTCCAATATTTAATTTGTATATATGAGCTGGTTTCATAATTAAGTTTCTGTCCTTTACTCCTTGTAAATCGTGGATCAAGTCCTCATAATTTCAGAATAGAAGCTCTATGTTTTCATCCTGTAACCCCACCCCGTATTATAGGGTATATTTAAATAAATACTTATAATGAATAGAAAGACTTGAGCCTGTTCATATTCTTATTAATGCAATAACGCCTGTTTCATTGTATCCTTGTTATAACTGAATATACTGAGACAGTGGGAGAGTGGGCAGTGGATCCAGAGGACAAATTCTTAATATACGCCTCTGTTACCTTTCCAGAGACACCTGGGCCATCCCAAAACTTACAAAGGCTGGCAGAAGCCAAGTTTCTGACTTCTCCTTCAGTAGCTATGGTCCCTAACTCATATGCACACCTGGCCAAATTACACATTTAGAAGCACTCTCTGATTACTAACAAAAGCAATGAGCTTTCTGCAAAATGTTTCTATCAGTCTCTTTTGTTGTGCAACAAACCACCTCAAAACTTAGTAACTTAAAAAAGCAACCATTTTTTTAGCTCATGATTCTTCACGTCAAGCATTCTTAACGTGGGCTCAGCCGGGCAGCTCTCTGGTGTTGACCAAGCTAAGTCACATATCTGCAGATGGTGACCTGGGCAGCTCCCAGCTCGGAGGGAGGCTGGCTGATGGAGGCTGGCTTCTTTTCTCTTCCAACAAGCTAGCCTAGGCTTGCTTGCATGGCCTCCCTAACAGGTTCCAAGAAATAGAAGATGGGAAGATGCATCATCACTTGAGGCTTTAGCTCAGAACTAGAATGCCATCACTGCATTCTAGCAGCCAAACCATGTCACAAGGCCAGCCCAGATTCAAGGGACAAGGGAATAGAGTCCACCTTTAGGTGGACTACAAAGCCACACTGCACAGGATATGAATGCAGGAAAGGAAAAAATGAAGAATTTAGCCTTTTACTTTTCTTCTTCTTCTTCTTCTTTTTTTTTTTTTGCAATTGACCAGTCTTTCCTCCAATGATAGAATGAATTAGTCTACTGGGTGGCGTTTCTTCATCTTGTCTAATTGGAACTTGAAGATTATTAGCTCCAATAATTTATATAGTGCCTCCGAGGTTTAAAACATTGGAAGTGGTGTTACCTTGGCTAGTTTTCAGTGTAACTGGCACTTCAGGCACTTTGGACAAGAAGCCATCAATTTTTAGATGGAAGATGAGTCTCAAGGAAGCTGAGCTGATGTCCAGAAGCTTGTTGGTCTGACCATTCCCCAAGCCTCTCCTGCTCACCGGGGAAGTGGCTTGTCCCTTTGTTTTCCATAACCAGAAGCCACAATTCCATCCATTGCTAAACTGTACTGCATTGTTCAGAGATGTATTTGAAGGGTTGGGGCCAGAGTAAAGTAGGAGCAGAAGCTGTCACGGGTCTGTTTTCACCTACCCTGGTTCTAGCAATGTTGTTTTGAGTCAGGCTCTGCAGAGACATTAATAGCCTGGATTTGTGCCAAGAACTCGCAGAATCTTCCAATGGGCTCAGTTTTGCTCACGATAACTTGGGATCCATGAGATGTGATTTCAGAAGGTACCGCCCCAAAAACCCTGCTTGCTTAAAATTCCCCTAATGGAATACCAAGTCTTTCCTTTCCCAGTGAGTAGTCTGTGTTGAAATACAACACAGACATTAATTATTATTATAATAATTACATTATATAATTACACATCTATACATAATATATATGTTCTTTTAATGAAATACCAACTATTCCTTTCATAGTGAGAAATCTTTTTAAAAATGTAAACCACCAGGACTTTAATCAGTGTTAATTTATTATAATCATTGTTATACTAATTTTTTTTAAGGTGAACAACTAAACTTTATTTACATTTAACTAGGACATTGAATTGACAAATAATTGCTTTTGTTCCTGTTAGGAAACTTAAACCTTTTCTTTTTTGTTGTGTGAGTGACTCTCCCATCTCTTTTCTTTTTTCTTTCTTTTTTTTTTTTTTTTACTAATCCTATAGTACACTATAGAATTGTGTATTTTGTATACTGTGCATTTGTGCATATATTATATGATTGTTAAACAGCATTGTGTAAAATGATATATAATTATAACACATATAATTCTGATATGATCACTTAATCATGATGAATATTTTATGGACAAGATATAGAAAGCATTGGCCACCAGGCAAGGCAGGACAGTGATTCCCCAAGAGATAGGAAACAAAGGGGTGAGGAGAGCCAGGCCATGCCCCAGGAGGTGGCTTTGGCCTTGAAAGGATTCTGTGCTGCATTACTGATGCCTGACCTGGGCTCAGGAAGCTTTGGTAACAGCCCTGGACCACATATTGCCCATTCCTGTACAACTGTGAAAATCTCTGGCCTTCCCGTGCCATATCTTCCTACCCTCTTCCAGATTCTGACTTCCAGAACTGACTTCCAGAACTCTATCCTTTACTCCTCATAATGTCCCAGTGCTTCCGTGAGCACGCTTTCAACTTCAGGTAACAGAAACCCTGATTCAAAATGGCTTAAACAAGAAAAGGACTTCTTTTCTCAAATACCAAAATGCCTGGAAGCAAGACAGATCACAATTTGTTAATCTACTCCCTCAACAACCCGAAGGAGGACCTAGAATTTTCCTGTCTTTCTCTAATGTCACCCTCTGCAAGCCAGCCTTGTACCTCACGGCCCACGCTGGCTGCCACTTGTCCAGACACCACAGGTGAACAGCACGACATTCCCCAAAAGAGACACCTTTTCCTGTGGCCTTTTCTACATCGCCGTGTTTGCAACGTCACGGAGCATCTCCTCAGACCTACTCTGACTTGAGACCCGGAGCCATTTTTTTTTTTTTTCCAAGCAGACTTTTTGGATGATCCTGCCTTGGTTATGGCTAATGACTGAGGTAATTTGTTGACTCATTTTCAGCAGGGAATTTAAAATAATAATTACCAGGTTTGACTTCTCCCAAAGAGGAAGTGTAAATTTAGCTTATACCTGCAGTTCTCCTCAGTAACTTTGAAGCAAATCTATTCAACATCACAGAGAAAATACTAATCGTGTCCCAGAATCTGGGGATAAAATAATCATCTGTTATTGCTGCTGTGAATGTTAGAACACACCTAATGAGAGGGCCTGAGGGATACGTACTTTGTTTACAACCACAACAGAGTGCCCAGGATGGTGGGACAGGTCTTCAAGTGAGCTGCCCATGGAGACACAGCCATCCTGTTTAAGCTGACAATTTACTCTGATGACAAAGTCATGTTCCTGTGCCCTGCTATCACATAAAACCAGGCAAAACCCAAAACCAAACAATAAATTAAATGATTAGATACCTTTCAGGACCCACGTGCTTGAGCTATGGCTTCAGGGAGACATGGTGGATGACAGAGCTTAATGATCAGGGAGAAAGCTCTGGACCCTAACTCTGGCCCTTCTTAGTGGCATAATCTTGGCCAAGCTGTCTAATTTCTCTGGGCCTCACTGTCCTCATCTGTGAAATGGGACAGACAGTCACATCTACCTGACGGAGTACGTGAAGTGCTCAGACCTATCTGTGGCACACAGTAAGTGCCACATATCACTGTTTCATCTCCTTCTCTCATTCATTTGAGTGTCTCTAACAACCCATGATGGATGGTATTGGGATACTAGCAGCTGTCTCTTGGAGCTGTTACAAGGGCAAGAGGTGATCCATTATTGGGGAAGTACTCAATTAATGGTTCCAAAAACCAGTCCCCCATGAGGAAACAGAGGTTAAATGACTAAGTGATGTAGCAGGTCACCCAGGTGAGTTGGCCCTCTAGCTCCACAACCACCCCTCCCTGGACACACGGTTTCTTCCCCCATCACCTCTACTCTGAGCTAACTCCTCTGCTCCCTTCTCCCAATGGTGGCCCATCATGCGAAGAATCCAGGCAGGCCCTGGGTAGTTTACAAAGGACCTGACTATGTGACCTCCCATCTCCCGTCTGGCTGTCCCTCCCCTGGCTCACTCTGGTCCAGCACCTGCAGCCTTCTTTCTCCTTCGTACATGACAAATCCATCCCATCTTATGGACCCCTGCCCTGGCTGTTCTCCCCACAAACCCTAAATCTTTTAATGGCTGACTCTCTCTTATTATTCAGAACTCAGGTTAAATGTCACCTCTTACAGACACCTTTCCTGGCCACACACTCAAGTGCCCATTCATCACTGGTTAATGGATAGCTTTGCTTTAAGTACAACGTGAATGCACTTAATACCACTAAATGGTATACTTAAAAATGGTGAAGATGGTAAATATTATGAGTATTTTACCACAATACAATTTTTAATAAGGCAGTGACCTCTGTCTTTTGTACCCCCTGGCTCACCTGCTCTGAGGAAGCCAGCCGCCATGTTTGTGGGCTGCCCCATGGAGAGGAGCCCAATTCTATCCTTGTTAGAGAGACCCCAAGCTTGAGGCCCCAGACTCCTGACCACTGAAGCTTTGAGATAAAAGATATTAGCTGCTTTTCTGTCACTAAGTTTGTGGGGTGGGGTTGGGGGGAGGCAGATTTGTTTCATGGCAATAGAGCATAATACATTAACTATTGTTTAGTTCATTGTGGGCAAAACAATGGAGACAGAGCACCCTAAACCAGGCGAGAGGCCTGATACCTTAGAAGGCCCCAATCTCTTCCTCTGCTCCACACACATCTTCTTCAGTGGACAAGGAGCCAGAGGGGCCAAGGGTACATACCTACCCTATACACAAGGTACACAAGACTCTGAGTCCCCTGCTCCAATGTCCCTGAGCCTGCCTCCAGAGTCTGGGGGAGGGGGGCTTCCCCCTCCTGAGGACAGACCATTCCATTAGGAGCACACCTTAAGGCCCAGGGACAGCTGTTAGGGGTTCGGGGTTGGACTGAGCCGGATATGAGGGCTGGGTGCTGACAGAATGCAGTCTGGTTGTCTCCTTTTACATGTATAAACACATGGCTTGGTGCTTCCGTTAACACTCTTATCTCTGATGCTACACATCTTCGAGGAGGTCCGAGTGAGGTAATCATATCTGAGGACTGACTGGGGTCATGTCTGCATAAGTACCTATTGCAGAGTATGACACACAGTGAGTGACCAACAAATCACAGCCTTGCCCCTGCTTCTGGTATCCTGTAATGGAAAAGTACACAAAAGCTGGATTTGTCACCAGGATCAGTTTTCTTCCCAAGGCATCGCTGGTTGACCGTTCTGGGTCTCCTGGTGAAAGTCATGTCTGGTCCTGAGCAAATTCCCACCTCTGCTATGGGAGTCTCCTACCTGCAGCCAGGACCCACACTTCCTGTCATTTTCAGAAAGAAGGAATAAGACGCAGACCAGCCAGTCGGGGATCTTCTGCCCCCGTCCCTCAAGGCCTCATGGGAATTTCGGCAATGGTATTTGCATTTCTTCCTACCAGGAGGCAAGAAGGAGACATCCCTGGGTTCCTTAGGATGAAAATGTGCTGTTTTATCTTCAAGTTGTTATTCATTCAGCAAATACTTTTTCAGATAGTACCGCAGAAGGAATAGAGTTATTTCTTTCCATCCAGTTCATCTGAGAAATATCTGGCTAGAATACTGGGATTTGCCTCTCACTAGCTTTTGGGCAAGTTACAAAATCTTTCTAAACCTCAGGGGTTTCATCTATAAAATGACAGTTAAAAACTGTCTCAGTTGCTTAGGGCTGAGTGAAGAACAAAGGAGAATCATGAATCGTGAACAGGACACCTCAGGCTCCTCATCTGAAAATGGGGATGGAAAACAGCACAGACTCCTAGGTTTCTCACGTGAATGGCAAAGGTCATAGATCTTTCCTCTAGCACCTGCCACATGGAAAGGGCTTGCAGTGTTTGGATGGTGGCCCCACAAAGGCACAACTGCCTGGAATGTAGGAATATGGCATTATTAGGGGAAAAAGTTATTGCAAATGTAATTAAGGATTTCAAGGTGAGATCATCCCAAATTAGGATGGGCCCTAAAACCTATGTCAGGCGTCCTTCTAAGAAAAGAGAAGAGCAGGAGATACACAGAGGAGAAAACCCCGTGAAATCAGAGGCAAAGATTTCAGTGATGCAGCCCCAAGCCATGGAACATCGGGAGCCACCAGCAACTGCAGAACGCAAAGAAGGTTCTCCCTTAGAACCCTCGGAGGGAACTTGGTTCTGCCAACTTCTTGATCTCAGGCTTCTGCCTCCAGAACGGTGAGAGAATACATTTCCCTTGTTTTAAGTCACCAGCTTTGGGGGAATTGGCCACAGCATCCTAACAAAAATAATAAAGGGCGTAAGAAATGAACACGATTGCTATTATATATTGCGTCTCTTTGACCCACTTTGCTTTGTTGCCCTCAGAAGGAGGTCACACTTCCGTGAGGTGCCTAAGCTGGGTCACAAAGGAAAAGACCCATGTGCAGGAAGATAGGTCCCAGCTCATGCCCTGCCCCCAGCCCCTCCTGCTGGGCAGGGCTCCTTCCTCTGGCTGCCTTTGTGCCCGGGCTCCTGAGGCTGGCAACGCCCCTCCCACCCCCTGCAACCCAGACAAGAGATTCCAAGTTGCAGCATGAAGGGAATAATTGTCAGCGAGATCCCAGATTGTTTTGTCACATACATTTTCAATAGGACAAGTAGGCGTCCAAAATATGCTCCAGGAGGGGGGAGCAAGACATTTTCCAAAAGCCTACTTGGCAGCCCGAGTCACTGTGCTGAATCGAGTGCCCGTCTCATTCTTGGCTTCATTTCTCCTGCCATGTGATGCTGTGTCACTCAGGAGGGGGAGTGCCAACTGAGGGCCACCAGGAGGAAAAAAAAGAAAAGCCTGCTCCCAGCAGGGTTGGAAGCACCAGCTCGACTCTATTGGCTGCTTTGGGAATTTTCTAGATGACGTCATAATAATAGCTCTCTTCCTCTGAGCCTAAAAATAACAAGCATCTATAGCCATTAGGTACAACCCCTTGCCAGAGGCGCTGTGCAGAGGCATTTATACGCGTGATCCCTTTTTATCTTCACCGTAATTTTATCAGGTGGGAATTATGCATATCTCTCTTTTACAGAGCAGCAAACTGAGGAAGAAGGAAGTTATAAGCAATTTGCCTAAGATTCCATTTCTAGGATGTGGTAGAGGTAAGATTCTAGCTCTCTCTCAAGCTGGAAGTGTGAGCGCTGATCAGCCACTTTGTATCATGTTCTGCAGTTAGGTGATGGAATCCGGATCCTAGCTCCTTCACCCCCACAGACAGAGATTGCTTGTGTGGAGAGCATACTCCCTCAGACTGGCGATTCCAGGTAGGAGGTGAGTGGGTACGGCCGTACAAGTGTGGAAAACTTGGGTAGCTTAAACAGAATTCTTTAAGGAGGACAGATCAAGTTTTCTCTCTCTGCCGTCTCTTCTGGAGCCCAGCATGGACAGATCCTAAAGTAAGAGAAAGTATTTTGTCTGTAACTCGGGACTAGGAAGGAGACCAACATTCTTTTGGCACAGTATGGTACACAAGAAATGTTTGCAATGGGTTAGTGATGGTAATTGAAAGATTTAATGGAGCCCAGGTTATTTCAAGAGTCTCTTCCCTCCCCTTCCTACTCATGAGACCTCACTATGGATTGTCTACCCCACATTCATTTCTGTCCTCTTGCTTCCAAACCAAAGGCAGGCATTGTTCTATCTCTCCAACACTAGATTAAGGAGGCATTGACCTCATTCCCAGCTCCAGAAATGGGCTCAATGACCTAAGAGTAATACTGTTCTCTTTGCCGGTGACTGGTTCTGGGATGCTACCAGTTCTTTCCAAGAAAACATGAGAAGTCCTCTGGAGTGAGTGGTGGCTTGGTGGCTTTTGTCGACAATGTCTTTGCTTCAAGGAAAGAGCCACAGGACAAAAAAAAAGAGAGAGAGAGAGAGACCCTTTCTTCCCCTAGATCTTGTCCCATCTGTAGAGGATGCTTGGAACTGTTGTCACCATCTTGTCACCAGCCGGAGAAAGAATCCAACTGATGATGGCACAGCAGAGAGCAAGAGAGAAACTCTTCCTTGATGCCATTGTTGAAAGGCTAATTCAACCAGCTTCGGACCCACCCTGCCCCCTGGCCTTCTTGATATGTGAGATAATAATTCCCTATTGTTTAAGCCAGCTTGAGTCAGGCTTCTTTTTCTGCCACCAAAAGCATCCTGACTAATACAGGACTCAAAGCAGACTGTCCTCCGCCTCCTCCTCCACCCAGCAGCTGAACTGAATGCCACCGAGAATTGCCAACAACCCATTCCAGAGGCTGCACATAAGAGGAGGAGGGATTTAGGGGGCGGTGGTGATGGAATATGAGAGATTTAAAGGACTGAGAAGTTGAGGGGAATGGGGACAAAGAACAAGGGAGCAAGGGAAAAGACTCCTCTATGTCACCAGAGTGGGGTAGAAACATGGTGCAAACATTTGCTCAGGAGTCTATGACTAAGGCTTCATACCCATGGGCAAGGTGAAGACACCAGAGGTGCCCCTACAGAATCTCCACTCAAAATGTGTTGGACCATAATGTCTGAGCCCAGAGCAAGCAAAGAGCTGACTCAATACTCTCCATGGATGTATATGGTCCTTCCTGGGCAACCATTAACCATCCTTTGGGAGGCCACATTAGCCTTTCTTCCATTTAATACAGTGTACTATTTGAATTAGAGATTGTTGCCCCCAAAAGTCTTAAAAGGCTAACAAATCTGAACCCTCTTATTTTGTGAATGGGGATCCAAGGCCTGAAAAGGGAAATGATGTCACTGAGGCAGTGCCAAGGGAGTTCGTGGTAGAGCTGACACGGAAATGCGGGTCTCCTATCTCCCAAACCAGTGTGCTACCCCTGACACCACCATTTCCCTGAGTGCGTACCATGGAACTCTCAATCGATTTTAACAGCCAGAACAGTTTTGGATGGTCAAATAACCTCGGAAAGTATTGCAGTAAATAAATCACATTAAAGATTTTTGAAACTAGAGAAATCCCCATAGGTTTTTGTCTTGTTTTGTATGTTTGTTTATTTGTCAGTTGTGCTCTGTGAATCGCTAGCTGAACTGTAGTATACATTCTTTTCCAAACCTTTTGGACCATGGAACCCTTCTTTCTTCCAAAATATCTTATAAGAATAGTGTTCCGCAAATTATATTTCAGGAAATGCACAACATGCCTCTACAAGAAGGGAATGATGTCCAAACATGAAGAGAAGCAGAGACAGGCAGGGGTGGGGAAATGGATGGAGAAATAGATGAATGGATGGATAGATGGAAGAATTAAGAAAAGCAACATAATTTGAGCTCCTGACCTAAAGCAAACTTGCAACATGAACCAATACATTTTTTCCTCTTCAGCTAGCTTAATTTGTACATTAGTTGGGTTTTGGGTTGTTGTTGTTACTATTATAATAACGCTTAACAAACAATCCCCAAGTTACTGTTTCAACAATTACTACCACAAATGTTTATATTACACTGTTGGATCAGCTAGACAAGGCTGGACCTTAGCTTCTGGTTATGTATGGTTAGGCCTTCTTCATTTGTCTTCATTCCAGGCCCCAGACTGGAACATAAGGTGCATGTTCTTCCAACGGTGGTAAGAACTTCCAGAAAACTGGTGGAAATTTGCCTCTTAAATCTCAAGTTGAAAATGGCAGCCTGAAACTGTCATTTCCAGCCATGGTCCATTGCCCAAAGCAAGTCTTATTGTCAAAGCCTACAATCAACAGGAGAAGAAAACTATACCCTGCCAATAGGGAAACCAAGACAAGAGCAGGGAAGAAAAGAAGAATTGTGGACAAATAAGAAAACACTAGAAATTAGGTCTTTTATTACTTATAACTCAGAGTCCTGAAAAAATCAATTTCCTGGTTAATTTGCAGGTTCCTACTTGGTTAAGTGCCTTAAAGTTATAGAATACTTTATATCTTGACAAAGTTGGCCACTTTACTCTCTTTGAGTTCCTCACTCCCATGACATCCTGCCTTCACCATTCATTATTTCAGCCTTCTCTTTGGATTTGTCATAAATTATTGTTTCCCTCTTGTGTGTTTAATAGACTTTTGTAATTGCATTCTGGAAAACAATTGAAGCTATTACAGTATGGCGGAGGAGCCCAAGAGCTAACATTAAATGTTGGCAGAGTTGCCCTATTTGTACAGAAAGTTTGTTTATTTCTACTGTATTCACTATTTGTAAAAACAGAACTGCATTAGAAAAAAAAAAATGACAGTACTGATCTTAGCAAGAAGAAACACAGATCTCATAACCTTAAGACATTTGCCACAGAGATGGAAGTCATTAGGCGTACTTTGAGTTGGGAATCTTGAACCTCAAGAGGATCAAACTTGATTATTTAATTATGAAAGAAATGAACAGAATCAAAGAACATGTCTGGGTGCTGAAACTGTATTGTTGAAGACTATGCTGTAAAAGTGAGGTGTAATTGGAGATTTAATTATATCTGGCAGTCCTCTGGGGATGTAGACCCCTTGGTGATATATAAGGATATGATTTGACTTTCAAACACTGATTTTCAGACATTCTCCAAGGAAGACCCGGAAGGGGGAAAAAGGGGACTTACTACTGTATTTAGAAAATAGTAACATGAACATGGTCACCTGTGTAGTATGTTTTCTCTTTAAGACTCCCACAGTGAGATCTCAAATCCCTGTGCAGGAACATTTAAGTGACCACAATTTGAGAAAATACAGGAATGAAGAGCACCGGCGTACCGCGTACAGAGACCTAGTTCAAGATTCCAGTTCTAGAACTTTAAGACAAATTACTAACCCTCAGTTTTCCCATCTGTAATATGGGGCACAACACCATGGACTTCTCAGGGTGGTTGAGAAGTTAAATTGAAATAATACTGATTAGTGAAAGCTTCTTGTTACACACCAGGCATTGTTCATATACTTTACATATGTTAGCACATTACTTATCAACATTTTATGAGTGGCTAACTGTCTTTTACAGAGGAGAAAACTTACCCAGGTCCCAAGTTAGCTAGTGGTAGAGCTGGGATCAAATCCAGGCCAGGAGGCTCCACAGTCTAGGTTCTTGACCCTTCACTATAGACTGAATTTTGGGGTTCCTTCAAGATTCGTAGGTTGAGACTTAATCCCCAGGGGATGATATTTGGATATGGGGTATTTGGGGGGGGGGGTGATTAGGTCATGTGGGTAGAGCCCTCATGAATGGAATTAAGGCCCTTATAAAAGAGACCCCAGGGTCAACCCCTCAGTCCTGCTTCCATGAGATGACATGGTGAGAAAATAGACATTTGTGAACCAGGAAGAGAGTCCTCACCAGACAAGGAATCTTCCAGTCCTTTGATCACAGACTTCCTAGTCTCTAGAACGGTGAGAAATCAATGTTTGTTGTTCAAGTCTATGCAGTTATAGCATCCAAACTAACTCGACATTATCATGCCTCTCCAGCAAACCACAGATTCACAGGAAGTGTGCATCTCCCTACTTTCACCTCAATGAGGACAAGTAGCAGCACTGAAACAATTATCTGGAACCCCATGTGTGTGCCTTGTGGGTCTCCTATGCCTCCTTGACGACATGCAAGTGTATGGGGCAAATCTGGGGTGGCTCTTCTTCCTTCTAGCTCTGTGACCTTCAGCAAGTCATCAAGCTCCGTCGCCTTCTACTTTCTCACCCATGAAATGGGGCTGAAAATACTTGCCCCTAATAATTTTACAGAGGTCTTGTGAGCTCTAAAGATATAACAAATGCAAACGTCCCTTGAAATTTTAAATCCTCTGCAAATGCTAGATTTCATTTATAATATAACGAGGCTGATCTTTTAAGATAGCATGCCAGAACTTACCCTCCAGATGAGAGCTGGCCCTTCCAAAGCATTCTCCTGCTCTCCCACCAAGCTGTGGGCTTATTCAAATGAAGCTGTTTTTGTTCGAGATGTGCTTGGAATGTTTCTTTGGAAATTACCTTTACAGCTGGTTCCCAATCCAAGTGAGAAGATCAGTTTTATTAACTTACTGTCCTCCATTTCATTTGGGGAGCCAAAAATAGTGTTTCTGAGCTGTTCTCCCTTCTTATTTATAAAATGGAGTTCTGAATGATTTATGTCTATAAATAAAAATAATAAATCCACCCTCCGGTGGGGGCGGGGGGCAGATTTGCTTCTGGAGTCCATGAAAGGAACCTGCTTTAGGTCCCTCAGAGGAGTCTCAGTATGTCACCTGACCTTTTGCACTCCTCGGACCTGAACAACTGTGCCCCATTGTACCAGCTGGGTCTGGGAGCTAGGGCTTCAGCTGTTGGACTATTGGGAAATCCATCCCTAGAATCATCTCTGGACTGAAAAGAACCTTCAAGGTTCTTTTATATTTTATATATATATATATATATATATATATATATATATATATATAATATTACATATATTATATTCAGATTATATCTGAATCATTCCCTTCCCATATTCCTTTAAAAAGTCACCCCCAGAGCCCTGTCCCAGCACCACTGTGGAGCCCAAAGATGGAGCTGGCCCCAGGCGAGCAGGTGGGACCTACAGTATAGCGCAGGTACCAAACACTAAACTGCTGGATGATATCCCAAACTCGGTGTGGGGAGATGGGGATTCTTACCAGAACTTTTCAACTTTAAGCTTCCCTAGAAGAGGTGGGCAAAAATACATGTGCATTTTTCTAGGGAATGAGTGGGCAGGCTGAGAAATACCTGCCCAATTGTACTGACACCCTGCTCAGCCCCGCCAGTCTGAGTTCTTCTTTGACACAAGGATTTGCAACAGAAGAAGAGGTAATCACATCTGCATCAGGGAAAGACGATTTCTCCAGCAACTAAGAGGGGGAATGAATGCAGTGAGGGAGCCCGGCATGGGGGAGGCAGCTAGGCCCCCACAGGCATGAAGAAGGCCCACACTGGGAAGTGTGTGGGTGGTGGTGCTCAGTTCCTGTGGTATTCAGGCTGAGGAATCCACAGGCCTTGGCACCCAGAGAATAAAGCGGCTCGAACCAGGTTTGAGACCTGAAACCTAACGAGGGTCTTTTTCCCACTAACTGTGCTACCCCAAATCAAGGAAATGAAAATATTATGTTCTGAAGCCAAATGTAATTCATGCGGGGCGGGGGGCGGGGGGGGGGGATGCCAATTTCTTTAGACTGCTTCAGTGGATTTGGGTGGCCAGGAGAGAGTTTGGATTTCCCACAATCACTGGTTCAATGCTGCCCACTTTGGTGGAGCTAAAGCAGAGAGAGGGCTTGAGGACAGAGGGGAGGGACACAGTGTGGCTCAAGGAAGGCACCCTGGTATTTCAGGCAGGCCCAGTCTTCATCATGTGCAACCGTCCTGTGCATTGCAGTGTCTGTAACATTCCTATGCCCGGAGTATTAAAGGCCTTGTAGGACTGCAACTTATCATGACAACAGCCAAAACAGGCTCCCCACATTCTCAAGTGTACCCTTGTGAAGTGCGACCACCTTGCTTGAGAGCCACCAGGCTACAGACCGAAGTAAGGGTCATAGACCCCCTGGCTCCATCGGTGTAAGAGTGACTCCCACAGTCCTGCGGTGACGCTTCGTTAGGAACAATCTAATACTCACCGCCGAGTCTTCCCGCGCATGCTCCCTCGCATGCCTCCGCGCCTTTATCCTGCGGTGTCTCCCCCCGGCGCACGCTCCTCCCGGGCGGATTCGCCTGGCCAGCTCTCCGAGTGCACGTGGTCAGAACTCAGGGAACGTCCGCCGAGAAGTATCTCTGCTCTTCCAGGACTGTTCCACTTCGCTGGGGAGAAAAAAGCCCGCGTTCCATGCCGTGTGCTTTCTGCGATGTGTTTTTCTCCATTAAAACTATAGCCAAACTGAGTTGGGATCATTTATTTCCAAAGAGAACATGAATTTCTAATAGACCCTCAAAGATATGTGTGAAATCAATGAATAAATCATAGCTTTAATACCCCGTGATCTGCGGTAACTCTCAATTACCCCAAGAGGAGACAAGGAGGGTAGTGTTTCCTTTTTGCTGAGAAGAAAACCACAAGCCGCCTTCTCCCCAAAACCTACCATGTAACCAGTGCTTAACTGGTGCTGGGAAGTGTGCTGTCGTTGCCATTTAAATACATTGTATCATTTAGTCGGGAGGAAGGGTAAGTGGCTCTCCCAAGGTCAAGGGCATACAGCCCCTGTTTAGGAGCCCTGCCTTCTAATTGGTGGGGCCTGTGGGAGGCACAGCAAGGAAGTAGGGCACAAAGCAAATTTCAAATGCACACATCAGGATTTAGAACTTTCTTTACAATAGGATTTCAGGATGATACCTTGAAAAACAAGCTCGTCTATTGATTTTTAAGTTTTTCTGACCCAGACATCACAGTCAGTGCCAGGGAGGGTAGTGAGGGTTCTCAGCCCATAGGAGCACCATCTGGATCCTCTCCAGGCCCTGGAACTCCCGCAGTGGTGTGTGTGACCAGGTTCTTGGTCCTACTTGCTTGGAGCTCACCTGGGAGGGACCCCAGGACTGGGGAGACCACAGGGCATGCTTGGCTCCAACCGGGACAGGATTTGGGCTGAGGTTGGGGGCTGCATTTTGCATTTGCCTCAGCGCTTGGGTGGTCTTCAGTGCTGGTGCCAAAGAGCACATATTGTAGCAATTTACTGGAGACCACAGAAGTGGGTAAAGCGGCAAAGCCTGGAGTGGGCTTGGAGCTGGGCTCCACACCCCCACCCTGCCAACCACCTCTTGCCACCCACAGGGAGAAGCTATGCTTGTGGCCGTGCACAGAGCTCCTTCTAGAGCCTTATTCTCATGCTGGGCAACCCATTACCCTTCACTCCCCTCTCTGAGCTTCTGTTTTACTCAGATATAAAAATAGGGCTAGCTGGGGCACCGGGATAGCTCAGTCATTTAAATTCCTGACTCGATCTTAGCTCAGATCTTCATCTCAGGGTTGAGTTCAAGCCCCAGATTGGACTCCATGTTAGACATGGAGTCTACTTTAAAAAAAAAAAAAAAGAATAGGGCAGGGACCCCTGGGTGCCTTAGTCTGTTAAGTGTCTGCCTTCAGCTCAGGTCATGATGCTGGGATCCTGGGATCGAGTCCTGCTTGAGACTCCTGGCTCAGCAAGAAGTGTGCTTCTCCCTCTGTCTGCCACTCGCCCTGCTTGTGCTCTCTCTCTCCCTGACAAATAAATAAATAAAATCTTTTTTAAAAATAGGGCTAATAATGACCACCACTTAGGTCTGACATGAGGATGAGATGGGGCATGTTCAAATACTCATGGTAGTGGAGGGCATGGTAGAGCGGGAAACTTTTGTGACCCACGAGGCTGAGAGCGTGCCCAGTCCAGGTCTGAAGCCGTTTACACTGAGTGGATGCACCACTCCAGACCCTTCTGGAGACACGGAGATGGAAAAGACACAACCCCAGCTGTCACAGCCCTCACATGAGGTCTGGTTTTTGTTTTCTTTCAACTTGGAATGGGCAAGAGGAAAGCAGCAGTGATGCAAGGGGTGACAGCGCAGCAGTTGGGTGGGATAGCGGCTGAAGGAGCCTGTGCCGGTCCTGTGCTGCCCACAGACAGCCAGGGTCGTCAGATTGTCTCTGAAGTTATCGTGGACTGGATGCTGATTACCATCCATCCCCCAAAGCAGGCATCATTCAACCCTGTTCAGAGACAAGGAGGTTGTTCTGTGGATAGGCCACAGGTGAAAGAGTCAGAGCCAAGCAGCTGTGTAACTCCATTTCTTCATCTGTAAAATGGAAAACAGGATGGGTCCCTCCCAGGTTCCTTTAAGAAGGGTCATATCCATTCCACTGCTTAGCGCACACAGCACCTGGCCCATCAGCTGTGGTTATCATGAATAATACCTTGATATTCAAGTCACTTCCAGATGTTCTAGAAGGTCAAGGTAATGTTAGATATTTAAGATAATATGTAAGTATCCAAAACACCATGGATGCTTGACACACAGTAGCTTTTTTGTCATGACCCCCTCCCATCTGGCTACCCCTGAGCTCTGTGACCCCAGCACTTGGCACAAAGTGAGCACCTGACGACCTAAGAGGGTGGGATGAAAACTCTGAGGTGGTAGGTGTCCTCTGGATGAGTGAGTTCATCAGTGTGTGGTAGTATCCTTTCGGGAACATGAGCTTGGCTCTCCCCCTTATGCACACATATACACCATCAACCTCTTAACAGTTTGTGGGTTCTAGGAGGACATGCAGGCGTGGGCAGCCCAGGACTCCTGGGCCATGGTGCCATCGCTCACTGGGACTGTACCTGAGAAGAGCTGAGCCCTGACAGCTAGAGCCAGCACCACCCCGGCTGCCCCTCCCCAGGGCCCCATGCCTGCTTCTCCTTCACCTGCAGGTGCCCCAGGGAGCCAGGCCCAGCCTTCCCCTGGACCCGAGTTGCTGCTTTCCCAGCCAAAGCAGCCTCACTCCAGAGTTGAAAGGATCTCAGGAAGAACTCTAACCTGAACATGAACATCTCCAAGAATGTTTTTAATGGACTTGTGCTTTCATATGGCAGTGGCACAAAACACAGACAGATATAGTTACTGTGAAACATTTCCCTTCGAGCTCTCCTGTCCAGGGAAATGTTTATCTTCATCAAAAACGGGTTTGTTTCAGAAGAGATGACAGCAGCACTGGGACCGGCCAGGCTCCCCCCCATCCTACAACAGCTATCAGAGCCCACCCACCCCTGTCCACAAACAGGGAACCAGACGCCCCCAAATGGGAGTGATCATCCCCCACTGCAAAGAAACCAGCTGCTCATTCTCCTTTGACTTCCCCCTTTCAGAGACTGGTTTGTTATCCTACAGGTCTGGAATAGCAGACCAATGTTATTGCCAGACAATGAGATTCTTTTCCCTCACTGGTTGGAATCGGCCTTGTTTCAATATAACGCATTGAGTTTTCATTAAATTAAACTCAACAAACATGTACTAAAGACCAGCTACAGGCCAGGTGTGAGAGCTAGGTGCTCCAGCAGCAGGGGCGCAGCCTTACTAACCATGCCTAGCAGCACAACTGACCCAGAGGGTTGCCCTGTGTGGCTCATGAACTTCCCGAACTCCTTCCCAGGATCCTGGAGTTGGCTAAAGGCATTGTTCACCCAGTTGCCTTCTCTTGCACCTGCGCAATCACCCTCAACCCTTTGGTCTCCTTCAGCAACAAGTTCAAACAATTCTAATTCTTACATGACCTAATCCATCGTTCTCCATGGGGCCCTTGTCACTGCCATCCTGTTCACCTTTTATGATTTCTACCCAGACTGGGGCTGGAACCCTATTCTTGGATTCCGCAGTGTGTCCACTTCTAAACCTTGTTCACTCTGCCTCCAGAACCATCTTTTTCCAACGTGACCCATCTGACCCGACCCAGCTGAAGCATGCTTGATGGGTGCCCGCTCCCTCTCCTGTGAAATTCTTACTTTTGATTTCCCAAGGCCCTTCTCAGACGGAGTTCAGTTTGCCTCGCCTCTTGTCTGCAATTGCTCCTCCACCCCAGCTGCATCCCTGCAGCTTCCATGAGGAACCTGTGGAAGCCGCCCTAACGCAGCATATGACTCACTCACTGTCCGTTATCCGCCATTGGGTAGCAGGAGGGCAGGCAGTGGGTCATTCTAAACCAACTGCCTGGTTGGGTCATTCTAAACCAACTGCCACGTCAGCATCTCTGCTCAAGGTGGCCATGTACTCCCTGCGTAAGGGGGCTCGTGGATGCTCAGGGATGTTGGAAACATTGAGGGAACTCTGGGATTGGGGACTGAGGTGTGGAAAGAAGGCCAAGCTGAGTGTCAGGGCACAGAGTGGTATCACCGCTCACTGGCAGTGGGATGGCAGTGGGATCCCCATTGCCCACTGGGGATCTGCACAGACCAGCTCCACGTCACCCAGGTGCTACAGACCCCGACTGAATTATTTACAGACAATGCACCCTTCCCTGTCTGCCCTGGGCAGTCCCCCTCCACCAGCCCCAGGAGTACATTGCTGACTGGCTTCGCCTCTGGGTACAAGGAGATGAATTCAGTGCATGCTGGAGAGCTAGGTCTGGGTTGGAGAATAACTCACCAATTAACCCTACAATGTAACTCGCTGACTGAATGCTGCTTCTCCCAGGGTGGCTTCCACGGCCTCCTTTAACAGATGAAGTCCTTCCTGGTGCAAGACCAAGTTCATAGGCCACCTCCTGCGTAAATCTGGCCATAGTGAGCCCAGGCAGATTTCCTTTTTACCTCAACTGGGATCCCAGAACACCACTGTTATGGAGTGACCGTTGCTTATCTCCGTGTCTTTCTTTGCCACTGGCCAAGGTCCCGTGGAGATGGAGACACACAGGCCACTGAGTATGGGAGACATTCTGTGACCTAGCTCTGCCCCCCATTCAGGAAACTTCGTTCTCTCTCCCTCCTTCCCGGCAGGGATGGAAAGTCATCCATCTCCTTTATGACCCACATCATGCATCAGAATGCAGTCTGCTTTATGGCCTAAATTATTTTCCTGAAAGCCGTTAAGGAATCATTAAAGAATGCCTACTAGCCAAAAATCTATTTTGACTGCAGAGGAGAAGAAGGCCACTCCATCTTTGCCATTATTGCCTCTTTCCTGCCATTGGGCTCCTCCAAGGCTGAGCCTTCTCTACCACATCAGTGTGTGCCTTTGTCCCCAGCTGGAATTGTGTCACAAGGAACAATCCAGACATCTCATAGGGCTGGGGAGTTCTTATTTTTACTGCCAGTCTGTTGCAATATTTAGCAAGGAGGCTGGGGAAGTTATTCAGTTGTGTGGCTTTCCTATTATAATAATAACTAACATGAGCTAGCTTGCACAGAGGGCTTAGATGTGCCACAGGAGGCTTGAGCAATGCCTGACTGTGCTTCAGAACAGCTCCACAATATGCACAGCTTTTTCACTCCCACTTCACCAATCAGGACACTGTGGTGCACAAAGTTGAAGCAAGGTGCTGTACGTCAGACCACGAGTGAGCACTAGACTCAGGCCCTGTATCAGATTTGTGTGTCTGCAAAGCCTTGACCCACAGCCCTACAACGTGTACTGATGGCTTGAACCAGCTCGTACTGGCCCCAGAGATGGCTGACCACACGTGTCTTTTCCCACGTCCCAGTTCAGTGAGGCACACTGGTAGCTTGAACCTAGCCACAGTTCGAATACTGACACCATAGAAACTAGCAAGTGCTACAAATCAGGGTGTCTTTTCTTCTGGAGATCCAGCGGTCAAACATTTATTGGTACACCACTAAATGTGTGGCCTCCTGCTGGGGAGGAGGAAAAAGAAGGAGGAGGAGGAAAGGTGGAGGAAATTCTGGTTTTTTTCTGAGGCTCTAAGTCTACTGACTTACTTAGATAGAGCATTCTGGAATATGGTCAGCTCAGGAGAGCTTAAAAAGGAGGTGAGAGTCTTTTAATTTCATCCTCTCCGAAGCTCTCTGGCTCCAAATCCCAAGGGTGGGTCCCTCACCTAAATCAGGAGCTTGCTGTGTGCCAGGCCCTGTTCTTGGGAGCTGACAGCTAGAGGCTGAAATCTTTTGCCTACGTTCTGTTCTTCCAGCTGGAACCATGGGACATGCAGGTCTGTGAGTGGGGCTCCAGGCAGTGCCTGGAAAAGGTGGACAAGCAAGAGGAGATCTGGGGAAGCCTCTGGGTTGGGGAAGCCTCCCCCTCACTGGCTTTCTGCCTGGTTAGCCAGTAGAGTTTGGGCTCCAGGAACACCTGGCTGGAGGAGTCTGGGTCATGCCCCAGGGAGAAGAGGGCTGGGCTCTGGGTGTGGCCCCAAGCTGGGACAGCAGCCCGGTAAAGGTGGGAGACCCAGGTTGAGGCTAATTTCTTCTTAGCTGGATGACATCTAGCTAATCTAGAAACTTTATAGTTCAGGGCTGAAAGAGAAGAGTAGTGGTCTTGGGGATAGCCTCTAGAACCAGTCTGTTGGTGTCCAAATCCTGAAAGCTCCACAACTTTTAGCTATGGGGTATTAGGTAAGTGGATTCATGATCCTTGGGCTTCAGATGTCTACCTGTAAAAAATAATTTTATATATATATATATATATATATATATATTCTGTATGTTCATACTCGGGCAATTCTATGTACCAAGCATTTGCATTATTTTAATTCATTGAACCCTCACAGCAGTTTTACCCATCATTTAACTCATTGACCGCTCACAGCAATCCAACCTTATTATCATTATTCCCAATTTTCAGATAGGAAAGCTATCTGAAAGGCACAGAGACATTAAGCCACTTGTCCAAGTTCACATAGCTTGAATAACAGGGCAAGAATCCAAATCTAGGCAGTCTAACTCCAGATTCCATGAACATAACCCCCATCTTGATACTAAGGGACAATAACTGTGTCTATCTCATAAAAGTATCATGAGGATTAAGAGAATTAACATATATACAGCACAAACTAAAGCATCTGGCCTTTTTCCCTTACTTCCTCAGTGAGGACAGACAGCCAGACAATTTTCTGGCCAGATTTGCTTATTAATTGGCAAATATTTATTGAGGTAATGAGGGTGGGGCCCTGATCCAATGACATTAGTATCCTTATGAAAAGAGACACAGAATAACACACTCTCTCTTTCCCCGTGTGACCGTGCCGAGGAAAGGTCATATGAGGACATGGGAGAAGGCAACCATCAGCAAGCCAGGAAGAAAACTCTCACCAGGAACTAAATCAACCAAGAACCTTGGTCTTGGACTTCTAGCCTCTTGAATTGTGAGAAAATTAGTTTCTGTTGCTTGAGCTTCCCAATTCATGGTATTTTGTTATGGCAAGCCAGACAAATAACATGTGGTTTTTACTTTTGAGTCTTTAGACATGGTGAAATAATTATTTGATCCATGTTAAACCATGTTAAAGCTTTGCATTCCTGGCATGAACTCTACCTGGTGAGGATAGATTATCCTTTTTCTATATGGGTGGCATATATTCGCTAACTTTCGTTAGGATCTTTGCATCTAGATTCATGAGGGACCTTGATCTGCAGTTTTCTCTGTTGGTAATGACGTCTTGTTTTAGCATCAGCATAATACTGACCTCATAAATTGAGGGAGGAAGTATTTTTTTCCTCTTCTATTTTCTGAATGATTTTTATATATGAATATGAATATTAAATATGAATAAAATGTCCCACAAAACACTCTGGACCTGAGGTTTTCTTGGTGGGAAGCTTTTATTCTGTCCCAGAGAATAAGGACTTTTTAAATCACAGCATCAGTAGCCAGAGAACTAGTATGTTCTTGAGCCACTTTCTAGAGTCCTAATTCCCACAGAGCAGCACAAAGTATATCAGGAGGATCCTGCATTATGTTGCTTTACAGGAGAGGAACCCAGAGCTCAGGGAACCCAATTCTTTTTTTTTTCCAGTCATTATTAGATTTATTTGTATATATATATTTTATTAATATTTAATGTATTATTTGTTTCAGGGACACAGGTCTGTGATTCAACAGTCGTCCACAATTCACAGCACTCACCATACCATAAACCCATCCCAATGTCCATCCCCCAGCCATCCCATCCCTCCCACCCCTCACCCTTCCAGCAACCTTCAGTTTGTTTCTTGAGATTAAGAATCTCTTACGGTTTGTCTCCCTCTCTGGTTTCATCTTGTTTCATTTTTTCCTCCCTTCCCCTATGATCCTCTGTCTTGTTTCTCAAATTCCTCATATCAGTGAGATCATATAATAATTGTCTTTCCCTGATTGATTTATTTCACTCAGCGTAATACCTCTAGTTCCAGCCACATCATTGCAAATGGCAAGATTTCAGGGTTTTTGATGGCTGCAAAATATTCCATTGTATATATATACCACATCTTCTTTATCCATTTATCTATGATGAGTATCTGGGCTCTTTCCATAGTTTGGCCACTGGGAACCCAATTCATTTAAAATGGACAGAAAAGACACCTGTTCTTTGCTCCAGAGAAAGATATTATCTTGATCATCCAGAATTGTAACCAAACTTGTCCTTTTCTCTAGGAAGATATGTTCTATCTTCCAAGTCTGTTTGCTTAAAAAAAAAAAAAATCTTAGAGGGGCAACTATGTGGCTCAGTCAGTTAAGTATCCATCTGCCTTCAGCTCAAGTCATGATCTCAGTGTCCAGGGATCAAGTTTAGAATTGGGCTTCCTGCTCAGCAGGGAGCCTGCTTCTCCCTCTCCCTCTGCTTCCCACCCCGTCCGCTCATGTACTCTCTCTCTCAAATAAATAAGTAAGTAAAATATTAAAAAAATATATTTGAAAAGATAGTCCAGCATAAAAGTAATCAGTACCCCTGCTTATAAGACACACAGAAACATGGAACTGTTTTCCAACAAACTAGTAGAAGTTACAGTCCTTGTCACATCACTAGAGATTCATGGGTGGACATTCTAGAGGAAAGGGAGCATGCATCACTTTTGTTCATTATTGACATTCTCTGTGTTAAGATGCTTAATATTCTTTAATATAAAATTACTAGAATCTTAATATGATAGCAATAACTAGTATTAGCAATATTGGGGGTACCTGGGTGCCTCAGTCAGTTAAACATCTGACTCTTGATTTCAGCTCAGGTCATAATCTCAGGGTCATGGGATCAAGCCCCATGTCAGGTTCCCTGCTCAGCATGGAGTCTGCTTGTCCCCCTTCCTCTGTTTCTCCTCCCTCTCTGTCTCAAAAAATAAATAAATAAACAAACAAACAAACAAACAAAATAAAACCTTTTAAAAATATAAAAATAAAAAATAAATATTAGCAATACTGAATATTGAACAATATACCAACTGTAGAGCTATTGAGCCATGTCTGTCCTTATTGGGATTAATCACCATAAAGCTGTGGCAAAGAAATGTTGAAAGAGGGAGCAGGAAAGCTGAAATAAAGCCTGGGCTGATGCATTTAAAAACTGACAGACAAACCTTAGAGGATATAGTCAATCCCAGAAACAAATCTGCAAGACCAGCTAAAACCTGTGGGGTTTTATCTTATATATACAGATTGGTGTTCAGCCAGAGACTGAAGGGAACTCTTGGACAGATTTCTGGAACTCTTTCTTTGCATAGACTTCTCCTCTCCAGAAACATGTCCCACAGATTCTAGCTGACTTGGCATCCTCAAACTCCAACTTAGTCTTTTCAACTCAGCAGGATTTCCAGCCTCTCTTTGTTCTCCCTTTTCCTGTACTGTGTCCTGAAAACTGTCTTTCACCTATAATCTGCACAAAGCCTGGGCTCACTTCTGTTGCTTTGTGTCTCTCGGAGATCGCATTCCCATATTGCCTAAATATAATGTCTGGTAACAGTTGTTTTCTGTATTTTACCTTAATTTATAGTCATTTACAGTGGAAGGATAGTTCCTGTTTATCATTTGAAAGAAAGCCTGGACATATTGTTGAATAAATGATTGAATGAGTTAATAGCTATGATTCAGTCATTACTCATCACTGAAGCAATCAGTGTAGCGAGGGAAACACAAAACTGGTTGGAAAGCCCTAAGTCATGTGACCACTCCAGGGGCCAGGGTAGATTCAACTCCACCTAAGCCTCACCTGAAATACACTAGCTTGGGATATTTCTCAAAATTAGCTGAGTACTTCTGCGGGGGTGGGGTTATGGACATTGGAGAGGGTATGTGCTATGGTGAGTGTTGTGAAGTGTGTAAACCTGGCGATTCACAGACCTGTACCCCTGGGGATAAAAATATATGTTTACGAAAAATAAAATATTTTTTAAAATTAGCTGAGTACTTCCAAAGGAAATTTTTAATATAATTACCAAGAGAAGGGGGAAGGAATATTGGGGACAAAAAACAGCATATCCATTATAGATATCTAGTCAACTTCCCTGCAACAACCTGATGGTCTTCCAAAATCTTCTTGGATTCCTACAGTAATAGGGAGCTCAGCACTTCCAGTGACAGCCCACTCCACCCATAGTCAGTCTCAATCCTTACAAAGTTCCTCCTCATGTTGAACCAGTCTGCTTCTTCCTCCTATCTTCCCCTTACTATCCTAATTTTGCCATTTTGAGCCACAACACATCCACATCCCCTTTCTACCTCGTAGTTCTTCAAATATTTGGATCATGTAACATGATAGACGATGGTGTACAGGAATGAAATTAAATTACCCCTGAACACTGGAGTAGAGTCCATAGATCAACGGTTTGAGAGAGTGGTTGGTTATGTCAACATTAGGTCAATAGAAATGGCTGTTTAATTCACCATTCAGATGAGAACATATTAGTTGTGAACATAGACTTTGAACTTGGAATCAAATCGTGGTTCTGTCATTTATAGGCTGTGTGTCATTGGGAAATTTACTAGGATCTTAGTTTCATTTGTATAAGAGAAGTAGTAACGGCTTTCTACTTATGAGGATCCAGTAAGATAATACTGGCAAGGTGTATATTTTAGGCCCTATTAAACAATAAACAGTTATGAAATGGTAGCTGTTATAATAACAGTTATCTTAAAAAATTAGTCCATTAATTTAGCACAAACCCTATGCTGGGAACTAGAATGAAGGATGGATAATATGTCTCACTGTCCTCTAGGACCACCAACATTAACATGATGGGCTAAATATGAGACCAACAATAAAAACAACATGAGAAGGACACAGAGACGAGAACATTTCACAGAGCTGAGCCTTGGAGAATTGGTAGCTTCCTATATGGCCAGGTAGAGGTGGAAGTGAAGGAACATTAAAGACAGAAGGAATTTTAAGAGCACATTCACAGAGCTGCTATAGCCATTCTAAAACACAGACCCCAAATTCTTTGTCACACCTCCCGCGTAGAGATGGAGTCTGAGTTCTGTGACTACATAAGCCAACAGAATACAGTAGAAGTGCAACAGAGCTGTTCCAAGCCCAGACGTTTCCATTTTGTGTCTTTGAACACTCACTCTTGGAATCAACTTAGCACTCAGTGAAGAAACCAGGTCAACACAAGGGGAGGCCACTGATGAGGGCTCCAACTGCCAGCCCCAAGTGTAAGTTATCCCAGAAGTGGATTCTCCAGTGGGAACCCAGCGAGGCTGCATGGAACCAAGGGGAGCCTTCTCTGCCTAGCCCTGCCCAAACTGCGGATTCCTGAGCTACATAAATAATGGTTGCTATTTTAACCCTTCAAGCTTTGCCATGCAACAATACAAAACCAGAGCAGTAGAGAAAGTTCACAGAATGTGTTTATCGGCTGGTGGCTACTCTGATCTTGGAATAAGTAGAAGATGCAAAGCAGAGACTGGCGGGAGAGGCCTTTGAGATGTTCCACGTGGAAGAAGATGAGAATTTTTGCAGGTTGGAGTATGCGGACCCATGGCCATGAAGACCAAGTGGCAAGTGGCAATTCCGGACCATCTCCACTGCAGTACTGTCCATCCAATAGTCCATGAAGAAAACGTTCTACGATCACGTAAATTCCATATTCACAAACAAAACATATTAACATACTGAAGACTCATTCCAAATATATTTTGTTACCCACATATGCTTTTGTTTCTGTGGGAGCCTATTAGCATAGTGTAGTTAGTAGTGGTGTTCCGTGGGACCCACTTTGAGAAATTCTGCTCTATCACCACTACCTGAGTGGGTGGAAGATTTCAGAACTCATCTCATCTTCACTACTGTGGGGAGGTCCTAAATGCTCTAAAGGGTTAACGTAAAGCCCAGAAAAAATTCCCCCTCCTGGCCTATTTTGCCTTGGGAGAATCTGAATCAGAGGTACCAGGCACAGTCATATGCAAGGACTCGGGAAAAAAGGGCTTATGTTTTCCAAGAACCAAATCAACACCAGCAACACTTTGACTTCAAAACTTCCACACCTTTCATGAAGACTTGTCAGGCACAATCTGTTTACTGGCTGGTATGTCCCAGGCTAAACAACCCCTATAAATACATGTGCTTCATCTGTTTTCCTTATTTGGGCCACGTGGGTTTTCCAAAATCTCTGCATAACAGACCTCTACTAGTTTCTTGTAGGTTCTGGACATACAAGATCATGTCTACAACCTCAGCAAAGGTCACTTTTGGTGGACACAATGGAGGGGTGCAAGGAGATAGCCATATGTGGTGCCTATTCATTCAACAAATTGTTCCTGAGCACTGAGTTTGGCACGGGGCACAGAAAACAAGACAGATGAAGACAAAGGCCCTGGCCTGATGGGGCTTACAGTCTGGGGCTGAAGACAGGTAAGATCAAAGGAAGACACAATTATACACGCAATAATCATGGACTGTGGTAAGTGCCCTGTAGGAAACCAACAAGGTGCCAAAATGGAGATAATGGGTAAGCTGGGGTCTAATTTAGAACTTGTGGTCAGGGAAGATGAATTTGTAGAAGTGGTCAGTGAGGATGAGGAGGGGAAAGAACATTCCAGGTAACAACTGGCTTTAGCATCTATAGGTCCATCAAACCAGCTGTCCAAATCTTATGAGGTCCTACAGAAGACTCATTTGGATGAATGCTCTTGGTGGCGAGCTAACCACCCATTACCGAGGACCACGTTTCCAGTTCTAGTGTCCTGTCGTCATACGTTGGATTCCCCAGAAGCAGATCCCTACACAAAGGTTCATGTGAATGGGATTTAACCGAAAGAGTTTCCAGGAAAAAGCTATAGGGGATGGTCGCATGGGAAGGGAAGAGGAGGAAGCCAAGCAAGGACTCAATATCGAGCAAAGTCTTGCTTTGACTTACGGTCAATCCCACGGAGGGAAGGGTCTTTAAAGACAGCATAGGTCACACCTGAGTTGTCCCAATCAGGGGACACAGGCACTGGAGTATTTATTCCCCTGCATCCTTCAGCACTGGTCAGAAACTGCCTCCCAGGGGGTGTAAATTCCCAGGCACTTGTGGTCTTGGCAGGGACAAGCCAGGCAGTTTCCAGCAGCCCAAAACTGCCTCGCTGACAAAGAGATGCAGGAGCTGGCTGACGGAGCTGAGATGACCCTGTGTTCAGTGTGCCACAGACATCTTCTGCAACCAACGTATTTATCTATTTGTTCCAACTACACTGTCAGTGTTTATCTCAGTCCCTCCTGCCTGCTGGGATGCAATCAATACCTAGTTGAACCTCCAGGTAGCGCATTCCTAACCTCAGTCAATACGTCTCAGAATTATGGTCATTATGAAAGCACCGAGAATTCTTAGCTTAAGCTAAGAAATGATCATCCTCGTCAGAACTGTAAACAGATCTGAAGCAATATTATGTCTAATGCAGCAGAAGACTGTTTATCTGGGAGTTCACATTCAAGAGGAATCCAGACGATATAACTAGTCTACACAGAATTTTTAAAACACCATCCATCTTAAAAATTGTGCAAGTGGGATCATTGAAAAACAATTGGCTGCAGTTCAAGGTACTGGGCTGCAAATGTTAGATACATACCCAGCAGCTGATTAGAGCAACTGGAAGGCATCAGGGAGGTTGGAAATATATGACCATGGATTAGACACACTTCTCTTTCTCAAAATGGTTCTCGGCGATTGTTCTCAGTCCTGTATCTATTTTGGCAACTTCAATATCTATCATTAAACTTTTTAGGAGCTAAGATATCTAAACTTCAGAAATATTATTATCAGAAATAAATCAGGTAAATTATTTTCTACCAAAGTTGTTCCCAATGGTGAATCTCAATGCAATGTGGTTTTCACCCCAAACTAGAGAGTATATCCTTTTCTATAACAAAGTTCTCTAGGATTTCCAGGTATATAAGACCTTTGAGGCGAGTACCGGGGTGGGGGAAGGGGCTAGATTTACAGAATAAGAATAGAACAAGACAATCTACCATCCCAGCACTGAGGTAGGCAGAGAGCGCGAAGGGGGAGAAAATTCAACAAGAACTCTACCCAATAGACCTTAACCTATGAAGAAGAGAAGTATCTAAAAAACCAGTAACAATAAAGAGAAGTGCATTTTACACGAAATGGGAGATATGGGGATCAGGGGACAAAGTCTTCTTTCTTCTTCTATGGAGAAGGGCCAAGGAGAAAAGCCTGGACACGAGTCACAGGTAACCAAGGGAGCAGAGTGTGATCAGAGTTTCCATTAGAGGGAACAGCTAAGTGAAGGCTAGATGTCAAGAGACCCAGAGGGTGCAGGAGGGCAGCTTGAGGACTGGTCACCTGTGTCTAGAGAAGAGAATGAGCATGGCGGAAGGGGACTGGAACAGGTGGCACCAGAAGGAAGGTAAAGGTCAGTTCTTCAAGGCCCATAGTGGAATTTGGAATATATTCTGGGGGGTAATAAGGAGACTTTGAAGAGTTAATATTAGATTAATATTTTAGGAGAAAACCTTCCTGTTTTTATATTTCAATAAACATTGATATCATAGAGACTAGAAAAAATTCACTTGATTTTTAAAGATAAAAACCAATAGTAAATTTACACCATCAGGTGGCCTATAGCTGGCCTCTGCCCCTAGGAACATTTTCATGGGAAGGTTTAAGACACACTGTTTGAAAGTTAATTAAAGTTCTCCTAAAGGGAAAGAACTGTCAGGAAATCAAGAAATTTGGAAATCCGTTTCCTAAAAGACAGAAGCCAGATGCCAAATGTTTCTCTGAGGCTTTACACTTTGATATCAGGTGGTTTCTTGGACAAACACTCTGGCTTCCAAGTATGAAAGCCAAATCCTAAGAAATCCTCACACATGTTTGTACAAATCAAGCACACTTTTAATTACTCACATCCACTAGTGTACAATGATCTAGGCACAATCTGTCTGAAAAAGAAATACAACAGTATGGAGTTTCCTCAAAAAGTTAGAACTACTGGGGCACCTGGGTGGCTTAGTGGGTTAAAGCCTCTGCCTTTGGCTCAGGTCAGGATCTCAGGGTCCTGGGATCGAGCCCCACATCGGGCTCTCTGCTCAGCCGGGAGCCTGCTTCCCCCTCTCTCTGCCTGACTCTCTGCCTACTGTGATCTCTCTCTCTCTCTCTCTCTCAAATAAATAAACAAAATCTTTAAAAAAAAAAAAAAGTTAGAACTACCTTACAGTCCATCAGTTGCATTACTAAGTTTTTAACCAAAGGATACAAACATACTGATTCGAAGGGGTACATGCACCCTGATGTTTATAGTAACATTATCTACAATAGCCAAACTATGGAAAGAGCCCAGATGTCCATCGAAAGATGAATGGATAAAGAAGATGGGGCATATATACACAATGGAGTATTACTCAGCCATAAAGAGAATGAAATTTTGCCATTTTCAATAGAGCTAGAGAGTATTATGCTAAGCGAAATACGTCAGTCAGAAAAGACAAATACCATATGATCTCACTCATATGCAGAATTCAAAAAATAAAACAAATGAACACAAGGGCGGGGAAAGGGAAGCAAACTAAGAAGGAGTTTGTTCTCTATAGTAAGAGAGAGATCAGGCTGAGAACTGAGGGTTGATGAAAGGAGGTGGGCAGGGGGATGGGCTAGATGGGTGATGGGTATTAAGGAGGGCACTTGCTATGTTGAGCACTGGATGTAAGTGATGAATCACTGAATTCTACCCCTGAAACTAATATTGCACTGTATGTTAACTAGCTGGGATTTGAATTAAAACTTGGCGGGGGGGATTATAACTACTTTGTATATTAGAAGCGAAAATAAGGGTGCACTCACTTTTTCAGTAAGTATTTACTAAGCTCTTACTGTGTGCCTGGCACTGTTCTAGGCACTCGGAATACATCAGTGAGAAAAACGGACCAAATTGCTCTTTTTATATGGAGCTTATATTCATGGAGTTGATATTTTTTTCTTCCCTGATGCCAGGACAGGAGCCAGAGAGGATGACACACATCTATACCCACATTTTCATATATTTGTCTTTGGGATATTATTATCTCAGATAAAATGAGTTTTAGAGTCTGTGAAACTATGCAGGATCTCTAAAAATACAAACGAAGTGGATTTTATTCTCAGCATCATTTTTATCCTTCTAATTAGTTTCTAAACTCGCAGTACATGCTCCTCATGAAGTGTGAACAAATCCAGTCACAGCATTTGAAAAGCAATGAACAATATACAATTAGCACCCAACAAGGATATGCTACTGCAGCCCCCTGCTCCCCAGTCCACAGGGGTCTCTCTGGTCTTGGATTGCTGGCAGAGGTGAACGCAGCCCGGTACCTGCCCTGGGCTGCTGCCTGGCCTTCTCCTCAAGTTCTTCAGAGAACTTCAATGTGACTTTCCAATTCTTCTCACCTGTTCCAAACAGCCAAGCAGAAGCAAGCATTTTCTCCTCTGAATCTGGAAAACAGGGATTTATAGAAAGAACCCAAATCATCAGTACTACTAATTAGCATGATAATAATAATAAATAGTAGTAATGACAGCAAAGACCTTCACAGCACTTCACTTTTATACAGAACTTTACAAATGACGATGGCTGCTATGTCTATCATTCTTTTTGACTTTCACCCCCAATCCTGTGCTGTGAGCTCCATGGGGAGCACTCATAATTAGTACCGACTGGTTGGTGGTATAGTGGTGGTAGTGTGGATTTGGTACAAGTTTATGGGGTCAATGCCAGTTTTTCAGACAAGATATTAGGTCTTGTGGTTGTTTCTGGTCCTTTTTTTAAATTATACAATACGTGTTCACTGTTGAATTTATAGTAAGCAAAAGGAAAAAATAAAATAAAATAGAACTATACTCTAGAGAAAACCACTGTTGATGAATAGCCTTTGAGATTCTGCCCCATAAAGTTACAAATATGTGCATGTATATTCAAAGGAAAAGAGGATATTTACTCTTTTTAACTTATCATTTTTTAAAAGATGTTATTTATTTATTTGACAGACAGAGGGAGCACAAGCAGGGGGAGCAGCAGAAGGAGAGGGAAAACCAGCCTTCCACGGAGTGGGGAACCTGATACGGGGCTCCATCCCAGAACCCTGGGATCATGATCTGAGCCAAAAGCAGACGCTTAACCGACTGAGCCACACAGGCGCCCCTTACCTTGATTGTCATTGACATTTTCTATGACAAAAAATATAAATTTACATAATCTTTATCTGATACATTATACTGATGAACTACAATTTACTGGACATTCACATTTTCAGGTTTTTGCTGTTAAGTATGTTGTTGCATGTTAGGTATGTTACAACACTTGCCCAATTATCTATTTAGGACAATTTCTTGTAAGTGAAATCTCTAGGTCATGATTCTAGAGCACGAGTGTGTGTGTGTGTGTGTGTGTGTGTGTGTGTCTTATCGTCTATATTGGATATATAGGAATTGAGCACCATATAAGACAAAAAAAAAGCATGATTCAAATACATATTTCTCCTGGCTATTAAGGAACATGCCCATTCCCCCCATATCCAGGGCCAAACTGGATATTATTAGCATAAAGATTTATATTTCCTTGGATGCCCTCCTCCCTTCCTTTCTTCCTGAATAATTAAATTCAAACCCATTTGGCAGACTTGAGTGAGGAAGGTGGTCCCGAGGGATCGGAACCCCAGTGAGAAAAGCAGACAAGCAGGTGTCAGCCCAGTAAGACTGGAAGATTGGTCAGATCTGGGAGAAGGGGAACGAGTATGTAAATATTTGAGGATAATATCTCTCACTATTACAGAAGGGAGTTACAAATATAGAAAAGGGAAGCTGGAGTGAACCATGTGGCATTGAATTCCAGAGAGAAGTCACAATGAGCACACCTAGTGCCCAGATCTTGGTTTCAAAATAACATTTTCCATTAAATGGAACTAGGACTCCTTAGAGAGCCATTCCAGGGCTGGGTCTGAAGAAGTATGAGATGAGACTGGAATAACTTACTGCGTTAGAAAATGCTCTAGGTGCTCAAAGAAGGGTGGGGACAAGTCACAAGGACATAGGATCCAGGATGAATCCCACTGACCAAATCTAGGACAATTTGCTTATCAAAATAAATAAGTGTAATAATGAATCAGGAGTCATTGAACAAATTAAAAATCCATACCCTTGCATTGACAGAAATACATGAATAAATAAATGGGGAAAATAAAAATCTCTTGCTTTTATTTTTTTAAGATTTTATTTATTTATTTCAGAAAGAGAGAGAGAGAGAGAGAGTGGGTAAGCATGAGCTAGGGGGAGGGCAGAGGGAGAAGCAGACTCCTCTGCTGAGCAAAGAGCCCCAGGCAGGGCTTAATCCCAGGACTCTGGGATCATGACCTGAGCCAAAGACAGATGCTTAACTGAGCCACAGGTGCCCTCCAAAAGCTCTTGCTTTTAATAAAATTCCAACTAATAAACATGGAAGGAATTATGGATTAGAAAGTCACCATATGGCAACAGTTATAGTAAAAAAATCAGACAACCACTGATGGGTGTTAAAGTAGGGGGTATGGAATTGAATGAAGAAGAGGATATTTACATTGTCTTATAGTGTCTCTCCACAAAAATATTGATTTATTACAAAGGGAAGAAAGGTAACTTTATAGTGGAGAAGTCCACTATCTTGAGGGAGTGATCAGAGTTAAAACACCAGTAATGGTTAAAAGCAGCATCCTTGCCACTCAATGAAACGTAGCTGAGAGATCACAGTCACTTCTGTGAAATTCCTGCCAAAAGGCATAACCTGAATCCAATAATCAGGACACATCAGACAAGCTCAAACTGAAGGACATTCAATGGAATAAATGTCCTTTGTGTTTAAAAAGTGTTTTTTTGTAATATCATCATCCAAGAAGAGTCAGCTAATCATAAGAATTCATAAGACTATCACCAGATATTCTAAGTGCATTTTCCACTGTCAAAACTTTATAATGGACCTTGAACTTGGCCAGCATCTACCTCCATTACCAGTCTGCTTTATTTCTCTTAGAATAATTACTGCTATAAATTAAAAGAAAAGAACATGCTATTTAAGGGGGGGGAAACCAATGCCAAAATCATAAATGTCAAGGCAGACTGAGGAATTGTTCCACCTTGAAGGAGGCAGATGAGACATGACGACTAAGGGGGACAGAGATTCTGAACTGGCCTCTGGCTATACAGGCATCACTGGGACATTGGGCAAAGCTTGAGTGGATCCTGGGAGGAAGAAATGGGGGAGTTCTTTGTACTGTTGTTGCTACTCTTCTCTAAGTTTCAAAGTATTTTTTAAAAATTTTAAATGAGTCATAAATAAGTAAACTATTCCACTGAGAAGCATTGAGGTCATACACCTTGAAGGAAATAGGGCATTTTACGATGTCTCCTTGAGTCTTTCCTGCTGTATTCACCCAAGTCAAAGTGTTCTCTTGCTGTTTCTTTGGAATTCTCCTGCAATGTATCCCCCTTTTAATATTTTCTCTGCTTTAGTATGGTTCCTTGAAAGATACCCATCAACACCTCTCACCTTGGGCTTGACCTGGCTGACAGTCTCATGAGGGCTGATGGCACCTATGAGTGGTACAAATGACACTAACTCCCACCAACTCTCGCCTGACTCTTCACTTTCACCCAGACCAGAGACCTGTCATCCGGGAATTCATATTGCCACTCTTGGTGGCGGGGAGGGGAGGAGGAGGAGGACGGGGACAAAGGATTGCCTTGTGGAGGCAATCTGCCAGGTGCTCGCGCAACCAAAGTCTCATTTTAACCGCAGGAGCCTATAATGGAGATGCATTATCATTTCTACTTTACAGATGGAGGAACAGTGTCGTAGAGTTTAAAAATAACTTCTGACTTAAGCAGGTGGGGTGGGGATCAGATGAACCTAATAAAAATCAGCATGTTTATTTCCTCAGTGTGGTCAAGTGTGTTGTTTATATTTGAAATCTAGCTCAGAAAATTCTGCAAGAAATAATCGCAATCTTCATAAAAGTCAGTGTCTTCATATAACCCAGCTGGTGTGGATTAACTATGGTTCTGTGGTTAATAATAACAACTCCCATTGCTTGAGCACCTATTATGCGCCAAGCACTCTGCTAGGAATGTTAATAAATTACCTCATTTCTTTTTTTTTTTTAAGATTTATTTATTTATTTATTTGACAGAGAGAGAGAGATCACAAGTAGGCAGAGAGGCAGGCAGAGAGAGAGGAGGAAGCAGGCTCCCCGCTGAGCAGAGAGCCCGATGCGGAGCTTGATCCCAGGACCCTGGAATCATGACCTGAGCCGAAAGCAGACACTTAACCCACTGAGCCACCCAGGTGCCCCAATAAATTACCTCATTTCTAAACATAGCTTTTGGGATGATCGGCAGGCTCAGGATCAATCAGTGGAGTGTGCAACTCTTGGCCTGGAGTCCTGAGTTCGAGCCCCACATTGAGGGCAGAGATTATTTAAAAATAGAATCTTTAAAAATAATGAATAAATAAATAAAAATAAAATCGAGCTCTACTGATACTATCCACATTTTTCTCCTCTAATTTTTTCATCTGATGGGTTATTTGCTGTTTCCTGATATTGAAACACCCTTGCATTTCTACAATACATCCTGCTTGGTTGTGGTACATTCTTCTTTCTATATGTGCTAGATTGTATTCCCTAATGATAGATTTTCGATTCTCACTTCCATATTTATATTATCATTCTATTAATGTAATGTTAGCTTTTATGTGAATTACTTTACTACTTAAAACAACACTACAAGGTATATACTCTTACATTCCAGATAAGGAAACTGAGCTCAGAGAAGTAACTTGTCCAAGGTCCACACAACTAATGTGATTGCAATTTTCATGTCTCCTTCCACATTGAACAGGCTGTGGTTCACATCCATCCTTTACTTTCCAGACCCAGAAAGAATGCCACACCCAGAGACAGTGCCATGTGCTGCTCTGGGTACCTAGAGATGGAGTGCTAGCTTAGTTCTGTCTCCCAGGTATGAAAAGTGGGTAGGTTACTTTCCTTTCTCTTAAAAGGGTTGATAAAGGCAATCACTATGATTCTTTCTAGCTAAGTCCTCTCTCTAGACTTGTTTTGTTAGTGAGTCTTAGCCAGCCACAACCACACTACCACCAATTTCCACTGTGGGGACGGAAACATAGCATGCATTAAGTGTGTGTGTGTGTGTGTGTGTGTGAGAGAGAGAGAGAGAGAGAGAGAGGACAGGGAGAGAGAGAGAGGAAATGTAGAGAAGGGAAGTGGGTAAAGGTAAGGGAGGGAAAGGAAGGAAAAGAAAGGATAACAGAGGTTTTAAAGGAAGATAACTTGTCTAAAGGGCATAATTCCAAAAATCTGCTGTGTGTCCATCCCAATCCCAGTCTTTCCTATGCATTCAGCTCACTCCTAGAACATATTTCTAGACATATATGGAAGTCCACACTGACAAGTTTCTATTGCTGATAATAACTGAGATGCAGACTTCTGGTTTCTAAAAGCTACTGGTACTTGACATCTTTCTGACTAGTGACCTAATGTCACTGACCTGTTCCTCACTTCAGGGTACCTAATCACAGTCTCGGTTCCTCTGGCCTGGCCCAAGGTATTTGCTCTGGAACATGACCTAGTATTTGCCCTTGGCTTCCAAATGCCAGCACTGTAAGAAAGAAACTCTCTTGCCTTTTGCCCTGAACCAGTGGGCAGGCAAAATAGAAGATCTTATTCTTTCCCAGTTTTTCTATAGACTCTCTCTATACCATGACATTGAAGTTAAAGAACAAGTAACCATTACTGAATATGTTCTTTGCACCTTAAAGGTTAAAAATAACATCAAGCAGGGTGGGTAATAGAGGAGTCAAAATATTGGCCCATTTGGCTGTAGGGCAATAGGAGGAGACTTCTGGAATTTACCCCAGGACTGTAAGTACTCATGAAGTCAGGGGAAATGTTAGGAAGCTTGGCTTAGGGGACTGGTTTAAAAGAAGCCAAAGAGTCAGGCATCTCAATAGGCCTGGTTCTCTTATGGAGTACATATCTGACTTTCTGGTTTTGCCTGATTTTTGTTGTCGTTGTTTACCTCCCCACTATCTTTCTTTGGTTTTCTGATCACGACCCCCATTTCTCCTTTGAGGAGAGGTTACTGGGTTGGAACGATGCTACACTTGGACTTCTGTCAGCCATCTTCCCCTGCTGTGTGGACACACTGTGGTGTGGACAAGCGAATGAGGCCCCTGCGCAGAGAAGAAAGAGCCGAGAGGGGAAGAGAGGGAAAGAGATGGAAGAGAGGGAGTCTTGTAGGGAGCTTGACTCTTGCCTGATGCTAGATCTACCCAGATCCTCATAATTAGAGGGTTTCTATTCTCCAATCTTCATGTTTCCATGAGACGAAGTCCACCACAGAAAAATATCTGGCTTCCTTCTCCACTCTGCTCTCTCCTCCCCACCATTTGATTGGTAAGGTGAGAAGGGTTTGATAACCATTATTCCAGGTCCCTTTGGTAGGAAGAATTAAAGTATTATTAGTTATTATTCTCACACAGTCTCCATGTCTCTTGAACTTCCTGTCCACAGAGCAGACATGGTCCCTCATACCCCTGGATCCATGAGTGTATAAAATGCTTCCTTTTCTTTCCTTCATGACCAGAACCTTACCTGACTTTTCCATATAATCCTAGCATTTGCAACAGTGCTGCTTACACATGTAGGTGCACATCACACATTCAATAGATAAAAACAACCTCTGGATGACATCAGCGTGCTCTCAGAAACACATGAATATTTCTGTGGTGAATATGTCTGCACTGTGCCCTTCATGGTCCCATCTGAAGGGTGACTTGTTCTATCTGAAAAATAGTCAAGGACCAAGAATAAGGTTTTACAGCAGTATAGGACTTAAACCAGAGGTTCAATTTTATTTGGCAAATAATGAGTTTGCATGCCTCTGCTGTGTGGAAGCTGAGCTAGAAATACTCTGGGCTCCCAAGCACCTAGGGGGATTTAATTTTTTTTCCCATAAAGTCGAACGTCACCTTGAGATGGATTTACTTATTCTGATTAGCTAAGGCTTTTTGAGACCGTTCTGCCCTTCCTTTGATGTGTGTGTTGAAGTGGTCTTCTACCAATATATGGATTGATGATTAATTCAGAGTGCATTAGGAGCCCTTGGCTGGTTCATGCTTGGCCAAATATCTAGCTATCCTATTATTCTGAATAATACATTTTCAAACAACCACTGATTTATTATTATTTTTAAGGCAGCACGTATTCAGTTTCCTCAATCAGCATTTCCAGAAGTCTCCTCAGCAGCCTATACTGTCTTTTGCAGGGGTTGGGGGCGGGGGGAGTGCATACAGCCTCGGCAGTGTCTGGGTAGGACAGAATAGAATGTTCGTTTGCAGAGCATAACGAGGGAACAAAGGCCCTGAATCTCACTGAGTAAAAGATGTGAGCAGCGTAGCATCCGATCTTGGCCACAGCACAGTGATATATGGATTACAATCTCCTGGAGAGCCCTTGATTCTGTTCGCAAGATGGAGCCGACTTGAGCCAAGGAAAAAAGATTTCTGCATTTAGTGGACACATAACTTTTGGCTGTATTAGCCACAAATGCCAACAACTCTATCAAAGGGTGAAGCAGGAATTGCTGGCTGCTGTGCCAGGAAGGCCTGGAGTCTGGAGCCTGATGACTTGGGTTCTGGAAATGCTGCTGGGAGCTCACTGGGAGAGGTTCCTGAAATCACATCATCTTCCCTGGTCCTCAACTTCCTCATACACAAATGGTGAAGCGTTGGGAGAGTGCAACAATCAAATCAAATTTTCTCTGAAGTCTCTTCCGTGGAAGGCCAGGACCATGTGGATTAATGGCATAGTACTTTCCAAGTCTCTGGCTTTCCTGGGACCTTAGAAATGCAAGGCAATCCTCCCTCCTTTTCCCAATCAGACCACTCACCCCTTCCCCATAGCAGCTAGTCACATGCTCTGTGCTCTTCCTAAGCCTCTTGCCCTCCCTCTTCTTGCCTCTCACTTTAGCAGGTGGTCCTGCATCCACCACAAAGGAGAGTGGAAGCCGTTGGGTGGGAATATTCCAACATCCCAATACCACCCCATTATAGCCACCTACATCTATCCTGTGCTTGCTGGAAACAAATCCTAACACAGAACCAGCCTCCAGCTTCTCAGGCACCATGGAATGTGGTGATGATCTTCTCTCTCACTCTCTGCCTCTCTCTTCCTCCCACCTTCCTCCCCCATCAACCCCTCCTCCTCCACTTGCCCATTCCCTTCAGGCTTCCTTATACCCCAGCTCCCTTCCACTCGAGCATAAGACCTCCTTTGCTCAGACACCTTCCTCCCAGGCATGACTTCATCTTTCTCATCCCTTTCACAGCCAAGAATCTTGAATGAGGTGTCCTCACCTCCCCTGTCCACCTGGTAACCTTACCTGCCGCCTCAACCCCCTGTGATCTGATCTCTGCCCTCCAACATTGCTCTTGGCTGACAATCTCTTTGCTGCCAACCCAACTAACATTTTGCATTACTCCTTTTACTTGTCAGCTCCCTAATTCCCACACAATCCATGTCTTCCTTGTCCCTGAAATCCTCTTTCCTTCATTTCCTCGACTTTTTGGATCGATCTGGTTTCCTCCCTTCCAGAACATCTCCTATACACTCCTTCCTCCCAGCCTGGGCAAGGCGCTCTCCCTTGAATTCACCTCTGCTGCTGTTCTGACATATTACACATAATATCATATTATGCACTGCCATTGTCTCCTTGTCTGTTTCTTTCACCAGGATCTGAATGTCTGAAAGGCTGTGACTATTTCTACTCTACACCCCTGTATTCCTTCCATGGTGCCTGGCCTGGAGTAGGCTCCCACCATATGCTTTAAATGAGTGAGTGAGAAATTCTGAAGGAAGGGCCTTCCTTTGTTCATAATCATTTGAAAATTCTTATACAGGGTCTTACCACATCAGTAAGAGTATCTCGATTTAATAACAGCTGACACTGATTCAGTAACTACTAATGGGCCAGGTATTATTCTTAGCACTTTGCCTATAGAAATTCATTTATTTCACACAGCAGCCTTGGAGCTAGGGATTATTATTTTCTCTAGTTTACAAGTGCAGACACAGACTGCCCAAGGCCAATTAACCCGTAAAAGGCAGAGCCTTGCTCTACAAAAAACCTGTCTTGGGTGCCTGGGTGGCTCAGCTGGTTGAGCGACTACCTTCGGCTCAGGTCATGATCCTGGAGTCCTAGGATCAAGTCCCATATCAGGCTCCCTGCTCGGCAGGGAGTCTGTTTCTCCCACTGAACTCTCTCTCAAATAAATAATAAAATCTTTAAAAAAAAAAAAAAAAACCTGTCTTACACCAAACCCCTTTCTACTCTCCAAAGGGTTTAGCTAGAGGTATTTTTTCTCAAGCTGTCTTTGAAGGACCAAGTAAAAAGACTCCGTGTAGTCACCATTCTTTAAGTCAGACACGAAAACCAGGCAAGTTTCCTGGGAGCATTACCGCACTCATCAGTTTCCCCAGCGAGACACCCTCTTTGGTCTTCTCCCAGGACGGTAAGCAATGGATCCACATGGCACATTTTTGGGCAGGAAGCAGTGAGCACCATAAGCCTGTCTTCTTGGTTCTTGCCCTGTCCTTGGGACGTGGCCCGTGTTCCTCTCTCGTCTCCCTGTGCCTTCAGGTGGGCTAAGCAGGATAGTCTCTTCCTCTGGGAATCCATATGGGGAAAGGCCTGAGGTTGTCCACCCGCTCTGTCTTAACCCCCAGTGGTAAGTCCCATTCGAGGGGAAAGCACCGGAGCCATCTGAGCTTCAGGTCCAAGCCCCCTTCACTAATCCAGGAATCTGTATTAAAGTTAATTATTTGATCGCTTTGGGACTCCAGTGTCCATATCTCATTCATACGGAAAAACCAGGACTGATTGGATATGATAAAGATGTCCCACAGAGCCCATCAGAGATCAAGTGGAATCCATCTCAGGCATGTCGTAGCTGATGTATGTATGATCTTTCATCGATTGCCCACATCTCCTAACACAAAGAACCCTCTTTAATATCAACAATGATCACAAATGCCCACATGAGTGTGATTGTCCTTTGGAATCTATTGATAACTCAAACAAATAAGAGCTGTGAATTCAGAAACATTTTCAGATGATTTTGTATTTGATTATACACAATGGTATCTATATTCACTTGAAAGACACTTGAACCCCATAGTAAGCACTCAATAAATACTTTACCATTGGGTGCCTGGGTGGCTCAGTTGTTTAGCGTCTGCCTTCAGCTCAGGTCATGATCCCGAGGTCCTGGGAGCCCGCGTCGGGCTCCCTGTTCAGCAGGAAGCCTGCTTCTCCTGCTTGTGTTCCTTGCTAGTGTTCCCTTTCTAAACTTTCTCTCTCTGTGTCAAAATAAATAAAATCTTTAAAAAAAAAAAACACTTCACCTATTATTAAATAAATAGTTGACTATTTAACAAGTAGATGATATACACATGATATTTGATTTTTTAGATCTAATGATGCAGTTGGTTGTACAAGACCTGCAGCTGCAAGGGCTCAGTCCTCCCCACTCCTTGCCAGGAGCCTGTATCTTACCCATAACATACAATGTACATGCTCTTAGATGTTTGAATGTCAGCGTATGGATGTGAATGTGTACATGCTGTCATTCTAAATGAGCCTGACCTTGTTTACTATTCATGACTATTGTATCAGTCAGTATTCTCCAAAGAAACAGAGTAGAGTGTGCATGCTTGTGTGTGTGTGTGTGTGTGTGTGTGTGTGTGTGTGTGTGCATGCATGTGTGGAAAGAAAGATTTAATATAAGAAATTGCCTCATGCAGCTGTGCGGGCTGATGAGCCCAAAATCCACAGGGCAAGCCAGCAGGTTGGGAACTCAGACATGAGTTGATGCTGCAATCTTGAGGCAGAATTTCTCCTTCTTGGGAAACCTTAGTTTTGTTCTTGAGGCCTTCAACTGATTGGATGTGGCCCACCCACATTTCAAGTGTAACCTCCTTTACTTAGAGTCAACTGATTGGAGATGTTAATCATATCTACAAAATGCCTTCACAGCCACACCTACATTTGGTTTGATTAAAACTGTGTCCTGTGGGGTGCCTGGGTGTCTCAGTGGGTAAAAGCCTCTGCTTTCGGCTCAGGTCATGATCCCAGGGTCCTAGGATCGAGCCCCACATCAGGCTCTCTGCTTGGCAGGGAGCCTGATTCTCCCTCTCTTTCTGCCTACTTGTGATCTCTGTCTGTCAAATAAATAAATAAATAATAAATAATTAAAAAAAAAAAAAGCTGGGTCCTATCACCTAGCCAGGTGTACACATCTAACCATTACAGACATTTTTCTCCATTTCCTTCTATGCATATAAGGTATATGTCCATCGGTATTGATAGATAAAAATATAAATATTACTTAAATTCTGTGTCTGCTCTTCTTTCTTTACTCTGTAAGTGTTTCTCAATTTGGGGACCATGAAGGAAGTAATAAAGTGTTTAAGCTACTTTCAACATTTCAAAAAGACTGGCAAATAGATCCTGTTTTTTCTGATTAAAATAGCCTTTTTTTGCTTTTTCTTGGAACTATACCTGCTCCACTTAGCAAGCTAGTTATTTCATATAAAAACAAAAATGGGTAATTTCATAAATGCATTGTATTGGAAGACCTTTTGAAACAGTTTACTGTGGGGAAATATTTATAGGTGACTTCGGTGGGGAAAATACTGGCAATAAACCAACATGTAATAAATTCAAAGAGTTTTCTGCTTTGGGTAACAGTGTCAAAGCCTTGAATAAAACTCAAAATTTAACTCAGGAGGCAGCTCCATACCCAGCATCTGTCAGTCCTGCCTCCATGAAGAAACCCTTGGGTGGGTTGCCAGGTGGCTCAGATGGTTAAGCATCCAACTCTTAATTTCAGCTCAGGCTAAGATAGTTGTGAAATCGAGCCCCTCATCAGGCTCTGGACTGGGCATGGAGCCTGGTTAAGGTTCTATCTCTCTCTTTCCCTCTGCCCTTCTCCCTCCTCCCCCTCTCCAAAAAAATAAGATAGAAGAAATCCATGGTTTTCTCAACAAAATGTGCCCATGCAGTGAACATCCAATCATGGTGTTTCTCCCTGCTTCCTTTCTTCTGACTTGTTCTGCCTCCAAAGCTGCCCAATCCATGGATCCCCATTTCTCAGTCTAGTGTCTACTCTAACTTCAGCCTCCAGCCCCAACCCCCCAGAGACCACCTTCTTCACTCTGCTCTATGCCATCACTCAATCTTTACGACAACAAGGCTGTCCATCTTCTCCATGAGGTCTTCTCGGCTCCTTCTCTGACTCCAGCTACACTGCTCTCAGCCTCCTGTCCTGCGTGTGTCGCTCACAACCTGGGCACAAGGCACTACTGGTGCATATGGTTACATAAGGGAATCTCTCACCCAGGAGCGTGGAGTAAGAAGCATCTGTACTAGGCATCCACTTCTGCACTTAGAGGGTCTGCCTCATAGCTCTGCACTCAGAGGTGCTCTCTGCCCGCCCTTTCTCACACTGGATATTTATTTTCTTTCTCTGCCCACATCACATGCACAGGGTCCTGCTTCTCACCAGCAGCCCTGTAGGCCTCTGTCCGGCCACAGTTTCGCCTTGCTCCCTGGGATGTCCATTCTCGAAGTCCCTGAAAGTGAATTCCAGAGATGGCAAGTGGTCAGTGTTTAAGCGAGACTGTCTCACACTCTAGAAATGTGTCCAGTCACTTGTAAGCAATGTGATAAGAGGCAGACAATTTTATACACCTATGTATACATACACACGCACAAACATGAGATATACATATGATATATATGTATAAATATATATCTGATATATATTTAAGAAATACATGTGAAGTAATCGTATTTAGTTTCTGAGCACTTATCCCCTGCCAGGCTCTATGGGATGAACTCTGTGTGCTTTGTCTTCACCTGAGAATTTTCATTTCCCTCCATTTCTGCTCAGAGAGTTCAGAGTGTGAGGACAGGATGTTGTGGCACAAACATACATGTGTGCATTTGGCCTATTCAATGCAGTCACCGAGGAGATTGTCTCCGCTTTCCCTTTAGTCCAGACTCACCGAGGTGTTATGCAGTCGGACAGGCAGGTGGTGGATAAGATCACAGGTTCTGATGTTCACTGCCTTGGTTTAAAGTCAACTTCCACCACGCATGAGCCAATTGACTTTCCCGGGTTCTCTTGGCCTCAGTTCCCCCATCTCATCTGTAATATGAGAATCTTCCTCCTGCAGCAGATGTGAGACAAGATAAGGAACAAGCTGCTTGCCCTGCATTACACCTGCCTGGTTTGACTGCCCTTTACACATAGCCCTGGATGAAACCTCCAGCCAATGGGATTGTCAGATTTCAACACCTGTTTCCTTTATTTATTTATTTATTTTAACAGAGAGAATTACGGAATTTACTTTTTTACTTAAATTCAATTAATTAACATACAGTGTATTATTAGTTTCAGAGGTAGACTTCGATGATTCATCAGTCTTACAGAACACCCGGTGCTCATTCCATCACATGCCTTCCTAGATGCCCATCCCCCAGTTATCCCATCCCCCACCCCAACGCCTGTTTTAGATGCCCGATGGGGTTCAGATTAGGTAGGGAGAATGTGAGTTAGTTTTTGAGATAAGAGAAGACAGGGAAGGGCCAGCACATTTGTTCTGCTTGCAGGAGAGAAGCCTAGCAGAGCGGAGCAGGACTCCATTAAGAACACGGAGAATCTGGTCTCATGAGTGAGCACAGGGCAGGCAAACAGGTGGCAAGAAGGAAGGGAGAAGCTGCCCAGCAGGAGGCAGTACAGAGCAGTGAACAGCAGAGCCAACTCTGATGCCAGAGCCCAAGTGTGAGCCCTGGCTCCTCCCCATGTGAGTGGTGTGTGCTTGGCAAATTGCACAGCGTCCTTTTGGTTCCGTTTGCCCATCTATAGAGGGGGAATGATAACACTGACCACCTGCTAGGACTGTGAGAGTCAAGTGAGATAAAGCTAAAATACTTCGATGAGTGTCTGGTTCAAAACCTGATAGCTATTTTATTACCTTCTCCGTTAGTGGCCTGTGGCTGCTGGACAAATCACCACAAACTTACTGGCTTAAAGCGACACGAACGTTTCCTCTTCTGGTTCTGGAGGTCAGGACTCTGTGATCGGTTTCATGGGCTGAAGTTAAAATATGAGAGGGCTGGTTTCTTCTGAAGGAGAACTGGCGTCCTTGCCTTTTCAGATCATAGTGGTTGCTGGGGCTTCTCAACTTGTGGCCCCTTCCTCGCATACAAAGCACATCATTCCAGTCTCTGCTCCTGCTGTCCCCCTTGTCCTCCTCTGTTAAGTACCCCTCTGCCTCCCACTGAGAAGGATGCTTATAATCACATGTAGGGCCAGCTCCAATAATCCATGTTAATGTTCCCATTTCCGGATCTTTAACCCCATGATATCTGCAAAGTGTTTCTGCTGTATAAGTAACATTCCCAGGTCCTGGGGTTAGAATGTGAATATTTTTGGCACTCATTATGCAGCTGGCCATAAATTCATATTAGTGTCAGAGCAGGCAGGTGGATAGAGTGATGGGAAATCTGAGACCCAGAATAGTCAGAGGAGTCTGGAAAGAGAACTGCCACATACCAATCAAAAGAGCTAACTACTTTCATGATACAGGTCATTGTGAGGATTGAGACACAATATCCATGCTCAAAAACTCTCAATCTTAGTATTATCATGGTGGCTCCTTACTCCTCAAAATTCCACTCTGGGTAAATGGTAGTTGTCTTCCAACATATTTTATCTCTTCATGTGTAGCAATGATTTGAGTTGAACCTACACCATCTTCAGAGTGGGCTGAAAATGGTCAAAGTGCCATAGTGGTCATGTTACCTAAGATGGTCCCATCGAAGATAAGACTTTTTTAATTATGGGAAAGGAACTACATGTGGGTGTCTTAATACATGAAGACAGCCAGCCTAAGGATAAAGCCAACACATAGGATAAGTTGGAGCTGGACCTAAGATCCTGGCAGAAGAGTGGAGCTAAATCCTTGATCAAACTATGCCTGAAGTCCTACCTCTTTACTTTGCAGTTCTATAATGCCATGTCTCCTTTATCATTAAGGTATTTGGAGTTGGATTTCCCTTCCTTGTTACCCGTTATCCTGGAGACAAGTAGATATTGCCATCTCCAGTGAGTAGGAGAGGAAACTAAGATCCAGAGAGATAGATGACTTGCCATGTGTGTATACCTGGTCCAGGGCATCATGGAGGATTCAGTGCAGGTCCGAGTAATTCTTGTTTTCCAGCCAAGTACTATGTGGCTGCAGCAACTGAATCCTCTCCCTCATTGGCTCCCCAGTATTGACAGCTGTCTGACCGTTACCAACAGAGGGTCAGATGGTGCCATCCATGGAGGAAGCCACACAGAAGAAGACAGAGCACCTGATGGAGAACACTTCTGCAAACCCCAACCCACAGCATGGACACAGGAAAAGCAAGTGACTCCAAACACTGTGCCACCTAGCATGTGTTCAGTGTCCTCCTTTCCAGGTTTTCTTTCCTCCAGAGATGACGACTGGAGAAATATTGTCCCTGTCTCTGCATAAAAGCAATCTCAGCTGCATTTTAATTCCTCCCAGTACAAGATGTGATAATAAAAGCTCAAGGAAAGTGGGACATAATTTGACCATTGCTGAGGTGTCTAGTGAGAACCATGCCTTTCTCTTAGCACATTACATACATAGGTCGTTTTGCTTCATTACCATAGGTCTGTGGGTGGCATAATTATTTTCACTGGGCTCACAGGGAAACTGAGGTACTGTCAGATTAGGTCACTTGCCCCGCTGGTAAGTGGCAGAGCCAGAGTTCAAATCCCAGGCCTGGATTACTGAACACTGCAAGTGGTTTCTACAATAGCATGTGGCCTCCTCTAAAAATATACCATGACCATTGTTTCTGGGATGTTGCCTAATGCAATGACTTCAACACCAGCCCAGGATATAATGAGAGAGAAAGTGCCAAAGACACCATGCAGGGCAATGAGCAGGCAGTCTGCAGACTGCTCGGGTGAATTCTCAGAGCACTCACAGAGGCCTGCTGGGTACAAAGGTACTTGGGAACATCTTGGGGACCAGATGGCTCAAGTGAACACCCTAAGGACGGCCATGATCTCAGACTCAGTAATTACCTTGTTCCCAAAAGAGCTCCAGAGGACAGTCATAAAAGGACCAATGACTCACGCCTGAAAAGGCACAGATACATTTTTGCTGGCCTCACAGAGGAAACTAGCCTTTGATGCTGGGGCAGGAGCTATCACTGGGAGAAAGATAGAAAAGACATGAGCATTGGGTCTTTTCTTGGCTTCAGCAATGAGCTAGCAGCCCATGCTTGGAAACTGTTCTCTAAATCATCGTTCAGACTCACCTCCCACCCACTGGCTGCAGCAAGTTATAATTTATAATGTGGGAGCAGAAGAGAATGCTTGGTCATCTCATCGCCTGCTTGCCTCCTGGGATAGAGAGCAGGCTGGCATGGTTTCCATATGGAGTTTTCAAAGGTGCTATCAATTTTAACTTCAACCAGGGAGGGCTGTTGCTGGGAAAGAATAATGTCAACAATGCAAGGGCCCCAGGAGATGTTTTGGCCCTCAACTTCAGGGGTATATCCAAGTTTCTTTACAGGGTTGAAAGGAAAGCTCCGTGTTTGAGGATGAAGACAGAGTTAGGCCAGAGGTAGAGCAGAAGTAGAGCCATTTCCAGGGCCTCTCATTTGAAATGGAAGAGAGAGCAAGGCTTGGGAGCAGTAAAACAAAAGGGGGTGGGGAGTAGAAAGTGGAGACCAAGTTGGGACTCAAAATGACCTGGGGTTTCATATATAAGCATATAAATGGCAGAGTTGGATCCTTTCAAGGTTTGGGAGGGAAAGATCCGTCCCAGTCCTCTCTCCTTCTCTGGCAGATAGCCGTCTCCTCCACCTGTGTCTTCAGATGGTCTTCCTTCTGTTCATGTCTGTGTCTAAGACCATTTCAACAGTCTACATATAGGATTACGGTCCACCCTAATGATCTCACTTGAATCTACCCTTTTAAAGACCTTGTTTCCAAATACGGTCACATTCTAAGGTACTAAGGGTTAGGACTTTGACATACAAATTCAGGCCAAGGGGCACAAGTCAGCCCACACCAGGGCCTAACTTGTACCAAGAGCCTGCATGCGAACCATATAAAGGAAGTGTTTTCCTGCAAGTTCTGGGAACCCCCAGAGGACAGTCAGTGATCCACCAGCTAGAGACTAGGAAGACTTCATGGAGGAGGTGACATGGGAACTGGGCTAGAAAGATGGAAAGTTTTCACCAGCTGGAGAGGACTGAAAGACTGAATTCTAGGTGGATGGACGTGCACCATCCTAGGACCTCTGGATATGCACCAGAGCTTGAACATATGAAAGAAGGAGCCACGTTGAACAGAATTGGGTAGGATGAGAGTGTGGGTGGAAGGACGGGGGAGATGAAGGCAAGGAGGCAATGAGAGACCCAGTTGCCACACGGGGCCTCCAGCTCAGTTAGCCATGTTAGCAGACCTGATCCTTTCTAGCTGATCCATGAACACCTCCTACTGCCAAATCCTTGAAGCCCAGAATGTCAGATCTGGAAGGGCCATGGAGGAATCCCAGTTCAAACTTCCCCTGTTACAGATGAGAAAAATGTGGGTCAGAAAAGACAAGCGATTTTTCCCAGGTTCACGGAGAGTTAATGGCACAGACCTGGCCCCGGGTCCCAGAGGGGTCACTCCTCCCTGCTCTCTACGGTATCAGGCTCGGACCCTGCAACTCAGAAAGGGCTAAGTTTTATACACGCAAGCATCTCAGGCTTCCTGGGAATGAGAAAGGGGGAAAATTCCCTTCTCCATCACCCTTCCAATCACAATAACATTATACTGGATCCTAAGAGGGGCCAGGAAAAATAAGTTACCTCCAGTGATTTATGATCCAAGAACTGAGACCACCTACCACGCTCTGGCCTGAAGCAGCTTCCACTTCAAATTTGAAAACAACCCTCTGAGTACAGCCAGTCTGCTGGCCATGTGCCTGCATAGGCCCGCGCCCTGGCATCAGAGCCCAGTAGCCTCGGCCCCCTAGCCTTGATCTCGCTGTCGTTTATGAGGTACGGGAGGTACAGACTGATTGCAGAGCAGGGCACGATTTATTTTTGGCTCTTGTTTCTGGAGGGGAATTAATCCCAGATGACGCTGCCAGGGAAGAGGGGTGGTGGCTGAGCTCTTTCCTAGGAAACTGGGGGCAGCTACTGACCCTAGAGAGAGTTCCATAGCAGAGAAGGGAAAGAACCAACCAGGACCCTGATTTGGCGTGAACCTCAGCTCACAGGTGGCATTGATCCGATGAGCCTGGGTCTGCCAGAGAGTTACAGAAAATCACACCCAGATGGAACATTAGGGGACATCTTGACCACCTCTCCTTCAAGCTGAGGCGGAGGAGGACACAGACGACTTATCCACGGTCACAGTTAGGTAAATGGCTGAACATGCTTTGAACCCAAGTCAACCAGCCCTCTGTACAGTGTTTCTCTCACTTTAACCCCCCCACCCCCTTCAAGCAAGAATGGGTAGCAAGGGTTGGGCATCCATCATCTTCTTTCCTGAAGGACAATTCAAGGTCTCCTCTCCCCTGTCCACTACCCACAACCATCCCTCCCATGGTTGCATCCTCCCCTTTGCCTGGGATGATGTTTTCAGCTACATTTCAGGTTTGGAGAGCCAGGTCAATGGCAGTGCTAGATTTCTTCACTCTGCATAAGTGAACGAGATTCACATGTCATAACTGTGGACCTGGGGAGCCCGTGAGGACTGGGAGGGGAAGGAGTGGGAGTGTGGGTGGTAGTAGAGGCCTTCAGGTCAGATGAGGCACAACGAGTTCCCAGGGTGGCCATGGAGAGAGGCAGGGTTTGGAAAATAAGAGAGGAGCTGATGCAGGAGACATGGTCAGCCTTTGAATTTGATGAAGGCTGTCCCTTTATGAAGAACTGGGGGAGGGGACAGGTGGGCATGGGTCTGGCAATCACAAGTGGGAGCCAGATTGGGGAGGGGAGGGCTTAGGCACTAAGCATTCAACCTCACTGTGCTCCCATTTACTCAACTGTCAAGATAGAGTCCTAAGGGTTATTCTGTCTTTACCGGGAGGTTGTGGGCAGGGAGTGGGAACACAGAAGCAGGAATGACATTTTTCCCTAGATCTGAACCCCTCAGCTACAGAAAAGCATTGTTGGGAGTGGCAGGATGGGAAGATGTTAGAGCAGAGGGAGACAGGAAGATGACTTAAGGACGAAGGGTTTGAGGCGGAAACGTCAGCAAACTCAAACTGTCTTGGGGAGAGATAGTTAATTCCATTCAGATGTTAGCTGGTGTTCTTATCCTATGCGTTTCAAATGATGGGTTTGACAGGCCCAATGCAGCTTTCCAGAATAAAGGTAAAATCACTCTCCTAGAAAACCAAAACAGAATTTATTTGTCTAATTGATCCCTGAGCTCTGACTGTTGCTTCTGCACCCAGCACTGCTCTTCTTGAACCACCTCCACACCCCAGGCCTCCCCCCATCTGGCCAGGCTTCTCCCTCTTTGGGGAGAGAGCTTGTCATCATCGTTATCAGCTGACCTGGGGTAGCCCCCTCCCATGCCCGTGTGCACACACACAAACTAAAACACCAGCTCAGATTCTCTTCTCCCTCTTAACGTCAGTCGGAGTGATCAGATACCGTACAGGATCAAATGTAAGCAGGAGTCAACATGTCAAGAGCCTGACTGAGCCCGTGGTGGCACCTGCAGGACCACCATTTCTCAGACAACTCATCTGCATGCCTTCAGGGGAGCTCTGAGATCCTCGGGCTAACAGCTGCAAGAACTGGTTCCAGCCTCCAAATATGGTCTTGAGCAAATCATGCCCCCTCTCTGAGCTTCCGCTTCCTGATCTGTAAACTGGAACTGTCTCTAAGATGAGGTCCCTTCCTTTTGTGACCATCTATTGTCTAAATCCTACAGCCTTTCCCTACATCCTCCCTGGAGGCTGCACAGGCATGTGGCTGGTGAAGGCCAGGGGACAATCACGGCATCCACCAGCCTCCCGAGGCACATAGGACATCTGCAAAGTACATCAAGCCCCCAGGGGACCTGCTGGGATGGGCTGAGTCACAGCCTCATCATGGATACCATGATGAACTATAAGAACCTCTTGGGAATGGGTGAGGGGTTGGGGAAGAGGACAGCTGGTGGAAAGAGCAGGAGACCTCATCCTCGCGTGATGGAAGATCCCAGGCCTTCTGAGCTGAAAATGCAATCTTGCTGCCCATCCCTATGGCACCCTTAGACTCTAGTTCCCACCACCAGCCGGCATCCCCTCCACTGCCCCAGAGCTCAGGGTCTGGTGCACAGGCCTGATAGCTAGCAAAAGGGCTTCCGTCCAAGCCAGGAGTGACCAGCCCACCCAAAGATTGCCTACTTGCCATCACCTCAAGCTTTTCAGAAATGAAAAGAGAGATGGGGCAAAGGGAGGCCCAGCAGGCTCTGCAACATTTCTGAGTTCTCAGGGGCATTGCAGTAGGTCCAGAATGACTCAGGGTTTGAAAGCGAAAGGCCAGCACAGAGCAGATTCCTGACGAATGTGGCCCAGATGTTCTGAGCGATTTATTTTTGTTAATGGAAAATGGCTGAGCTAATAACCCTCAGAAGGCGTTTCTATAGGGAGAGCTGAGGTCTGCTTTGCTTCTCTGCTCCTTATATTTACTTGTGGTTTTCTTTTAGGGAAGAAGGAAAGAAATTGGACGTAGGAAAAAACCCAAGTAACAACTTTCTGCATTTGACAGCTGGTACCAAAATCCCAAGCCTAGACATTTTTTCTGGCCTGATTTTTATCAATTTATTGAACGTTCCCCAAGATGCATGCACATCTCATTATTGTCTCATTTAACACCTGTCACAAAGAGAAAACCCAGGTCCAGCAAGATGGTGTGTTCTGCCCAGAGGCACACAGCCAGTAAAGTCAGGACAGAGAATGGAACCCCAAGTGTTAGACTCTAGATCAACCATCTTGCCACCACGGTACTCTCTGGGGAAATGACAAAGCATCTAAGGACTAAAAGGGACTTTGGAAAGTCTGCTAATTGATCTACCTGCTTTTTGTCAGCACCTCCATTTTAAGCCCTAAATTTCCTTAGAGGAAAAGCACTACTTCTTGACCGTCCCTCTCCCTAGAATTTCCTGGGCAATGAGTGATCACACAGCATTCCAGTCCTACACTCCTGGTACGGTAAAAAGTCTTTGACGCAGGCAGAACTGGATCCCCATCTAGGAGTCCCCTTCACATAAGTGACTTTGAGCAAGTTATATAAGTTCTCTGTGTTGAGCTTTCTCACCATTAGCAAGGAAGTGTTCACCCTCGCTCACTTGCTCGCTCTCTCTCTCTCTCTCAATCTCTCTCTGGAGCTGTAACTGTACATATCAAAGGGGTGTTGTGAGGACAGTTTTAGGTCAGCACTTGGCACTGAAACGGCTCTCAGTAGATAGTGGTTATTACTATGTAAGTATGAAAATGAGTGAAGAGTGAATGTGTTTCCCCCCGATCTGTGCTAAGAGAGACTCGGTGATCATCAAGGTTAAATATAAGGAAAGGCCCATATACCTCCTCTTTGGTGGGGACTGTCCTCGGTGTACTGGTCCTCCTGGGAACCGGCCACCTTGTGTTTGGAGAGCATGTCCAAAACCAGCTGCTATGGCCAACCAGATTTGTCTTGGATTCACCCTGACAACTCCCACTCTGGAGATGTCTGACATTCTTTCCTTTGTCCTGACCCTGACCAGGTTCGTAGTGAACAAGGCCGCTCTACTAATTTGCCTGATTTTTTCTTGATTGTTCTTGTTGTGGGTTATGGGTTTTTTTTAATTTTTGTTTTTGTTCTTGTTTTTGTTTTTCTTTCTCTGCAAACACTGGACCTTCCCAGGCCCTTTTAAATCTCTGTGTGTTATAGTTTCTTCTGCTCAGTCTTCCGGCTCAGTGCATATCACTTATACCCTACCGGTGCCCCAGTTTTTCTCTGGGGGAAGCTGTGTTGCAAGTAGATCCTAGGATTAACTGTGGTGTTTGCTGTTTTACAAACTAAGGTAATCAGTCAGCAAAGTAATTCACTCATTCACTCATTCACTCATTCATTCATTCATTCATTCATTCAGGTTTTTCTGCCAGGAAGCTTGTGGGGCTCATCTCTGTTCCCAGAGCTCCGACACCCTCCGTGGGACCTACCACTCACTCAGGAATGGCTGATAAGTAGTTGACTGTAAGAACTCCTGGAGTAGCTCCTGTTCTAGGGCTGCTGAGGATTCAAGGTTGAGAAAACATGGCCCTGCCCTCACTGAACGTCAGTGTAGGATGCTCATTCATGGATTCAGTCATCACCAGTGGGTGTGATGGGGCTAAACTGAGTGTCCCACGATGCCAGGCACTATGAACAAGGAGCAGTTTCTGCACTCAAGCAGACCGTTGTTAGGAAGAGGAGATGGTAAGGGAACAATTACAGTGCCAAAGGTATCTTTAGCTGGAAGATTGTGTCATCCATGAAAAATGAAAATGGGAAATAAAACCAAAGTCTCTAAAGCTCTTTTAGTGTTAGGTATTGACCTTGGCAAGACGATGGAGAGTGGGTGGTCCTTCTTGAATTAGGAGGCCCTAAACTCTACACAAGGGTTTTCCAAATCCGGTTCACTTCAAAGGTTTGAGACTAATGGGGGGCAGGGGGGAATGCACGTAGGCGCCAACTGTGAGCCAGAACTGAGTTCATATGTGAGCTCTACACTCCGTAAAGAGCACTGCAGAGACCCTCAGGGGTCCGGGAAGGTAAGACTTGGCCCAGTTCACTACAATGGCCGTCCTCTGTCCAGAAACAAAGCTTAGAACAAGAGTAGGTGTTCCCTCAACAGAACTATGGCCGGACAGATAAAAGTATGAAGCATTTGAGCTCCATAAGCAGTTGGAAGAGTCAAACCTCCGAGTTCCTTCTTCATTTAGGAAATACTTGCTGAGGGACGCCTGGGTGGCTCATTCGGTTAAGCAGCTGCCCTTGGTTCAGGTCACGATCCCAGCATCCTGGGATTCAAGTCCCACATCGGGCTCCTTGCTCGGTGGGGATCCTGCTTCTCCCTCTGCCTCTGCCTGCCACTCTGCCTGCCTGTGCTCTCTCTCTCTCTCTCTCTCTGACAAATAAATAAATAAATCTTAAAAAGAAAAAAGGAAGAAGAAGTACTTGCTGAGCACCTGTGAGTGCCAGGTACTATGTTAGGAGCTCAACATGGTGGTGAGATGGGAGTCCTTGCTATCATGAATGTCATAGGCAGATGGGGCTTCCTATGTGTGCCAGGCAAGATTCTAAACAAACCACTTACAGATGTGGAAACTGAGGCACAGAAGTTAACAAACTTGCTGCAAGATAACAGAAACTATATACTAGTCTCTATGCCCACTAACTGGCACAGAGACCCTTATAACGTCATGACTGATAAGAACACCAGGAGCATCTTTTCTTCTACTGAGGTGACTCTGGGTGAGCTCCTGAAGGCCACTCGTGGAGACTGGTCACCAGAAAGGCCAAGTCATGATTACAAGCTTAGAATTTTCAGTCCCATCCTTCCATCGTCTAGAGAGGGGAGGAGGCTAGAAACAGAGCTAATATATAATAATAATTGATCACACTTACATGAGGAAGCCCCCATAAGATCCCCAAATTATAAGGTTCAGAAGGCTTTTGGGTTGGCGAACACATCTCCACCAGCAAGGTGATGTGCCCCAACTCCATGGGGACAGAGCTCCTGTGCTCGGGACCCTCCCAGACTTCCTGTGTCTCTCTTCATCTGGCTGCTCACTTGTATCCTTTATCATTTCCTTTAATAAACTGGACAACACGAGTGTTTCCCTGCGTTCTGTGCACTGGCCTAGCTACTTAACTGGTCCCAAGGAGGGGGTCATGGGAACCTTGGCTACACAGCTGGGGAGTCAGAAGCCCAGGTGACAAGCTGGCATCTAAGTGGGGGTAAGGGGCAGTCTTGTGGGATGGAGCCCCTCACCCATGGGATCTGACTCTGACTCCTGGGGAGGAGTGTTAGAACTGGGTTGAATTATAGAACACCCGGCCTGTGTCAGGAAGAATCGCTGGTTAAATTACATTATGGTGGTCAGAGATACAAAGCTCTGGTGAGTAATAAAGACACAGAGGGAAGATATGGAAGGAGAAATCTGGGTGCTTCCTTTCTCCGCACCCGGTGGTGCCCAGCCAGGAAAGGAGGCACTGGATTTGAGAGGCACGTCTGCTGTAGCCCATCCCCCACAGGCCAAAGACAAGAGGTCTGCACTGAAAGCCGAGAGCCACCTCAACGAAAACTGGGAGTGGGGTGATCATGGCAGGAGAGGAAAGCCCAGGCAAGGGGAGCACTGAGCACGGCTGGGGCAGGCTTCAGCGAAGGGACTAGGAAGCTGGACATAAGGGGTGGAAGCCCCAGTGAGGGCAGAGGCCCCAAAGATGGAAAAGGGCATCAGGGCCAAGCAAGAGGAGCCCAGGGAAGGGGACGTGGCGGGAGGCAGGTGGCCCATAGAGGCTGCGGCAGATCACATGGGGCCTGGAGGTAAAACCAGGAGCCTACAGTCTGGACAGAGAGGAGTCACTGAAGCCTGACTCACCAGGTGTCACAAGCCTGGGCCTGATTCAAGCCTGTGGGTCAGGTGGGGAACCCCAAAGAGGTGGAGAGGCACTGGCGTGACGACAGATCCTGGGTTCACGCCCTAAGGGCTTCATCCATCCTCTCCGGGTCTTGCTTTCCTCCATGTATGAGGAAGAGATAATAATACCTCCCCTCTAAACCTGCAGGGAGGATGTAAGGAGAAATGAAATGTAAAGTGCTTAAAAGAGCGCCAGGCATGCAGTCAGCAGTCTGCAAATGTTAGCTCTCACAGCCCGTCCCCACCTTCGCTTCCTGTTAACTACGGCTTATGGAGAACACCCGTCGCGGGCCCTGCAATTAAAAGTAATGCACACTCAGTGCAGGCAACTGGGAAGGCACAGAAAAGCACCAAGAAAAAGGAAAACAATTATTCATGTTTACACGTTAAGAGAGAACAATCGCTAATACTTTGCGGTTTTGTCATTTCTTTTCGTCAATGCAGCCTCGTACAAGGTGCAGAGATTGTAATTATGTTTCCATACAGTCCCATAGGCTGCTTTTCAACATATTAGCTGTTGCGGTGAGTAAACTCTGAGATGGTTTGGGGGGCATGCTGGATGCTTATTAGGGGTCAGCCCCTGTGGTGGGGGCAGGGTTGGGCACAGCAGTCAAGCTTTAGTGCAGGTGTGAAGTTTATATATAAATATATGGTACACACTGGATACACACATACATACATACGTGCGTACATGGAGAGAGATAGAGGGAGGGATTCTAACAGGAAACATGACATCTCTGGTTGCGAGAACAGTTATTCACTCCGAGCATATTAGGACCCTTTCCCGTTCTCGAATCTCTCCCCGCCCAGGATCATGTCAAGAGAGCCAGACGTTACCCCGCGCATTCATCAGAACTGCTACCATTGATTACAACTCCATAATCATGACAGTCAGAGCTTATATGAAGGGACTGACATGTCTGCCCATTCTCTCCTCAGGGAAACGGAGATCTTTACTCTGGAATAGAACTATATGTTTCTGCAGAACACAAGGCATCTCCAGGTTTTTTACCCAAGAATGTGAACACGTGGCTTTAGGAGCATAAGTCTCTAAATCACTTTGGAACAATACACTATCTCTAAGTTCCAAGGCATTGAGCAATTCTTGGTTAAAAGTCAGCCTTCAACCAACTTCGCCAGTGCTCTTGGCTCAAAAATCACAGACCATGCAGAAAATACGAAAATATTCTTGGAGAATTGTCTCCCAGTACCCTTAATACAACCTGGCCAACATCCTGGGGAGCACTGGAACATAAATGATGCAGCAGAACGTTCTGCACTGGGTAAAAATGGCCAGGCTTTTATACCCCTCCTTCAAAGAGTCCCTGGATGGGGATGTGCCATTGGCCAAACGTGCTCTCTACAGTGGACACAAACTCTGAAGGAGCAAAAGGACCTGGTAGCAAGCCCTTCCTTGGACTTGGATCTGAGTGGCACATCTCCACGTCTACCCCTGCAATGCCCTGTGAATGCTTCTCAACTCTGACTCTTAGTGGTCCCACGGCATTCCAACATTTCGATTACCTTAATTGATGAACACCCCATTAGTGAGCGTTAGGTTGTTGGGAACTTGCTGCTGTTCTAAATTGTGCTTCCATGAATACCTTAGTAGATGGCATCTTTGTATCCTTCCTTAAGTTCTTTCCTTGGGACAGATTCCTAAAGGTGGAATTCTGGGGCAGGGTGCTTGGATATTTCTAAGGCTTTTCATACGTTCTACCAAACTGGCCTCCGTCAAGGCTATGCCAATTTGTGCTCCCCTACGGCGGCTGAGCCTGTGTGCGTCCCTGAGTCCTGCTGACATTGATTACCATTACTCATTTATGTCACTGTAGGCCCACTTTTGATTTATTTCCATTTTTTAAATAGTGTGGGTAAACATTTCTTCACATGCTGTTTGACCATTTTGACTTCTTGGTTTCTGAACTGCTTGTATACATTCGGGCTTCATTTTTCTAATGGAGCATTTTTCTTTTCTGTATTGATTTGAAAGACCTCTTAAGCCCATCAGCCCAGTCTCCTATCATCTAGGCTGCCATTATTTTTCCCAGTTTACTGTTTGCCTTTTTATCTTGTTTATAGTGTTTTGGGCATGCATCTGTTTCATAGTTCCTTAGAGCCAAGTCTTCCATCTTTGGCATCTTAGATTCCGTCCTTGTCATTCTGTTTGCAAAACTTGATTCGCTTTATAATCTAGATGCAGGACCGTGATTTTTCCCTATTGCATTTGACCCAGTTAATGTCGGTTCACCGCTACAGCCTGACAGGATCTTTTAGAATCCTGATTATGTCACCCAGCATCTAAGCGCTCCCTCCCAGCTTTGAGTCCAATGCAAATTTGATCAGCACTCTTTCTGTGATTTCATCCAAGTTTCCCATCACCCCTTTTACATTGCTCTAATGATGTTCATTCAACTTGCCTGAAATGGAGCCAAATAGGGGCCTTCTCTATCACCAGTGCAGCAGCCAACTGGCACCAGGACACTGCCGTGGGGGAGGAGATGGTCTCTGCCAACTGGACGCATGGCCGGGTCCAAGATGCCTCTTTGGATCAGTGTTTTCACAGCATCTGTCACCCTTAGAACCATCACCTCATGGTCGTAATCGTTTATTTAGATGTTCTCCTCCCTCAGGCATATCTGTCTTCTTCCTTTCTTAGCCAAGCAAACTCTTGCGGAATGACAAGGGACATAAATATGTAGAAAAAATCATGTATTAGATGAAAATGATTTGGCAGGGAATAGCATTGCAAACTGTCCAGGATCATGTTAGAAACTTAATTCATTTCCTGGGAATAATGGACAAGACATTCGAGATCACCTGGTCTCTAGCTTCCCACATTTTCCCTAAGATCGTTATCAAATCACGAGGGTTAATTATAACCAGCATTTATAGAGACCACCTGGGAGTCAGGTAATTTTCTTACATAACCACTAATCCTTTAAAACACACACACACACACACACACACACACACACACACACACACAGCTAGAAGAGTGTCATTATCTCCCCTCAAGTACAAGGAAACAGAGGCTCAGAGAACTCAAGATATTAATCAAAAATCACACAGTTGGAACATGTTAGAGCCTGGATTTGAACTTGTATCTCATACCAGACTGTCTCCCTGTCTGATGTCAATGATCCTGCATTCTTTGAATGCCATCAGGAATGGGAACCCACTCCTGAAGATGATTCCAGGAGTACCCTAGGAGAATAATCATGGTTACTGTCCTGAATTTCCCTCTTTGTATCTTCTTCCCCTTGAAGACACACAAAACTGATCTTCTCACCCTTCCCACCCAACATAGGTCTTCGAATGATCATATTCTCCCTGTCATCTCTTCTCAGATCTGTCAACAGTTCCACATGTGAGAGAGTTGGGAGACCCTTCAGCTGATGTTGCTCCAATTTTTCCCTGTCCGGCATGTTGTCCACAGCTGAATGCCATGCTCCAAATGGGGTCTAATGACAACAGGACTCTACCCCTGGTGACCTGCCCACCAGGTTCTCTCCTTCTCTTTCAGGAAGCCATGGGAAGAAGAGCCTCCTTTCCTCGCTGCCCATACCCTACTTTCTTTCACTCCATTCTCCAGGGAGGAGTTTTGATGTAGATGTTTGCCTCTTATACTGACCCTAGTCTGGCCTCTGAATCTTTTTTCTGCTGTATGATTTTTTAAATCATTTTTTCAATTTATTTTCAGCATAACAGTATTCATTGTTTTTGTACCACACCCAGTGCTCCATGCAGTCTGTGCCCTCTCTAATACCCACCACCTGGTTCCCCCAACCTCCCATCCCCCCACCTCTTCAAACTCTTCAGATTGTTTTTCAGAGTCCATAGTCTCTCATTGTTCACCTCCCTTTCCAATTTCCCCCAACTGCCTTCTCCTAACTCCCCATGTCCTCCATGCTATTTGTTATGCTCCACAAATAAGTGAAACCATATGATAATTGACTCTCTCTGCTTGACTTATTTCACTCAGCATAATCTCTTCCAGTCCCGTCCATGTTGCTACAAAAGTTGGGTATTCATCCTTTCTGATGGAGGCATAATACTCCATAGTGTATATGGACCACATCTTCCTTATCCATTTGTCCATTGAAGGGCATCTTTGTTCTTTCCACAGTTTGGCAACCGTGGCCATTGCTGCTATAAACATTGGGGTACAGATGGCCCTTTTTTTCACTACATCTGTATCTTTGGGGTAAATACCCAGTATTGCAATTGCAGGGTCATAGGGAAGTTCTATGTTTAATTTCTTGAGGAATCTCCACACTGTTCTCCAAAGAGGCTGCACCAACTTGCATTCCCAACAACAGTGTAAGAGGGTTCCCCTTTCTCCACATCCCCTCCAACACATGTTGTTTCCTGTCTTGCTAATTTTGGCCATTCTAACTGGTGTAAGGTGGTATCTCAATGTGGTTTTAATTTGAATCTCCCTGATGGCTAGTGATGATGAACATTTTTTCATGTGTCTGAGACACATGAAATGCTGTATGACTTTTTCATACTTACTTTTGAATCAAGCTCCTGTCCTTGCTTGACCAAACTTCTCTCACTCCCCAGCCATACTGGAGTTCTTTCCTACACTTCTTGAATATTCAGCTATGGATATGCAGCCCTGGCCTCTTGATGCTCAGAGGGTGAGATGTGGGAAGCTCAGAATTCCTGAGCAGGGCTCCGAAGGTGGGGACTTTCTAGCACAGAACCAGCCAGGGTCCTCTCAAGAGTGTCTGGGCAAGGGCTGACTTCTCTCTTCTCACTGCATCTTGAAAGGATTCATAAAGGAGAGCTGGAAAGGTGACTCCCAAAAGCAAGGAGGTAGGAGTAGGGCACAGTCCTTCAATGGTCCTGTCTCATTTTCTAGTTACTGAACTCTATCTTTTCTTTTCAGCCTGAGCTCAAGTGCTCATTTCCCTCATTCCTGCTCTGAGGATACTATTACCTTTCTCATGGGCTTATTGTGAAAATTAAATGATATAATGACTAGAAAGCACTCAGAACAATAAGTGCCCTACAAATGGTGGTTATTATTACTTTCAGCCCAACACTAGATTTAATTATTTCAATTAACAGAGCACCAGGCAGTATATGAGAATGACATTCTTCCTTTCCCCCCCTCCTCTTGCTTTACAGCTTTCTCATACATCATCTCATCTGAGGCTCATTATAACCCTGAAGGAGAGAGCACAGCAGCTCTTTACTGACCTTCACATAATGAGGAGGCAATGAAGACTTGAATGAATGAAAGCATAGTGCCAGAATTTGTCCATGATGTTCTATCACCACTTTCTCTCCCACCATACCATTTTGATTTTAATGAAAGCTGTGGATGACAACAAGGATTGACTGGGTCTTAACTTCTGTCTGACAGTCCCTATTTTTTTCTCATTCTTTCTTTACCTCCCAGACGAGGCCTCAGCAATGGTCTCCAGTCTGAGGCTGAGGCTTCTTCCGGTGCCTGAGTAGGTCATGAAAATAGCAGGAAGTTACATAAGTCCATAAGTGGTTTCTGCATTCATCCCAGCTCTCAGCTCTGGATGCCCACCTTTCAGGAAGAACTGTGAAGGATCTGGAATTTTATCCTACCTGAAATCTGACAGGTTAACCTACTATAATTCATGCATGCTGGCAGAAAATGAGACATTCTTGATCAGATACAAAGGACGGCTTGTAACTCACAACAGTAGCCATGGAGAGAATATCATCTTCAGCGTTGGTGCCCTGAACCCCAGTTCCCATAAGGCAATGCAATGAGGGCCAGGTAACTCCTGTACACTCAGGAATCCCAAGTTTAAGAAATTCTAGTCTTTCAAAGGAGCTATCAGCAAATCTTCCCAAATTTGCCCTGGAGAGAGACATTACCGGTCAACAAACAGATCTGCCCTCTGCCCGAGAAGGAGGCACTATCTCTACATTCCAAAGCTCTCTGTTGTACAAACATCATTGGAAGGATAACTGGCAACAAAATTCTCAGTGCCTCTGCCCACAAGATGTGCAGAAACTTGAAAGACCCTTGGAAAACTGACTCCCATTACCTTGTCTCCCCACCTCTGTGGTCTGTCCAGTGATTCTAGTCATAAGTTCTGGAACACTCTCAATAACCATGTCCTTCCTGGTCTCATCAGGATGACGTTATGAAGTCAAAAGCCAGGAGATTTTTGGAAGATGAATGTGCCTTCTGCTGTGTGCTGGCACTCTGGACACGGGCAACTTGCCTGGCTGCTGGAGGAAAGATGAAGTGCAATCCAAAGTTTTGAAACCAGTATGGGTAGGAGTATGAAATGGGAGATGGATTGGAGGAGACACTGGCATGATTTGTATAATGATATCCTAACCCATTTCTCTAATGACGAAAGTTAATGAGTCCCTAATAATGAATGTTAATGAACCACAAAGCATGCGCAGTTAACCAATGTGGGTTTTCATGATGTTTGTGTTTTTTGTTTGTTTGTTTGTTTGTTTTTTAAAGATTTTATTTATTTATTTGATAGAGATCACAAGTAGGCAGAGAGGCAGGCAGAGAGAGAGAGAGAAAGGAGGAAGCAGGCTCCCCGCCAAGCAGAGAGCCCGATGCGGGGCTCGATCCCAGGACCCTGGGATCATGACCTGAGCCAAAGGCAGAGGCTTTAACCCACTGAGCCACCCAGGCGCCCCGATGTTTGTGTTTTTCATTTGAAGTTTATGAATACAGTTAGGCAAGGACAGAGCTGGCTCAGATCCAGGAAAAGTTCACACCAGTTGAGCTGACCTCTTGCTTCTATAGCTTATCAAAACATCCCTCCATTCTTTTACCCATTAGACGAAGACGTATTGATGCATTTCCTATGTCCTGGGTTTTTAAGCTGAAACACTGAATGCCAAGATGCAGACAGTTCAAACTGTTAGCCTTACTGCACTGAAATGACCTGGCATGAAGTTCCTACTGCTCTGCCAGAGCTTTGCAAGCACGTATACACTCTTTTCTCTAGCAATTCCATGTCTAGTGATTTATCCTATGGAAAGAATGAGAGATTAACAAAATGGCTTTTCTGAGGATTAAATAAACTAATACAAACAAAGTGCTAAGAACAGTATCTGGCTCAGTATATTTCATTTAAATGTTCAGTTCAGTTTTACTTATAAATGAATAGAAGTTAGATAACCTAAATATCCAACAATAAAGGATTCTTTAAAATGCACCTAAAATGAAGTATAGTGTGGATATTAAAACCATACTATACTGGGTTCTGCTTATGTTTAGGATGTAGAAGTTCACAAAAGACTATTGCAGTAGCTATAACAATAAACACAATAAACTGAAAAAAAAAACACATATATCTAGGAATAAATTAACAGATGTGCCCACCCCTACAAACTGAAAACTACAAAATATTGCTGAGATTAATTAAAAACAAAAAAGACCTTTTAAAAATGATATATTGTATAAATGTTCTAAAATATTTACTTTTGTTAAGATGTAAATTCTCCCCAAAGTGATCTATAGATTCAATGACCTTCCAAGCAAAATCTCAAAAGGTAAACAGTTAAGAAGCTGATTCTGAAATGTAGATGGAAATGGAAAGAACTCAGAACAGCCAACATAATCTTAAGAACAGAGATGGAAGACTCACATTAACATATTTCAAGCTATAATATAAAGCTGCAGGAGTTAAGACAATGGTTCATTATGAGTAGACAAATAAACCCATATAAATGAACAGGGAGTCCACAAATAGGTCAACATATATCTGATGACTGGTTCTTTGACCAAGGTACCAGTATAAGCCAAGAAAGAAAGGAAAGTCTTTTCAATAAATGGCACTGGAACAACTGAATATATGTGTGCAATGAGCCTTGATCTCTGTCTCACACCATAAACAAACATTAATTCAAGATGAATCATAGACATATATATGAAAACTAAACCATTACACTCCTTCATGAAAATGTGAGAAAATGTCTTCTTAAACTTGATGTAAACAAAGACATCTTCAGCTATACAGGAAATAACCATGAAAACTTGGTAAGTAGGACTTTATCTAAATTAAAATTCTGTTCATCTAAAGACATTGGTAAGAAAATCATAAGGCAAGGTAAAGACCAGGAGAAAATGTCATAATACATGTATCTTATGAAGCACTTATACCCAGACTATGTAAAAATTGTTATAAATTATGATAGTAAGAGACAGATGTCCCAGTTTTTAAAATGGGCAAAAGACTTGACGAGGCACTTCATGAAAGAAGATAGTTAAGTAGACAGTAAGAATCTGAAAAGATACTTAATTTTATTGTTGCTAAAGAAATGGAAATTGAAAACCATAACCAAAGACTATCTACCAAACACCTGAAATTAAAAAGATGAACAAGACCATGTTGGCAAGCATGTGGGTAAAGGGGGAAATCTTCATACTGGTGGGAGTATAAATTGGGAGAACCACTTAGGAAAAATGTTTGGCAGTTTCCAAAGAACTTAAACATATACCTACCCTGTGGCACAGCAATCCAAGAGTATATATACACAAGTGCATTTTTCCATAAAAAAGCTTTGTACAGAACTGTTCATAGTTCATGTTATGGACTTAAAGTTTGTATCCCCTCAAAATTCCTGTATTGAAACCCTACCCCTCAATGTGATGGAAGATGGGGCCTTTGGGAGGTGATTAGAGTTAGATGAGGTCATGAGGGTAGGGGCCTCATGATTGAATTAGTGCCTTTATAAGAATCAGGAGAGAGCTTGCTTCCTCTCTTTGTTCCCTACAATATGAGGCTACAATAAGAAGTTGGCAATCTGCAGTGAGGAAGAGGGTTCTCACAAAGCATCAACTCTTTTATTTTTGTAAAGATTTATTTATTTACTTGTAGAGAGAGAGAGAAGAGTGGGAGAGGCGCAGAGGACGAGAATCTCAAGCAGACTTCCTGCTGAGTGAGGAGCCCTACCAACAGGGGGCTCGATCTCATGACCCTGAGATCATGACCTGAGCCCAAATCAAGAGTCGGACACACAACCGACTGAACCACCCAGGTGTCCTGCATCAGCTTTTTTTTTTTTTTTAAGGGCACTGGGTGCATGCAACAACAAGATTAATCTCAAAAACAGTATGTTGAGCAAAAGAAGAGAGACACTCAAGAGTATATATGACATGTTTCCATTTAAATGAAGTGGAAGAACAGGGGAGAATAGTGATAGAAACAAATGTCTTAGTTAAGGTGGGGGCTAGGGGACAAGGAGTAGATTAATCAGAAAGTGGCATGAGGAAATTTTCTAGGGTGATAGAAATGTTCTATATCTTGTTATGATTTGTAGACACATGAATATATATATGTATATATATATATATATGATACATGTTGTAAGTCATTGAGTTATAAACTAAAGATTTGTTCATTGTACTATATGTAAATCATATTTCAATAAAGTGCTGAAAAAGAACGTGTAGTTATGGCATGGGAACATGCACGTGACATATTATTAAATAAAAAAGAAAGCTCCTATGTAATAGTACACAGTATGATTTCAATTTTGTAAAACACCCAAAGAAAACCTGACATGTCTCTATGTGTATGTAGCAGGATGAGGGTTTCTTTTTTTCCTCATCTAGATCTTTTCCTTTGCATCCTCATCACCTGAGGCCTCCTTTGGTAACTCAGTGAGGAGACAGGATATTTTACTAACATAAGAATATCTCAGTGTGATGCTCTCAGAGGGATTTTCAATGCCAAAGAGAACAGTTTTCTCCTCTGGTAGATGTTCTACCTTAAAAATCTGAAAGATCAGAAAGCCCTCTCACACAAGGAGGGGAGGGAGAGAGAAGAGAAGATAGAGAGAGAGGAGAAACAATAGGGGACTATATGAGGAGGGGACAGCAGCAAAAGAGGGGTTCCTGTCCCCTGATCCCCTTCCAAGCCAGACAGCACAGATTACAAAATGACACCTGGCAAAGAGTCACAAATGCCTCGTCTTCTGGACTCCACATTTGTTTCTGATGGGTTACCGTTTCAACTATTTTTCTTGCTGGTAATGAGCTGTCCCTGTGGGCCTTTCCAGAAATGTTATGGATAACTGAAGAATAACAAAAGCATGGGGGAAATGTCTGGAAACTCGGGGACCAACTTGTTGTTAAAAACAGGACAACAGGGACACTTGGTTGGCTCAGTCAGTTCAGTATCTGACTCTTGATCTCACCTCAGGTCTTGATCTCAGGGTCATGAGTTCAAGTCCCACATTGGGCTCCATACTGGGCATGGAGCCTACTTAAAACACACACACACACACACACACAGAGGACAACAGAACTTCCAGTTATGAAATAGATTAATCACAGGGATGGAAAGTACAGCATAAGAAACAAAGCCAATAATATTGTAATAACTCTGGGAGGTGACAGATGGTGAGCCCACTTATTGTAGTGAGCATTCAATAGTGTATAGAATTGTCACATCACTATGTTGTACACCTGAAACTAATACAACATTGTACATCAGCTGTATTTCAATTAAAACAAACAAATAATAAAACAACAGGCCCAAAATGCAGTCGCTTACGTTAAGCCTCACATCACCAAACTGACATTTAACTTAATTACAGTTTCTGCTCTCCCGGAAATGAAACCTGAAACCAGCACTATTAGGTGATCTGCATGGTAGATCCCTGCCCTCCCCGAAATTTAGGAGAGTAACCTTGCAATGACCAACCCATGTTTTTGCCTAGTGTAACTTCCTCATTCCCGCTCCGATCTGCCTATAAGTCTTCCATTTTGTATAGCTCCTCCGAGCTCCTTTCTGTTACTGGATTGGATGCCGCCCAATTCAGGAATCATCGAATAAAGCCAATAAGATCTTTACAACTTACTCAGTTAAATTTTTTTGACACAGTCAGTATTCTAATATGCACCAGAAGAGCCTGCACTATGTGCACACTCCATGGAAGCAGGAGGAGACTAGGGGTGACCTTGGTAATCCTGGCTTGCTTCCCACTCTTCACCGACTGCCCTTTTACTCCTTTTTTTTTTAAGATTTTATTTACTTATTTGGCAGAGAGAGAAATCATAAGTAGGCAGAGAGGCGGCGAGGGAAGCAGGCTCCCTGCTGAGCAGAAAGCCCGATGCAAGGCTCCATCCCAGGACCCTGAGATCCTTACTTGAGCTGAAGGTAGAGGCCCAACCCACTGAGCCACCCAGGCTCAGCCCCCAACTGCCCTTTTTAAAAACAGCCCAAGAAGATTGTCATCAAGAGGGCTTCTCATACTGTAATGTGAGTACAAATCACCTGAAGATCTTGTTAAAATGCAGATTCAAATTAAGTTGAGCTGGGATGAGTCCTGAGAGTCTACATTTCTAATAAGCTCCAAGGTGATAGCCATGCTTCTGGTCCCTGGACCATACTTGGAGCAATGAAGCTAGACCAGACTACCGGTTCTCCACTCTGGCTTCATATTTGAATCACCTGCACACTTTTCAAAAACTGACGCCAAAGACTCCCTTAATTTTAGGATCTAATTAAAGAGCATATATGTATATCTGACATCCGATTTGTGTCCATAATATATAATGAACTCCTACAACTCCATAATTAGAAGACAAACAGACTAATTTTTTATAAAAATTTTATTTATTTGACAGAGAGATAGACCCAGAGAGCATAAGTAGGGGGAATGATAGAGGGAAAAGGAGAAGCAGGCTCCCCACTGACCAGGGAACCCGATGCAAGGCTCAATTCCAGGACCCCAGGATCATGACCTGAGCTGAAGGCAAACGCTTAACTGACTGAGCCACCCAGGCACCCCATCACACCAGTTTTTTCAATAGGCAAAAGACTAGTTGGGAAAAGCACACTTGATGGTCCAGGTCTGAAGTGGTCATCTGTAATCTTAATCTGTAATCCAAAACCCAGAAAGATCTAGCAGTAGAAAGAATGGGGAGAGAATAATCCCAGAAGAGGGAAGGAGCCAAAGAGGTGAATGAGTTTGGTGTGTTAGCAGAGAGGGAGGAGATGGCACGAGACCAGTTAGGGTCTGTAACCCAGAGTCCAAATGATCTGAACACAGTTTGATGTGTCTTTGTAAACCATCATTCTCTCTACTGTGCAGAGAATAGAAGATGTAAGAGTGGAGAAGGGGGATGGTTTGAAAAGCTGTAGCAGGAGAACACATGAGAGGATCTGTAGGTTGGGTTCAGTGGAGCGGAGGGAAAATGAATGTGTAGAGGTTGATGGGATACCCATGAGGAGGTGACCAGTTACACAGGTCTGGGTTGGACACAGAGTAAGCCATTGGACACAGTTTCTTTTACTCATTCTTCCAACAGCTATTAAGTTATTGCTCTGTTGCAGGCACAGAGATAGGAAGTGACATGGTGGTTAACCAGGCAGTTGTGGTCCTTGCTCTGACTGAGTTTCCATCAGGAAAGAGATGACTAAGCAGAGCCTAGAGAGTTCAATGTTAAACAACCTATTATACAAAAAATTATTGAATGTCCTTTGTGATAAATGGTAACATATTCAGAAGTACACAGCCTGAAGGCATGATAAGGGATTTGATCTACTCTGGGATATCAGGGAAGGCCTTTTTTGCCCAAAGTGTGGCTTTGAACTGAGCTGGGTAATATTAATCAGGTGAGAAAGATGGGATGAAGAGTCCAGTCTGTACCAAGTCTCTGAAATGGGATTCAGCATCCCTTGTTTTAGAACCTAAGATAAGGGCAGAGAACGAAGGGGAGAACCCACTTGAGAGTGGCTGACATTCTCCAGGGGAGCATGTTGATTGGGAAGAGCAAAAACAAACTTTTTGATATTGTATCATGAACAACGTCAACCGTTGGGAGATCTGTATAACTCAGTGAGCCAATATTCTCCAAATAACCAATGCATGTTGTTCAAAACCACACCTGGGTAAAAGATCCATTCAAAGTATGAGATAGACCAGTAGATTTCAGTGAAAGAGAATACAAAAAAGATTTTAACTGCAAGGTAGCTGAGTTTTCTGTGTTCTTTGCACACTGGTGAGGATATGGCTTTAAATTGTTAAATCTGGGCAATGTTTAATTAACTGTCCCAAATTTTATGCTATGTTTAGGGCCAAGATGGCAATTTTGGAGGAGCTAAATATGGATCCACTAGACTTCTTCACAAACTCAAGAGTCACACTCTGTGATGCAGTCCCAAGTTGAATCCAGACTGTTCAATAACATGTGAGGGATAAACCTGTCCTCAGAGGTCATTTCTTAGGCCAAAACAACTCTACAGTGAGATCCCACTGAAACTGTCACTGGGGTATAGGACTGTGCCAGGGGTCAGCTGGTACCCACCAGGATGGCTGTACCAGTTGGTAATGGCTAACATCTGTTTCAAATGGCAAAAATCCGAGTCGTGTAGGTTTTATTCATTTAGTCAATGAATATTTACCGAGCTCCTAGTGTGTGCCAGGCAAGGACAGATTTGCTATGAAGCTAATCAACTGTAACCTTTGGGTCTCCTCACTTGTGGGGGTCCCTCCAAGGATTCATACAGTCATTGGTGTTTATGAAGTACACCAAGTACAATGTTTTACCCATAATTGGTTAAGACCACTGTCTCTCCAGTCTAGCCTTCTCTCATTCGTACTTTCCCTCATGTTGATTGTTCTGGGAGTAGTTGCATCATTTGGGGAATTCAGCTTAAGTTAAGATGTGGATTCACTCAGTGTGAGCTTACTGGAATATACTTATGTGGTTGCAGTCACTTCCATGGGTGATTACATTATTGTTAGCTATGCCAAAGAAGAATGACTTTTAAAAATACTCTTAATGCCCACTATGCCAACCCACCAAGATTCATGAGACAAATAATGTTCAGAACCAGAAACTGTTTATTGAGAGACACAACCATCTTTAATATGGGATGGTCTTTCCAATATCCTGTAATTTTGATGCCAGTCAATGAGACATGGTACCTGGCATCAAAAACATAGAATATTGAACAAAAAATGGGTACAAAAGGACTTAGTGGAAAATACTTCCTAATTTTATACCTCGCACACAAAAGAAATTTGATTGAGCTCTTCTGAGCTTTGACATTGGCAGTAGCAATTGTGAAGCCAGAAGGAACTTTCCCGAAATAGCATCAATAATAAAGCAAATTTCAACCATACTGGAAAAAAGACTGAATTGTCTTTGTGTTCTCCATATAAAAAGTATTACAGACTTCTCTACTTCTATGAGTGACTGAGAAATATGCTGAACTCTTTCACTCTGGCAGCAAACTTGTGTATTTTTCCTTGTGGTCTCATCAAATTTAACTTTATATGTATTTGAGACAATGTTAGTAAGTATATACAAATTTGGAACTGTTGTATCTTCCTGGAAAGTTGAACCTATTTTTATTACAGAATGTTCTTTTTTACATCTTTCAATCCTTGGTCTTGAAGCTGTTCAGTCTGATATGAATTTGACGATGATACCACCTTTCTTTCTAGTTTTCGTTCTTTTGTTATAATTGCTCTATAGAGAGCCTTATGTTTTAGATATGACTTTTTTAACAATCATATGCTTGAGATTTCTTTTTTAAAAATCCATTATGACAATCTGTGTTTTTTAAAGGAACATTTATTCTATTGACATTTAGTGTGATTACCCATATATTCAGACTTTAACTTACCATTTTAATACTTTCTATTCATTTTCCTATTATATTCTTTCTTTTTTTTTCTTTCTTGCCTTCACTAAGATTACTAAAAAAATTTTTATTATCACATATCCTTCATATCCCCATCTATTAGCATGGAAGTCACATTCACCTTTATAAGTATTCCAGTGACTCCAGTATGCATCCTGGATTTATCTAAATCAAACATTATGCACTTGCTGGACAATGCAAAGTTCTTATTCTTATCTACATTGTTATTGTGTATTTTAAATATGTGTGTATGCATAATTTTAATTATGCATGGAAGGGGTAATTTTCCTTTTATTTGAAGAAAATTTTTGCAAATTTATTCTTGTGTGATTGCTACACTCTTTCAGTTTTTCTGAAAAATTTTTATTTTGCCTTCATTATTATGAGATATTTTCAATGGGTATAGTAGACTTGGTTGGCAGATTGACATTTTTTCAGCCCTTAGACACTCTCAATTCTTTGTCTCTAGCTTCGTTGTTCCTGTTGATAAGTTGGCTGTCAGTCTTATTTTTGCTCTTTTGAAGGTTACAGGGCCCTCGTCCAGCTGCCCTTAAGATTTCATCTTTTATTTGATTTTGAGCAATATTGCTGTAAAGTATCTGAGTTATTTTCCTTGATATCTATCCTGTTTAGGTTTGTAGAGCTTCTTGACTCCATGGTCTGATGTCTTTCATAAATTTGAAATATCCATCATTGTCTCTTCAAATATTATACCCTTTGTTTGAATTAGGGCTCCAATTCTGTATCAGTTAGTTCTCACAAAGTTTCATTTATGTCTCTTACTTCCAATTTTTTTCATCCTTGCTTCCTCTCATTTCATTCTGAATGTTTTCTTCTGAGCAATCTTCTAGTTTACCATTTCTGTCTTTAGTTGCCAAATGCACTGCTTAACTCCTTCCACAGAGTTCTTAATTTTATTTGTTAAATTTTCCAGTTTTAGAATTTTCATTTAGTTTCCATATAGTTTTCTGCTTTCTATTGGTATACTCAACTATGTCTCTTAGCCTTCCAAGTATGATGAATGTGGCAATTTAAAAGTCAGCTGTGGATCTGTTCTTTCTCTTGCTTTTGTTGGTTTTCATTCATATGGTTTTGTCTCCTTGTATGTCTATTTGGTTTTTATTGCATTCAAGACATAGTTCTTATAAAAATATTTATTAAATAAATGTGAGGCCCAAGATGAGTCCACCGACCTCCAGAGAGAACCTGTTTGCTATTTCTAGGAACTTGGAGACACTAGTGCTCCAGGATCACCTAAATCCAATCCAAGAAACTGAAACATTTCCAAGTTGAATCCCTAATCTCTGAGAGGGCCTAATTCTGATTCATCCATACTCCATTCAGTGTCCCACCCAAAGTTAAGGATATTCACTGGGATCCCCTCCTAATTTTCCTTGAGAGACAAAGTGCTATTGCCCTAAAACTCTTTAACCTCTGTCTCTAAAACTGACACACTTCCCTGGAGGAAAAAGTAGACCTGGATACTGAGATCATTTCCCTGGGCTGCTATCCTTCACTGGGTAGTGTGGCATGGTGACTTTGTTTGCTAGCTTGTCAGCAATCTGGTGTCTTTAAGAAGATTTTTTAAAATATTCTGTCCAGATTTTCTAGCTGTTTTAAGTAGAATCATTGATCATTGATACCTAGTCTGTTATTATGTCAAATTTAGTCTTCCTAAAAAGTGTATTTTCTGTCATTTAAGGGATTTCTCAGTGGGTGGGCAAACAGATCCATTTGCTTCACTTACCTTCTTGATTTTCGTGATTTATGATTATCTCTGTATCAACACTTAGTACCACACCTAGCACACAATGGGTACCAATGAATGCATGCTGCACGACTAACAAGCCTAAACAATGCCCAACACAAAACTGTTAAATCTTTTTCTTTTGTAAAAGTCATTTGATATCCTAATTGATTGCTTATTCATCATAATCTCCTCAGCATTAAAGAGCATTTGGTGAATTAGGGAATCTCCAAGTGAATGTCCATGTTCCCTTCAAGTTTCCTGGATCATATATTTATGAGGATGCAAGGTAAATGTTCAGTAATTAAAGTAGAGAGTTTTGTTTTGTTTTGTTTTGTTTTTGCCTCTTCTCTCCCTTTGCCAATCATGTCTCAAGAGAAAGTTTAGGGATCACCTGCAGGCATTCCCAGATTTGAGTTTATGGAAGATGTAATTATAGTTTTTAGAAGGGAAAATCTCTCACCAAAAACATTGAACTGATTAAAGCAGCAACTAGAAAACATTCCTTAAACAAGAAATTTCCTTTCCCAAGCTGGGGGTTGATTAATGCCTCTACACTCAGCGGGTTTATATGTCTTTGGTATGCAGAGCTGAAGAGTAAGAGGGGAAAGCCTCCAGCACTGCTCATTTGCTCTAGGTTCACTGAAGGAAACAGTATAATCTACTGCATCTATGCCAGTTCTACTTATCTGAGCATTTAATCACAAAGAGCCTCTTGATTTTGTTGAACTATTTCCTATATGTGTGCTTATTTCCCCAACTAGAGAGTAAGCTCCCGGGCAGAGGTATCAAGACTTGCATTGCTTTTGAGTCTCCTCCCAATACCTAGCACTATGGTGGCAACTATCAATCAATATGTCCTCTCAACTAAAGTGCATCTACTGATCTAGTTGCCATGTGTACATCAATGACTCCAATCTTCCACTCTTTTTCATTAATTATTTCAATGACATTTACTATGTCAAACATTGGTGATAGAATGATGAATAATGTCTGAGGAGCTCTTAGCTGAGAGGTAACAAGTTCTAAATTTTCTTGTGTGTGTACTTCCGTTAAGAAAAAGAATATGTTTGAGCATGTATTTTTTTTAAGATTTTTTTTTAGATGTTATTTATTTATTTGACAGACAGAGATCACAAGTAGGCAGAGAGGCAGGCAGAGAGAGAGGAAGGGAAGCAGACTCCCTGCTGAGCAGAGAGCCCAATGCGGGGCTCGATCCCAGGACCCTGGGATCATGACCTGAGCTGAAGGCAGAGGGTTTAACTCACTGAGCCACCCAGGTGCCCCTGAACATGTATTTTTAATATGTGAGTTTTTATTTATATATTATATACAAGTACATAAGTTATAAATCTAAGTAATATTTACTTCTTATTAAAAATGCAAAGCCCTCAATCTGACCAAAATAAATTAATCAGTAATAATAATAATAATAATATATTTTTAGTTTGAGTGATGTGGTTGAATATGCTTTCTTATTTTTAAAATGTTGGTTTTATTTTGTATCAAGGATCTAAGGGCTGATTTTAAGTTCAATTTTAATACCGTGTTTTAATGATCCTCATGACTAACAAAGATATCGCCTTAAGATTCATCCTTCCAATTAAAGGACTACAGTGTTGGCTGCATTATGATACTCATTTTCAACTCTGCCTCCAATTTTACAAAGAATTTTGATAAATTCAACTAGTTAAACTCCATCTTCCCTGATCTCAATCAGTAGTTCTTGCAAACTAACCAGAAGATGTTCTGTGTTTTTCCTGTTTGCTGGGGGTAGTGAGGTGGATTTAAAATCCAATGGACCTCTTTATTATGAAGATATTAAAACAAGTTAAGAAATATTGGCTTTATGCTTAAGCAAATAGATAAGGAGCTTTTAAAAAATAGGTGTCACACTTGATATCCAGTGACAAAAAAGTCTTGTGTTGGTGGCAATATCTCTAAACACCCTTCTTCAAAATGTGTACCCTTCTCCAAAAGCATGAATTCTTTTGAAAAAAAAGGGTTGTTTTCTCAATTATTATTAAATTTTCACCTTCATAACCAAGGAATAGATTGAACTTATTTCATTTTTGGTTTATAGGACTGGGCGAGTAATATGCCATTGACAGGCACTTTACCATAGGAACATGAGTCAACACAACCCAATTGTTTTTCATAAAGGAAAAATGCATAATTCTTCTTTACCTTTGCTTGCTCGTGGTTTGTCATGAGATGACCAGTGAACATTGGGATCACCATCACATTATGAAATATTGGAAATATTCTCATTTTAATTTAATACATTCCATAAAGCCATTTACCTAGGCACATATTAGTAGCAAAATGTCCCAGCATGCCAGAAGTTAACAAATGACCACTCTCTTTTTCAATTCTCATTCTCTGGATATGAAAATATAAATAGCAATTCTAATTTCTTCTTTGTTCCCTAGGGAATTATGCCATACATTGCTTGGGGCACATACTTGGGGAAACTTTAGTCTACTTGTTCAAAGCAACTTGTATTTCTATAACAATCTACAAAGCATTACGACATTTGATTTTCAGAATACACCATGAAGAAAGTAGAAGTACTATCACTTTTATTTTATAGATGAGGACAACTCTGAAGTCTCATGAATAAATAGCCCATTATCATTTGATGTTGGAACTGAAGCCTCTGGCTTTTGCCTCCAAATCCCATACTTTTCACTATGACATTTTGCATCCAGTCCACACTTCTTCAAATGTATGCTGGAGTGGGTATAAGCCAGAGAAACAAGAAGGTCATAATATCCAACTTTGGAGTAGGAAGGGTGGGGAATGCTTTCAATAATCTTTCTTCAAAAATGCAACTCAATCAACCTCCTTGAAACGAAGATAATATATACCCAGCTGGTACTAACCTTCTATTTTGGAGACTTTTTAAAGTACTGAGCATTATTATTTTCCTTCTAAGGAAATAATTTGGAAGAAAGAAAAAAGCTTTATAAAGTGTTCATTATGGTACTATATATCATTGGGAAAATGGTATGCATTGAAACCTTCAGCAGTAGGAAAATGATGAAGAAAATACATTTACTTGATTCCGCCATCACAATTATTTAAAAAATGACTATCGCACAGGGACAGGAAAAGTAACTATGCTTTCATATTTTTATTGATGCCAGTAGTTCTCAAATGTAAATGTGTATCAGAATCACCTGTGAAATGATTAAGCATACTCTTTCCCAGGCCCCATCCTGGACCTACTGAATCCCAATCCTAATGGCCCTGTGGTTGGAATCTGTATTTCAAAAGGTGCACTGGTGTTTCTGATGCACAATCCAGATGGAGAGCATCACTGGTCAATACTAGTCTTGCACAATCTAAAAACCAACAGTGATGAAAGAGAAGATTGAAAGAAGATATGAAAAAATAAAACCAGTTTCATTCACTGGACTAACCAGAAAAAATAAGCATTTATTTTATTTTTACTTATCTAATATATATAGTATAATAATAAATGCAATTAAGTAACATGAGCACATGGGATAAAATCTCTTTCTTTAAATGTATTGTAAAGAAATCTGTCCTCTCCCTTAAGTCTAAACCCTTATGTATTTGACTTTCACTATAAATCTAAGAAAAATCTATAATCTACAGCCTCTGTTTAAAGAGTTGTATTCAGGCAAGATTTGGCCATTATGAATACCACAATCCTTTGCCCTGTAGTAGCAGCAAGAGAAGGGCCATGGGGTGTTGATTTGCTAAGAGTCTTAGTATCAAGTCTTGTTACTGGTATAATTAGGAAGGAAGATGGGAGATTGCAACCACATTTTTGTGAGTCTAACTGTACACTGGAGATCATGGGGCACACCTCCTGCTAGCCTCAGAGGGAGATGGCATAAATACTAATGAAGTAATGCTTTTTAATGGCTGGAAGAATCTTAAGTTGTCATAAAGAAAACAGCCTGTAAACAATCAATCATATGGAAGCCAATCATCCCAAACTCTTGTAGTTGCTCACAAAAAACCAATATTGTGTACCAAAGACATACTGTGACACTTGCTTTTAGTTACAGTTTTGAATGGTACAACCCAGAAATATTGCTCCTGGTGGTAGAGCTAGTACCTTGGGCCACTTTTATATTAATGTTAACATTCCCATCCACTGTCTTCCAGTATGCTGCCTACATTGCAGATGCCCCCAAATGCTTGATTTTCTGAATAATTATCTCTTTATTTATACATAATGTTGAATATTTATTTCTATAATTCCAGTGTAATTTATGTGCTGTGTTTGTTATATTAGTTTCAGCTGTGCGGTATAGCAATTCAACAATTCAATGCATTAATCAATGCCCATCACATTGCATATACTTTTAATTCCCTTCACCTATTTCACCCACTATACCCCACCCCAAAATACCTCTTTATTTTGGTGTGACTTGACCAATCTCTGGCTAAAAGAGGAAGGAACTAGTAGATTGAACACCAATCAATCAATCTCTCCATTAGTTCCCCTTGCCAAGTCCCTGGAACTTCTGTAGTTCCTATCCTTTCCAAGACCTATGTTGTCTCAATTTTTTCTTTAATTTTGTAATCTACCCCACATTTTTGTGAGCTAAATGTTGCACTTAGTTTCCATCCACCCTCCTTCTGGTTGGGATGATTGGAATGCTAAAACTACACATGCTGGACTCCCTTGCAGCTAGGGTTCTGCATGCAAATTAGTTCCACCAAGGAGATGCACCCAGTGAGTGTCAGGAAGCAAACTGTCCTTCCCTCCCCGGGCTGTTCCTTCTGATCAGCAGGGCTGTGGAGATGTGAGATTTCTCTGCAACAGCACTCCATAACCATTCTCTAGCCCTCTGCATACTCAGCAACAGTGCAGCCATGGCTGGATTGGGGTAGCAGTGGTGGGCTCTTGATTCTAGCTTAGCTTTCACAGTGACCTCAAAGGGAATAACTCCCCTTAGGTTGGTTTGTATTGTTCAGCAGTTATTCTTGGAATTTCAGCCAAGAATCTTCTCCCTCAGCCCTTCCAACAATTTTTTAGCTCCTAACTCTCCACATTGTGTCCCTTTCTGATTAAAATACCTGTGAAAGGGTTTTTTTTCTTTTTCTGTACCAAATCTAGTTCATACACTTCCAAAAAATTCCATTTTTGCTTATACTTGCCAAAGTCAGTTTCTGTTGCTTCCAGTTAAAGAACTTTCCTTACAGTATGGTGACTAACATAACATAATATTTTAAAAATTATATTTAAAAAAATTCCATTCCATTTCTTTACAGGTGTCTGGGGTGACATTTTCAGGAGCTGAGCTGCTATAATGGAAATAATTCAATACCTACTTAAGAGTCCATAGGTCAAATTTTGACCATTTAGTAGCATATGACCATAGACATATCATTCACATTTCTGGGCCTCAGCTTATTCATCCGTAAAGTGAGAATAATAACACTCACTTCATGGGATATTTATAAGAACTAAATTTGGTAAAGTAAAAATGTGTTCACTATCTAATAGGTATCCAACAATTGTTGCTTGTGTCTGCTTTGTCTTAGGGAACATAACCAGCAATTATCTGGAAATATTGTGTTTTTTTAATAAAAGGATACTTGGTCATGAAGGAAAAAGCAGTGTCTTAAGGTTATCAATGGTCCATTGGTCTATCTATGTTTTATTTTTATATGTGTTTTTAAATTGCCTGGCTATCCATTTTTAATTTCCTGGCAGGGATGAAATGAGAAGTTGAACAACACCTGGACCTTTGATGATGTTCTCAAGCCACTGAATTAACTAACCCTAGAGCTCAGTTGTTTAACTTACATTTTGCTTGGTTTCCCATAACTTGAAGCTGGATGCTGACAGATAACTCTTAGGTTAGGCTCTCTGGGAAAGAGGCTCTAAGGTGGTGGTTGATTAGGTAGTACCCCCAGGATTAAAACCCATGAGAAGTTAGTGACAACAGGCAGAGCAGGAGAAGGAGGTTGAAGTGCAATATCATTCCAAAAGCTTATAATGGCTCTCAGCCAACCCCACAGGGAACTCTTAAGTCAGGATGGACCATTAGAGTTACTCCAAGTGTAGGCAAGGTGGCAGAGCCTTTATATTCCCACTTTATGACCCTTACTTTGACCAGTCATTGGATATGAGTTGACCAGGCAGCTCTATTCAGCTGAGAACAACTCTTGAGGAGGAACTTAGCTGTGTGCCATGAACAGTCAACATTGGCAGCCACTGGAGGAATGAATATATATTGGTCCTAAAGACAGATGGGGCGGTACCCACCATATACACTCAACTTCCATGCAAACAGGTGGACCCTCACAACAGTGGTACATGATAGTTATATCTGCTTATTATAACTCCAAACCACAAATATGTTGAATCAGGAAATGATATTGACAGTTTGGTTCTTAGAATCTTTGAGCTATAAGGCACCTAAGAGATTTTGGAGACCACCCTCCTTGTTTTTACAAATAAAGGAACTAAGACTCATGATGCAATCAACTCATTTCCTGATATCACAGAGCCATTCTGTAGCTCTGGTAGTACCAGATTCAGAAGTTTACTCTTGGCTCGTTATTCATTGCATGACTTCAGCCCTGCATTTATTTGGCAGATATCTCTGGCTAGCAGGATATTATGTGAAAGTCATATAATCTATATTTATGATGCTTTAAATAATTCTGAAAAGTACACTCAAGAGTCCCTTAGTTGTCAAGATTCTTGCATATATATTTTCCATTAGCATAATTGATTAAGCTATAAGTGTCTCTTCAAAATTAAGCACACTCTTTGTTACCCAAGTATATTTGAACCCCTGACAACAGATAGATCAGAAATCTATGTAACCCAATATTTATTCAATTCCAAGAAAAATAACTAGTTCTAATAAGGGCTTCATTTATGTAATCAGTTTGTGTTCCTTAGTACATTATAATTTCAGTTTTGTAGCTCCTTCACATTCATTTAATCTTCTTAGAAACTGACAGGAGCAGGGAGCAAATTATTAGCTCCAATTTAGAGATGAAACTACATAAGAAGAGAAATGAAATGACCCACCAAAAGACATTCATCCAGTAAATGGCAAAGTCAGGGCAAAATATGGGTCATCTGTCTCACAACCCAGTGCAGCAAACACACCCTAAGGCAATCCCCAATATATCATACCCTTATACAATCCCCTCCCCCTCCAGTTCTAGTAGAAATTGTGATTTGCTTAGAATATAGCACAGGTGATGAGATGTCACCTCCCTGATTATGGCTAAGATGACTGGCTATCACTCTTGTGGTTGAATTTTGTTATATAATACTTTTTAACTGGAGAGAGGCATTCCTCCTGGTCTTGAAGAAACAAACTGCCATGTTGTAAACCACTTATCTGGAGGTCCACGCAGCAGGGAACTGCAGGAAGCCTCTGGGACCTGAGCGTAGCCTCTGGCCAACAGCCACCAAAAAACAGGGCCCTCGTCTGAATTCTGCCAACAACCTGAATGAGTTTGGGAGCAGATCCTTCTCCACCTGAGCCCACAGAGGAGAACACAACCCAGCTGCCAGCCACACTGCAGCCTTGTTAGGTACTAAGGAGACTGTCTTTGGGCTCCTGTTTATACATGAAACAAGCCCAGACTCCTTACCCACAGAAACTGTGAGATACTAAATGTGTCTTGTTTGAATCTGTTAAGTTTATGGTAACTTGTTATATAACAATAGAAAACTATTACAACAGTGTGGTATTGGCATAAACATAGACACATAGATCAATAGAATAGAATAAAGAGCCTAGGGGGGAAAAAACCCTACATGTATGTAGTAAATTAATTTATGACAAAGGAGCCAAAAATATACAATGGAGAAAGTTTCTTCAAAAAAGGTGTTAAGAAAACTAGACAGCCACATGCAAAAGAATGAAACTAGATCACTCTCTTATGCCATACTGAGAATTTAACTCAAATTGATTATAGATTTGAGCATAAAACCTGAAGCCACAAAACTCCTAGAAGAAAACACAAGTAGTTAAGCTCCTAATATCAGTCTCAATAGTAGTTTTTTTACTCTAACACCAAAAGCAAAAATAAACAAGTGGAACTACATCAAACTAATGTTTAATGTACAGCAACTAATGCACAGCAAAGGAACTATCGAGATTTTTGTTTGTTGATATTTTTACTTTCAGAGTTTGTGACACAAACGTCCTTTGCTTACGAGTTTCATTGCATTGCTCCCTAATCTGTGGATGTAAAATCCATCCATGAATAAAACCTTTTGTGAATTCCATATTTGTATGAGCTCAGTGATCTCCCAGTTCGTACCAACAGTCCTGAGAAGTCACCGATCCTGAATCTGGAGACAGATCCTCAAAGCTTGATTATGAAATCCACCATTAGCTGTAGATACCACAGGATTACCCTATTTTACTTTATTTTAAAGCTACCTAGTATGGTGAAAACTTACAGGTATCAAGCTTTAATACCAGTAATTTCTTGAGGAGGGAGGTTCACCTTCTTTTGGCAATGGTTTGTGTCACTTGTGGTTTATTGTCCACTGGTCTCTGAGTTTGTAGCAGAGAGCCAACTTGCTAGAGTGTTTAATAGAATTTCATAGGACACAATCCATCCATCTGTGAGGGACTTCTGGATCCAGAATTCCTTCATGTACACAGTCTCCCGGCTGGAGTGCCTGGGTTGGCGTGGAGCCTGGTGTCCTGGCAGCTCACACTTAGGATAAGAAGGAATTGGAATAGAAAATGTGTCTTGGATGAAGATGGTGATATGTCCTCCAGGGGTTGGAGCCATCACAGGCTGTCCCCTGATGGTGTCATCTGGTCTGCAGCCCCACAGTCCTTTGAACTGTAGCCCTCATATTCATCATGACAATTGGATAGCCTTCAGGTCACTTGAGGCTTGCTTTTTTTGTTGCAGTTGGCTTGATCCACTAATAGAGATGTGGAATGGAGCAGGCTGCTTATATTCTTCTTTGCAGCCCTATTTATGAAGGTTGATATCCCTTCTTCCATAACTTCAAGAGGAAAGCAATCGGTTAGCCCACATTCTGGAGGAGGGGAGGTCATTACCAAATTCTTTTACTGACAAAATTCTGAAGCTCTCATCCTAGTTGATAAGCTCTCCAACATATACATGTTTTTCTTCCTCTAGCCCTAGATTTTAGAAATCAGTGATTGCTTTGGTCTGAATGTGTGTGTGCCCCAAATTCATATGTTGGAATCCTAATTTCCAATGTGATGCAATTAGGAGGTGGGGCATTTGGGAGGTGTTTAAGTCATGAGAGTGGACCCTGATGAGTGAGATTAATGGCTTTACTAAAAACCCCAAGGGAGCTCCCTTGCCCCTTCCTACCCTAAGAGATACAAGGAGGAGTCTGTGACCTGGAAAAGAGCCTTCATCCGACCATGCTGGTGCCCTGGTTGGACTCTCAATCTTCAGAAGAGTGAGACATAAATTTCTATTGTTTAAAAGTTTCCCAGTCTGTGGTTCTTTGTTACAGCAGCCCAAATAGACTAAGACAATGATAGCCTAGGAAATGTAATTTTATAACTTGAAGATCTGGTGGTATGTTTCATTCTGCTATGTACGTAGGACCATACAATTCCCAGGAGAGATTTGATATTATATCCAATCGAGTTTTTAGATTTTATGTGGCTTTGTCTAACTTGTAGTCACAATGCATAGAATCCTGCTATTCCCCTGATGTCAAAAAACTCTTTCAAACAGATGAGTTACATGCCCAGACACATTATAATCAAACCTCCAAAACAAAGAAAAATCTTGAAAACAGTCAGAGAAAAATGACACATTGCTTACATGACTGTTTTTCTCCCTATAAGTTCTTTAAAATATGTATGATAGCTAAAAGCAAAAATGATAGCACTGTCTGGTAGAATTTTCAGTGTGTGTACATGGAATGCATTTGACAAGCACAACACAGAGGAGAGAAGGGTAGAGGGCCTACAAGATGGATAGATGTCTATATTCCACTAGAAATGGTAGAATATAAAATTCTAAGTAGACCATGAAAAGTTAAGTATGTGTATTATAATCTTTTGAGTAGCCACTGAGAAAAAAAACACACAAGCGGTATTATTGCCTTTGTTTGTTCAGGCTGCCATAACAAAATACCATAGACTGGATGGCTTAAACAACTAGAATTTATTTCTCATAGTTCTGGAGGCTGGAAGTTGGAAATGAGAATGCCAGCAGGGTGGATGTCTGGCAAGAGCTCTTTCTGTGGGTTGTAGACAGTCGCCTCCTTGCTATGTCCTCAGGCAGCCTCTCCTCAGTGTGTGCAGGTGGAGAGAGGGAGGGGGGAAGCCAGCTCTCTGGTGTATCCCCTCCTAAGGGCATGGATCCCATCACAGGGGCTCTATCCTCATGAACTCATTCAACCCTAATGACCTCCCTAAGGCCCCACCTCCAGATACCACCCCAATGGGGCTTAGAGCATCAACATATGCATTTGGGACAATATATTTCTATCCATTGCAGATAAAGTAAAAAACTCCATAGATAAATTGAAATGAAAGACTGAAGAATGTGCACAAAATTCAAAAGAAGGCAGGAAATAGAAAACAGAAGAAGAAAAGCAACGACAACAAATGATAATGTGGTAGAACTAAAGCCAAACATCGAAAATCACATTCAGTGAAGCTATGACCCCCTTTGGGTGATAAGGAAACATCGGCTCAGAGATGCCAGCAGTATTTTGACCAAGGGTACATAGAAAAAAGATGCAGAGGCCAAGTTCCAGCTCACCTCTGCCCAGGCCCCCAAACTCACCCTCTTCTACCACTTTAAGCTTCAAAAATCTCCACACACCCTCTAGGTAGACACAGATCACAGGCCTACAGGGCATGGAAGATGCTAGCGCCGGCAGTCAGAAGACAGAAGTCAGGACTCGAGTGGGCAACACGCTTGCTGCTCCACATAGCCAAAGTCCTTGGGCTTCTGCAATACAACACACCTCCCAGTTTTTAACTGGGAAGAGCAAGAGCAACACCCACACCCCTAAAGTCCAGGCTGTGTAAGGAGGAGGAGGGAGGGACCAGCCCAAGGAGCACACTGCAGATAAAGCAGCCCCCAAAGTCTCAGGCCAGAGCTGAAATGCCATCAGACTAGCAGTTGAGCCCCAGGCAGTTCTAATACTTGTTACCAACATGTGTCTACAAGGTCTCAGCACAGTTTCACAGACATGGTCTTTTCCAAGTACAAAGCTATCTTTTCAATGCCCTCACCCCATCCCTTGCAATTCCAAATGCTGCCCTCGGCTGCCTTTTCATCCCTTCAGGTTGAAAAGGGTCTCTCCAAAGTGCTGTGCTGAGCTTTGCCCAAAGAAAAGAGTTTCCGGGAGAAGGTCCCAAACTTTGAAGGACTCCCTCTCCACACTCTCCTTGGCATAGTCCAGCCAGAACTAGTAATCAGATGTCTACCACCAGAAAACCAGGGGAAGAACCTTCCCAGCAATGGCTTCTACTCCCCTACATCCCCAGAGAGCAGCTTCCTGCCAATCCATCTTAGAGACACTGTAAGAAAACCACAAGCATTCTTTTACTATGATAGCGATAACAATACAGCTTCCATCTGTCAAGCATCTAATTGCTAAGCAGGTAGCTTTTATCATCCTTCCTGTTCCACTAATAACGGCTAACACTTTCAAAGTGCTTATTCTGTGCCAAACCCTCTACCAACTCTTTCTAATGCATGCTTGCATTCTCTCCTCACATCAAACCTGTGAGTGGGCATTATTATTCCCATTTCCCACTGAAGAATTGGAAGCTTAAAGAGATCATCAGTCCAGCTAAGAAGGGGAGCTCCTGGGACTGAAAACTAGTTCTGTTTCCCTCCAAATATCAGGCTTCTTCTCCCAGTGGCCTCATTCTCAAGGTATAAATCTAAAAGAGCAATAAAACGTTGTAATGTTTAATATCAGTAAATAACATTGTTTCCAGGATTCTCCAATAAAGTCAGGTCATAAGGAGGACCAAACCACTAGGAAGAAATCTACTTTCTAGTAATGTTGATATCCTAATTGAATTACAGAACCTGCTGTCTGTGTTGGCCACAACTTTCACTTACCCACTCCAGTAGTGAGCATCTATTGTATTAGGCGCTGGTAGATAGTGCAATGAGTAAGACAAGTACCCCACCTTTACCACAGTTTGCAATCTACTGGGAGAAACAGACAAAGGATAAATTATAGTATAGGATGATAATTGATAAGATAAAGGCAGCACATGGAGACACACCTGACACAGCCCTGGAGGGTGTGGGAGGGAGGACTTCCGAGAATGAGCAACGCCTAAGTCAAGAGCTAAGTTTGGCTGAAAAAGGCAGACAAATGATTGAGAAGAGTATTCTTAGCAAGGAAGAAAGCACATGGGAGGAAGGCCCAGAGGCAAGAGAGAATGTGGTACCCTCAAGAAACAGAAAGAAGTTCCTAGAGAATAGGGTTTGGCAAGTAGAGCAGTGAGAAATGAGATGAAACAGGGCCAGATCGTGCAGGGCCTGAGGAAGGATTTTGGACTCCATCCCAGGACCAAAGGGGAGCCATGGAATTCACTTGGTCAGGAACATGGCATGATCAGATTTTCATCTGAGACCTCTCTGAGTGCAGTATAGAGAAGACCATAAGGGATCAGGACCGGAGGAGACAGAGCAGCTGGGGGGCTGTTGCCATCATTCAGCTATGAGATTGTATTGGCCTGATAAGAGCAATGGTACTGGGGACTGAGAATGAACAGAATTGGATCAAGAGATGCGAAGAAAAAAGGCTAGACAGACCTAGAGACCCAGAAGATGTGGGTGAGAGAAGATAAGGATCAGAGCTAAAGACCAGGTTCTGCCCAGGAAGCTGAATAGGTGCTCGCCAGCACTGCTCATTCTACTCATGGAAACAGTGGAGGAGAGAGCTTGGCTGGGGCGCAGGTAGATCAGCCCCACTCCTGCTGGTTTAAGGCATTGGAGGGGCACCTGGCTGGCTCAGTCAGTAGAGCATGCAACTCTTGATCTCAAGGTTGTGAGTTCAAGCCCCACGTCCAATGTAGAGATTACTTAAAAATGAAATCTTTTAAAAAGAAGAAAAATTATTCATTGGGTATATGGTGACAAAAAGACCATTGAATACAGAATAGGATCCAAAAGAACAGTCTTCCCTCCCCCCATGTCAAGGAACCAAGAGTATAAGAAACAAAATTAATGACCAGAGTATTTACTCACGTGCCCTTAACAGAGGCACCACAGGGCACTGAGAAGAACAGGAACCCTGCCACCTCACTGACTTGAGGGTGACATTCCAGCTCTGCCACTGCCCAGCTGTGTGGCTGTGGTCTCATCACACCACCTCCCTGAATGCAGAGCCACTGATCTCCATGTGTCAAATGAGCTTAACAATAACTGACCTCAAAGGATTGCAAAAATTCTAAAAGATTATGCACATAAATTATCTAGCACGTAATAGGAGGTCAGTACATGGGAAACTGTGATTAACAAGGAACTATTTCATGGGCATCTGGGTGGTGCAGTCGGTTGAGCAGCCAGCTCTTGATTTGGGATCAGGTCATGATACCGGGGTCCTGGGATCAAGCCCCATGCTGGGCTCCACACTCAGTGGGAAGTCTACTTCAGGATTTGCTCTCTCTGTTTCCCCCTCCCCACACTCTCTTTCTCTCAAATAAATAAATTAATCTTAAAAAAAGAAAGAAAGAAAGAATATTTTTTTAATCTCCCCGAGAGGAAGCTCAGTACTTCTAGCCATCATGCCCCAACTCCTACCCTCCCCAGACCTAGGCAACAATTAATCTATTTTCTGTCTCTGTATGCTTTCCCTATTCTGGACATTTCCTATAAATGCAGTCATACTACATGTGATCTTTTGTGACTGGCTTCTTTCAGCTAGTGTGTTTTCAATGTTCAACCATGTTTTAGTGTGCTCCCAGTGTCATTCCTTTCTCTGATGAATGATACTCTCTTGTACAGATAGATGCATGGCATTTTATCCATTCACCAGATGGGCACCATCATCTCCTGCCTGAATTGTTGTCCCACTTCCTGACTGGTCTCCATGTATCCAGTCTGGCCTACCACACATAACCTGACTCTACCACTTAAAATCCACTAAGGACTCCCCATTGCCTTGGGTAATAACCCAAATTCTCTATATAGCAAGGGAAGCCCTTTGTGATCTAGACCCTGATCACCTCCTCAACTTCATATCCAGCTTGGTCCCCATCGTCCTGAACTTCTAGTGGCTCCTCAAAGGCCTCATGCTCTCATATCCCTCCAAAACGTTGCCGGAGTTTTTCCCTCTGGAAACTCATTGAGAAAAAGCATCTTTGTTTTTCTCATTAATGCATCCAAGGACCTGGAAGAGTGACTGGGATATAATAGTTGTTGAATAAATATGTGTGCCTGCAAATGTTTCCTCACAAGTGAGTAAGCAGCCTCTAAGATGGCTTCCATTAGGAGCCTGAAATTCAGGTCTTCCTGTTCCCTTCCCCCTGAGTGTGACTTAGTGACTACATGTAGTGACTCACTACTAAGTAATTGAATATGAATAAATGATGTGATGTCACCTCCAATATCAGGCTATAAAATGACTGTGGCTTCCATTAGCAACCTTCTCACTCTTTTTCTCTCTCTCTGATCTCTTACATTAGAATAAAGAGGCCGCCATGTTGTGAACACCCTGTGAAGACTACATGACATGGTGACACACTGAGGCCCTCAGTCCAACAACCTGAGGGAAGGAAACCAGCCAGCCACCACACAAAGGAGCTTGTAAGCCAACACTTCACCCTAGTTATCTTGAACTGAGACCTCAGGCCTGGCTGATAGCTTGACTACAACTTCATCAAAGACTCCAACCCAGAAACATCCTGCTAAGCCACTCCTGGATTTCAGACACACAGAAACCATGAGATAATGTTTGTTTTAAGTTATGCAAAAGTAGGTGATGATTTGGAGTTTCTCAGCCTTTTTAGGTAGCAAACAACACTAAAATTTAGAAACAGCTTTTAAGTAAAGACCAAATCCAGGGCATTTCCATGAAAACATGGTCTAAAGAGAAGGCCAAGGGTGTGAGCAATTCTTGAGATGACTACAGCCCCACCCTCATGAGACACCTTGATCCAGAGACGCCCAGTATGCAGCTCCCAGATTCTTGCCCCATAGACACTGTGAGATACTAAGAATTGTCTTAAGATACGAAGGGCTAGGTTTGGGGATAATTTGTTACACAGCAGTGGGTCACTAATACATTGAGCTTCTGGACAGGATGTCATTTGGAACAAATAAAGTTTTCTGACAAAGAAAGGTAAAAAGCATCTTTAGGAAAGTCTGAGGCAACACAAGTAAACCTTCCTCCCACCAGTGTGTTCAAATACACTGACTCTCTTTGTTTTTCTCATTAATGCATCCAAGGACCTAGAAGAGTGACTGGCATATAATAGTTGTTGAATAAATAAATCTCTTTAGGTAGTGGTTCCAGAAGAGAGAGAGTCGGTGAGACAGATCATTGTTCCATCTGGACTTCTATGGTCTTTCTTCCTGAGGGATTAAGTGATGACTTTTCCTGGCCAGCTGGCCCTTTATTTCCTGCTCTTGCCCTTCTCATGTTCTTTTCCAGATGAGATGGGAAGGATTCTCAGACTCTCTCATGCCCAGACAGTGGATTTAAAGTCTTCCTCCTCCAGCTTTCTTCTTCTCTGACTCCCCGATCCCTACCAAACCAATGATCATACCCAGTGAACCAGCTTGGGCCATGTTCTTTAAATGAGGGTTTACCAGTTGCAAAGTCAAAGAAAATACCCTCTGGCCAGCCTTTTCTTCATGCCACCCTAGGGACTTGATCATGGGCACTCTGATTATGTGCACATTTAAAGATCCTCACAGAGATGGGTAGAGGGAGCATCAGGGAAGGATGGTGAGTGTGAGTTCTTGCTTTAGAAAAGCCTTGATCTCACAGAACTTTTTCTACCACACCTTCCTCAACCCCCTTATCTGTCAAATGACCCCCCTTTTTACCAACCTAGATCCACTTTGACTTCTGTTACTCATACCCCAACAGCCCCAAGTGACTCCCTAAGCCTGTGCCCTCCCTCTGCCTTCCACTGCAGCCCTGGCCAACCACTCTGGAAAGTAGGCCCCTTCCCACTGTCCCCCTGTGCTTCCATGAAGTAGGCAGCCTAAGCTGGCCAACAAGAGACAAAAGTAACTGAGACGCAACCAAATGTTCCCCAAATCCCTGGGCTGTCAGTTGTAGCTGAGGACAGTCAGGATGTGGTCCTGAATGACTGCAGATATACCAGCCTCCTTGGGCTAAGACAACCCAGCCCCAAATGTTCCTGGTCATTCCCCCAGGAGGCTGCTTTGTCCTCTTCCTCCCTCAGCCTGGGCCCTCAGAGGTGACAGCATTTGCTCTGTCTTGGGGGACCATCACATGAAACCACTGTCACTGATAGCAGCTGAGCCTGTCTCGGAGCTGTTCCCCAGGCCTGAGAGAAACCAAATTCCCTCATCCTGGCCTCAAGGCCATTCTGTGTTCCTGCTGGCAGCAGAGGGGCCAAGCAGGGGCTGGGGGTGTAGAACAGATAGGTGTAGGCAGGAAAAGGCAGGTAGTTAAGAGGTGAGGTTCTTGGGGGCAGGGTACATACGTGGAAGGCTTTTCTTCTCATTCTTCACCTACCCCAGATTTCTGGAGAGTAGATTTTAACATCATGTTGGATTCAGGTCTTGTCTGCATGACTTCCCCTGTCCAAGTCCAGTTTCCTTATAAGTAAAATGAAGAGGAGCTTCTCCTTGCTGGCTTGTTACAGGACTAAATTTGAAATTGTATATAAAGGGCTTCATATAGCAGCAGGTGCAAAGTAACTTACCACACATAATAGCTCTTGTTGGCCATTGCTGTCTGCTCTTTGTGAGTGGATGCTGGTGGGGATAATTACCATAATCATCCATATTGGGGGAATGCCTTATAATTTCCAACCTATGTCCCATCCATTTTCTCCCTTAGCTCTCCATCAGCCCCCTAAAGGAGATTTTGTTGCTAGTACTGTCTTCCCTATATGAAGGAGGAAACTGAGAAGAGAGAGAAAGAAACGGAGACAAGGAGGGGATAAGAATCAAATTTCTGGTTGATTCTGAAACACCCAGAAGCAGGTCCGGGAGAGCAAACCACCCCTCAAAGAACTCAGGCTGTGTGTGCCAACATACATTTCTCAATCCTTGGAGAAATGACTAAAAAAGCACACACAGAGAAAGGGAGAACAGACATAGGAGTCAAAGCTCTTGTGCTTTGACTCACATGCCACTCATGCCCCTGACACACGTGACTTTCTCTGAGGATCAAATGAGATATAGCATTCTAACCATAGCATAGTACTGAGTTTTATTATTACAGAAATGGGCATCTTGAAAGCTTTCCTTCTTGCAAACTCTCCAACCACAGATTTCTCTATTCTTATGCTTTCCATAGTATTCCATACCCCTGCCAAGGTGCTGAACCCACTTCATTTTTATTACCTATTTATAGGTTAGTTTTATTATCTTTTGCCATCCAAGCTCTCCCCAGGAGACCACATGCACCAGTAGGCCAGGCCTGTGCTTCTTCACCCTAATGTCCAGGCCAGCCCAGGGACTGGCATACAGTAGGTATTCAATACATGCTCAGTGTATACGGAAATGAATGTGCCTCTGTAGAGAGCAAGATGGAGTCACTCATGTCAAGAAGTGACATAACCAGCCAAGGGTGGTGAGCTGGAAACAGGTATCACCAAAGCCAGCACAGATCGGCAGCCTTAACGACTGTCAATCAGTAAGGCCTGCAAAACTGGAAGAACCGGGAGCTGATAATCACTAGAACCAGAAGTTTGGAAGGACTACAGATTATAGATTGGATTAAACTCCTCTTAAAAGGGGGGACTTTTGCAGCATACTGTCAGACTCTCCAAATGCTGACTCCCCATGTCTTACTGCATAAGACAGGCAACTGTGGTGGAAGGTTCTGCCCAACTGCTCTCTGAGCATAAAAGAGACCCTCCAGTGCTTGATCTTAACATGCAGTGAGCACTGAGGGCTGACCCAGACCAGGCTAATCCACATACCAATGCAAGTTCACAGACTGACTCCGTGTTTGGTTGGTTCACTTCCTGACCTTGTTGCTTAATGTCTGATGTGTGCCTTGTCTTTGTTTTGTGTGATGTGCATGAAGCCAAATTAAATGCGTGGTGAAATGTTACTGAGTTTGGAATTCCAAGCCTGTTGTAATTGTGTGAGCTTTGCATTGTGAGTGAATAAAGCTGGCATTACAGGAAGACACAACTTGTGTACACACCTTCATAGTGTGCTTGCAACAGCCCCTAATTTTTCTTTTTTTCTTTTCTTTTTTTTTTTTTTTTGCCCCTAATTTTTCTAATCTAACATCAGTCCAGAGAGAGGAGAGGCAGTCCAAGAGAAATCCAAAAAGAAAAATTCTCTCTCTTGGTCCCTTCATCTCTTCTCCTCTTCACTGGGTCAAGAAAGCTTAGAACAAACTTTGAAACTACTGTTTAAAAGGATGCCCTGAACTTTTAGAGACCAAAAAGAAAATACGCCCCAGCGATCTAGGGCTAGGAGAAGCGGGTGAAGTTTCAGTTCATGGAAACAACCAGAAGCAAGGGATTGGAAAGCTACCAAGGGTTCCAATCCACAAGGTCAGAGGGCAGAGTTCTGGTGCTGAAATTGGCCACAGGGCCATACCCTGCTACAGACTTGTCATCACAAAGCCAGCTTAGCATGACTGCCAGGTGCTTAGCTAGCCAGCCAGCGGTCAGAGTAACTTCAACCAAGATGAAAATAAATCTGGAGGGGAAATTCTAGCCAGAAACTCTGGCAAAGTATTTTATCTAGCCAAAGTGACTATCCTGCAGTGTGCTTTAAAAACACACTCAAAGGCAAAACTGACTCTTTAATAATTGGTGCTGGAACAAATGGGTGGGTAGCCATTTGGAAAAAAATAAAATTAGATCCGTACCTCACACCATACACAAAAATAAGCTCCAAATGGATCAGAGATCTAAATGGAAAGGGAAGAAGGAAAGAAGAAAGGAATGAAGGAAGGAAGGAAGGAAGGAAGGAAGGAAGGAAGGAAAAACAAAAAGAAAACACACAAGAACTAGAAAAAAGGATGGGTGAGTTCCATTATAATCCAGGAGTGGGAATATATTTTCTAATTATGACTCAAAATCTAAATGCAATAAAAGACAAGATTGATCAATTTGATCACAGAAAAAATTTTTTAACTTTTGCATGACAGAAACACCATTAACGAAGTCAAAATGCAACCGACAAAGTGGGAGAAAATATTTGCAAACTTTATCACAGATAAAGAATTAATTTCCCTAATATACACTCTTGTAAATGGGGAGAGGGAGAGACCAAAAGCACAACAGAAAAATGGGCAAACTCGAATAGATAATTCACAAAGAAATACAGAAATGGCCGGTAAACATTTGAAAAGACATGCAACCTTGCTCATGATTTAGAAAATGCAAATTAAAATGGTAATGAGATAATCCTGTTGCTCCTGTTGGAATGGCAAAATGTAAAAGAATAATGACACATGCTTTTGGTGAGGTTGTTGGGGTAAGTCATCCAGAAGGCGTGACCGTCAGTTGACCCACGAGCTGGATCCGGATGAGCGGGGGCTCCTCACCCCCTCCCCCATCCTTGGGCTGCGGGTTCTGCTTGCCTTTCTCTCCCTCAGAGGCGGCTCCAAGGACGCAGCCTTGAGATGGTGATGTGATGTTGAAAACACCTGCACCGTGTGTACATGATCGAGCACAGTGAGGGCCTCTTTATAAACTCTTAAGATTTGGCAGGCTGATGCTCAAGTCTGTTAGGTCAGTTCCCTTTGCTTATTAAAGCCGCCACCCACCTCCTGGAGGGGTCTGTCTCTCTGTGCCATCTCTCCCTGCCCTGATGTTGGAGGTTACAAACGAACAGGCTGCAAGGAAACAGCTCGCAACTACTGGTGAGATGGCAAACCCTCACAGCCGCGTGGAGGGTGTCTGGGCAACATCTGACAAAAGTGCGTCTGCAACCAACCAACCGTTGAGCCCCACACCTGAGACTGATGAGGTACTCTCTGTTGGCTAAAAGAATTAAAAAAAAAAAAAAATACATATGCATTCACCTTTTGACCCAGTAGGTCAGGTCTAGGGGTGTATACCCTGAAGATACACCGTCAACACTGCAGAAAACCACCTGCACAAGTTGCTCGTTACTGCTCTGTCCGCAACTGACTGCTGGGAACAACCGAACGCACAGCCTCGAAGCCCGGTTGAAACCACAGGACCCAGACACCGCAGAGTGCTCTTAGACCATAACAGAACAATCAAATAGGACCAGAGTGATTTCCAGAAAATACAGTGAAGTGAAAGAAGGAAAGTGTAAAAGATGGCCGGCAGGTTCTCATGCAAGAAAGAAGGCGAAGTTTGAAAAGAAACTCACGTATCTGCTAACTTGCGCACAAAGGATCACTGGGAGGATAAATCAGCAGCTGTCGATGTTACTCACATGCAGGGGTGGGTGGGAACGGGGTGGGAAGGATGGGAAGAGCTGGTGAAAAGAGATGGTACCGAGCCTCCTCAGGATATCTCCTTTTGCCTAGTTTAAACAAAGAAAAAAAAAAAGATTTATTTATTCATTTTGAAAGAGAGAAAGTGCAAGCATAGGGAAGAGAGCAGGGGAAGAGAACCTCAAAGAGACTCCCCACTAAGCCTCAAGCCCAACGTGGGGCTCGATCTCACGACCCTGAGATCATGCCCTGAGTTGAAATCAAGAGTCAGATGCTCAACCAACTGAGCCACACAGGCGCCCTCCTTTTGTGTAGCTTCGACTCTTCAAACTGGGTTACGTTTCACATACTCAAGGAAAAAAATTCAACAAAGTCAGGGGATAATAAGTAAAATGAGATACAAGCAGAAATAAATGAACCTAAATATATTTCAGATGAACCACATAACTGAATTTAAGAAAGGCAAAAACAAAACAAAGCAAAACCTGGGGTAATTCCTTTACACAGCAGTTGGATTAAATGTCCTCAGGCTAAAGACAAAAAGAACTATCGACAAATACTCTCAACTTCAGGGGGTGGGTTTGGATTTTTGGTTTTGTTTTGTTTTTTAACATTTTTTTAATTTAAATTCAATTACTTAACATATAATGTCTTATTGGCTTCAGAGGTACAGGCCTGTGATTCATCAGGCTTATGTAATACCCAGTGCTCATTACGTCGTCCATCACCCAGTTACCCAATCCCTCAACAGTGGTAGAGGCTGACCACTCTCCAGTGATACAGTGTGTATTGTAGGATTAAGTGAGACTGGGTTTGCTCACGGGCAGAAAAAGAGCTTCAAATACAGGACAGGAAGACTGGCATGGACCTACTGGGGCTGAAGTGGAACCAGAGGCAAGAGTGTGAATTTACAGTTTTAATAAAAAGGAAGAGAGACAGATTTATGCATATATGTGTGTGTATGTCAGTGATACATATATATATCACGAACACATATTTTTAAATACATTGTATATATTATATGAAAAAGCAAGGGACTGTATAGTCTGGGAATTGCTCATTTAAACCTAACAAATAAGTTTCTTTACTGCAGTTTCTACCAAGTTCTTCATTCCCTGCAGGGAACTCGGAAGAGCCAAAAGGACAATGTAACACTCCCTGGTTTCCAAAACTATCCGACCACAGAACCCTCTCATGGGCTGGGATGCAGGACTAGCATTCATTCTCGAGATTGGAAGCTGAGCAGAGTGGGGTTGGAGGCTCCATGCCTTCTCAGCTGGGAGATGTGGGCCAGCTTCTTGCATCTGCCCCAAATGGGGAAAGGCGATGAATTCTCTGAGGCGTGGTGAACATTGAATGAGATCACTCTCAGGCACCTTTCTAGTTTTTCACTTTTCTCTTTCTCTTCTGTCCCCGATCCCCTTCTCTTTCCCTCCTTCCTTTCTTCCTGCTCTCCCAACTTGTCACCTCGGGGAGCCGGTTCCTGCCTCAGCCGGCTTCCCAGCCGAGCCCCTGTTGGTACTGTGCAAAGAGTACAAATGAGCAGGCCTGCCCGCCCGAAAGCAATTAGCTTTGTGGAACTGTGGCCTTTTCTTTCCTCCTTTTGAAACTGGCTCTGCCTGAGCTCAGCACCTGGGTGACAAGTTGGATTTGATTTAAGAAGCCAAAGAAAAGGGTGAAAAAAGAAATGGAAGGCAATTAGCATGGCTTGCAGAAAATTATAAGCTCCTTATTCTGATCTGTAGGAGGCCAGAATCCCGGTGGGGGGAGGGCAGAAGGGCCCCCTTATCCTTCACCCCTACACAGAGGCTGTTTTCCTCCAGGAGGCAAAGAGCTTCTTTCTCTTGGTTTAGCTTTGTCTTGGCTGGCAAGATCTGGGTCATGGGTTGCAGACTGAGCAAGCAGCTCCAAATGCTTGGGAAGCCCCCAGCCAGTTATAAATGAATTTAAAGTGAGCCAAACCCAGAGGAGCCTGTGTGTTCTGACAGTTGGGGGCATGATTAGAGAAGGGAGGGTGGACAGGAGTACACTGTGATTTCTCATCATTTTCTATCCTCCAGTGGATAATTACTGAGCCTCGCCTGCTGGTTCAGCCTCAAAGCTCAGCGATTCTCTACGTGGGGATGAGAAATGACTGGCCAGTCCCCCAGCAGCAGGACAAACGGAGAGGGGCCAGGCAGTGTGGTTTAAGTGACCAAGGCCAAGCCCATCGACTCCATCCTTGGGAATCATACCCTGTCCCTTAGCCTTCCCTCCTGCTGTTGCTCTCAATGGTAATAAAAGCGGCCATCTGTTGTGCGGCCACACGTCAGATGCCATGATAAGCATATAGTGTATGTATATGTTTATTCTATTATCCCATGTACTCCTCATGAGGACCTTGCAAAAGAGATAGTCATTTAACAAACATTAGGTACTTACCTATTGAATACATTCTATACGCAGGAAACTGCTCTATGTCCTGGCAATATTGTGACGTATTTATAAATAGTGGAGGAGTTAATATTCTATTCTACAGAGAAGGAGTCCGAGGCTCAGAGAACTTAAGTAAGTTTTTTTTAATCAATTTAATTAACGTAGAGTGTATTATTAATTTCAGGAGTAGAACTTACTGATCTGTCAGTTGCATGTAACACCCGGGGCTCATTCTACCCAGTGCCCTTGTTAATGCCCATCACCCAGTTACGCCACCCACCCACCACCCCTCCCACAGCCCTCAGTTTATTTCCTACAGTTAAGAATATCTTACGGTTTTTCTCACTCTCTAATTTTGCCTTATTTTATTTTTCCTTCTCCTCCCCTATGTTAATCTGTTTTGTTTCTTAAGTTCCACATATGAGTGAAATCATCTGATATTAGTCTTTCTCTGACTGACTTATTTCACTTAGCCTAATACCCTCTAGTTCCATCCATGTTGTTGCAAATGCCAAGATTTCATTCTTTTTGATGGCTGAGTAATATTCCATGTGGAATATTATATATACCATATGTATACATATATGTATCAATCATATATCCATCATATATATATATATCTCATATATATATATCCATCCAAATGAATGGATAAAGATGTGTGTGTGTGTGTGTGTGTGTGTGTGTGTGTGTGTGTATCTCCATTCATCTGTTGATGGACATCTGGCCTCTTTCCAGGTTGGCTATTGTGGACATTGCTTCTATGAACATTGGGGTGCAGGTGCCCCTTTAATTCACTATGTTTGAATCCTATGGGTAAATACCTAGTAGTGCAATTGTGAGGTCATAGGGTAGCTCTATTTTTAACATTTTCAGGAACCCATGCACTGTTTTCCAGAGCGGCTGCACCAGCTTGCATCCCCAACCACAGTGTAAGAGGGTTCCCCTTTCTCCGCATCCTCGCCAACCCTTGTTGAGCTTACGTAAGTTTTGATCTGATTACTCCCATATACTTCAGCCAATTGGCAAAGGCCCCACCACCAACCCCTCACCTGAGGCTGCACACTGAAAACAGGAAATGTTCTACAGGAAGTGGACAACTCCCTACATATGAGACTTTACAGCAAGTTCTTTTCTTACAACAAGACATTGAACTTTTCTCTCGTGAGGGCAGATTGTCTTGTTAAAAAAGCAATGATGTGTCCATATCGAATAATAAAGGAAATGGTCAGCCAGAGTTTACAGAGCAAATGTAACTGGTCTGACTCAGCAACCAAGGGAAGTCCGGTGGATACAAGAGCAGATCAGCTGAAGCTCGGAAGCAGTAAGAAAGTTTTCTCCTTTGTTCAGAATCATGTCAGAACCCCATCCATTCAGAATCACGGAGTGTGAGCCCCAGAAAGGGAACTCATCTTCTCCTCCAGGGTTCTCCCCAGAACCCACCCACTGCTCTTGGCTAAGAAAACAGATTGTCACAAGTTTAGCCACACCTCCGTCCCTTAGCCGATTTACTTCAGAGAAGTGGGTAGGGCTGGAGCTCCAGTCAGGCAGCCTGTGCCCTGGCCTTAGTCACCAGTTCAGAGGTGGGCATAGCGTGCATTGGTCAGTGTCATCCACTGAGGTACAGGCGGAGGTTTGCTGAGTTTCTGGAACAGAAGCATCTTCACTTTTCTGAGGCAGCATCTCAAATCTGAGCTCCATAGAAGGCAAAGCAGACAGCCTGAAAAACAACAACAAAACAAACAAACAAACAAACAAAAAAAACACCCTGAGCCCTAAGCACATCACTGAGCCACTGAGTCAAACCGACTTGGAAGACAATGCTTACTTTGCATTTTCCAGTAAGTCCCCTTTATGATTTAAGCCTATTTTATTGGGTTACATGCCCAAAAGAAGAGTCGCAAATAGGAGGCCAAACTTGTCCTCCTGTAGGTAAAGGACCCTGAGGCCCAGAGAGGCTCAATGACAGGCTCAAGGTCACACATCAGGGGAGGGGTCAAACTCTTTCTGGAAGTCTCCAGAAGGAGAAAATAGGATTCTAGTTTGGAATTACCCCGAAAATGGGCTTCTTATACTGATTTCCTATGGGAAAGAATATTCCCAAGTTAGAACTATCCTGTAATAAAGCAGGAGGGTGGGGGGTAGAAGTGTTCAAGCAGAAAGACACAAAGACTTGAGGACAGAGTTGCAGAAGGAATTAATTGCATGGCATCCTGGAGATGGCTGAGCTAAGCCTCCCTGATGGCATGGGCTGGAACAGATTTGAGAAGCCACTGTGCCAGGACCTAAGAGTCCCTTTAATGTGGAGACTTCAGAACTAAGATAAGCACCCAAACCTCTGACTCTGGTCCCAGGGCTCTGCCTACCACCCCACTTCTCCTAAAGAAGCCTGGTGCAGCCGTGGCTAGTGGCGTGGTTGAGAGAACTGGCCTGGGAAGTAGGATGGCCCTAAAGCATATGGGAAGGTGCCCAGTCTCATGCATCATAAGAGAAATGCACACACACACACACACACACACACACACACCCCACAAGTCAACAAGCTGTTCCACTGATGAGGCAGAGGAGAGGGAAACACTCTCCACCCTGCTGATGGCATGTGTATCAGTGTGAGCCTTGTGGAAGATGGTTTGACAATATTAATCAGAATTGCAAATGCACACAGGCTGTAGTCAGCAATCCCACTGCTGGGAATAGATCCTACAGCGACACCTGCACCATGCGAAGTGACATGTACACAAATATAACCAGGACAAGCAGTGCCTGGACTCACAAAAGATAGAAAGGTTCTAAATGTCCACCAATAAGGGGCTAGGGAAATACGGCGGCTCCTCCACACAATGGTGACAGTGCAGCCACAAGGAGAAGAAATGAGGATACTGTGGATTGTTCTGGAAAATACTTATATTGTTAGGGTAAAAATTCCTGGAAAGAGGAAAATGCTGAAACTTTTCTCTATATTTTTCTTTTATATTGTTTGGAAAATATATACAGAAAGGAATGTGAGTGTGGCATCTCATAGACCTGGGTTGAAATTCTAACTACATAGACTATTATATGTAAATAATGTTTATTCCTTATTGTTTCTTTTAATAGTAAATAATAGTGTTCATTTTAAAAGGTCATATATTGGAGCACTGGGGTGGCTTCCTCTGTTAAGCTTTCGGCTAAGGTCACGATCTCATGGTTGTGGATCAAGCCCGGCATCGGGCTCTGTGCTCAGTGGGAATCTGCTTCTCTTCATGCCCCTCCCCGCACTCATGCTCTCTTTCAAATAAATAAATAAAATCTTTCAAAAAAAATAAATGAAAATAAAAAATAAATTTACATATAAGCCATAAGGAGGTTATCGAGGATCTTGGGGTTTTTTTTTTTTTTTAATGTGATGGAGAAAACACAGGTGAACGTTGGGTAGATTTAATTCCCCCAAATGCCAGTTTCTTCAAGGGAAAATAATGGTATCTATCGAGGTGGGGGGATGTTGTTTAAATGAGATAATGTTGAAAGGATTTAGCACATGGTTTGGTGCAAAACAGTGCACCACACATAGCTACACATTTCTTTCTTACCACGAGAACTTTTCAAGCTACTCTAAAGTAGACATCTTTTAAACCATTGCATGGAGCACTGGGTGTGGTGCATAAACAATGATTCTTGGCACACTGAAAAAATAAAATTAAATTTTAAAAAATTGAAAAAAATGTAAAAAAAAAAAAGGTAGAGCAAAATCATTTTCAGACTCAATAATTATAGCCGCCTCCATCTGACAGGTATACCAGATGGTACGAGCCACTGAACAGGAAGAAGATACCAACTCACGTGAGAAACGCCACAACACTGACGAGATTCTCCTCCAGCACGCCTGCCTCACAGAGGCTGGATTAAATGGCCAGTGGTAGACTAGAAAATCTGGCCTTGAGGAAATGTTCAAAATATTGCCAAAGAGCAAAGGAATCAAAATACTCCCAGCAAACCCACAAGAGCACACTGTCTGCCATTTATTTGACCATAGGTCAACTCAGATTATTTACTCAAGGAATGATTATATGATATAAATTAAAAGGAAATCTTTGTTTTTTCATTTAACAGTTATTGTAGTTCTGTTATTTCCTACAGATTCATTTTTTAAAAATCAATGGATTAATAGACATGGTTTCTGCCAGCTGGTCATTTCCTTGGGGAACTACTTACTCTTCGGCAAACTGCTGTCCTTGGATTTGGGTGGACATCGGATGGAAGCCTGTCCAATCAGACAATTTCAGTTCCCTGGCCAAACGGATCATTCAGAGCTGGCATCGGACCTAAAGGTGGATAATTAGTGACAGTCCTGGGACTCTGGCCAAAACTACCAGAAGACAAACCATCATCTCTTTCCAATGAGTTGACCTCGCTGGTAGGCTGCAGGTTTGGGCTGGCTGGTGGCCACCTCTGCCACCTTGTGGGGAGAGCCAAGGTAGATGGTCCCCGGGGGTGCTCTTCTGCTCTGCTGACAGCCCAAAGCTTTTTGCAGCCAAGACTTCTTTGATGCCAGCAGACACCAGCAGGAGGCTGCCCATCCAACCCCCATGACAGCCCAGAAATGCCAGCGAGTTAACACCGCCAGGTGCCATCTCACCCGAAGGGAGAGGAAGCCAAGGATAAATGTTAATATTTCTGGGTGAAATTCTCAGGCAGATAATTCTGAGATGCTTTCTTAAAGCTCCTCAGAATGTCTGGGTCAGAATCAAGCCGCCATTGTCCATAGCAGTGATTTTGATAACATGCCTGTGTTAGGGTTCCCCGGAGAACCCTATATATAGTGAGAGAGATTTATTTGAAGGAATTGGCTCATGTGATCGTGAGAGCTGGCAAGCCCAAAATCTGTAGAGAGGGCTGGAAGGCTAGAGACACAGGTAAGAGATCCCCCTGCAGTCTTGAGTCTGAAATCCACAGGCTGGAAACTCAGCCAGGTTTTCTGTGTTGCAACCTGGAGGTAGGGTTTCCTCTTCTTTGGGAAACTTCAGACTTTGCCCTTAAGGCCTTCAACTGATTAGATGAGCCCCACCCACATTTTGGAGGAGAATATGCTTTTTTCAAAGTCTACTGATTTGAACATTAATCACTTGTAAAGAATACCTTTGATGTCACACCAAGACTAGTGTTTGACCAAGCAACTGGACACCATGGCCCCACCAAATCGACACATAAAGTTGACCCTCACAGTCCTCTTAGACTGGCTTTTCCTCCTTCACTTTTCTGCCCACTCTCTGGCTCCTGTTCCCTGAAATTATTTCCCAGATAAACAGCCTACCCTCAGGTTCTTGTCTCAGGTTCTGTTTCAAGGGGGGCCCAGCACACTCCCTGTAGAAGATGACTGGTCATCCTCCCTGGTTCCAACTCTTGATAAATTTGACTATGTAGCCATTTCACACTTCTTTCCAATGACTTTCAAAAGCATTTTGATTATATACATGTTGCATAACTATATACAAAGCAGCATTAAGTGCGTGAGGGCTACCGTCTACAAATATCGTGACTTTGGGGAAGAGGGTGATCCCTATAGGTTGTCATGGTCAAAAAAGGTTTTAAGAAGGAAGAAAATAATTTTTTAAGATATATTTCTTTATTTCAGAGAGAGAGTGTGTGTGTGTGCGTGCGTGAACTGGGGCGGGGCAGGGCAGCAGAGGAGAAGGAGAGAGAGACTCTTAAGCAGACTCCCCACTGAACGTGGAGTCCAACATGGGTGTGATCCCAAGGCCCTGAGATCCTGACCTGAGCCGAAACTAAGAGTCGGATGCTTAACTGACTGAGTCACCCAGGTGCTCAAGGAGGAAAAATTTTTATCTGGCACTTGCAAGATGTGGACAATTCAGATAGGTGGAGAAGAGAGGGAAAGTGCTTCCAGAAAATAAGGGACCACATAACAATAGCTGGCATTTAGTGAGCACATAATACATGCAAATCATTCTTATCAGCCCTGTTCGTGGATTACTTCATCTAATCCTCATAATAACCTTGTGAAATGTGTATATTATTTATAGATGAGGAGACAGACAGAGAGACGTTTAAGGACCTTGCTCAAGGTCCCACAGAGGTAGGATTCAGACACAACATCCAATGCCAGCTCCCACACTGGAAACCACTATCCTCCACCCTCCTCACTAGGCTAAAATGTGTCTCTTTAGAGCTGAGTTAAGGAGCTAGGTTTTTAGTTTTGTTTTAATTGTGGTAAAATATGCATAACATAAAATTTACCATCTTCACCATTCTTACGTGTAAAGTTCAGTAGTGTTAAGTATATTGACATCATCCTATCTCCAGAGTTTCCAAAATTTTTCATCTTGGAAAACCGAAACTCCATACCCTTTAAACAACAACCCCTCATTTCCTCTTCCCCCAAGAAGTCCCTGACCACCTCATTCTACTTTCTGCTTCTATGAGTTTGATTACTCTGAACATCTCAGAGAAGTGATATCATACAGCATTTATCCTTTTGTGTCTGTTTTTCTCACAAAGCATAATGTCTTGAAGTTTCATCCATGTTGGAGCATGAATCAGAATGTCCTTCCCTTTTAAGGCTGAATAATGTTCTGTTGTATGTATCTACCACATTTTGTTTATCCATTCATTAGCTGATGAACATATGGGTGGCTTCCTCCTTTGGTTATTGTGCATAATACTGCTATGAATCTAGATATGCAAATATCTGTGAAAGACCCTCTTACAGTTTTTTGGGATATATGCCCAGAAGTGGAATTGCTAAATCTTATGACAAAATTCTATTTTTAATTTTTTGAGGAACCACCATACTCTTTTCCATAGGGGTTGTACCATTTTACATTCCCACCTGCAGTGCCCAGGGGTTTCCATTTCTCCACATCCTCAGAGGAGCTGAATTTGATAGGAAGGCAGGACATCTGTGTGGAGCTGTCCAAGAGACAACCAGATATACTGACCATCACTCAGGTGATAGGACAGCTGACCCCTTTGGGATTCATCTAACAAAAAGAGAAAGACAACGTGAAAGAGAAATGAGTTCACTGAGACAGTGGAAGGAGGAGAGCAGGAGATGAAGACAACACCTTAGGGAACAGCTCCGTTGGGTGGCACGTTAATTCACAAATGGAAGCTGCTAATTGTTTTTTAAAAGTTCATTCTGTAAGTTAAACATTCCCCTACAATTCGCAGATTTGTTCAGCACACGCTTTTGCATAAAATAAATGTTCTTATCTCTGATGGAGTTAGCCAAAATCAAAATTAGAGGCTTCAGTGACAGCTAACACCTGTCGAGCTTTTTATTTTTCACGTATGTAATCTTTGTAACAACCCTGTGAGGTAGACATTAGTATTTGTACTAGAGGCCTTGAGGCAGGACGCAAAGCATTGAGTGCCTCCAGTGGAGGGACCATCTCTCCTGGCCTTGTTTCACCTGGGTTGCTCAGTCCATTAAGCATCTGACTCTTGATCTCAGCTCAGGTCTTGATCTCAGGGTTGTGAGGTCAAGCCCCGTGTGTGGTTCCTTGCTGGGCAGGGAGTCTGCTAAAAAAAAATAAATAAATAAGTAATAATCAGTGGATGTCAGGGATTTGGGAAGATGGAGGGATGAGTAGGTGGAGAATTAGGAAATTTTTAGGGCAGAGAAACTATTCTGTATGACACTGTAATGGTAGATATAAGTCATTGCACATTTCCCAAAACCTTTAGAATGAACAACGTAAACAGTGAGTCCTGATGTAAGCTATTCACTTTAGTTAGTAGTTACTAACAACTAGCGTCGTCTTGTAAGTGGTGGCGACAGGACCCAAACTCTGATCTTCTGATACTAGAGTCTACATTCTTTCTCAGATTTCACCCCACTTCTCTAAAGAAATAAGGTCTTCTCTGATATTTAATTTTTTCCTATCTTCTGAAGTTTCTAGTTCTCTAAGTGTTAAATAGAAGTTGATTTACAGTACACATGCGTGGGCATGTGCATTTATGATAATATTTGAGTCTCCTTCAGCAAGATCATACGGCCTTCCGGCATCTCAAGTGACACGTTTACTGTGGGGCAGGGCTCGCCCTACCCAGGATCACACCAAGAAACACACCAGGAAAACCAGAGCTGGGGTGAAGACTAGGACGTTGAATCACATAGGGATACCCAGGGCTTTATGTCCTTAAAGAGAATGATCTTTTTGTTTGTGGAGGAAGAATAAAATGGATTCTGTCATTGAATAAACATTTATGGAGACCTTGGGACATGGATGAGTAAGACATAGTTCTTGCCCTCCAACAGACCACTGTCTCAAGGGCGGGGTGGGTAAGGTGAGTTAACGTATAATTGTGTGCAGGGGCAATCAAATCTTTTCCAACTGGAAGAGCCTGGAAGCCAGCCAATAGGAATGGGTGCTCAACCATCCAGAACACACTGCAGCCATAAATAAGCCACCTGGACATACCCATATGTATTAGTCAGCTCAGGCTGTCCTCACAAAATGTTGGCTTCAACAACAGAAATTTATTTTCTCACAGTTCTGGAGACTGGAGAGTCCAAGATAAGATTTGGTTCTGGTGAGAGCATTATTCCTGGCGTGTAGATGGATGCCTTCATGCTATGTCCTCACATGGTGGGAAGAGAGAGAATTCTGGTGTCTCTTCCTCTTCTTCTAAGGGCACCAACCCTATCATATTAGGGTCCCACCAGCATGACCTCATTTCACTTTATTACCCTCTAAAGACCTTATCTCCAAACTCATTAGGGGTCAGGGCTTCAACATATGAGTCTGGTAGGGGGACAGTATTCAGTCCATGGCTCCATGTATGTCTTGATAGTAGAATGACAGACCTGTCACTGCTCTAAAAGAACTGATTATAGAGTGCTTAGTGATGACATCTTGTTTTGTTGGATTTATTCATTTATTTGAGGGAAGGGGTAGGGGAAGGAGAGAGAGTCTTAAGCAGACTCTACACTGAACACGGAGCCTGATGCAGGACTTGATCTCAGGACCCTAAGATCATGACCGGAGCCAAAACCAAGAATCAGATGCTTAATCAACTGAGGCACCCAGGACCCCCAGTGATGACATCTCATAAGTGGGGAATATTGAAGCTGGGTTTGAAGGGTGAGTAGAAGTTGGCTAAGAGGAAAAAAAGCAGAGGAAGTCCTTCCAAAAAGCTGGACGAGCATATGCAAAGATAAGTTGCTGTGAGAAGACAGAATACATTTAGAAAACGACAGAACTGTGACAAGGCTGGAGTTAGAAGTAGGTACAAAGGAACCAAATAAGAATGAAAACCAGCTCAAAGGCCCCATGTGCTATGCTAGGGAGTGTGAATAGTATCTGAAGGCACTTAAAAGACCACAGAGGATTATTATGCACGATTTCTTATTTAATTCAATAATGTCAACACCACAATGATTTCCTATTTATATATCCTGGAATAAATAATACAATTTTATCTCTTTTTTTTTCTCTCCTTTCTACATTAATAATAGTTTCTGGGGTCACCTGGGTGACTCAGTTGGCTAAGCATACCACTCTTGGTTTTGGCTCAGGTTGTGATCCCACGGTCATGAGACCAAGCCCCAAGTTGGGTTCTGTGCTCAGTGAGACATCTGCTTGAGGTTCTCTCTCCCTCTGCCTCTGCCCTTCCCTTCCACTCACACACGTGCACGTGTGCGCACGCACACACACACACACACACACACACACACTTTCTCTCTCTAAAATAAATAAACAAATCTTTAACCAAAAAAAAATATTTTCTGTGCTGAATGGACAAAGAAGATGTGGTATATATATACAATGGAATACTATGCACCGATCAAAAGAAAGGAAATCTTGCCATTTGCAACAACGTGGATAGAACTAGAGGGTATTACGCTTAGCGAAATAAGTCAATTGGAGAAAGACACCTATCATATGATCTCCCTGATATGAGGAAGTGGAGATGCAACATGGGGAGTTTGGAGGGTAGGAAAAGAATAAATGAAACAAGATGGGATCGGGAGGGAGACAAACCATAAAAGACTCTTAATCTCGCAGAACAAACTGAAGGTTGCTGGGGGGAGGGTGGTTGGGAGAAGGTGGTAGGGTTATGGACATTGGGGGAAGTTGTATGCTGTGGTGAGTGCTATGAAGTGTGTAAACCTGGCGATTCACAGACCTGTACCCCTGGGGTACATTGTAAAAATACATTGTATGCTTATAAAATAATTTAAAAATTAAAAAAAATATTTTCTGTATTACAAAAGTAATACGTTTACTCATTCCCTTTTAAGATATAAGACATGGTGCATGAATAGTACTGCACTTGGGTGGCTTTTTAACCTTTTTAATAAGCAAATCTCTGCTCAGAAAGAATCCAGAGCTAAATCTCAATACATAGCAAAGAGCAAAAGGCTAAGCCAGCTGGTTAAACAGCACAGAGGGGACAAGGGTCCTCCACTGTCAGCCTCCCCTCCCCATCACACGTCGAGACTCCTCCGAGGAACTTAGGGACTCCACACTACAACATTTGTAAAAGTCACTACCCAAAATGGATTTGCTCTTCTATAGAAAGAAGCTGATTTCCTTATTTATATACAAATTATATAAATAAATAAATAAATAAATAAATAAATAAATAATATGCTTCTTTTAGCATTGCAACAACTCTAGAAAGTTCAGTGACACTGTTATCCCCATTCACAGAGGAGGAAACTGAGGGCTGATAACATAAAGTAATTTGCCTGAGGTCACACAGCTAGCAGGTGGAGAAGCCAGGAGGCAAGCCAGGCAGGCTGCCTCCACGGCCACTGCTCTCAGCTGTTCCGCTCCACAACCTGGCCCATTAGGTACTGACTTTGTAACAACCACGGCGCTGGGCTCTCTGGTAGGATTTGTCTAGGAAGTAAGTATTAAGAAAAAATAAGATTGGAAAGTTAAGTCTACTCTTCCCTAGCACAGCCCCTGGAATGTGGAAGACTTTCTAAAGAGCCTAAAAGAATAAATGAATTCTAAAATGCTAAAAGAATAAATGAATGAGCTTATTCTCTAGTACATGAGACAGATGACATTTTTTCCAAAATGGTGCCCCTCTAAGTTCCCTTTGAATAAAAAAGCCTTTTGCGCTCACAGGACTCCAAGTGAATCTATGTTATCCCTGTGTCTCTATAGAAGAAATGACTTCCAATGAACAACAGGCAATATATGAACCTCCCAGGGCTGTAATCAAATACCATAAACTGGGTGCTCGCAGCAATAGGCCTCACACTTCTGGAGGCCAGTGACAAGAGCCCTAGCAGCATCTTTTGTCCAGATATTTGGTCTCTGACCCTGGTTCCTGACACAGAGCTCCTAAATGCCTTGGAATTTCCTAGGTTAGAGGAGTGTCTTTTGTTTAATGAGGTGACTGTTGGGGGCTTCCTAGATAGCTTCAGTGTGGGGCTGGTCGCCAGAAAGACCAAACCACAAGTAGGAGCTCAGAAGGGGAGAGAGGCTGGAGACTGAGTTAATGATCAATCACGGATAATGGGATGAAGCCTCCATAAAATTCCCAAAAGTGTGGGATTCAGAGAGCTTCCATGTTGGTGAAAAAATCCATGTGCTGGGAGGGTAACAGATATCAGTTTGCTTCCAACTGGCGTCTGAGGTGGGGGGTTGGCAGTCTTGTAGGACTGAACCCTTAACCTGTGGGATCTGCACTAACCCCAGTTAGTGTCAAAACTAAATTGAACTCTTGACGCCCAACCAGTGTCTAAGAATCGCTCGGTGTGGAAAACCCACACGGCAGGTGTCAGGAGTATCAAGAGTTAAAGGAGAACCACAGGAGTGTTTTTTCCAACCTAGCATCTAGGAGATGGAGTTAAAACAAGAAATGATAAAAAACAAAACAAAAAATAAGAAATGGGGCCCAAATGGAGTCGCTTGTGCTAGGCCCCCGTCACCAAACTGAGACTTAATTAACGTTTCAGCTCCCCCAGAAATGGAATCCTAAACCAGTCTGTCAGGACTCGCCTGATCAGCACTATTGAGTGAACTACCTGAGATATCTCTGCTCTCCCCAAAGGGAAGTCACCTTGCAATAAACAACCACTCTTTCGCCTAGTGTAACTTCCTCATTCCTGCCCCCTTCTGCCTATAAAAGCCTTTCATTTTGCTCAAATAAACTCTTAAAATTTTTAACACGGCTCAGTTTCTCTTTTAACAATGGGAATAATAATCATTGTTACCTTGTTGTTTATCATGAAGAATAAATGCGTACCTACACAAAAAGGACTTAGAACAGTACCCAGCACAGAGAAAACACTTTATAAATGTTAGCTACCATCACTGCAAGACAATCTCCAAAGCATTACGCTATTAGGCTACAGTTTTAAATTCTTATCCTAAAAATGAAAAATAACAATAAATTCCTTCCTTTGTTCTGCTAAATTGAGAGTGCATTGTTCAGGGTTCACCAATGCCAACTGATGTTATAGATACCAGAGGTTGGAATCAATAATAATGCTAATAAATACTCATTAATAATCTAGCGATTAGAAAAATTGCCATATTTTGCTTATTTGTGGAGCATAAGAAATAACATGGAGGACATGGGGGGATGGACAGAAGTGAGTTGGGGGAAATTGGAAGGGGAGACAAACCATGAGAGACTGTGGACTCTGAGAAACAAACTGAGGGTTTTGGAAGGGATGGGGGTGGGGGGTTGAGCAAGCCTGGTGGTGGGTATTATGTAGGGCACGTATTGCATGGAGCACTGGGTGTGGTGCATAAACAGTGACTTCTAGAACACTGAAAAGAAATTTAAAAAATAAAAATTTTTAAAAAAAAAGAAAAATTGCCATATATATATATATATATATATATATATAGTCATCTTGTGTGAATTGAAATAGAATGACAAATATAGACCCAAAAATGGTGACCCAGCATAGAGGGACCATGATGAAATTAAGACAATACTTGATTTTATTTCATATACTTTTGCTTTTTTTTTTTTTTTTTAGTTCTCCCTAATGAGATTGTATTCATTTCCTAATCATAAAAGTAGCCATAAAAGTTGCTATTTTTAAAGGTAAGATCTGGGCAAAGGATCTGTAAGCCCAAAGGAAACCGAAATGTACCCACAGTCTTCCCACTTTTCTTTAATCTCAGGACTTGCCCTGAGAAGTGAAAAGGCACCCAGTCTACACCATTGTCCCAAGGTCAGATCACAGAGCAGTGACTCAGAAGTGGCTCCTGACACCAAGCAGCGCCTGACTCAGGCAAGAACAGGAGGGCTGAGGGCCGCTGCAGCCAGCCAGCTCTGCGGAGAACCGTCGCTCTCCAAACCCATACCGGGCACAGGGCCACACAGTCCAGACAGCTGTCACTGCATTCAGACCTTGAACCCTGCAAGGCCAGACTCGCCTAATTAATGATATTAATGGCAAGGGGGAGAGCTAAGCAAACAGGCAGACAGGACACATTATAGAACTGAGGAATATCCAAGCACAAAAAACCCCCTATCCTGCTTCCTCATTAGGCGGCTCCACCTGCAAGAGAAATCAAAAGCTCTCAACATCAAGTCTGCTTTCGCTTCAGCTCCCCCACAGAGCCTTGCAGAGCGCCAGGGACACAGGAAATGCTCTGCTTGGATTATTTCAAGCAGTATCTCTTGTTCTCCTTCCTCAGCATCTAGTGTTCCTTTTCCTGGTAAAATCCCCCAGGTGGCATTTGAGGCACCCCCCCACTTCCCCACTCTCAATGGGCCTGTCAATCAAGGTGAGCTTCCAGCCCCTGCCCAGGAGGTGGACGGACAGAGCCTGAGCTAAGCCAACTGGATGCTCTTGGCCTTGAACAGGATGGGGTGGATTCCTCCCAACAAGACTTTCCATGGGCTCCAGTGTTCCCCAAATCCCTGGAGCCACCGTGGTCCTTGTCCTTCTGGGGATCAGTTCTGCAGCTTTTTTCCACATCTGAGAGCTCCCCAATATCCTTCCAATAAAGCTCTTTTTTATTTAAGGAAGCCAGAGCCCTATGTCTGTTGCTTGCATCCAGAGAACCCAAATTTTGCTGTTTTGCATCACAAAGAAACTTAAAGAAAAATAATAAGAATCAAGGAGCCTAGGGCACCTGGGTGGCTCAGTGGGTTAAGCCGCTGCCTTCGGCTCAGGTCATGATCTCAGGGTCCCGGGATCAAGTCCTGCATTGGGCTCTCTGCTCAGTGGGGATCCTGCTTCCCTCTCTCTCTCTCTGCCTGCCTCTCTGTCTACTTGTGATCTCTCTCTGTCAAATAAATAAATAAAATCTTAAAAAATAATAAGAATAATAATGAGAATAATTAGCATTGATTTGTTACTATTGATAAGTTGTTTTCACACCACTGCCTTTTCTGGATGTAGTACAAACCAGCAGCTCTAAGAGGGGATCAGTGCCTTGCCCCAGGCCGCACCACTACTAAGTAACAAGAGTATGGTTTCAAACTAGGTCTTTTTTTTTTAATATTTTATTTATTTATTTGAAAGAGAGAGAAAGAAAGCACAAGCAGGGGGAGTGGCAGGCAGAGGGAGGAGAAGCAGGCTTTCCGCTGAGTGGGGAGCCCAATGTGGGGCTGGATCTCAGGACCCTGGGATCATGACCTGAGCTGAAGGCAGATGCTTAACTGACTGAGCCATCCAGGTGCCCCAAAACTAACTTGGTCTTTAGCCTCAGGGACCAGGCCCTGCAGCCTGAAGGGGACCTGTCACATCACGTCCTCCACTCTCATGAGTCCTTTGAATTTTTTCTACTTATAGGTTGTGGGTAGATATTTAAAATATTTTTAAAAAGATGCAGTGCCTGGATGGCTCAGCAGGTTAAGTATCTGCTCCGGTCGTGATCTCAGATTCCCAGGATTGAGCCCCACGTTGGGTTCCCTGCTCAGCAGGGAGCCTGCTTCTCCCTCTCCCTCAGCCTCCCTCTCTCTGTCATGAATAAATAAATAAGATCTTTAAAAAATAAAATATAAAAAGAGAGAGAGGTGGGGGGGGGCAGTAAGCCATAGGAGACTCTTCTGTTTTTTCCTATTTATGTATTTATTTATTCTCACCATAGCACATACCCTCTCCAATGTCCATCACCCACCACGAATCCCTCTCACCCCTCTCACCTCCAGCAACCCTCAGTTTGTTTCTTGAGTTAAGAGTCCCTTATGGTTTGTCTCCCTCTCTGGTTTCATCTTGTTTCATTTTTCCCTCCTTTCCCCTATGATCATCTGTCTTGTTTCTCAAATTCCTCATAACAGTGAGATCATATTAATGATAGAGAACAAATTGAGGTCTGACGGAAGGAAGCGGGTGGGGGATGGGTTAGATGGGGGATGGACATTAAAGAGAGTACTTGTTGGGATGAGCCCTGAGTATTGTATGTAAGTGATGAATCACTAAACTCCACTCCTGAAACCAATGTTACACTCATGTTAACTAACTAGAATTTAAATACAAATTTGAAACAAAAATAAAAATAAAAAATAAAATATTCTTCCGGGGCAGAAAGAACCTCTTTCTCATGCTTCTTCTTTCCCAGGCCAGGCCTCCACCAGGAATCAAAGTGCAGGGCCCTATGCAGGTCTCGATGCCAAAACCTCTCACAGAAAGTGAAGCAAATGGGCAAATAGAAAAACCTCAGGCCTCAGCGATGTTCATGCCATGAATACTATTCTAGGTGCTGGGGACAACCTGGTGAACTAGGTAGACAAAAGCTCATGTTCTGGCAAGTGGGGGCAGGGAGAGCACCTGTCAGCAGATCGGAAAGAGTGCGAGAGCACACCAGACCTGTGCCTGGGGAAGAGTGTGCCAGATGATCAAGCAAGAAGGCATGACGCCAGCTTCTGGGTGTGCGCAGGGGATACTGGGGAGGGCAGTGCTGTGCTGAGGTGGGGAGCTGGCATGGCAGGCAGAGGCCTCGGGGTCTCAGTAAAGGTTTCTAATTTGGTCCCAAGTGTGATGGGAAGCTATAGGAGGGATGTGTGGAGGGTAAGAGCATCATGTGACTTCTTTTTCAAAAAATCATTCTAGCTGGTGGAAACAACCCAAGTGCCCATCAATGCATGAATAGGGGAACAAAATATGGTGGGCAAGTCCATGCAGTGGAAGGTTCTTCAGCCCTAAACAGGAACAAAGTACTGATACATCACACACACACACACACACACACGCACACACACACCCTACGTGTGATCCCAGTTTTATGTAAGATCCAGAATAGGCAAATCGATAGAAACAGAAAGCAGATCAGTGGTTGCCAGGGTCTGTGGGGAGAGGGGATGGGAATGACCACTTAACGGGAACGCAGCATTTTCTTTGGGTGGGGATGCAGTGTTCCGCAGACTGATAGTGATGGTGGCCCCACAACATTGTGAATGTGCAGCAGGTCACTGAATTACACACTTTAAAATTATTAAAATGGTGAGTTTTGTGTTCTCTGTATTTTATCACAGTTTTTTTTTTTTGAAGACTTTATTTATTTTAAGAAGAGAGAGAGATCACAAGGGTGAATGCAGGGGAAGGGCAGGAGAGACAGAGGGAAGGGCAGAGAGGGACTAGCAGACTCTGAGCTGAGTGCAAAGCCCCACACAGGGCCTGATCCCAGGACCCCAAGGTCATAACCATAGCTGAAACCAAGAGTCAGTTGCCCAACCGACTGAGCCATCCAGGCACCCTATTTTATCACAATTTTAAAATAAAAAATGGAAAGGTCATTCTGGTTTCCATGTGCAGGGAAGGGATGGGAGAAGAACAAAACAGACAGTAGGAAAGTTCACACCAGCTCTCCCTTGGGCTTTGGCACATTCCTTCCCTTCTCCGAGCCTCGAACCCTCCATCCATGAAAATGGAGTTCCCATAGGCTTCACTCCTGGGCTTGTTGAGGGGTTTGGAATATTTTGACGTGACCCATGGCTCAGTCCACGGACCTTTCCTCTTTCTGACTCAGACTCACTGCCCTGGGGATCTCACCCAGTCTCGTGGTTTTAAATTCCATCTCCCAACTTACCTCCAGCCAAATCTCTCTCTCCCCTGCATTCCAGCTGGCCAGCTCAGCATCTGCACTTGGTTTTCTAACCTCCAGCTCCACATATCCAAAACAAACTGTTGCTCTCTGCCTCTCCCATGATGCTCAGCCTGTTTCCTATCTCTGTAAAAGAAAACTGCATCCTTCCAGACAGAGGCCAAAAAATCTAGGAGTACTTGCTCTACCTCTGTCTCGCCCCCACCCAGTCAATAAACGCAGCCAACTCTGCCTTCAGGATATATCCAGAACCCAACCCCTTCGGGTCCAAGGCACCGTCATGGCTAGCCAGGATTATTGCAAGAGCTTTCTGGTCTCCCAGCTTCTGTCATTGGTCACCTTCAATCTGTTCTAATCAGGGCAGCTCAAGAGATCCTATTGAAAGGTAAGCGATATCATGTCAACCTCTGCTCAACACTTCAAGGCTTCACATTTCACTCAGAACAAAAGCCGGATTCCTCACCGTGGTCGACACAGCTTTACAAGATGAGTACCTCTCAGCTCTCTGACTTCACCAACTGCCATTCTCCCTGACCTGCCTCTGCTTCAGCACCCCCGCCCTTGCTGTTCCTTGAACAATTGGAAAGATGCTCCCACTCAGGACCCTTGCCCTTGTTCCTTCCACATGGTTCTTCTCCCAGATACCCCTGTATGCAAGTCCTCGCCTCCCCTGTCTACACTCAGAGAAGACCTTCTCAGTGAAGTATCTGCTGGCCACCTATTCAGCGTTTCCAGATAAAGTACAGGATGCCCAATTAAATGTGCATTTCAGATAAACAAGCAGTAGTTTTTTTAGTATAATACATAGCTAGAATATGCTGTCTAATACAGTAGCCACTGGCCATTTGAAATGAGGACAGTACTACGGATGGACTGGATATTTGATTTTATTTCACTTAATTTCAATTTTAAAATGGATACCCAATTTAGTTACTGGATTTAGTTATTTAAATGTGTTTAGAAAATTTTACATAAGGGAATATACTTTTTCAGCTGTAGATTTTATGATACTAAAATATAGATCATGTATTTCGAAGGAAATTTAAGCATTCGAATTGAAATGTGCCATAAGCATAAATCACATGTCGAATTTCGAAGACTTATGAAAAAAGAATGCAAAATATCCCATTAATAAATTTTTACATCTGACGACATGATGGGTAATATTTAGGGTATATTGGACTAAATATAATGTACCATTGGAATTCATCGCACCTGTTTCTCTTTACTTTTATTATGTGGCTGCTAGAAATGTTTGAGTTGCCTACGTGGCTCACATTGTGTTTCAGACAACACTGCCCCTCAGGACTTGTTCCCCTGGAAGCAGAGGGCAGACCAGACTTGGGAGCCTACAGTGTATTCTAGAATGTGATACCGGGAAGCAGAAGTGAGGAACTGGGGATAGTGATAAAGAAGAAAAAATCAGGGGTGCCTGGGTGGCTTAGTGGGTTAAACCTTTGCCTTCAGCTTGGGTCGTGATCTCAGGGTCCTGGGATCGAGTCCCGCATTGGGCTCTCAGCTTGGCGAGGAGCCTGCTTCCCCTCTCTCTCTGCCTGCCTCTCTGCCTACTTGTGCTCTCTCTCTGTCAAATAAATAAATAAAATCTTTTTTAAAAAAAGAATTTTCTTCCAGATTCTTTATTTTGTTTTTAAGTAGTCTCTACACCCAACGTGGGGCTCAAACTCCCAACTCCAAAATCAAGAGTCATGCTCTACCGACAGAGCCAGCCAGGTGCCCCTATGTTTTTATTTTTTTAAGATTTTATTTCTTCCTGATTCTTTAACCCACTGAGCGACCCAGGCGCCCCTCTTCCTGATTCTTAATAAACAATTCTATGAAACACTTTAACCTCCTGGAAGTCATGGCAACAAGTCTTTTCTGCACCTTCCTCCACAAGACCTAAGATGACAGACAGGGTTGAGAACTTGGAAGATGAGTTTCCTCAGAAGACCTCCCATCTGCAGCTTCAGTTGGGGGTCCTCAGTGGAAGCAAGACAGCGTGGGGTGTGTATCCACAGCCCCATTAAAGGTACTCAGGGGATATAGTTTTCTCTCTTCTCCAGCACCTGCTACAATCCGACCTCGTGTTACCGTGCTTTGCTTTACTGCACTTGGCAGATACTGCCTTTTGTACAGATGGAAGTTTTGTGGCAAACCTACGTCAAACAAGCCTATTGGCACCTTGTTTCCCCAACGGTATGTGCTCACTTTATGCTGTCACATTTTGGTAATTCTCACAATATTTCAAACTCTTTTTTTTTTTATTTGTTTGTTATTTGAAAGAACGAGCAGAGCACACATGAGTGGGGGGAGGAGGAGAAGGAGAAGTAGACTCCCTGCTGAGCAGGGAGCCAGATGCAGGGAGCCCAATTCAGGACCCTGAGATCACAACCTGAGCCAAAGCAGACACTCAACCCACTGAGACACCCAGGGGCCCCTCAAACAAATACTTGTTACAATGGTCTGTGATCAGTGATTATGTCTCCCTAAAAAGTCATGGTGGTTAGCATTTTTTTAACCATAGTTAAAATAACATTTTTAATTAAAGTACATACATTGTTTTTTTAGACACAATGTTGCTGCATACTCAACAGGCTGCCGTATAGTATTAACAACTTTTACATGCACTGGAAAAGAAAAAAAATGTATTTGATCCATTTTTTTGCAATATTTACTTTATTGTGGCAGTCTAGAATTAAACCCACAACATCTCCAAAGTATGCCTGTATAGTCCTTTATGCACACGGCAAGTGCTCGTAAATGCTTACCTAACACCATCCAAGCTCCGGTGGAAAGGATCCAGCACTCCTGAAAATCCCTACCTACCACCACGCAGCTCCCACCAAGGACTGGTCCCTGGGGAAAATGCCTGCACTGCCAAGTTCCCAGAAACCCCAATAGTACTATACTTGCTTATAGACATAAAAAGGGTGATTTGCTATTTGTATCGACAAGTCTTCCTTAGATGTTTATTTATCTCTGAGGCAATGCTGTTTCTGCCTCTAATTGAGACCCTTAATTAACCACACCTCCTACTACTGTTTACTGAATCGATATCCTGCAAGAGTGACCTTCTAGCTGTAATTATAGAAAAGCTATTCCTTCAACTTCATAGCGAGACAGTACCTTTCATTTCCCGCAGTGTCCTTACATTCTCCCGTCAGGTGAGACAGAAGGGCAGGGGATTCTGACTCTCCTAACTTCAGGGATAAAGGGAGAGGGAAAGAGGAGACTCAACTAAAGAAAAAAATTGAGGGGGGGAGGGGTTGTTACAAAAAAAAAAAAAAAAGAGAGAGCATATCCACAGTGGAGACCTGTCAAGCAAAATTACCTTAGAAAATATGGCTTTAATATCTGGAGGCTGTAGCCAAGCTAAAGCCAAATGTTCACAGAATCCTGTATCACTTCCCACTCCCCCAGGCGCATGGAGAGACTACAATTCCCAGCAAGCTCTGCAGATAAGCTGATGCTTATGTGATCTGTTCAGGCCAACGGGCCATGAGCAAAAATTGCATCAGTGCATCATACTCTTGTTTCCCCATATTGGAAGCCATAAGCTAAGATGGTGACACCACAAAATGGGGCAGCCTAGATCAGGGAATCACTCCAAAGAAGACAGATGCCCTGCAGAGTTAGACGCTGGGGTTCTGGGTTCGTTGGCTTCTGCAGACTAAGCCTGGACTATCCCGAACAAAACAAGAGATATTTATTACTTCCCAGTTCATATTTAAAGGGTGTCATAAAGTGGCACCTGGGTGGCTCAGTCAGTTAAACATCGAACTCTTGGTTTCAGCTGAGGGCATGATCTCAAGGTCATGAGTTCAGGCTCCACACTCAGCATGGAGATTCTCTCCCTCTGCCTCTCGCACGCACACACTCTCTCTCTTAAATAAAATCTTCTTTTAAAAAAAATTTTAAAGGGTATCATGAAGCATTAAAGAAGCCTTAGTTGAATGAGACATTTTAAAATTATATAGCCCAAATATATGGGAAGGTGTTACAGATCAGGAAAATTACCACTTTACTTTACGTGCTTGACCCAAGCTTCAGTGCCCTTTATGCCCATCTATAAGATGGGCATAAAAATAACACCTGCTTCAGGGAGTCTCCCTGAGGTTCTTAAAAAATAATTCATTTAACAAATATATGGTACTTACCATGGCCAGACTCTGTTTTAACTTCTTACCAATGTTAACATGTTCAATCTTTGTAGTAGTTTCTTAGGGATGCTGTAACAAATTACCCCCAAACTGGGTGTATTATGACAATTAGAAATGTATTCTCTCACAGTTCTGGAGGCTAGAAGTCTGAAACCAATTTCTCACTGGGGCTATGGTCCCTCCAAAGGCTTTAGGGAAGAATGTAGTGCTTAAGCAATGGGGTCTGAGACAAGAGTGAGACTTATGTTGCATTGAATGCTTCTCTGTGCTGTTTGAATTTCTTTGACAATGAACACGCATCACTTTTTCCCTTTTTAACACCAACGGTAACACTAGTTTAAAAAATTATCTCTAGCAGTGAAAAGATAGGCTGCATCCCAAGGGAAGGGAATTTCAGGAATCAATGAGTAGCTGGGAGGGTGTATGTGTTTATTTTGCTTTCACTTAATTGTGGGGAGAAGACATTGGGACTTATTTAGCCCTAAGCTACTTCCACCCCTTCGGATGGAAAGATCCCTGGAAAGCCTGTCTAACTAGATGGACATCAATCTCCAGATTTTCTTTCTCTTCTTTGCTGTTTGTTTCTCGTTACTGTGTTTTTACAGACTTTGGAAATGATATGTGATTAGAGATTATTGATTATTTGTTTTCTGATTTTTTCTTCCCCTTCCTGTCCCAGTATTTCCCTGGTCATGAAAGACCCATAGGCTGTCGCCTTTTATCCATGGGTGGCCAAGTGTTTGTCAATAGGTGTTTTTAGTAGATTATAAACAGCAGCAAGAGCCCCCAAAATTATCACTCTCCTTTGTCCCTTTCGAGAAGCAGAGCCCATCACTAAGGCAAAAGCTGGGCCCTGTTTCTACTTTCAACATGGCACCCACATTTTACATCAGTGGCAAAATGACACGTTGGCTCTGTCCAGTAGATGGCAAATTTCATCAGGGCAGGAATCGGTGCAGAAGGGAGACTGCACACAGCGTGAAGAACATGGGCTGGAGGGCCAGAGAGGATAGACTGAGTTTCCACTGACCCCAGACAAGTTACTCCAGCTCGGTTACCCCTTCTTCACAGTGGCGCAGAGAGCTGCACTGGTTATGAAGACCAAGCACGCTCATGCTTACAGAGTGCTTAGCACAGCGTCTCTCCCATCAGCGCTGGAGATGATGTTGCTGCTGCTGCTGAAGGTGGGGTTGACTTGGATGCTGTTGGGCTGGTCCTTCCCTTTTCACTCCTCCTGCAGCCCCAAAACTGTTCCCATATGCTTTCCCAGCATTGACATTAGCCATGGAAAATGGAAGTTTCTGGTGGTCATGATGGTGGCTTTTGTTAATGTCGATGTTGTTTTAAGCTCCAAACTATAGCTTTCTTAATGAAGGAGAAGGTTTCGTGTGATGGTGCCTGGTGATGAACCAAGGACCATCTGCATACAGAGCGACCTGGGCCCTAATTCCAGATCATCCACCTGCTAGTGGGGCAGCTTTGGGCACATTGTTAAATAATTCTGAGCCTCAGTCTCCTTATCTGTAAAACAGGCATAAAAATCACCAGTTCATTCAAGCAATTTTTATTACATTTTCTTATGTAATTAATTACATTCTCTTATGTAATTAATGTATTACATTTTCTTTTATTACATTTTCTTCTTAGGTACTGTGCTTGGTGCTGACAATGTAAGAACAGAGAAAATTCATCCTTAACTTTAAGAGATCACCATGTGGAGTTCTCTGCTCCAGAGAACAATAATGACATGCATGGGCTTTGGAATGAGACAGACCTGGGGCTCAGATGTATGCTCTGAACTCACTAGCTGTGTGATCCTGGGCAAGTTAATCACCTGTGCTGTTCCTTTAGTTCCCCCATCTTAAAATGGAGATGAGAATAGCAACACCTACTTCATGGACGGCTTTGAGGCCTCACATATATCATGAATCAAAACCCAGTTCAGTGCTGACCCCCCCGTAGGCACGCAGCAAAGGTTAGCCTCCATGACAAAGTGTGGCTGATGCCATGTGGGGAGTTTGCACTGCTTCCAGTGGGTAATTATACAGGGAGCCAGGGATGTGGGAGTCGGGAAAGGCTTCATGAAGACAGCAATGTCTGGACAGAATCCTGAAAGATAAGTAGATGTCTGCCAAGAAGGGAAGGGAGAATCAAGAAATGCATTCAGGGAGCTGCAGGAAGTTGGATGATAGGAGCAGAGGGTACAGGGTGGTTGGCAGGGTTGGAGGTTGAGCTGGCAATGGGAATAAACAATGGCCAGACCCAGATGTTGGCAGGAGCCAGAACATAGAGAGTCTTACATGAAATTCCAAGGAGCTCAGGCTTTATTCTAAAGGGACTGGGGAGTCATTGAGAGCTCTTAAGAGCAGAGGACGATGCCATTAGATTGCCATAGAAAGGACAGTGATCTATTACATCCACAGAAATGTTCTAGAGACAGCTGGGCATAGGATGATCTGGAGGGGGGCAGGCCTGGAGCCCAAGGAGGAGATGTTGCCACAGCCCCAGAGAGGCGAGGGAGAAAGATGAGGAGAGGTGCACCAGGGCATCGCAGCGAGAGTGAAGAGGATCCGTCCGGGGCATCCCCCCAGGTGAGCTGTGTTTATTGTCACCCTTTCCCAACCCCTGTGTCCGTCCAGTGTCTCCCTTTCTTTCCCTCCAGTGTCCCCTCACCTCTTCTCCTGCTCCTCTCTCTCTCTCTCTCTCTCTCTCTCTCTTTCTCTCTCTCTCCCTCAGAGCTTTGACTAGAGCAGGGAACTAGAAAACCCGGTTTGATCCTGACATGCAACATCTGGGTACAGGGGTTGCTGGAGCAGGAGAGAAAAAAAGAGGACACAGAGATTCACTCCCATTCCAATTTTTCTAAAAAGCAATTCCTGTTTGGCACCAGGACAAACCCCATGGGGAACTTTAGTAATCCTGTCTCCTGAAGATGGTTCCTGCACCCACGGCCTTTAGACCTCAGTTTGCTGGCCACCTCCATAGCCAGATCGCTGGTGGTTGCAAAACATGACGGTAAGCTTACGGCAAGTCAGGCACTGGACAGGCACCAGGCACGCTGGGCTGAAGAAGGCATCGTGCCTACACCGGGGTGCTCACAGCCTGTGCGGGAAAACACATGTGCACAAAAACTCCAGTACCGTGCAAAAAGTCTTACAGCGGAGGTCTGCACGAAATCCTGCACGACAACAATCATAGTGACTGATTTATTGAGCTCATACTAAGTTCCAGGAATGGCACTAAGCCCTTTTCATAAATCACCACATCGAAGCCTCGGAAAACACTGCCTGTCTTGTTTGCCACCATGTCCTGTTGGCTCGGCACGATGCTCAGTACACAGGGGACACTCGAGAGATAATCCACTGAGGGACGCCTGCGTGCCTGAGCGTCCAGCTCAGGTCTCGCACTCCCCGTTGTGCGTTCGAGCCCCATGTTGGGCTTCACGCTGGGCATGGAGCCTACTTTTTTTTTTTTTTGTAAAGGTAATCCACGCACTAAAACGGCCCAGTGAGGTCTCAGATTACCTCCAGCTCACAGAGAAGGACACTGAGGCTCAGAGAAGGGAGGTCCCAGGCCCGAGATCACCGAGAAAGTAGCCAAGCTGGGGGTTGCTCCAGATCCTGCTCACCGCTGTGCCTCCGGCTGATCATAGGAAAGGAGGCAGTAAATGGTCTGGGGGAAGGATGTGGCTGAGGAAGTCTTTCCAAGGGAGGTGATTCTTGAGCAGACCCTTGAAGAACAAGCTTGCCAGGGGGACAAGCAGAGGAAGAGCTTCTGGGAGGAGGAGGATGGGGCGGAGGTGGGGACGCGGTGTCCCGGAGCTGAGCATCAGCTGCCTCTGCAGAAGCGGCAGCAGCAGATCAGGCTGCAAGAGGAGGGGCAGCCAGAAGACCCCCAGAGAGGCTCAGATGCTCACTTCCCCCACTCCACTTCCCCTCTGTGGCTCTGATCTGGAAGGTTCCTCTGAGTGGTGCAGGAGGTCCTTACGCCTGCGTTTGATTTATTTTATAGCTGGAGTTCCGGAGCTTTTGTGTTGGCTGCAACATATAATCTGGAATTTCCCTCCCGAGCAATTCTTCATCTTTGGCAATCCACTGGAGCGTGATTTTGGCATGATGTGTGATGTGGCGGGAGCCCAGCTGGTGCAAACCCAGGACACCCCGTGCGGCCTCGGCAGCTGCTCTGCCGAGGGGTCTAACCTGCCACCGTCCCTGGTTTTCTTCACGTTGCCTTTCCCTCTTCTGCTGAAAGGAGGGGGAGAGCTGGGACACCGCGTTTCTGTTTGTGTCTGTGTTCATCGGGCACTGTGTGACTCCATCTCTCCAGCAACACATGCATCACCTTCTACCTGAAGGTCGTGAAAAGGTCACAGACTTCTGAATCAAGACTCAGCTGCGTTCCGGGCTCAGATCCCACAGACTGACTTACTCTAGGACCTTAAGGAGGGGAGCGTCTTCACCTTTCCTAAATACCCCTTTCCTCCTCTGCAGAATGGAAGTGATAGTGATCTGTACCTCAGAGGGATAGTAGAAGGTTTAGCAACTACCTGTGAAAAGCACCAAGGGTGGCACATAGCGGGTACAGTGGACTGAACGTTTGCGTCTCCTCCAGATTTATATGCTGATGCCCTAACACCCAGTGTGATGGTGTTTGCAGGTGGGGCACCTGCGACGTGATTAAGATTAGATGGGTTCATGAGGATGGGGCCTTGGTCTAATGGGATTAGTGTCCTTTTAAGAACACACACGGGACCCCTTGCTCACTCGCTGTCCTCTGTGCAAGGACACAGCAAACAGGCATCTCCCTGCAAGCCAGGAGGAGACTCTTGGCTAGGAACGAAATCCGACCGCACCTTGATCTTGGACTTCCCAGCCTGCAGAAGAGAGAAATAAATTCCGTTGTTGAACTCCCCAGTCTATGGCATCTTACTGCGGTGGCCCAAGCGAAGACAGCAGGTGCTCGATAAACACCAGGACATCTTATACATGTCTTAACTCCCTACTCCTTGAGGGCAGGATTCACAGCGCGTCTTTGCTTGCAGAGCACCTTCTGCATACCAAGATGCCCCATAAATGTTAGCTGAAGGATTGGTGAGGGAGAGCACACGGAAACGAGTGCGTGAGAGGCAGAGGAGTAGCCCATGGGACCCGCGGACTGAAGCAGCAGATTCACTTTCACCCACATCTTCTCTGGGTACAGGTATAGATCCACCTCAGTGGCAGGCTGACCCCCACAGGCCCCTCCTGGCTCTCTAGAAGCCTTACAGGGTGACCTGGCCTGGGCACTGCCATGGCTCCTTGCCCCAGAGTCAACCACAAGACCCTGAAACTCCCTGTCTGCAGAGAAGTGCCGCACCCCAGGTGTGACCAGAGGGCCCCAGCCCAGGTGGGACGAGAACAACGCCTTCCCCCGGTCCACAGGGACACCGTCTCACTAGGAGACAAGACTTCTGCAAAGTGAGAATTGCTTAAAGAAGGCCCAGAGCTCACTGTATTCACAGACGCCAGCTCTGAAAAGACCCCTGGGTTCGCAGCCCACCCCACACTCTATACCCCAACAGTTAGAACATGGGCATCATGGCATTGGCATGATGCCTTAATTTATGAATGCCTTTGTTTCCCTGTCCCCGGATATCACCTCCTTAGCCCCCTTCCCCTCACCTCCCCCTCCCCAAGTTTGCACAAAAACACCATTTGTGGGAGCTACACTCCCAACCTTGGCACAGAGCCACAGGGTGAAGTAATTGCGCAATTAGAACTTAATTGCTGGATTTAATTTCGTGGGGTTTTTTTTTTCCTTTTTGTCTCAATTGTTGAAAATGTGCAGTTCCCGCCTTCGCATGTCTGATGAGTTCCTTCTGCCTGCCCCAGGAAGGGATGGGGTTGAGGACGGGAGGGGCCAAGACAGCCGGCTGGGCTGGATTTTGCATCTCAAAGGGAATTTATGAAGTTAACCTTCTCCCCCCTCGCCCCCCACCCGCACGACAGCTGTGCCTAAGCCTGGCAGATGTGTGGCATATCACCACCTTAGCCAGCATTCAGAGGACCTACTGTGTGCCAGGTGCTGTGCACTATCCTATCTACATCCTTCCAACAACCTTCCCACCAGAGGGTTCCAGTCCATCTTGTTATACAAGGAAGCTGAGACTCAGAGAGGTTCCGAAACTTGCCGAAGGTCACACAGCTAGTGAATGCCGGCACTGGAATGTGAAGGCAGCAGCCAGCTTCTTCCACCCTCTTCTCAGCAAAGGGCTTAGCAAGGGCTCCAGGACCCTGCCGCCACTCCAGGAAAGATGGGGATCTGCATGGGTCTGGGAAATGAGTGGGGATGCGCTACAATCCATACCCTGCAGCTACGCCCACTCGACAAACCCACACCATGCGCCTCTTTAACTGCCCCCTCCCCACACACACACACGGCACTGTTCCCCCAGCTGCTCCCGGTTGCTGCCTCCACCCACACCTTCCTTCTCGTCGCCAGGAACAGGAGATTGGGCTCCATCACCACCACCTCCAGCAACTGCCTAGCCATCATCTAAAACCTAATGGTGTGAAGAGGGTACTGGGCTTGGATCAAGGACCAGCCCCACCCTGCCTCCACCATGCACGGCTGCTGGAGGCCTCCGGAGGGGCCTGGAACTCGGGTGTTCCTCTAGGAAGGGCCACTCATCTGCACACGTGTCTCAGGGTTCCTAAGGCAGAACCTCAGTGTCTCTTATTTTTTAGGGTGCCATCATGAAAGCCAGCACTTTCAGGAGTTTGCTATATGAAATGCAGTTCTCAGAAATCACACCACTCATTTGGCCCCTTTTGCTCTTGTCACTGTTTGAATGAGAAGTTTCCTGCCCTGACCGTATGCTCTGAAACCCTCTGATGGGGCAAAGTCCTCACATGTTCAGCAGACAAGCACCAGCTTGAGTCTGTTCCAGGGGCCTGCAAAGCATAGCCCACAGGCCAAATCCAGCATCTGCCTGGTTTTGAACAGCTTCAGGCTAAGGATGGTTTTTGGATTTTTCAATGACTGGGAGAGGACCCGGGGGTGGGGGGGAGGAAATAAATAAAAACAGTATTCACAACATACAAAAATCATATGAAATTCAAATTTCGGTGTCAATAAAGTTTTATTGGAAAACAGCCACACTCATTCATTTGCACATTTTATGTGGGGGAGTTTGTGACGGACTATGTGGCTTGCAAAACCTGAGATATTTGCTATCTGGCCCTTAACAGGAAAGGTTTGCTAACCCAAGGCTGGACCCTTATCGCACTCTGTACCCCATTCTTCACCTTCTCCACCCCATGTGACAGATACTTCCACAACAGTGGGCTCCTCTCCCCATCTCGTGGGACTCTGAGCTTCTGCCTGCCCCCAGCCCTGCCAGCAATGAGAATGGCCAGGGACAGGGCATGAGCTTTGACTTCCAACTGTCTGGGTGCGACCCCCGGCTTCCCCATTTACCACCGTGGGTCTCACTCAGGTCCCTCCCTGTGGCCAGGGAGTAGTCGTAATGCCCACAGCACCAGGCGGATATAAGGATTAAATCTAAGGATTTGGTTACAGGGCTTAGCACAGTGTCTGCCGCACGGGAAACGTTCAATAAGTGCTAAGTTGTGGCCCACGCGGTACAGAGACAAGGATGTGATCCCAAAACCTTTCTCAGGCGCAGTCCTCAGAGTGGCTGGCCTACCTCATGTCTCCAGTTCTGTTAGCCACTTTACCTCCCTTCCTACCACCCGCCACCCAAATATTAACAACAGCTTTATATATGCCCCTTGCTGCCCCTTAAAATGTTTTACAACTCAATTTTCCCGGCTGTCAAATGGGCTTAAGGCTTCCTCCCAAAGTACCTGACAGAGCTGCCAGGCAAATGGAACAGGAAGAGGGTTTAAAGAAATGATTTGTGCAGGGTGGCATTCTGTGCGGTTGGTACTCGCGATTCTCTCTCTCTCTCTGTCTCTTTTTGTTCCCCTTGGTAAGATCTTATTTGTTTCCTTGTCAGAGAGAGAGCATAAGCCAGGGAGCAGCAGGCAAAGGCAGAGGCAGACTCCCCGCTGAGCAGGGAGCCTGATGTGGGGTTCAATCGCAGAACCCCAAGATCATGACCTGAGCCAAAGGCAGACGCTTAACCGACAGCCATCCAGTCGTCCTGTTACTCGTGTCTCTTACTATCTTGGACACAAAGGAGACTGAAGTTGTGAGTTGAATTGTGTTTCCCCTAAATATATCATTAAGACCTTACCCGTAGGACCTGCGAACGTGACTTTATCTAGAAATGGGGTGTTTGTGGATGTCATCAAGTTTAAGATGAAGTCATCCTACAGTAGGGTGCCTCCTCATGCCATGACTGGTGTCCTCATAAGAGGAGGGAAACGGGGACACCGTCAGAGAGAGAATGTCCTATGACAAGGGAGGCAAGATAGGAGGGATGTCAAGCCACAGAACGACCGGTGTGGCCAGCAACCATCAAAAGCTAGATCCTTCCCTACAGCCTTCAGAAGGAGCACAGCCCTGCTGACAGACACCTGGATATCCGACTTCCAGCCTCCAGAATGGTGAAACATTGAATTTCTGTTGTCTTAAGCCTCCAAGTATGTGGTTGTTACAGTGGCCCAGGGAAACTCGGTTAGGATCCAAGGGAACTCTTACCAGTGAAGCCGCCCTGCCCAGCCCAGAGCACCTGGGGTAGAACACGTGCTGTTCACCGTGACAAGGCCACCTCCTTGCTGGGTCCTCCATCACACTGGGCAGCTGAACATACTCGACCAGCAGCATCCCCAGGTCACGTCTTCCTGACACTCAATGCTGTCTCTGCTGGGCCACCACTTGGACGAGGCAGGTGTGCCACACCGGGAGCTCAGCTCAGCAGGTGCCCCGCCACACAGGGGCTGACCTCGGCAGACACCGTGCCTGAGGCTTGTGTTCAAGCAAGGCCTTCCTTGCTGCTGGTCTTTGCTTAGTTGCAAAGGAGATAAATGGAAGAGAATCCATTTCAATTAGGGCTGAGATTCTGCGGGATCCTTACAGCTCATCAAGCCCTAAAGAGAATGAAAAATGACCTCTGATGTCCCCAGGACCAGAGTTCATCTGTTATTAATGAGACCCACCCCAAAACAGAGTTCAGAGGAATGAGGTTCAGACACATCCTTTTTTTTTTTTTTTAAGCACTAGAAGAAAGTATCTGCCCACTATCTCTGGGATCTTATTAGCAGATTCCATCCCTTTCTCTGAGAAAGTCCCTCCCCAGGCCCAGAATTAATTTACCTCAAATACTGCCTCCTCCTCCATGAAGCTTTCCAGGATGCACTCCAACCAGGGATGGCTTCCTGGACCTGTGCTCTGTGCAGTCACACAGGCCCCTTAGCTCAGAAGGACCCACGTTTGAGTGAATACTCTGCTGACACTGGTTTGAAATTCCTGATCATTTTTGGACAAGCAACCTCAGATTTTCATTTTGCACGGGACCCCACAAATTATGTAATTGCTCCTAACTCCAGCTTTCTCCAGCCAACCAGTCAGAACAAATCTCGCTTCCCTCTGGACCTCAGAATATACTACCTACCCACAAATCTCGCCATGATTCACCCCTGGAGTAGTTGTCAAGCACCAACTGGGTTGTTGGACATGGTTCTGGGCCATGTGGCTCAGCAGCAAAGAGGACAGCTGAGTCTCTGTTGTTTCGGACTTGACACTCCAGTGTGAGGGAGACAAACATAGTAAGGGCAGATTCAAAAGCCCCTGACTTTCTCAAAGTGAGCTCCAATTTCTACTTTTGTGTTGATTTCTATACATTTGTCACCCCTCACTACTAGTATTTCAATGGCTCTTGAAATAAAGACCTGTGGGGCCTGTGGGAGCCCACACTCTGTACCCCGACACCCCACCCCCATCTCTTTCTGTCCTCACTGGGTCTCCCCAGACTTACAGTCTCTGTTAGTCTGTGAAGGCTGCCCCAGACTGGGCAGCTTACACAACTGATACTGATTTTCTGACAGTTCTGGAGGCTCGAAGGCCAAGGAACCAGGACTGGTTTCTCCTGAGGCTCCTCTCCTGGGCTTGTAGATGGCCCTCTTCTCCCTGCATCTTCATGTGGTCTTGGCCTCTGTGCACATGCATCCCTGGTGTCTGTTCCTCTTCTTTTAAGGACCCCAGTCATATTGGATTAGGACCTCATCCTTGTGACTCATTGCACTTTAATTACCTCCTTAAAGGCCCCATCTCCAAATGCCATCATATTGGGGGATACCATTGGAATACCATTCAGTTCCCAATACACTCTCTGTGTCACAGGCACGGGCAGTTTGCTCTGCTTTTCAAAATGCTCTTCACTTCACACACTCCCATGCATGTTTCGGGTCTCAGGGCCAACATCACTGCCTCCCAGAAGCCTTCCCAGATTGCCCCGGGTGCTCCAACACCTCACCCCACGCCAGCATCCTAACCACCACTCCACGGACTGTGTGATTCCTGCACATCCTCCAGCTGACTGCGGCCCTGCTGCGGCCCCGGCTTGCTCTTCCTGTCACATCTCCAGCTCCCAGCCCTGTGCCGGGAACATGGAAGGTGACTGGTTAATAGGTGTTGGACTTACCCTGCCAAGAGGAAACATGAGCTCCTGATGAGAGCAAGCCCCACCTGCGACCACCCGAGCCACTTACCAACGACTGAATATGTGATTAGATAAAGGAGCAGACATAAAGAGCCCACCAAGTCTGCTCTTGTCTCTGCCGGATTCTGCCCCAGTGGTTTCTCCTCTCCTGTACCCGCTCTGCACAATCCCACGTGGCTGCTCTCCCCCACTCCGTGTGGTACTTGGGGAAGGCAAAGTCCACCCCAAACTGCACAAGAGCCCCGATAAATACACACATGGAAGCCATAAGCCTCAGCCATGGATCCCAGGACATAGTAGGGAATTCCAGGACCCTGGCACCCAGTGCACACACGAGTGGAGTTAGCTGTCGGAGGGTCTGCTCAGCCAAGTTTGGCCCTGGGGATCTCATTCGAAGCTGCCAAAATAGACAATGAGAAAAGCACCTCCAGACACAATTCCAATGCCTGGAAATTGTATTGTACATCGGCCCCATGTGCGGTGTGTGTGAAAGCCAGCCGACTGTCCCTGGAGCCCAACGCAGGCAGGGCAGACCCGAATCCCTCGGGGGAGGGCACACAAGCATGCACATGCAAGTGTGTGCACGAGTGACTTTCCCTGTAGATATTTGCCTATGTGCCTCCCACACCGAACCATGGCGCCTACCGAACCCGGGGGGTCCTCAAGCCCTGAGGAGACAAGGCAATACCACAGCAGAGACTGAAAACACGCAAGATTTCCAAAGGCGGATCTATGGAAGAATCAGGAACAGTGTAGGACAGAGCAGTAGACTCCTTGTGCTCCTCCCTTCCAACCCCCCCCCAAACAACAACAACAACAACAACAACAAGCAGAGCCAGGGGCATCGGATGGAGCTGTAGAGACAGGTTTCGGCTCAGTCCCAGAGCAGAAAGAAAGGGGTAACCTTATGGGTAGTGAGCTCGACATTCCAGGAGGTAGTCACGCCCAAGCCAGGCCTGCACTTTAAGGCATTCTTACCGTGGAGCTCTAGAATTGAAGACAGGTGTTGGATTCTAGGAAGGTTTAGATTTTAATAATTATAACCCAAACATACCAGCTCGGTATAACTTCCACTTGTTCTTACCATGATAAATTGTTAAATATTAACAGTCATCATTCAACAGGAGAATTTCCAGGTACCAGGAACCAACATGTATGTTATATGTGATATTTCATTTAAATTTTAACCATAATTCTGTAGAATATTTGGCTTCCTTTTTTAAGGTAAGGAATTGAGGTTAAAGTGAATATCAGTGGGAACACTTTGATGTGAGTGACAAAACATCTAGCTCAAACAATCTTAAAATAAGGAGGAAATTACTGGCTCTCGTAACTCAAAAGACCAGAGGTGGGTGAGATGGGCTTCAGGCTATGTGTGATCCAGGAGCTCATAACATGTCATGAGAACCCTGGCTCCATTTCTCTCTGCTTCTCCAGGTCCTTCCTTCCTCTCTGTTGGCTTTAATCTTCAGTTGGCTCCCTCTTGCAGGAGCCCAAAATGGCTAAACTAGTTCTTTTTTTTTTTTTTAATATTTTATTTATTTGCAGGGCGCCTGGGTGGCTCAGTGGGTTAAAGCCTCTGCCTTCGGCTCGGGTCATGATCCCAGGGTCCTGGGATCGAGCCCCGCATCAGGCTCTCTGCTCGGCAGGGAGTCTGCTTCCTCCTCTCTCTCTCTGCCTGCTTCTCTGACTACTTGTGATCTCTGTCTGTCAATAAATAAATAAAATCTTTTTTAAAAAAAGATTTTATTTGTTTGTCAGACAGAGAGAGAGAGGGAAGGAGAGAGAGCACACAAGCAGGGGGAACAGCAGGCAAAGGGAGAAGCAGACTCTCTGCTGAGCAAGGAGCCTGATGCGGGACTTGATCCCAGGACCTTAGAATCATGACCTGAGTGGAAGGTAGACGCTTAACCAACTGAGCCACCTAGGTGTCCTGCCTAAACGAGTTCTTGATCATGAATCTTCACTCTTTACTGTTTTCAAGGGAGAAAACACGTAGTCTTTGCCAGGAAGTCCAACGGTGGTCTTTTTTTATCTCATCGGACCACATTGTGATTAAGTTAAGGATCCTGAGATGAGAAGATTTTCCTGGATTATCTGGGTGAGCTGTGAATGCCATGACCAGCATCCTCACAAGAAAGAGGCCAGGGGAGATTAAACACACCCAGAACAGGAGGAGGCAATGTGACCATGGAGGCAAATAATAGAATTATGTAACCATGAGCCAAAAAACGCCAGCAGCCACCAGAAGCTGGAAGAGACAAAGAAGGTTTTCCTCTCCTAGAGCTTTGGATTTTGGCCCAGCGGTATTGATTTCGGACTTCTGACCTCTGGAATTGTGAGAGAGTACATTTCTGTTTTAAGCCATGATACTATGATTGTTTGATACAGTAGCAATAGGAAATTAATACACCATCCAATACACACACACTTCTGGGCAGGGCACATAAAAATGCTCATGTCACCATACAACCTCAGTTTGGGTACGTGGGTGGCAGAAGACTTCTTGAAAACCATTCCAACACTGGAGTAGCCAGCAATACATTTATGACATACGAAAGTTACTATGAATCACATAAATACACCCCGTCAAATAAAAATGCATGTCCAACTCCATGAATGCTTGACTCTATCAGACTCCCCCAAACCTCCCAGGCACTCCACTGCTACCCATCAGAATGGAGAGGCAAGGAGAGAAACCGGGATGGAGAGGGACAGCAGTCTTAGCTGACTGCAGCTTAAAGATCTTTCTTTTGCAGATTTTACAAAGTTGCGTGAATATATGAAGATGCTGCTAGGGCCCCTCCCAGAACTCTGCAAATGGCTTTGCAAGGGAGGGGTCCTGAGGCTTAGGCTTCCATAGTTCCACTGGAGGATTCAGCCCCACCTGCTGTACCTTTAACAGGGTCACTCTGGCGGTGCCTTGAGACCAGACTGTACAGGGGCACCGGTAGAAAGAGGGCACCTGGAAGGAGATCCTTTCGCTGACCCAGGTGAGAAGTGATGCGGTGGGAGTGGGGAGAGGTGGTCTGGTCACGTTCTGGATATATTTGGAAAGTCTAACCAATGGGCTTTCCTGATGGATGGAATGAATGTGGAATGTGAGATGAGGAAAGAAGTCAAGGGTGAGGGGCACCTGGGTGGCTCAGTGGGTTAAAGCTTCTGCCTTCAGCTCAGGTCATGATCCCAGGGTCCTGGGATTGAGCCCCACATCTGGCTCTCTGCTCCGCAGGGAGCCTGCTTCCTCCTCTCTTTCCCTGCCTACCTGCGATCTCTCCCTGTCAAATAAATAAATAAAATCTTAAAAAAAAAAAAAAAAGTCAAGGGTGAAGAGCGCCTGGGTGGCTCAGTCAGTTAGGCGTCTGCCTTCTGCTCTGGCCATGATCCTGGAGTCCCAGGATCCAGTCCTGCATCAGATTGTCCACTCAGCGGGAAGTCTGGTTCTCCCTCTGACCCTCCCCCATCTCGTGCTTTCCCACTCTCTCTCAAATAAATAAATAAAATCTTAAAAAAAAAAAAAAAGTGAAGGATGACAGCCTGGCTGTGGCTAGAGCAGTAGAGAGGATGGTCTTGCTATGAACTGAGATAAAGCAGGCTAAAGACCAGCTGTGTGCAGTGTCCCCACAGTCCCATGATGCGGGAAACTCGTCTAGATGCCAAGCCTGGGAGAAAGTCCATGATTTAAAAAGAGGTGGAATCATCTCTGTGGTTCTCCTCTTTTTTTTTTTTTTTTTTTGGACTTTCCTTTTTCTTTAGGCCTTTCTCTTCCCTACTGCTTCTCTTTTCCCCAGGATATACCTGTTTCTCCCCAATCCACAGGTGACGTTGTCCCCCCCAACATAATGCCTTCCCTGCACCCCAGCTTGGTGGCTTGGCTTCTGTGCTGCCTTTAAGTCCCCAGCCCCTGCTGCAAAGGGTGCTGTGGTCTCCCTGCAGAATGATGCAAATGAGCTTTGGAGGAGACTACTGTGCATCTGTATGCTGATCAGGTGGCTTGGTTCCCGCCCCCCCCCACTGCCCAGCCTCGCCCCCACTTCCTTCTGTGCTGCTGACAGCCAGCTCCTCCCACAGACTTGGGAAGGAAGGAGAGAGGGAATGAGCTGGAAGCCTGAAGCCTGAAATGACAAAATCTGCACTCTCTCTAAGGTGCAGTCTAGGAGCTGGAGGCCTACAGTCACAGGACAAAATCCCTTGTGTGTGTTGTATATGTGGGTACCCATGTATGGATGTGTGTGTGTGTGTGTGTGTGTGTGTGTGTGTGTGTCTAGTGTCATAACCAGTTCGAAGGAGTAAACCATATTCTCCAGGGGAAGTCACAACATGTAATGAATGAATCTGTTGCCTCGATTGGTTGAAAGCATTGGCTCTGTTAAAGCTAGTCCTGAACTAAATGGCCATCATAATCTTGACAAAGATAACTACAGCCTCTGCAGCTGGCAGGTGCCCTTGTTCCCATTTTACAGATGGCAAAACTGAGGCTGAAGTCCTCTTCCCCGGGTCACCAGCTGGCTCCTTCTCAGCTCTGGCCATCTGTACTTGGCTATTTCCTCTGCCTGCATTCTCCTCCCCAGACTCATCCTTCTCATCCTTCATGGCTCTACTCAAATGTCACCTCCTCCAGGAAGACTTCCCTGTACTTTCCTTACAGGAGATCCCCCTGGTTTCTATCAAACCACTCCATTCTCTTCTCAAAACTTGACCTGCTCTATGTTGTTGCTCATTTATGTATCTCATTAGAGTGTGTCCTTCCCTACCAGGAAAAAAGAGCCTGGAGGTAAGGAATCAATCTTTTTCACTCCCATGCCCCTGAAACTAGAGCAGGACTCCATAAACGAAACCCTGTGGCCCACTTCTCAGTTTTACTCCACTGGTCTCAGCACACTGTGCCTTTGTCTGCACCACTGTTCACTGCATTGGTGTGATTCTTGTCCACACTGGCAACATTTGTACCCTCCTTCATTGCCGGCCCCAGGTGTCATGGGGCACCAGGTGTCTGAGGAGCTACAAATGAGCAGAATGGTCTCTGTGGGATGGGAATGAACCGGATCCCCCAGGTAACAAATTGGACAGAGACACAGTTTGTCTGCAAAGATAAACCGTTATTTTAAATTAACGATAACAAGCGGTCCAGAACGAGAAAAGAAAATACCCAGCAAAGCAAATGACATCGAATGTTAAAAGTTCAATCTGTTCATTCAATTCTTATTTTACTCCTTCAACGAAAATAATGGTGCACACTTACTGTGTACCATCACAAGGTGGAAACAGAGGGTTGAGCAAAGCCAAAAACACGTGTAAAATCAGAAACAAGGCTAGGAGGAAACACATTTTCTTTGGAGGATGAAAGAAGAAACCCATAGCCCAGGAGGGGTCAGGAAGGCCCTCCCTGAGGGGAACCTTCAGTGGGAACCTGAAGGATGAGTAGGAGCTGGGGTGGGGGAGAGAATATCCCTTGACTAGAGGGAGCTTAGAACATTCTGGCAACTAGATGAAAGTCGGTGTGGCAGGATAAGTGGTATGGGCTACGGGGGCAAAAACTCACCAAGTACAATGTTTGAGTTCAGCCAGTCATTAAAATACTGAAATACATTTGTACCCTTTGGTAAATGTAGCCACTGCCTCAGCCCCATGAGCATTCCCCAGTGAACTGTCTCCTCCTCCAGACCCCCAGTGGCCTCTCCAGGATTCAACAGCTACAGTGTTAGCCCTGCCTAACGTAACCAGGTTCCAGGGTTTAATCTCTGGAGGTACTGGTAAGCAGGAAGTGTGTAGAGAGGAGAGCCTGCAGAGGCCAGGTCTTGGTGGGTCGCACGGGGAGCCTGGATCCGGGAGCAGGGGAATGTTGCCATCCTTTGAGCAGAGCTCTAGGTTCAGGCCATTGTGACCTTGGGAGACCCAGCAGCAGTCATTTTGGTTTCTCAGAGATGAAGGTGACTTAGAACAGTGTGTTAGCTCCAAAAATGGAGACAGGAGGCCTGATTTCAGAAGTGGTTAGGGTATAAAACCAACAAGACAAGGCAGAGGGAGAAGAAAGTCCCAAAGAGGAGTCCAAGATGCCAGATTCGTAGAACTGGAGAGACGGAGAGAGGGAACACCAGAGGGGCTGATGTTGGGATCACTAAACTCAAAGACACATATTTCTCCTGATAAATGAACGGTACTAGCATCAGAGGCTGCTGAGACCGTAAGAGAGACAACGAGACAACCAGGTACTACGAGCCTCTACTGAGCATTCATACCACAACCTCCAAAACAGTCTTCCAAAAAAATATTAAATTTAAGTTTGGTGAAGCTTCTCAACCATTAAGTGTCCAGTAGCAGTTTCCACCATTATGGACGTGTTCTCTAATCTGTACTGTGTGACATGACAGCAGAGCCTCATGTGGCTAGCGGGCTGCTGAAATTTTATGTAATTTAATCTGTTCTTGGCCAGGGGCTACTATGTGGGACAACGCAGCTCTAGATGAAAACTACCAATTTACAGGAAATATGGAGGGAATAAAACGTACCATGAGCATACAACCAGTCAAGTCCAGACAGGAGAAATTCTGCAGGACCCAAACGAAAGCTGGTTTCTTTTACAAATGAATTACATGGGTTAAAAAAGAGAAAAGCAGGGTGCCTGGGTGGCTCAGTGGGTTAAGCCGCTGCTTTCGGCTCAGTTCATGATCTCAGAGTGCTGGGATCGAGTCCCACATCGGGCTCTCTGCTCAGCAGGGAGCCTGCTTCCCTCTCTCTCTCTGCCTGCCTCTCTGTCTACTTGTGATCTCTCTCTGTAAAATAAATAAATAAAATCTTAAAAAAAAAAAAAGAGAGAGAGAGAAAAGCAGAGGGGAATCTATATAGTAAAGAATACTTAAATGACATATTGACCAATCACAGTGTGTGGGTCTTGTCTAGATCAGTCTCAAACAGAAAAATTATAAATAAAAACACATTTATTAGGGCCACCTGGGTGGCTCAGTCAGTTAAGCATCTGCCTTCAGCTCAGCTCATGATCTTAGAGTCCTGGGATAGAGTCCCACGTCGGGTTCCCTGCTCAGTGGGGAGTCTGCTTCTCCCTCTCCCTCTGCCCCTCTGCCTGCTTGTGCTCCCACTCTCAAATAAATAAATGAAATCTTTAAAAAAATAAATAAAAACACATTTACTAAATAATTAAGAATTCGAGCACTGCCTGTATAATTAAGGATATTAAGGAAATCATTTTTTAATGTGATAATGGCCTTGTGGTTATGTTTTTTATATTTAAGAGATACAAATTAAAATGCCATATTTATGGATCATGTAATAAGATGCCTGGCATTTGCTTTAAAATGAGGGAGGGGAAATAGATAGCAGTGGAAATAAGACAGGATTAGCCTGAGGTCATGCTGGTTTCAGGAGACCATTCTGTCTTCTTTTGTGTATATTAGAATTTCCCCCATCATTGTAACATTAAAAAATAAATTCAGCAAATTTAACCTGCTCCCAAATAAAAGATATTTGGGGCATAATGTTACCAGGCCATGTGGGTCCCCTAGGGATGAGCTATCATAATATCCCTTGTCCCATCCAACAACAAAAGGACAGCATGTGAGTAACATTTATTTCCCCCAACTTGTCAACTTCCTTCCAGTCTTGTAAAAGCAAAATAAAACTTAAACGAGGACGCCCTTTTATTTTTACCTGCTAAAATCAGTCTCCTAGGCGAATCATTCCTCCCTCTTTCCACATGATTGTCCTTTTTCCTCAGGGTTATTTCTCACTCAGTCAAAAAGCATCTTGACCTACAGCTTCAGCTCCTCCCTCTCTCCTCTCAGCGCTATGCACCAGGTCGGGAGTCCCAGGGCCTGAACCACTTTGACCTTCGACCTCCAACCTTCGAAGGCAGTGCTGCCTTCTATTTTGCCTCTTGCATGTGTGGTCTGTGTCTGGAACCACCCGTCCCATGATCAGGCCAAGAAGAAGACCAGGTACAAAGGTAGGGAGAGGGTCCCACGCAGAACACAACCTTGGGTTTAAGCAAATTTTGTTAAGAGAGTTACAAAACTGAGAGCCTATCCCATGCCATGTGAGGAGGGACACCCTTCCCAGGCTGCTTCCCTTTCTCTGCGGTAATTTCTGGGCCATATGTCTGGAAGCACGCATTAGGAGGCTAACACTCTCACAGAAGCCAAATAACAGTGGCTTATACCAGACAAGAGGCGATTTCTCACTTGGCAGGAGGTTTTTCAGGGAAGGTGGATTTCTCTGCTCCAGGATTTGGTCCAGGAGATCAATCAACCAAGTCTGATGCACAGTTTGATTAAAGGCTTCCCTGAAGTCCTACATTAAGGGGACACACCTGCTTGGGGACCATCAGTTTGGGCTCCCTGTTGGATCTCAGTCTTTAGCACATGGCATTCACATTCTGGCAACCCCCTGGACGTGCTGTGCTTTGCACATAATCAAGACTCAATAAATATTAGCCAAATTGATCTAAACATATGTGCCAGCAAATATATGTATATGCGTATGTATACATGTTTATCCAGAGATCCCTGCCAAAACAACATATGGGAAACTGTGTCATCTACGGAAGAATGTAAAACAAGGGCAGAGCCCACTGAAAACTGCTCTATTGTTCAACTCATCCTTCCTCCAGTGAACCTTGGGAAATAAACTGTCCACATCTGAAGAGGATGTTTTCAGGGCTTCTGTTTGCAGTCATTCTGAAAGAATGTCACACTCACTCCCCGTTCTTGTCCCATCCTTCGGACCATTGTTTTTTGGTTTTTTTGTTTGTTTGTTTATTTATTTGAGAGGCAGAGATCACAAGTAGGCAGAGAGGCAGGAAGAGAGAGGGGGAAGCAGGCTCCCCGCCCAGTAGAGAGCCCAATGCTGGGCTGGATCCCAGGACCCTGAGATCATGACCTGAGCCGAAGGCAGAGGCTTTAACCCACTGAGCCACCCAGGCACCTCCTGACCATCGTTTTCAAATCTTTGTGAACCTTCTTCAGCTGCCTGTTTCTCAAATGGTGATGCCCCTGGGGCTGCCATCCCTAATCTCTCGACCCTCCCTGGTAGGCTGGGCCGCTCCCGCGGCCTTGGACGCCATCTTGATGCCCACCTCTCCCCAGTGGATACCAGAACTGGATCATTCCCCCAGGCCCCCAGGTCCTGGGCCTACGACTGCCCACGGTCATCTCCATGAGTGGGAGGCCTCGCCACCACATGGTTCCCGCCTTGAGGAGACCTGCTTCACTGGCCCCCTTCACTTCACTGGCCCCTCACTGTCCCACCGTGACTTCTTGTTCCTGGGATTCCCTGGTACCTGCCAGACGGCTCAGGCTCCGCTACTTCCAGGTGTCCACCGGGCTGGTGGGAACTCCTGTTTTCTCGGCACCAGAAGGACTGCTCTGCTCCGTTGCCCAACCCCACTCAAGGAGGGGGGAGGAGCCGGACGGGCTGGGCTGCTCCATGAGCAGGGGTCCAAGAGGCGAAGAAGACCCCAGGCTCATCACCTCGCAGCCCCTCCCGGCTCTACAAGTGCCTCCGCCCTGGGCTGGGGTCCCGTGCCTTCCTGCTCCCCCCAACCCCCCACTCCACACACACACTCCATGTGGTGCTGTAGAAAGTGCTCAGGCACTGCAGCCTGCCTGGCAATGATGCCCTTCACTAAGCCACCTACCAGATGCGGGGTGTTGGACAAGTTACTTCACCTCTCTGTGCCTCAGTTTCCCTGTCTGCAGAGTGAGGAGGGTCATGGTACTGCCCTATGGGATTGCAGTGAGGAATAAATAAGTCCATATTCATATAGCCTCTAGAACCATGCCTGACACATAGCAGACACTTCCACTGTGTTTAAGTAAGTAGGCAACAGAAAGAGCACACAGGAATTTATCGAATGATAAATAAATGGAGGAATGAATGCAGCCCAGCCTAATCACAGCGCCACCATGTCCACGCTGTGGGACCTAACCCCTTCATACTCCAGGTGTGACCTGCGGTCCAGGAGATTCCCTGGGAGCAGAATCTCAGGCCACAGCCCAAGACCTAGTAATCACAACATGCATTCCAACACGATTCCCAGGGGATTCACCCGCACATTGAAGGTGGAGAGAGCATCCCTGACACCTGACACGGCTCCTTGTCATTCCCCTCACTGTATCCCCAGATTTCCAGCCTGGTACTTGAAATATCTAAGAGGCCATAGCCTAGGGATTCAGATAGACTGTGACTGTGTTACAGATAAAGGAAAAGAGCCCAGAGACATTAAACAACTTACCCACCACCACACAGAGTAAAACTTGAGCCCAATTCTGCTCTTGGCCTTTCTCTCTCTTCTTTTCTTTTCTTTTTTTTTTTTAAGATTTTATTTACTTATTTGACAGAGATCACAAGTAGGCAGAGAGGCAGGCAGAGAGAGAGGAGGAAGCAGGCTCCCCGCTGAGCAGAGAGCAGGATGCAGCGGGGGCTCAATCCCAGGACTCTGGGATCATCCCCTGAGCCTAAGACAGAGGCTTTAACCCGCTGAGCCACCCAAGCGCTCCCTTTCTCTCTTTCCTTTACAATGTTTTAAACGCATCTTAAAAAAGTAATGTATATCCATGGTTTTAAGAAATTAAATACTCCAAAAGTGGGTATAGTCAATTCAAATGCTTGCTCGTCCCCCTGAGTCACTGTCCCCCAGCTTAGAATTGCCAGCTATAGAGGATGCCATATAGTATATTTGGGAATTTGTACTGTGTCACTATAGAGCTGTCCTATTGCTTTGAAAGGCTGCAGAGTGGGACACCTGGGAGGCTTAGTCAGTGAAGGGTCTGCCTTTTGCTCAGGTCATGATCCCAACATCCTGGGATGGAGCCCTGTATTGGGCTCCCTGCTCAGTGGGGGAGTCTGCTTTCTCCCTCTGACTGCTGCTTCCCCTGCTTGTGCACCCTTTCTCTCTCTCTCTCTGACAAATAAATAAATAAAATCTTTTTTAAAAAATGCAGTCTTGCTGTAAGAGTGCTTGGTACTCATTGTGGTTTTGATTTGTATTTCTCTGATGCCAACTGATGAGTCACTAAACTCTACCTTTGAAACTAATAATATACTATATGTTAATTAACTGAGTTTAAATTAAATTTAAAAAATAAAAATAAAAAAAATTTAAAAATAAGAATGCATGGTACTTCATTTAACTTGTCCTATGTTGATATAGATGTAAATTATTCCCAATCTTTTACTACGCATAATATCCTTATGCCTATGTCCCTGAGCAAAAGCACGAATGTATGTATGTATAGGATAAATTCTGAGAAGTGATATCACCAGGTCAGGGGTTAATATATTTTTTTATTTTTTGAGAAACTTCACTGAATGGTCCCACAGCAGTGATGGAGAGTACTGGTCGCCCAACTCTAGCAATAGGCAAACAGACGTCTTCATTTTTGCCAGTGTAACAGGTAAATATGATCTCTCACAAGGTTGTAATTTGCACTGTTTTTTTTTTTTTGCTGAGAGTGAGCACCCTTCATGTGTTTAAAAAGATTTTATTTATTTATTTGACAGAGAGACAGATCACAAGTAGGCAGAGAGGCAGGCAGAGAGAGAGAGGGAAGCAGGCTCCCTGCTGAGCAGAGAGCCTGATGCGGGACTCGATCCCACGACTCTGGGATCATGACCTGGGCCGAAGGCAGAGGCTTTAACCCACTGAGCCACCCAGGTGCCCCCCCCTTCATGTGTTTAAAGGCCACTGTTACTCATATTTCTATGAACTGAGAACTCTCTGGGCATACTTCTCTTTTCTTTTGGATTGCTAGTCTTCTCCCATATTCATCTGGAGGCGTTTATATAGGTATTGAGGAAATTTGCCCTTTGTTCGCATCTCACATGTGGGAAACACTTTTTCCCCAGCCGCATCTGTTGCTTATCTTTCATCTTTATAATAATTTTTGCAAGGCAGAAATTTTTAATTTTATATCATGTGTATCTACCTTCTTTTCTTATATGGAGTCTGGCTTTTTGTGTCATGTTTAAAAAAAGACAAAGTCCTTCCCCGTTTGGATATTATTTAAGTAAAATCTCCCATGGCTTCTTTTAATACATTTATGGTGGGCTTTTTTTAAATGTAGATCTTTGCTCCATCTGGAATTTATTTTGGTAGAAGAATCTAAGAAAGGATCTAAACTTTGTTTTAGATAGCTACCATTTGTCTAAACATAACAGCGCTTATTAAATAATCTCCTTTTCCAGCACCAATTTGAAATGTTCTCTTAATCACAAACTAAATTTCTATGTATATTTGAGTATTTTTCCAGCTGTTTCACACTGTTTCATTGGTCTAGCGACTCATGCACCATTACCAAACTGCTTAGTTTATTTTAGCTTTATAATATAGCTAATATCTCTCAGACCTAGACCACCTTTTATTTCTCAGAATTTGACTATTTTCATCTGTTTCTTTTCCCGTAGCATTTCAGCATGTTTAATTCCAGAAAAATCCTTATTTTTAATTGAAATTATGTTACATTTAGATATTAATTTAGAGATAGTTGGCATATGTGTAGTACGGGTCTTCCTCTCTTATGAATGTAACTTTTCATTTATTCACTGTTTGTATTTCTTAGTAACATCCCCAAATCTTATTCATATACATTGTACACGTAATTTGGTAAGTATGTTACATGGGATCTGTTTGTTGCTATCATAAACGAACTTTTTTTTTCATTATATTTTTCTGTTTATTACATTGAAAAGTACTTTGTTACCCAAACACCTAACTGCAATCTATCATTTGCAATTTTTTCTTTTTTAATTACTTTTTATTTTTGAGAGAGAGAGAGAGATAGAGCATGAACGGGCGTTGGGGCAAAGGGAGAGAGAGAATCTCAAGCCAGCTCTGTGCTGAGTACAGAACCTGACTCGGGGTTTGATCTCATGACCCAGATCATGACCTGAGCTGCAAACAAGAATCAGATGCTTAACCAACTGAGCCACCCAGTCACCCCATTAGCAATGTTTTTTAATTGAATGACCTGGATGTTGTGAGTATAAATTCATATCTATAAGTACATCTCATTACTGTTTACTCCTTCCTTCTTTCTAATCACATCAGCTGTGCCTTGTGACCATTGTCTAGTAGTGGTAAACATCGTGGGCATGTCATGATCCCAACTTTAAAGAAGACTGCTTCCTGGGGTTCCATGGTTAAGCACGTGTGTCTGTGTATGTGTGTATTCCCACTCCCCCACGTTGCCCTGTGTGTGTCCATTGCTTCCACTGCTGGGATTGGGAGAAGGGTGGCTCTAGAAAACAGAGGGAGACCAGAACCAACCCAGAAAATGAGGCAGGCAGGTGGGGTCTGTGGTTCCAGCCTGGGTACCCTCAGAGATGCCTCCTCCTCTCACTTCATCCCTTGAGCTCTCTGACGCACCCACCTCCCAACGGTGGCTCCCCTAACCCCCAGGATCTTGTCCTCATCTCAAAGTTCACCAGAACTAAGAGTCTAGTCTCGCCCCTGCCACTGTCCTCCTGAGCCTCTCATTTCTCATCTGCAAACTCAGCAAATACTCACTTGTTCTGCCTACCTCCTCAGCTGGGCATGAAAACCACTTCTGGAAATAGCAATGCAACCAGGACGAGCAGGCCACTGGTCCTCCGGCCACACAATATGTACTTGCAATGATGACTTCAGCTCTTCAGCCAATGAAACCTGAATGGGGCCGTGTGTCTGGAGAGAGATGCTATCGGGGTGACCCAACAAGCACAGAGGACTGGGATGAGCCTCCCTGGTTCATCAGTCCTGGCTCTCAGCACCCAGAGCAGAGACCTGCTCTTCCCAGGAAAGGAAAATAAATGGTATTGGCATCTCTGACTAGCATGCTGGGGACTTTGAGGGCAGAACTGCTTTTTTTCCAGGGCAAGCTGGTCGAGAAGAGCCATGGGCAAACATATCTGCGGCCACGGTCAAGGCCTGTCTGTGCGCCCTGCCAGCTGGACAGCTCCGGCACCAGGAGACAGTTTCTGCAGGGCAAAGGACCAGTCCCTTAAAATCGAGGCAGCCTATTGCAACCTCCAAAAACATGTTTCAAAATGTAATAGCAAACAACAAATGAGGAGCAGGGGAAAAAAAGTTGTCTACCCCAATTATGAATGTAAAGGACACTGTCCTTGAATAAACTGATATGCAATCATTAAACTTGTCAATGGATAAATGGACAAGGACATGAACAATTTCCAAGAGAAACAGCCAAGAAACATGAGTTATTTTTCCTGCTTTCTTTTTATTTATTCATAGTTTCTCGGTGTTCTGAAAAGCACAGTGATATTATTTTGGCAATCAGAAAAGAATTATTTTATTAATCTAGACAGCTTTTTCGAGAAAGGCCTAAAGCTTCTTCCTCGCTGTCATGTTCAACAAGACAGCACCCGATGTGCACGTAAAACATCAGAAGCCGACAGATCCTTGTTGGCACATAGATCAGGAGCCACCCCAGGCTCAGACGGGAGGGCTGTAAGCGGGGGCACAATAGGGAATAGCAGACCCAGAAACGTGAAGGCAAAGAAGGGAGGTTGGGGTCTGGGATCTACTGTCAGATGTCCTAAGTTTTAGGAGCCAGCCTGGCTACTTAGCAGCTATGTGACCTTGGAAAAGGCTCATTCTGGAACAGGAAGCAGCAACATTGGATGGGATTTGGGTTCCAGTCTACAGAGCTTACTGTGTGGCCTTGGGTGAGTCATGTCACCCCTGCGTCCCAGATGGTCTCTGAAGCCTCTTCCAAACCAGATATTCTGAGTCTTGTTCTTAGACCGTCCTGTTGACCTGCTCGGGCTCAGCAAGGTTACAGCTCATTCTCCTAGTGACCGCCCTCACCCAGGGGGCATCCCAGTGACATGGCACCTTGTGGAGGTGCTATAGCTCAGAGCTGAGACTCTGAGGGGACGAGGCTCTCTGCCATGGGACAGCCCCCCCTTCCCCAAGGAAGTGACTTCTTGTTTGGACCTCCATGGAGATAGGTCTCCATGGAGACAAGGGACAAAGCAAGAGAGTATTGAAAAGCCTTCCTTCAGGAAAAGACTCCTCCCTTCCCCAGGGAGCCCACACTCCAATGACGCAGTTCCCTAGATCCACAGAAACCAAAGGGATTTCCCATCCCAGAGGCCTCTGGGCCATTCTGGGGAAAGGAAATGGGGCCAGGCAGCCCTCCTGACGCCCTATGGAGCCAGTCCAACCCCAGTGTCACCCTGCTACACCCAGGCAGCTTTCGTCTGGTCAGCTGCAGATCCCTCCTCTCCTGCAGGTACCTGCCTGTCCTTTGGATACAAGAGGAATTTTCCATTATCCCTGCCATGGGAGCCAAGCCCTTAAGCACCAGAGGACAAAACCTCACAAAGAAAGCCTGGAATGCATCATCTCTTCTCTTCGCGGTGCTCAGACTGGTGCCACACACCCACCCAAACCGGGTGGGATTCATGCCTGCGATGGTGTCTCCAGCACTCCATCCTGACTCAGGGCCAGCACCCGTGTTAGGCCAGTCCCCAGATCGGCCAAGTCATCCTGTTCAATGTTCTTCTTGGTCCAACCTTCTGCACTACTGGGCCCTCCCTTACTGTCCTGCCCCTTCACGTGCCCAGGGCCCCTGCATTACCATGGGGACAGCATGGGTATTGGAATCTTTGGTACAAATGCCAGTGCTGTCCCTGACTATCTGGAGGATGTTAGGCAAGTCCTATGATCATCTGAGTCTCCATTTACTCATCTGTAATGTGGGAACAATGAAACCCACACCATGGAGTTTTATGCACCCAACCAACGCCTCCTGAGCACTTCCTCAAGTGCCAAGCACCTCTTTCAGGTGCTGGAGGTAAAAAACGTTGCTGGAGCCAAACTGTCTTGGATTCATGAGACCTAACAGAGGTGACCCTTGAGAAGTACCTTAGGCATCCATCACTAACTACGATAAAATAGCTTGTGTTACACCCACACTCCTTCAGAGAACAGCTATGGAATCTGGATAAAAATACCAAAACAGAATTGTTTGAGAGCATAACACAATGGCTCTCCAATGAACATATGTAAGAGAACACGTGAAGTCCGTTTTCTGTCTTCATCGCCAGAGATCTGGACTCAGTAGGTCAGGTTCTGGGCTCATGAATTTGCTTTTCTAACAAGTTCACAGATGATGCCAATGTTCTCTCAAGACCACTCTAATTATACTGGCAGAGAAGAAGTACCAAGGCACCCCAGATCTGAGAGTTCACCCTGCTGGAGAGAGGGAAATACCCCTGGTAAGCCTGATATTCCATATTGCTTTCCCCCTGGAAGCGGCTGCCGATTTTTCAGCCCTGGGGAGCTGAACAACCATCTAGAATGCAGACAAGTTTTCACCATTGTCGTGGCACTTCGGAAACAAAAGCATGGGAGCTCAGGACTACCGCACTGCTCAGGGCTTGAGGATCCAACATCCAGGGTCCAGTGTCTTTCCCTAAAGACATTTTCCAATTGCAATTCCCTCCTACCCAGGCCACATTGCTGTGGGACGCCCATCTGGTTCTCTGAGTTCTGAGGGTCCACTCATTTGGGGTTCACGTTCACACGTGCACAACTCTGAGATACAGTGCATTTAAAGCCTCATGAGATAAAATTTTGGCCACACTACTACAGAAGCCACTGGAGAAATTATGCCCCTGGGGAAGGTGGTGAGATGCAGCCTACATGGTTTGTGGAGGGCACAGTCCTGTGAACTGAGCAAATGCTTTCATCTACTGGTGACTAGGGCAGTGTTGCCTTTTCATGTGTCTTATAATAAGAGCAAACAGAGGAGCTTGGTTGGCTCAGTGGTTGGGCATCCAGCTCTTTGATTTTGGCTCAGGTCATGACCTCAGGATCCTGGGATTGAGCCCCTAATCCTACTCCATGCTCAGCAGGGAGTCTGCTTGGGCTTTTCTCTCTCCCTCTCCCTCTGCTTATGCTCTCTCTCTTTCGAAATAAAATCTTAAAAAAAGTAATAGTGAATATTTAGTTAGTACTACTCTGTTCTAATTAATGCACATATTAACCCATGGAATCCTCGTAATAATCCTACAAGACAGGCAACAGTATTGTCTCCCATTTTTTGGATAGGGAAACTGAGGCATACAGAGCTTTTTAAGAACTTGCCTAAGAGGTCACAGCCAGCAAGCAGGCTATCTGGGCACTCTTGCTGCAGCGTCTGCCTTCCTGAGCCCATACAGAGCCTCTCAGCCTCACTTTCACTTCCTTATGTATCGCAGTTTAGGAAGGGTTTACACATCTGTCATCACCTGAACCTAAAGACCAATCCTGTAACACACAGGTGAGGAACATAATGTTGTCTCATTTTACAGGTGGGAAAATTGAGGCCCAGGGACTCTGAGGAAACTTCCGAAAGCCCCAAAAGCTAGCAAGCCACAGAATCGCTACCAGAATTTAAGACTTACATTAATTAAAGGAACTTTATTACCATGAGCCGGGCACCGTGCTGAAAACGTCACATGCGCCATCCATACCCTTTATAGCAAGCCCGTGAGGTAATTAGTAGCTCCCTCCTTTGGAGAGGCCAAAACCAAAATGCCAAGGGATGTAGCAAGGTCACAGCAGAAAAAAAGCAGAGCTGATCTTTTTGGTAACAGCTTTTTTGAGACATAACTCAAACACCATAAAATTCATCTACTTAAATGTATAATTCAATGCTTTTTAAATATATTCACAGAGTTATGCAACCATCACCACAATTAATTTTGGAATATTTTAATCCCCAGAGCAGGTTCTGTACTCGGATCTATCTAACTCCAAAGTTATGCCCTTAATCACCACATGTTATGGGCGCCAAAATCCCAGGTCCAAGCTTTAGCCATGATACAGTCTGATACAGAGGTTAAACAACCACTCCACACCCTGAGATCCCGCCACATCTCTCTGGATATAGAAATCCCTAAGAATGGTATGGAGGGATCACCCAAGCCCCCAAGAGCTGAACTGAAACCAAGGCCAATGCCTCACTCATGTTTGTAAAGCTGATGCTCAGCCCAGCACTCTTCACAGAAAGGGGCTCCTGCCAGGCTGATGGAGCTGATGCCGGAAGTAGAGAGAAGCAGGTCACAAGGATGAGGGGCCAGGTATGGTACAAGTCAGTGAAGTGTTCATTGGTAGGACAGTGGTCAAGAGGAGATGTGAAGGGTTAAGTGTCTGCCTTCTGGGATCGAGCCCTGCCTAGGTCTCCCTGCTCAGTGAGGAGTCTGCCTTTCCTCCTCTCCTTGCTTGTGCTTATGAATAAATAAATTTTAAAAATATATATCTTTTAAAAAAACTATTCTTAAAAAAAAAAAGGAGATGTGGAGAGGGAATAAAATACTGAATCTTGGGGTTTCTGGGTGGTTCAGTCAGTTAAGCCTCTGCCTTTAGCTCAGGTTATGATCCCAGTGTCCTGGGATAGAGTCCCACATCAGGCTTCCTGCTCAGCAGAGAACCAGCTTCTCCCTATGCCCCTTCCCCTGCTCCTGCTCTCTCTCTCTCTCTCTCTCTCTCTCGCTGTCAAATAAATAAATAACATATTTAAAAAAAAAAAAATACTGAATCGGGGCGCCAGGGTGGCTCAGTTGGTTAAGCGACTGCCTTCGGCTCAGGTCATGATCCTGAAGTCCTGGGATCAAGTCCCACATCGGGCTCCCTGCTCGGCAGGGAGTCTGCTTCTCCCACTGACCTCTCTCCTTTCATGTTCTCTCTCTCAAATAAATAAATAAATAAAATCTTTTAAAAAATACTGAATCTTGTGCATTCATTTATTCATTTATTCAATATACACCTTTGGAGCACCTACTATGTATTGAGTACTAGATTAGGCATTGGGGTGACAGAGATACTTGCCTTCTAGTTGTTCACAGTCAGTGGGAAGGACAGAGAACAATTTATTATAAGGCATTTAGCTGTTAATTCCATAAACAAATATTGAATACTTGTGTCAGACACTGTCTGTCCTAGGTGCTATGGATCCAGCACTGACCAAGCCTGGCACAGTGACCAACTATCCCCCAGTACCATTCTCCCCTCCTTCCACAGCAAGACTACATTTCCCAGCCTCCTAGCAGCCAGGTCTGGCCATGTGACTGAGCTCCAGCCAATAGGAAGCAGAATGGCCAACGGTACAGGAAGTGATGTGTGCTGCCACCGGGTTAGGACATTACAGGGAGGGTCATGGCCCTTCCCTTCTTCTTCCATTTCTTCCTCCATTCCACTGCTGAGTGTGAATATGGCCAAAAGCCCAAATGCATCATGGACAAGCTGTACCCAGGGTTGACAGAGCCACGAAAGAGCCTGCATCCCTGCGCCCACATCAGCCTCAAACAGCCTGCACCAGAGAGGAGCATATCTCTTCTTTAAGCCATTAACAGTTTGGTTTCTGCTTCAGAAGCCAACCTGACGTTCTGTCACAAAGAAAACACAGCCTCAGCTCCACAAGGCAGGGTATGGAAGGGAAGAATAAAGAGCCTCTGTTTCAGAAGAGTAGAGGAAAACAGCATGATTAGCAGCAAAGAACCAAGATCCCCTTTGAAGCTGACAGAGCGTCCAAGCAAGAGGAGAGTATGTGTTCATCTTGAATTTGCCCTGCACCTATTCTTGACTCTTCCCAGGACGGGTGGGAATATTTAGAGCCCCAAGAACATTGTATTACAGATTAGTATTTTTTTTAACATGTTTGTGAGTGTGTGAGAGGGGGCAGTAGAGGTGAAGAAGGCAAAAAGTGAATGCCCAGGGTTCACAGGGGAAGGACAGGGAGGCTCGCCCTGTCCTATGGTCTCTGGGCTGCTGGTATAAGTCCACTGCATCTCTTTGGTTTGGGGGGGAGGGACTAAAGGCTCTGGGATTGCTGAGCATTTCTGTAGAGGGCCTGTTTACAGAGATGGAATAACTTGCAGGTGGCTGTTTGCATCAGAGATCTCTAGAATCTAAAGATTCACTTGTGGTTGTAGTTCTCAGCGGCAAAGGCCAAACTGCAGTTTTTCAAGGATCTCCTTGATCTGGGCCTCATGTGGCTCCCAATATGCTTCTCTAGAAGAGACTTTTCACAGGTTCCCAAATACCATCATGCCGGCCCTCTGCCTATAAGGAGCACCTGTCACCTCCACATGACTAACTCTCCCTTCTCCTGACTAAACTCTCACACAATTTCCTACTACACTTGCAGAAATATCCACGTCCCTTCTCTAGTCCACGTACCTCTCCAGCCTCAGATCCTTCCACCCTCCCTCTTCTGCAAGCTCACCACACACCCAACACTCATCCTTGCCTCAGGGCCTTTGCACGTGCAATTCCCCCTGTCTCAAAGCCTGTTCCTCCAAATCCTTGCAAGACTGACTCTCTCTTAACCTTCAGGCCTGTCCCGATTACACAGTTTAAAGTAGATCCATCTGCCGTAGGCATCCTGCCTTAGGCACGATTGATTGTATCAACCTGCTTGACTTTCTTTGTAGTACTTATTTTGTCCCAGTGTTGCTATTCATTCCCAGTTCACTTACATTGCTGTCGACTCCTCCTACTTGGTAAACATAAACCCTCCCACTTAGTAAACATAAACTTGGCGAGGGCAGCCTTTTCAGCCTTATTCTGCATTACCTGGGTGTCTCTGGCACCTGGCAGCATCCATGTCCCCAGAGCAAGGCTATATTTGCTGAGTAAATGACTGAGCAGCTCAATTTAGGTGGCATCATTCACAGAGACTTCAATGATTCCCTGAGCTGGAAATAATCTCCCTCCTCTACATGGCAAAGCCGTGTTCTCTGCCTCACTTAAGGTCCTCAGTACCGTCTGTCTGTGCTGTGATTATTTATAGCGTTTCTCTTCCCTACCAGTCCCTAGGCTCCTTGATCTGGCTGCACGCCTAATTCATTTCCGTACTCCGCCTCCTCCCAGCCCTTTGCGAAGTGCGTTGTACCCTGTCGGTGCTCCATCAGGGTTCATCAGGGCTGAGTGAGCGCTGTCGACTGTCGTCACAGACAACCCAGAATAATCTGGAATTCCATGTCTCCGCATACCAAGCACCCTGCTCATCGCTCTATTCAAAATGACTAGGAATTTATGTGAATATGATTTCCAAAGATGAATATTGCAGGGCCATAGAATTGGGTAAACATGGGGCTTCGCTGGCAGGGTGCTCTGATGGTAATTTTCTCCCCACATTCAGCATAATCGGATGGCTGCATCTGGGTTGTTTGGCACCAACTCTCTTCAAAGGAGAGTGAGTGCAGAGAAAGTAAAAATGAAATGCAACAATCTTATTAGGGGAATGGAAAAATGACAAATGTTGCAGGTCTCTCTAAGGAAGCAATGCAAAGAGGGGGCTCTTTTCCGTGCTGATTTCCACCTTAGCCTAAGGGACTTCCAGGGCTGTGACTTTGGTTCTTGTCTCACAGGTTTGCACCAGCAGCCTTGAGGATGTGGGAACTGCTCTGCATTTTGCTGGAGCATTCCATTATGCTTTCTATATGTATATAAGATCTTACCAGTTGTTACTCAGTCAGGAATGGATTTGGGAAATGTTTTTGTTTCCCCCCGATGTTGTAAACACAACCCCCTTTGGCACCCACTTCCCTAAATTCCCACTCTCCCCTGACCCTCACAGGCATGCTCCTGCCAGACCCCATCACAGGGTTCCAAATGGGTCATCTTGCTTTACAGCCATGTGCACCTGTGGCTTCTACTGCCTGGGGATGGTCTCCATGGACCACCTCTTCCCCCTTGCACCCACCAGGCAACTTCATATGTAAGGTCAACTCCAACCATCCCTGCTCAGTGTAGCCTTCCCGGAGTGATGAGTCTCTCCTTTGTGCCTTTGCTAGATGTTGTTCTTGCCTTTAGCGGTGAGCTGTCTGTGTCCATCTGCCTCCCTGCCAGATTCTGAGGTCCCTGTGACAGGGCCTGACACTTGGTTATCTTTCTAGCCCTCATGCCTAGTTCAGTCCTGGAACACAGTAGATGCTCAATAAATGTTTGTAGCCCACAGAATATAGGACACTAATCAAAGCCCCGATGGCCGCCCAGGTTGGCAGAGTTGTTCAATGCATGTGTCTTTCACCACACTGCCTGGAGTCAAATCCAGGATCCTCATTGGCTAGATGGGCAACCTTGACCTTGACCTTGACCAAATTATATGAAATCATTTCCTCGTCCCTAAATTAGAGGTGATGATGATGGTAATAGCAATACTATCATACGGATGCTTCTGTAATGAGAGAGTAATACAGTGTGTTGTGTACCATGACCCATGGTGTCACTGCTGTTATGGACAATAAGTAATCTACCCATTATCAGTCATTTCTACTTATCTCCTCAGTAACGAACACAATTGCTGAGAGACTCAGATGATACATGCATAATACATGAAATTGCTTGTAAGGAGGAAAAACATTACACAAATATTATCCCCATGTCGTGATACATCATGAGCTGCTCGTTCCCTTCCCCTATTTCTGCCATCCTTCTCTCCTTTATTTAGAAATTGATGTGAATAAGTTGCTCTCTCCAAATAAATCCGAGAACATGGAAATATTAGCTTATTTGAATGAAAAATAAAATGATCATTTCTAAATTAGGCCAAGTACACTAGGAAAAGTTATTCATCTAACCCCTTGGGTTAAGGTTGGGATGTTCTGCCTTTGGTGCCTAGTGGTGCCATTATTAATTATATGCTCCCTGCTTCCTATCCTGTGAACCATCACCTCTATTGACCCTCTACCACAGTCTGTAGGGGTGGAGAGCACTGAGGGTGCATTTTCTCCAGTTCCTATCCAAATAACACCTGTACAAGTTTTGCCATAGCTGCTTAATGTTTTTTTCTTTGTTTTGACTCACTTTTCAAATTTAAATAAATTTATTAACAAAGAGCAGTTGCTATAGAAAATGGAAAGTGTATGCCATAGGTAAAAAGTAACAACAACAAAACAACAAGACTACAGTGAAAACAGAAACACTGGTATTAAATTCCAGCTAAATACCATTGCCTGCTTAGGGCTCTTTGCCTGATACTATCTCCATTCTTCGTTCAAGAAGATTAGGATGAGTCAGAAGGGCGTTACACCCAACTAACTCCAAACTGAAACTCTTTCCATATTGTTACAAGAAGGAATAAAGGAAAAAGAAGTGATCTCTCCCACTCTGTGTTTTAAGGTCAGTTAATTCCATTTTAGCACACCACCTAAAACCAGCCCAGGCATTCTAAAGGGAGGTATTACAAGTAGTAGGCAGGCAACCCCCAGGAACAATGCCCACCTGCCGGAAGCCATTGTCATGGACTAAATGGCATTGAATATCAACCCCAGCCCCCAGCACAGTCTCAGCAGGTACTACTGATTTTGCCCTATCAGATCTCTTGAAACCCTTCCTCTTCGACATCAGCTGCAGGATCATCTTGGTTTGGGTGCTCCTCTGTTCCCCTTGGATAAGTTCTTCCTCTGTCTCTCTGTCCTCCTGGTCCCTCTGCTATGTGCCTGCCAAATCAAGGGCCTAATAAATGATCACTGGATAAATGAGCCTCTATCTTTAAAGACCCAAATATAAATCACCATTCATAGTCATGGATGGCATTTTGAAATTAAGCCGGAGTGAGGACAAATCTGCAACTCTGGAAACAAGGAAGGCCCTGATCCATTAAGTAAAGCTGGGAGTTCTCTGGAGCTCTAGCAGACTGTGGGGGAGAGGTGAAACATCCTTCCCAAACAGAGGTAGAGCCCCTGCCACCTTGACCTTGCTGGTCACCCAGGGAACTCCTGCTCCGTGTCCTTAACATGTTAAGTTCTGCGGGGCTTTGAACTGTATCTGTATCTTTTCCCCATGAGACTGTGGGTTCCTGGAGGAGCAGGAATGTGTCTCAGTCAGTCCGTACGTCCCCAGGGCTTAGCGCATGGAAGGAATGCCCCAACGACTGCTGGATGAAGTGAGCTGCCAAAGTCAATGGGTGGTGATTTCGTCTCACCTGCCCCTAGTCAGGGCCTCCTCTGCCAAAGCCAGCGGATCCCTGTCACACTTCCAAGGCCTGAATATATCCCTGTGTGGTTTGCAAGCAGGATAATTTGTTTCTTGTTGGGAGATCTTGTCAGCCTCTTTTCTATGGAGGAACAGCTTAAGAAAAAAAATCTTGGCAGGAAACAAATCCAGCTAGAAAGCAACGTGGAGGCAGGTGAGGCGAGAATCCAAAAGGGGGATCCTCTAGCAACCTTGTACCTGTGTCTCCAGAAACTCAGTGCAACAGTAACTATATAGGTCCTTACCACTTGCCTCTGCCAACAGTATAATTAAATCAGCTTTGTCAGTGACTGCTGGCCTCTGGGGCCCTTGCAGAGGGAAAACCATTCCTGAAAGTAAGTGCAGCCAGGACCTGTCCTTTGCTGCCCTCCACCTAGGCTTTTTTTTTTTTTTTCCACTACTATTTAGTGTGTCATATGTTCTAAAATGAATGCATTAGTAATCCCAGTTTTGCAACTCCAGGACTGAGGCTCAGAGAAGTCAAGTGCCTTGCCAAAGGCCACACAGCAATCAGCACATTGGCTTTCACAGCATCCATACCAGTGTCCCTAGCCATTATACACACTGCCCATGCTCCACTCAGACCACCAGCCTTCCCAAGTCAGGATCCCTCTTTTCCCAAGGGATCAATCTAACCATTCTCAGACCAGTCTTCATGGGGAGGGTGCTCTAAAAACAAGAGGACGGCAAACCATCCCCCAATCTGTAAACATGTAATGGAGTAGATGTAAGAGCTGCCAGTCAGATACTCTCTACCACTGCCAAGGGGTCACAAAAACAGAGAGCATTTATTGAGGATTTAGGTAGTACTCTATTGTTCTCAACAATTTCATGACATGGATCTTATCATCCCCAGTATTCAGATGAAAAACCCAGAGAGATATAGTTGCTTGCTAAAAGTCACAGAAGGGAGAGGGGAGTAGCTAGGATCTCATTAATTGAGGAAATCTCTACCGAGTGCCTTCCCTGAGCAGGTGCTATTCTAGGGACCAGGGAAAACAGTCAACAAAGGAGTCAGAAACCTCCTACGTCCGTGCTCTTTATCTTATCTGTGTGCCCAGGATAATGGTGATGATGACAGTGATGAAGACAACTTTGTCTCCTGCTGTTAACTGAGCACCTACTATGTGGCAGGTCTCAGTCCTCTCAACCATAAAATCAGGTCAGTATTGTCCACCTTCTGGCCTAAAGTAGGAGCATCTTGTCTCATTTAATTCTCAGAAAATCTGATGTGGTCACATGACCATGCCCATTTCACAGATGGCCAAAGCAAGGCTGAGTCAGATAAGTCACTTGCCCCTCCCTGATCCCTGAATCCCAGTGCTCCCAGTGATGCAAAGCCCAGCTCAAATGACCTCTTACCCAAGAGACCTTCTCTGACCCAGCCCGGCTCCCTCTGGCTCCTATAGATTCTTATAATGGCCATTGTCAAAACACTCAAGAGATAGGCATCTGAAAGCAGAGAAACATAAAAATGTATTATTAGGTAATGCTCATGAGTGCTCTCACCAGGTCTAGGCCAGAGCTGTGGCTCCTTTTCACAGTCCCCCCACCCTCACCAACTGGAGGAGGTTTCAGAATCTCAGAGCTCAGTACCTCCTTTCTTTGAAAGACAATTGAGGTTTTATCGGGGTGGATGCATGGAGCCAAATTCAGGTGGCATTACTTGGAAAGGGACCTGGTCTATTTGACACGTTCATTACCAGCGAAGAATTAGATGTGGCCATCACCAAAGAACACTGCTCATCATGACCATAAACTCTGGGCTGCTCTCATCTCCCCTTGAAACACCAGCGAACCAAATGCTTAAGCGTGGCTAGGCCAGGATGAGCTTCAGGAGCCCCACTGAGCCCATCCACAGGACCGAGGGAGTGGGCCCTCCAGGTCTTTGCACACGATGTTCCTTTCACCTAGTCTCTTCGCCTGGTGAACACCTATGACTCTTTCAAAACCCAGATTACGGATCATCTGTCCTGTGAATTCTCCCAGAAGCAGATTCAGACCCACCTTACTCTGTGTTCCCGATACACCTTATTTATGAGTTCACTGACATATCTGTTTTATGTATGATTATTAACTTTTGTATACACAGATACATGTTTATATCTCTTTTAGGCTGTGAATTCCACAAGGACTTGGACCCTTTATCCCTGCGGTAAATTTATCCATCAAGGGCTTAGCTCAAATGGTACTTCCTCTGTGAAGCCTTCCTAGATTTCACTGCCCTCCCCCGTAGCACTTTGCACAATTCTCCACCACAGCATTTGAACCTGTGTGTGTGTGTGTGTGTGTGTGTGTGTGTGTGTGCATGCATGCATGTGTGTAAAATCTGGTGCTCCCTTTTGGTTGTGACCTCCTCAAGGGCATAACTGTTTCGTGATTTTTTTCTACATTCCAGACCTCTCACTCAATTCCTGGCCTGTAGCAAATGTTCATAATTTGTATGAGGCTAATAAATCCTGAGGCCCATGTGGCTTACTTCTGGGCGCAGTTAAATTGAAAGGACCATAGACCAGCAACCAATACAAGGAGGATGGAATTGCATTCTTTGCCCCGTTATCTTTTTTTTAAGATTTTATTTATTTATTTATTTATTTGCAGAGAGATAGAGAGAATCAGAGAGCACAAGCCAGGGTGGGGGTCACAGAGAGAAAGGAAGAAGCAGGAGCCCAATATGGGGGTCGATCCCAGGACCCCAAGATCATGACCAAAACTGAAGGCAGACGCTTAACCAACTGAGCCACCCAGGTGCCGCTTTGGCCCATTATCTCGAAGAACATGGAAGGGGATGCAATATGTAATTCATAATGATGCTTCCTGAACTCCTTTCCTCTTCCCCCACCACTTCTCTTATACTCTGGGATTGCGCTGGAGCCTGTGACTGCCACACCCACTCTCCTTCCCTCCCCGCCTTACGCACACAGCAGCCTGAGCAGCTGTTTCTCCCTCTTTGCATCCCCTCCCTTCCCCCACGCCTTTCTCTCTCTCTCCCCAGTCTTTATTACCTAGATCAGCTTAGCTTTTCTGCCTGCTTTTTGTATCCTTTCCACTTTAAGTGAGAGTCCTTCTCCCTTTTCTTCCCATATCTTTGGTTTTCTGCCTCTGACTACCATGACTCCATGTTTGTACCCTTCCCCAAGTCTAGAGGAACCAGACTGGAAAATCTTCCCACCAAAGGAGGGGAAAGGACTCCATGCAAGCAGTGACCTGGGGGCCATGCATGGTGTCAGAGACAAGAAGCATCAACATGCTAAGAGATGTAGTCTGGGACACACGTGTCTATTGAATGGATGGGGACATGGATGCATAGGTTAATCTCGTGCATCTACTCAACACTTATCTACAGAATACCTTACTATAAACCAGTTATTGGCATGAGGGAACAGACCTTGACAAGAGTGAGGTGAAAATCCTATATGATAAAGTACATTCATCAAATTATTCCTTTTCCTGAGAAAAGGGTCATAGTGCATATTCCCAACACCCTGGGATGTGAGTTATTATGTTCTAAGCTAAAATCCTAATGCTGAGAGCCTCCTTCCCCTTTTGATAGAGAGGAAATTGAACACAGAGAAGTCAAGTGAATTACCCAAGATCTCCCAACACGAAAATAGGGGATCCTGAGCCTTTTCCCTTTACCTTAGGTTTCAGTGAAGAGATTGTCTTGCTTGGAAACCCATGGAGTCTTGGGCCCCTTAACTTCTCAGTGTAGTTATTTCAGGATTTGGTTTGAGCCAAAAGGCCCATGATGAATCATAATGTGAATATATTAATACAATTATGATAACAATACACCAGTGACAGCTACTACTCACTAAGCATTTACTAGACACAATCCTAGACCCTCTACAATGCATGACCTCACTTAATTCTTCAACAATCTTGCAAGATAGATACTAAGATGAGGAGACGGAAGCTGCAGAGAGATTAACTAATTTGTCCAAGGTCACATAGGGTCAGTGCCAGAGTGAAGGTGGAGACCGAGGCCTGTGTGCTCCTGGCCACACCGATCGAGTATTCTCCATCAGCCGAGATCCCCAGAACCACTCAGAGTAGTCTCCAGGATGCTGTGAACTAGGGAGAGCTTTCTGATCTATATTTTGCTCCCTTTTTTACCGCTTACTCCCATTCCTACACACACCTGGTAAAGGTGGTAACTTAGGTAGTTGGTGGTAGAAGAAAAGGTGATCTACCAGTTGGGGATTAAGAAGCCACAAAGCCCACATACCAGAAGTTGGATATGGTTTAGAATCAGCACCCTGACCAGCTCCTCCTTCTTACCCCAGGGACGTGCTGGTGCCCCCATAAAACCAAGCTGCCCTAGGGTCCAGAGCCTAGGGAGCAGCTCTGCGGCCCCTCCCCTTCTATTCTCAACCGACCTACTGTGCCCTTCACAGCTTCTACCCAGTTTCAACTGAGCACCCAGCCTCTGGGTTGATGCTTCTTCCAGGTGCCCTCTTCAGCTGCTGCCTTTCAGTCCAAGCTGGAGAGAGAGGGTAGGGCCTTTAGGCTAGGCATATCAGCTCAGGTCCTTTAAAGGGATATTCTTTAAGGATTCACTTAGCGGCAATTTAAAGAAAAGGGGTGGGATTGCAAAAAGGTTGGTTGGTGGCTAGTCCAGCCTGTCTCCCACTTATCAAGGGAGTTTAGCTCCCTCCTTGCAAAACCAGAGCCCCACCACTGACCCAGTCAAAGCCTTCTGAGCTGCATTTTGGAGATCACCCACATACGCATCTTGTCAAAATACATATAACCGTGCATTGTATTCTGGAATAAGTATTTCCTCCATCTTTGTCCCTCTCTAGCACTGGCTGGTTATGTTTCAGTGTCTGACTGGCGGATCCCCTCCTGCCTTTGCATCTCCCTAAGCTCCAAACACCCCCCACCTCAGCCAAGCTAGTTCTGTCACCCCATGCTGAGAACAGACTCCTGGAGTCCCCACCCAGGTGCAGGAATGCAGGCTTGAGCAGACAAGGAGTTCCAGCAGAGTCATTGTCACAATGTTAACATTTCTGTAGCATCTTCTAATCAATGTAATCATTTAAAGTAGCAGCTCTTCTGACTGTTTACCCGAAAGCTGTTAGTACATCAGAGAAGCACTTAACAATCAATAGTGTCTTGGAAACATCTGTAGCTTTAACTCATAGACACACCGCAAAACACACGCGCACGCACACACAGCACACACCCACAGACACGATTATTTTGTTTCCCACTGCACTTTTTGTCTACCTCTTTCATAACCCTTGTCAGGGTGCATCATCATTGTTTGTGCGTGTGTGTGTCACCCACTAGACAGTGAGGTCCTCAAGGGCAAAGTCTGTCTAATTCATTTTTATACTCCAATGCCAGCACTGTGTCCAGCACCTCATAGGCACTGAATTCGATTTGTTTGAATTGATTTGTAAGAGACTAACCTCAGATGACTCATCTTGGAGACAAGCATCAATCTTGGGACCTAGACGGTCTTTTTTCCTTCCCACTGATTAGGATAGGTGGCCATATCTCTCTCTCAGGGGGCCCAATGTGGCTGTCATGGAGTGAGATGGCCCAAGCAGAGGATCGATTCTCAGAGAAACTTCCAGCCCTGGGCTACTGTTGCCATGAAGGGTCCCTTCTACAATGCCTTGGAGCTCCCTGCCTGGCCCTGGCCTCAAGCTCAGGGTCAAGAAATCCAGTGTGTGACTCACGCTGGAAAGCTGGAAGGAACAAGATCTTGTATCATGGAGCCCTTGCTGGCAATCATGTCATCGATTATTTAGCATCAGATTTTCAATAAGATCTTCGGGGACTTCACTCCAGCCAGATGACCTCATGCTGAGTGAGATTTATGGCCTCTTGAGTGAGAAGGAAGGCTATGAGGTAAGGGAGGGAAGAGAGACCTACAGTTATGCAGGAAACTGTATCATCCCCCTGCTCCCTCATGAATCAGGCCAGGGGTGAGATGGTGTAATTGCCGTTTTGGGGGGGAAAAAGATATGACAAAATTCACCTGCCAATTTTTAATCTTTTTAATCTCTTTTTAATCTCTTTTTAATCACTGTAATATTCACCAACCTGTGTTTGTGTTTCTGTGTGTCCAATACATGATAGATAGTAGGCGCTCATTGAATTTTTGCAGACAGAATGAGTGAATGTCCTTCTACACACATGATCTCTTTTAAAGCACAGAACTCTTCTTTGGGAGGGACGCCAGTGTACGAGTCTTCTGGCACTCCCATAACAAGATGCCACAGGCTGAGTGACTTAAACAACCAAAATTTCTTTCCTCCCCATTTTGGAAGCTGGAAGTCTGAGGTCAAGGTGTCAGCATGGTTGGTTTCATCTACAGGCCCTCTCCTTGGCTTATAGATGGCCACCTTCTCCCTGTGTCATCACATGGTCTTCCCTCTGTGTCTCAGTCCTAAGCTCCTCTTCTTATAAGGACACAGTCATATCGGATTAGGGCCCTCCATAATGACCTCTAGGAAGGACCTGGATATCTTCACAAGTGTCTCAGTTTGTGTCCTCATCCATTGTGGTTCCCTCCCCTTCTCTCCAGGTCAGAGTGGCCAGATCCCCAGTTTGGATTAGATTTTGAAACACCTTGATTGTGAATAGTAAGGGGGTTAGCTCCTAACTTACTGCAACAGGAGTATTTTGACAGTTTTTAAAGAAGGGCTAATTTGTTTTTTCAGGAACATACCACACAGGGGAAAGATGAAATTGGGTGACAACAGTCTAATCAGAAAGAGCAATAATGAGACTGTTGAGGCCTGGTCACTGTTTTTCAAATTGGATTCTATAGCATCTACACACTCCATTGGAGGGAACCTCAAGGGTCACCTGAGGGCCAGAAGGCACTGTGAGGAAGAGAAGAAGGGACCCGAGTTTCAAAGGCAGCTGGACCCATGAATAACTGTATTTTCAAATAGAACACCTTGGTTTAAAAACAAAAATTGCATGGGGAGCCTGGATGGCTCAGTTGCTTAAGCGTTTGACTCTTAATCTCAAGGTCATGAGATCAAGCCCTGCATTCAAGCCCAATGCGGAGCCCACTTTTAAAAAATAGAGTAAAAATTTTTAAAAAATTGCAAACCACTGATCTACATGAAACACAATGAGACCATACATAAGAAAGAAAAGGAGGGAGGGAGGAAGAGGGGAAGAGGAAAGGAGAGGGAGGGGGAGGAGGAGTCTCTCTCAAGGAGGCAATCATCCTGCCATTTCAAGTCTCACCTGGAGCAGATCTGTTTCCAAGCTCACTCACGTGGTTGTTGACAGGATTCTAGTCCCTGGATGCTGTTGGGATGAGGGCCTCAGCTCCCTGCTGGCCATTGGCCGAGGGCCATTGGCAGAGGCTGTCTTCAGTTTGTTGGTACATTGGCCTCTCCATAAACAGCTCAGAACATGGCAGCTGGCATCATGGAATGATCAGGTGAGCGGGAGAGAGAGAGTAAGATAGAAGTCACAACTGTTGGTAGCCTAACCATGGAAATGTCATCTCATCACTTCTGTTAGAAGCCTGGCACTAGGTCCAGCCCCCACTCCAGGTGAGGGGTGAAACAGGAGTGGCTGGGATCTCCGAGAGCCATCTTGGAAGCTGCCTACTACACTCAGGGCTGAAGCCTTGTGGGACACACATGGGCTCTTACTGTCACCCCAGTTACTCCTTCCTAAGAGAGGAGAAGTAACATCCTTGACTACTGAGTTTGGGGACCAGGAACTGGGATGTGTGGGTCGGCCCCTGCTTCTCTCTTCCTCCTTGAGATCCACCTGTCTGTGGAGAACCAGCTCTGTTTTGCTGCTGGCTGTTCCAGAACCCGAGTGGTAGGGGCTCTTCCCTCCTAGAAGAGAGTTTCCCTTTCCTAGTGCCCCTGGGGACAACTCCCTCATTACACGTTCAGACACAGGCAACCCACTTTGGCTGTATACCTAGGCCACAATACCCAGACTCACCTTTACTCAAAATAAAGCTGGTATATTTATCACCATTGGCCTGACAATTTTGGTTTTCTCCATTGGCTTAGAATCCAGGCAAGGAAGAGAGGGGCTCCATTCAAACCCCATTGCTATTCTTGAAAGATGTGGAGTTTGAAATCCAACTAACCTGAGCACTGCAGACTGCACAGTTGTGCGACCTACACTGGCAGTCAGCAGGGTTCCACCCTTGGATTAACACTCTGCTGTCACCACCTTGAATTTCCTAACAATTTTTTGAAAAGTTTTTTTTTTTATTATTATTTATTTGAAAGAGAGTGTACAAGTGGGAGGGGTGGGGGAAAGAAGCAGAGGCAGAAGGAAAGAAAGAATCTCCAGCAGACCTCCTGCTGAGTGCAGACCCAGCTCGAGGCTTGGTCTTAAGACCCTGAGATCCTGACCTGAGCCAAAATCGAGAGTCGGATGCTTAACCTGCCACCCAGGTGCCCCGAATTTCTCAATAATTTTTAAGCAAGGGTTCCATATCTTCATTTTGCACTAAGCCCCACAAATCATCAAGTTGATCTTGAACCTGAGTTTGATCCCGCTTTTGCCACTAGCCTCTAGGTCTTGGACACGTGACTAGCCCTCCCCACCCCCCACCCCCGTGGTTTTCTCATTTGCAAAAAAGGGGATGAATAACCAATATCTAGCACAAGGGTGGTTAGGAGTCTCACATGAGGCAGTCTAAGTGCAATTGGTACAACTACCCCCCAGTGTTTCATCTCCAGCGAAGGAATTAGCCACTTTTGCCCAAATAGATCCTAACGGGAGCAGCTAAACAGACATGGCAGGTGGGAGGAACAGAAGAGCCATTCGGATGCCAGAGAAACAGCATCATTCTGAGATTCTGACATGGAAGCCCGTCTGCCCCACAGACAAAGGCCCTTCCATCCATCCCAGCAGCACTGTGATGCGCTGTTGATGTGGCCACCAAGGAAACTCTGGGGTGCGCAGGCCGTCATGGGACATGAGGAGAACCAGACCTCATGGAAGGTGATCGACTATAAAAGAGAACTCGTACCCTATATATTCACTTCCCAAACAAACAGAAAATGTTTGCAGATGTCAAGCTACCAACTTTCACAACTCAAAAAAAAAAAAAAAAAACCCTAATCATTAATATGTTTCATTGAGGAATACCAGAGAGAGAGATGTTTTGTTTGCTGCTTGAGTAATTTACTGCATTTCACGTTTAAATTGAAGTATCTAATTATACAATTATGAATCATCCTGATTCAAATAAAGTTCACCAAAATAATTTCCTTATGTAACATTATCTTCCAATATACCTGCTATTTTCATTTCATTATGTGCTTTTATTCTGCCGAGTCTAAAGGCCTAATTGTATTTTTAAAGTGTCCCATTAAACCAAAATAACAATTCTGCTACAATAACCATCATAAGTTAGTTCGTCCTGACTTGTGTCACATTCTGAAATGTCACGCTTTTTTTTAATGGTTGTTTTCCCAAGAGAGTTTATAGCTTTTGCAATTAGGCAGCCTTGTAAAGCATGGTTTTAAGTGATTTTAATGTTTCAAACCAACTGAGCATTTCATACACCCATTTCCTTTGCCTTTTTAAAATTAATAATAATGCCTTCCATGTATCTTGGTTCTTTACAATTGACAAAATGCAATCAACTTTATTGTTTTATTGGCTCCTGCTTTCCAGACCTAGGTTACATTCTTGAAAAGAGCTTAGGTCACCAACAAAGCAAGAGACTAGGACTAACATCACTTAAAATGTAGTAGGCAGCTCCAGGATCAACAGGCCGGCTGGGGAACCAGCTCAAACAACAGGATCCAGGGAGTCTAGGCATCTGAGAACACAGCCAAGAGCCTGTCATAATTGTCTAGTTCGAGTGCAGCCACTGGGACTGCCAGCGTCTCTCTCTCTCTCTCTCTCACTCGTTACACCTGTGAGATACACCCACGTGGTTGCTAGGAATAATAGTTCCCAGTTTGTTTTCAATGCAGTATAACATTCTCTTATGTGATTGTACCAAAACATTTCGTTCGTCCTACTTGTTATGGGCAATTGGGTACTTTCTAGTTTCTGATTATGATGAATAATGCTGCCATGATCGCTTACACCTACCTTTTGGTGGACATGGGCACTAATCTTTCTTAGATATAGCAATCCTAGTGGAACTGCTGGGCCAACAGGTAGATGAAGGCTTCACAGTGTAGATACTCACTGATGGACTTCTGAGTCTCCTGCACCCGGCGTGAATATTGTCTCCTTCCACTGCACCTTTGTGTCATTCCCTGTACCTGTAAAATCCTGGGATATTTGATCATTCCAGCCCAGATCTCCTGCCCTCACCCCAGCAGCCCTGCGGCAGAGAATGCTATCTTTGTCAGCTTCCATAGGATGAGTGGGATGGGGGTGGGAGAGGAAGTTGCTGCCTTCCACAAAGACTCACATCCCGGGATGTTCCTCCCAAACAAGATGGGGGAAATGAACAAAATGCCCTGGTAAGCACAACTCTATGACGTCATCATACTCAGCCAGTGAGTCCACCCCTTACACGTACTGCCAGGACAAGGGACCAGAGCACAAGGCCAGGGCTCTGAGGGCCTGGGCAACAAGCCAAGGAACTCCAACAAAGGGAGGTAAGAATGAAAAGCCTGGGACATGATGAGGGCTAAGTTGGGAAGAAGTCCATGTCCTGCCTGCTCATTTAAACATAAAAATATTTTTGCAAATGAATTTTGGTGTGTAATGCTAATAACCTACTCCCGACCCTAAGATGCCATCAAATGTAAAATCTACCACTGATTTAATATTCTTAGTCAGGAATAAAAGAATTGGATGGCGAGCTTCTTTTGAGGGCATGGAAATTGTTCAAATGAGGGAAAATTAATACATTTTCTGCAGCTGAGACAACAAGTGCTATAAAACAGCTGAAGAAGTCTTGGCTAAGGCAGAAGGGGTAAGGTGGGCTGGAAATCCTGAAAAGTCAGGCTCCCTCTCCCTTTCCCACTGTGGTTCTTAAGGCACCGTCTCCAGGCCCTGGGAATTCCTTTCCATGAGCATGACAGATGAGGTTTATGTTCTGGAATCAGGCAGATGTGTGGCATTGAGCAACGAGCTTTACCTCTGGCATTCAGCTTCCTCATCTGGGGATAATGAAATGTATTTATTATGAGGATCAAAATAAGGTCATGCAAACCACCAGGCACAATGCCTGGCCTGTCTCAGGAAAGCGGACAGAGTTGAGTTGTCTCCCATTTCCCTGTGACCCACAGACAATAGAGCTGAATTCCAGTTTGCTTGACCACCTGTTGGATGAAGCAGGTGAGGAACATTGAAAGAGAGGCCATCAGTGCAGGGAGGGACCGAGACCAGCCGCAGAGGTTTTCAAGGTGTCAATAAATAATAACCCCTTTCTTCTCCTCCTGACTATAGAACCAGCGGAGAGATGTGGGTCACAGAGAGATGGATAGCCCAGACTGTCATCTGTACGACCATTAAAACTGATGACAGGTCATGGCTTCCTATTTCTGGCCAAAAATATCTGCTAATACTCTTTGCCTCTCTAGACCTCTAGACGGGGACAGTCCAGCCTAGGGAGAGTCTGGGGCATGCTCCACCCAAAGGTCGTCACCACCAGTCACATGAGCGAGAGTCCGGACTGCTGCTCTCCAGGAGGGCCCACTGTGGACAAATGAAGCAAGGGGAGAAAATTCATTCTTGCAACTATGCTCCTCCCTCCAGCTCCCATACTTGCCTGATTCTGAATCCCCAAGGCAGTGGCAGACCCTATAATCATTTAAGAATGACCTTTGAGGCTTGTTTACAGTTCATTTCCCCAATCTACACATTCTCAGATTCTACCATTTCCTCTCCTTGGACTGGCACCTCCCTCAGGTCTTTGTCCAAACTACACATTCTCGATGAAACCCATTTAAAATGACAGCCTCCCACAGAATAGGAGAAAAAAATGTTTGCAAATTACAAACGTGAAACGGGATTAATATCCAGAATACACAAAGAAGTTCTAAAACTCAACAACAAAAAGCCCAATTTATGGGCAAAGGACTTAATAGCTACTTCTCCAAGGAAGATCTATGGTATGCCTATGAAAAGACACTCAACATCATAGAAAAATGCAAATCAAAATCACAATGAGATACAACTTCACACCCATTAAGTTGGCTACAATATATTAAAAAAAAAATGGAAAGCAAGTGTTGGTGAGGAGGTGAAGCAGTTGGAATCCTTGTGACGACTGATGGACTGTGACATGATGCGTTTGCTGTGGAAAACAGTATGACAGTTCATCAAAGCTCCAGTGTGGAATTACCATATGATCCCAACCTACTTCTGCGTATAGACCCCAAAGTTTTGAAAGCAGGAACTCAAATAGGTATTTATTTGCACACCCATGGTCTTAGCAGCACTATTCATAATAGCCAAAAAGTAAGCAACCCAAATGTCTATTGGCTGATGAATGGATAAACAAAATGCCATCTATATATTCAACAGAATATTGTTCAGCCTTAAAAAAGAATGAAATTCCAACCCGTGCCATAATATGGATGAATTCTTGGGACATGATGTTCAGTGAAAGAAGCTAATCACAGAAGTGTAATTACTATTATGATTCTACTCTTATGAAGTGCCTAGAGGAAACAATAATAGGGGCAGAAAGTAAAATGGTGGTTGCCTGGTCTGAGGGGAGGGAAGATGGGGGAGTTAGTGTTTCATGAGGACAGAATTCTAATTTGTTATGATGAGAAAGTTCTGGAGATTCATGGTGGTAATGGATGTACTTAATGCCCTTGAGTTATACACCTAAAAATGGTTGAAATGGTAAATTTTGTCATGTATATTTCACCACAATAAAAAGAAAAACGGCAGCCTTGGCTCCACCCATCCCAGTCCTCCTGACGCTCCCTTGCCCTGTTCTGCTGTTTTTTTTCTGCCCCAGAGACTTTATCACCTCTGACACATTATGTCATTTACTAATTTTCTATCCATATTTTTGCCACTAGCATGCAAGCTCCACAAGGATGGGGATTTTTGTCTCTTTTATGGTTTTGTTCCCTGAGAGACTCTACACACCACGAATAGTATTGGTGCTCAGTAAATACTTGTTGAATGAGTGGACCTAGGTGAAGCTCAATAAATCCTCAGTGAGTACAGGAACCAGTGGAGGGATGGATGGCTAAAATGATTCTGTCACCTGGCTTACTAGGTACCACTTTCCAGTGGGAGACCATTAGAGGGACCATCAAAGCCCATTCTACTCATGAGTAAAGTGAGGCACGGAGACCTCTCACCACTCACAGAGAAGACTGGTTCAGAGACCACATTCAGAGAAAGTAGCAGCTCCAATAGGAAAGAAACACCAGCTCTTGATCTCAGGAAAATACGAGATTCACCTGCATTTTTAAAATTATTATTAATTATTATTATTTTAGCGTTTGTCTTCAGGGAAAAACTTGTTCGACTTACAGTTTTTTAATTAAAAAAAAAAGACTTCATGTTTCTAGCAATGTTGCTGCTGGATTTCACCCATCTTTTCCTGACTGAAACCTAGTTAGTATCTAATAGATGGGAAGGGTATAAGATCGGGGTGAGGGAGAGTGAAGGATTGGGTAAATGGCTGAGTTTTAACACAAAACATATTTTCTTAATGACTTAAAAAATACTTTGAAATTTCCAGATAAATATCCTGAAAGTGCTCACATTTATTAGGCATGTTTTTAGATCTGATCTCCTGGGAGTCTCAGGAGACTGATTCATTCCTGGCTTTAAGAGCCTCACACAATCACTCTGCTTAAATAACCTTCCCTGTTGGGCCTCAGCTTTGTCATTTGGACAGAATAGTCTGGGGGTGGGGGGGTGATGGTTTAGATGATCTCCTTTAGGACTGTGCTTTCTGGGCAATCATACTGTTTTTGCCTACTTTGAGTGGTGGAGATGCAAAATGGCAAAGAAATCAAAAGATGCTTCTATCCACACTTTACATCCTGTGTTTGGCTCTTGTGTGACCAATGAAGAGTGAGGGACAGGGACCCCTCAAAAGCATCCCTTGTAGCCATCCCTTGTGGCAGAAGACTCAGTAAGACAAAGGCACCATCAGAACTGTATCTGACCTGAGAGGCTCAGTTGGTGGAGCGTCTGCTTTCTGCTCAGCTCATGATCCCAGGGTCCCGGGATCGAGCCCTGCATCAGGCTCCCTGATTAGTGGGGAGTCTGCTTCTCTCCTCCCTGCCCCACACTGCTCATGCTCTCTCTCTCTCTCTCTCTCTCTCTCTAACAAATAAATAAGGTAAGAAGAAGGAGGAGGAGGAGGAGGAGGAAGAGGAGAGATGGCTTCACACAGACCCTATTCAAAAATTTCACCTTATATGTGGCTCTGAGCCCTTTTCTGCAGAAGCCTGGTGCTACCCATCACAATAGAAAAGAACTGTCTCCTGAAGTTTGTGGCTGCGGGGGGCTTTGGGACACATCAAAACGGGCAGAGACTCTGTGTTTTGGTGGCTGGTGCGGGGGAGCATTGGCCAGATCAGGCATCTGATGGGAGAGCTGTAAGGGTGGGGGACGGCCACAAGCGGCCTCGAGTAATTGAGCATGTTTAGAGCTCACATGAGACCCCCATAGGGATCCCAGCAATAACTGGGTCAGATTCTGTGGGGAAGGAGGTGAGATCCTGCCTGGTCAAGTGACGACAACCAGCCTGCGACGCCCGAGACATGACTGCACGTGGGGTGAGAAGTAGAGAAGTTCCAGATGCAGATTAATTAACCTCTAAAACAATTTATGAAAAGCTATTTAAAATGTGAAACAGCACAAAGTCCTTTCAATGTATAGCGTACAGGTACTTCAGATCATCTGAAGTCCATTTGCTATCATTTTGGGCTGACATAGGAAGTGTGTTGGTTAAACAAGCTGACTTTGGGTTTATAGTTAAGTTGGAAGATGTAGTGGATATCTGGATTTATTTCAGGATTCAGCAAATTTCGGTCTACATCATGGAAATAATAATCCAGCTCTTCTCTGTACTGGTCAGATGCCATGTGGAGAATTTAAAAAGCCATGTTTTAGGAAGACATGAACAAATTCCTGTGAAGTCAGACAAGGGCAACTGGGTGCAGAGAAGGATCTAGAAATCCGTTATCTGAGAGATTAAAGATACGAATTATTTGGGAAGGATCATCAGAGAGCTGTATCTGAGTCTTAGAAGAGCTGCTGGATGGGAAAAGAGACATAGCTTGCCCTGTAATGTTCCAGAAGTTAGAATATGAACCATAGAAAAGAAAGTTCCAAGGATAGAGGTCTTGGCTCTACTTAAGAAAGAACTTTCTATCTGATTGCTTCTTCCAAAGAGGCTGGCCCGAGCTGGGAGCTGAGTCCTTGGGTTTGTGTGAGGCAGGGTCCGTTAGCTATGGGAGGTTGGGGCAGAGCCACACTGAATCTGCCAGAGACAATAGTGCTGAGACCACAGGCACAAACAGAGAAGACGGGAGAGGGGCCAAGCCTCAGGAGCCAGACAGATAGACGGAGAGCGAGCGGGATTGGCCTAAGCTCAGCTGGCGGTCACCCATGGGTGGCTCCATGGACTATGTGCAGAGCCATTATCTTTAAGAGTCCAAGTTATAATAGAGTCTGTTTCTGGCAAAGTCAGCCTGTCAGGAAATGTTCTGATCCTAGAGGTCTTCAACAAATGCTTGGTGACCATCCACAACGGGTTCAGTTTGTTTTTTTAAATTTTGATTGTGGTAAAAAACACATGACATAAAACTTACCGTCTTCAATTTTCTTATACTGCACCATTTTTTAGTTGACATTTCAGTGGTATTAAGGACAGTTCCATTGTCAGACTGCCATCCCCACCATCCATCTCTAGAACTTTCCTCCTCTTAAAAAATTGAAACCCCGTTACCATTCAACACTCACTCTACATTCCTCCTCCCCCCAGCCCCTGGCCACCACCATTTTCTCCGAATCTGACTGTTCAGAGTACCTTGCATACATGGAGTCATCTAGTCTTTGTCTCTCGATGACTGGCTTATTTCACTCAGCATAACGTCCTCAAGGTCCACCCATGTTGGAGCACACGGCACAATTTCCTCTCTCTTGAATAACATATGTACATACCACATTTTGTTTATCCATTCATCTATCAACGGACCCTCGGATCAGTTGGATTGGGTCAATTTTATAGCAGGCCCTGGGGTAGGCACTGATGTCAGTATGATAACTTCGATCACACATTTGCCTTGGGAGTGGGAGAAAGGGCTGGGGCAGGGGAGTGAGAACGTGGCAGATATGTAAGCCGATTTTAATGATACCCTTTGAATAATGACATTATAAAAAGTCTGTGTAGGATACAGTGGGAACACAGGGAAAGGAGACATGAGTTTTGGGGGTGGTACAAAGGGCGAGCAGAGATTATTTCTTAAAAAGGCCATGTCTGAGCTGATGAGATCAATGATGCTAGAGAACCTTTTTTGAAAAATCTTGCATCTGGACTATCTTGTAGACAGCAGCTCACAAAAACCTAGATCACTCGCAGCTAACTCCTTGGGACAGCTTTTAAATACTATTGATCCCAGTTCCCAAGCCCAGAAATTCTCATTTGGTGACTTTGGGTGGAGGGCAAGAGTTTGTATTTTAAATAGCCCCTCTTGGTGGTTTTAATGTACCGATAGGTGTGACAAGCATTGAGGAAGCATCAAAGCTTATAAGGTTAGGTTTGCACTTTTTTTTTTTTTTTAAGAGAGAGTGTGCCCGAGGCCAGGGCAGGGGTGGAGTACACAGAAAGAGAGAGAGAATCTTTAGTAGGCTCTACTCTTAGTGTGGAGCCTGATATGAGGCTCCATCTCATAACCCAGAGATCATGACCTGAGCCGAAACCAAGAGTCAGACACTTAACAGACTGAGCCATCTAGGTGCCCCCTTTACTTGTGCGATTTCATTTCTGTTCCTGTTTTTGATTTGCATTTTAGAGAAGGCTTGTTGGCCTCTCTGTGGAAGGGGCAAGGACAGGGAGTCAAGAAGAACCCAAGGTAGAGAAGCTAGTTCCAGACCACTATACAGCATTCCATGGAATAGAGATGCTGAAGCTGGGTCTTTATGATGTGGGCGTTCTTCCATTCTTGCAGATATACCTACTGCGTTTGTAGCTACTGTTTGTTACTATCTGTTACCTGGACTAGGCTGTGCTGAAAACCCCCTCCACTTCTAAGATTCCCTATCCTATTGACTTTTTTTTTTAAGAACTTAAATTTTTAATCCTTTCTTTACAGGTTACCTAGACCACTTTTTTTTTTAGACCACTTTTTTTTTTTTAAGATTTTATTTATTTATTTATTTGACAGAGAGATCACAAGTAGGCAGAGAGGCAGGCAGAGAGAGAGGGGGAAGCAGGCTCGCTACCTAGCAGAGAGCCCGATGTGGGCCTCGATCCCAGGACACTGAGATCATGACCTGAGCCAAAGGGAGAGGCTTAACCCACTGAGCCACCCAGGTGCCCCCTAGACCACTTTTGATTAAGAAAACTATAGAAAGTTAGTAACTGCCCCAGGCAGGCCGCGGCACATGTGAGTTTTCCAGAGTCCTGCTCTGCACGGTGTCTGAGTCGCAGCCCTGCTCACACTCGCTGGAATCCGTGGTGGCAGAATTTAGTCCCCAGTTTGCTTCTCCCTGTATTTCTTTGTAAACTCTTCAGCATTCTTACAGAATTTTTTATGGTCCTTGGAGTTTTCTTCAGCTAGATCAGCTTGAAGTGGGTGCTTGGGCTGGGGGTCGTTTGTGGAGGGCTATGAGGGACTGGATTACTCGGTCAGCTCGGGTTGCTGGATTCCAATTCCAATTCTCAGCACTACCGCCGGACAGACCTGCCCCTTTTTATCCATGTTCTGGTGATAGATCTTCGTTTTCAATGAGATCTTCCGTGGTTTAAATGGGTACTCTGCTGGAAAGTTGATTTTCATTCCAACCTCATGCAGAGGGTTGTCAGGAACAAGCCCTTGACAAGTCACTAAATTACCCTCATCAACCTGGAAGTTTTTCATTCCACATTTGCAGATTTCTTGCCGGCCACCATCTTGGATCTGGTGCTGCTGTTTCCCCATTGATTACATAGATGTATTTTATATGTTATTTAATTATTTGAGAGAGAGAGAAAGAGCACAAATGGAGGGGAGGGGCAGAGGGAGAGGGAGAAGCGGACTCCTTGCTGAGCAGGGAGCCTGCTGTGGGGCTCAATCCCAGGACCCCAAGATCACAACCGGAGCTGAACTCTTCTGGCGGCTTCCCTGACTGAGCCACCCAGGCATCCCCTATTGATTATACTTCAATATGCTTTGATTAGTAGACTGTGGCAGAAAAGAGGGTGTGTGAGTTCTGAGCCTTGGTTGGAGAAGGTCTTGCAAGCTTCCTCTCTTGCTCATCCCAGAACCTCGATGCTAAGTCAACAAACCTAGACTAACTGGCCAGACAAGGGACAACTACACAAAACAGAGATCAGTTATTCTGGCTGACCTGGGAGATGACCACAAGTACATGAGGGAACCCAGCTAAGATCAGAGGGAAAGAGCCTGGCCAATTTTAGCCAAATTGCCAATCTACAGAGTTAAGGGCCAAATGGTTTTGGTCAATGTTTAAGCCACTAAGTTTTGGGGTGCTCCGTTATACAGTAAAGCCTAGCTAATATATACCCTCTGGTCCTGGGATCTTTACCTATGCTGTTCTCTTTGCTTAAAACACTTCCCTCTTTCTTTGCCTAGTTAATGCTTATTCATTACTGCTCAGAAGAGTTTTCCCTGATCTGGATTAGTTTGAATCCCTCCATTTTAGGTTCGCATTGCATTTTATACCCCTTTGATAGCACTGCAGTAGTTGCTGTCTTATATTTATCTGTGTGTAGCATTGAATTATCATCTTTCTTTCTCCAAGGCTAGACCATAAGCTCCATGAGTCCAGGAACAGCAACTGTATTGCTCACCAGAACGTTCTAGCACCTAGTGCAGTTCCGAGCATACAGTAGGTGCTTACCAAACATTGGTTGAACGAAAGATTATGTTATAGCTCTGGAGGAAACAAGCCTTTGGGGGTTCTTCTTTAAAATAACCCTCCCACCAGTCCTCTCCTCCCACTCTCAGGGGAATTAACTGCATGAGAATGTGCTTTGCAATTTTTAAAGGACTGTACAATTGTTAGTTCTTAATTGTTAGTGTTATTATTCTGGGATGGCAACAGCTGGCTTTGGGGGAATCCTTTCTTTCTCGTTCCCCTCAAATGGCCCCAGGCAGTTTCCTAGCAGCTATGATTGTGGCTGGATAAGCAACTTACAGGCTGAGAATCTTGCCTAGAGTTAAAAGTTGGATGTGTAAATATCTCTGTTGCTGTGACCTAGCAAATAAGCTCCAGGCTGGTTAATTGCAGAACTTGGTGGTAATGATACCAATGCTGAGTTCAATTAAGGACTATTTACAAAACGACTGGGGGCGGATTTTCCACTTTTTCTGAAACAGTAGGCAGGGACTAAAGGGACCTGCTATCTTACAGTATAAACCAACGGCTTGGATACACCATAAACTCCTTAGATCTGTATCTGCAAACTCCATGACATACTTGGATCCCCACAGCTCAGTTTGCAAGAGGAGAGCATGAAATTAACAGCTGAATCACTCAAAGACAGATCCTCTGTGTGCAACTTTTCTGAGCCTCAATTTCTTCATCTGTAAAATGTACAGTATGAACAGTCTGCCCTCATAAGTTTGCTTGGAGATTACATGAGATGATCATTGGAAAGTGCCATTAGAATCAACAGAACTCTATGCCAGTCCCAGGCCTAGAGAAAGCACTCAACACATTTTAGCTACTGGCTATTATCATTAATACTCTTTCTAATACACATAGTTGCTTCCACTCTGCACAGTGTACCAGCTTCAGAAACCTGCCCTGAAATCCTCCTTGCCCAACTTGGCCTACTCAGGAAGTGAGCAGGTTTTCTCACACAGCGAAAGAGGGGTGCTGTTTCCCAAGCATACAGGCATTTATTCATGAGATGTGGGTTAAGTGCACACTGTATGCTCGCACTCTGATAGGTGTGAGCGGTACAGAAGCAAAAAAGAGAGTCCCTGTCCTCGGTTTGCAGGAGAGAGATGAAGCGTATGGCAGTAAAGGCTCCACCAGGATTGATCCCTGGACGTTATGGGAACGCAGATGAGAAGCCACCCCAAAAGGTCAGGGAAGGCTTCCTCTGGGCCACGTGGGGTTCTCAAGAGTAGTAACGGGTGAAGTCCTTATTAATGTCCCACAAAACAAAAGAGAACCTTACTTCCTTAAGAGATTGTCGCAATGACCCAATTTTCTGACCCTTTTATCATAAAGCTCCATTATAGCTGGAAACAGAGCTTTTAAAATTAATAACCTAATGATGGAAAGCATTTTCCAGGATGCTTATCATCTCTGGAGGAAATGCCATTGGATGCTTATCTTATAGGAAGACCCTTTTAAGTTTAGCTTTTACCAAAAGGGTGGGGTTTCTTTGTTTTGTTTTTTGTTGGTTTGTTTGTTTGTTTAATAGTATGATAACAAAGACCTCATCGCCTCTCACATTCATGGGACCTGGGTTCAACCCGCAGCTCTAGGATTGACAATGACTAGATATAGTAGAGTGACCAGGTTTTCAGGGAGAAACACCTCCATGGGCATTAGGAAATTTGGATTCTGTCCCTGACCATGCTGACTAGGTGTGTGTGGCCCTGCTCCATTACAGCTTCTCGGTGAATTGGTGAGTATAAACTGGGAAGGTATGACAGGTGTTCCCGACTCTGGGAGGCAATCACTGCTTGCCACAGCCTTCCATCTGCCCTTCTTCCCTGGCTCCTTCTCTTGTTCCTCCAACCGGAAAAACAAACAAAAATCCCCCCTGGGCTCCCCCTAAGCTTCATGTTACTATTCCATCTCTCTTTCCTTCATGACTCAATAGCTTGAAAAATAAATTTTAAAATGTCAATGCCACACTTTAGAAATAAAAACCTGAATATTTATTATGGCCAAGCACTTTTATGAGGCTTAATTCATTTCATCCTAATACTTTATGATGTGTGTATTTTCATTATCCCCATTTTGTAGGACACTGAGGCTGGACAATTTAATTTGCTAGGCAAAATCACAGGGCTGGTAGGTGAATGAGAACTGAAACCCAGGCTACAAGGGTTCCTGGGTGGTTCAGTCAGGTAAGCGTCCGACTCTTGCTTTCATCTCAGGTCATGATCTCAGGTTCCTGGGATGGAGCCCCTGCATCCAGCTCCATGCTCAGTGTGGAGTGTGGAGTCTGCTTGATATTCTCTCTCCCTCTCCCTCTGCTCCTCCCATGTGTACTCTCTCTCCTATAAATAAGTAAATCTTTAAAAAAAATAGAAAAGAGAAAGAAAGAAACCAAGGCTACAGACTACAGTGCAGGTTCTTAAGCACCTGGCTTTGAGTGTTCACGTGTGCTGAACCCACCTTCCATTCTTTCCTTTCCTGCTCTCCCCACTCCCCAGAATGTTTTCTTCTTTGCACCAAGGATTTCTAGGCGGTCTGACTGTAGTGGACAGTTGTTAGGTTTTGGTGCCCACTATTTTGGTGCCCACTATCCATTTCCTTTTCCTATTTTCCTTTAGAGTTAACTCTTCCCCACTGGCTCCTGTCACGTGGGGCTGGAATCAGGAGCCTTGCCTTCTCCTGCCTAAGGGACAGCAGAGTGAGGCAGGCTGGGATCTGAAAAATAAGCAGCAAGGTCAAGGAGGCTGGGAGAGTTTGGACTTCCATTCGGTCCAGCTGAGCGCTTGCCAACAAGTTCAGTAATAGAGATAAAAAAATTTTAATGCAATATTTTATAAAAGGAAAATTAATGCAAACATTCCAGGATGAATAAAATATCACACTTTTAAAGAGAGGGTCACTATGACTGAATTTTCCTTTCGCCTTTGGATTCAGGATGGCCTGACACAGCGTGGCGGTACATCACCCCTTTGCGGGGGCCCTCCCAGCCTCTCCCAAGCCCTTCACACCAGCCTCCCACTCTCTGTTCCACTAACACCAATGAATACCCATGCGTGTTGGGGTGCTATGTCTGCTCCTTGGTTCTCTGCATGAAAGCCCTTTCTCCTTCCACTTTCTTTGCTAATGAACTCTCCTCCTTTACCTCCTCTGCAGAATAGCAGTTTTTTCATCCATAAAACGGGGATGATAAATAGTTCTTAAGCCATAACCTTGTTGTGGGCATTAAATGAGCATTAATATCCACATGGCACCTGACTCCAGGTGAGCACTCAGGACTCAAAGTCCACACCAACATCAGGATCATTCCATGAGATGGTATTCTGCAGACAACGCTCTCACCACCTGAAGGTCAAGGTTGCTAATAGATGAAAAATTCACACCTAGATCCCCATCTGGGTTTCTGACCATCCAAATCTCACTTATTGACCCCTCCTCCTCCACTGTTCAGTAAATTTTGGTGTCTTATGGGGTTCTTGCTCAAACATCTCTTCTTTCTATCTACATCCCGACCCAGGCCATGTCATAGATGCTCAGTTTCAAGGGTTCCCTCTTGTCTGTGATACATCTGTGACATCCAGATCTTGAGGCCCAAATTTCCAGGTGTTCAGTGGATGTCTTACCTGTGTCTACGTACCTTTATGAATATTACCAGTACAAACAACAGCAGAATGAAGGCTAACTAGTTACTCCACACAGAGCCAAGCACTTTACATGGAACATTTGATGTCATCCTCTCAAAACCTCCATTTTACAGAGAAAAGACAAAACAAGAGAAAAAAAAAAACCCAAACATCACAACAAAATAGAAGCTGAGGGAAGGGAAGAAAGTTGCCCAAGGCCACAAACCAGGGGAGTGGCAGAACCTGGATCTGGGCACTATCAACCTGACTCCACCATTGGGAGCAGGAGCTTCTGCTGAAGAAGACTGTCCAAAGTAGCACCTTTTAAGTGACATCCTGACATGAGGGAAAGATGATAGAGCAGTTGATCTCAACTAGAGAACATTCTGCAATGTCTGCTGTAATTTCTGTTGTTATAACTGGGGTATTGCTACTGGCATCCAGTGGGGAGAGCCCAGGGATGTTGCTAATCTTCCTGCAAAGCTTGAGAAGCCCCGCAAAAAAAGAATGACCTGGTCCAATGTGCTAACATCAAGGATGAGAAACCCAGCATTTGAGAAGTCGGTATAAAACAAGACTGTGAGAAGCTAGTAAAGGGTGTTAGCTGATTAGGGGCTTTCTCACCAACTGTGTAGGAACCTCTGCCACTGCTCTCCCACCACCCTCAAGCCCACCACTTCCCCCAACTCCAAGCAAAGCTTCAAACTCTTACCTACCGCCCACGCTGCCTTCCCAGCACAAAGCACAAACAGGAACTCATTATCTTCCTCCTCAAACCTTCCTGGCCCATGCTCTCTGTCATGGTTAAAAATACCGCCCTCCTCCTTCCCCTCCTCCCGTGAGGTGAGCACCATTGTCCCCTGCGTGTTCTCCTCACTACCCCCAACTCTCTATTCAACCATAAGTCATTAAGCTGATGGCTGATGGTTTCTGGCTCCCAAAGTCCATCCTGCTCCTCCTCTCCTTTGCCGTTTGACTAACTTTGGGCCAAAATAGCGTCTCATGCCATTTCCTTCCCAGTTCAGTGAGGCTGAAGTCACTTGGTATTCATCCACAGTGGAATGAACTGTTTTCACCCAGAGCATGAATGTCATGAGGGATTAAAGTAGGGGGCCTTAAGAGCCCACCTAACTCCTAGTCAAGGAATCTGAGATCAGCTCACCAAGGAACTTGAGTCTGTCCTCGTCGCCTGGCCCTCTGCTCTGGTGGATATGGTGGCTCCCCGCTGGTCCAGGCCTCATCCCGCCGCCCCACCCCCCCACACCCCCGCATCCCTCCTCATCCTCAGCACCTGTTCCACCAGTGCGCCCACCCTCCCTCTTCACCCTCTCCTACTCTCCTGGGACCTTCTCATCAACCACAGATGCTCACTCACCCACCAGTCCTTACAGAATCCTCCCCTCACCTCCCACTAGCTAGACAGCCTTGTTTCTGAAAAGAGTTGTCTACACTTGCTTTCTCCCACTCGCTCCTCAACCCACTACAATCTGGCTTCCAATCCCTCCACTCCATTGAAACAGCTCTGGCAGAAGTGATCAGTCTTCTGATAGTCAAATAAAATGCACACCTGTTTTCTGGTCCTTATCTGACTGGACTCTGCAGGGGCATTTGAGTGTTGGCCATTCCTAACTTTTAGAAGGAATTTCTTCCCTTACCCTTGGTTTTCCAGCCACTTCCCTTCTAGCTTCCTTCCTCTCAGTCTTCTCGGTGAGCACCTCCTCGTCGTCTGCCTACTGTGTCCCTCTGAGATCAATCCGGATCCCAGGAGCTTCTCAGTCCATACATTCCGCTTGAACGAATTCACCCCCAGCTTTAGCCACCAGGAGACGTGTATGGATGGGATGGTGGTTAAGAGTCGGAACTCCAAAGCTCCTCTGTGCACCGTTTGTCCTCGGGCCAGTTTCGGAACACTCCTGGGCCTCAGTTTCCTCAACTGTAACACGGAGCACAGCTTTTCGGTCTCATTGCTTTCTGTGTCTGAACATGCACCATCTCCTCAGACCATGCTGAAACCTGAAGGGTTATATTATGTGCCTATGCTTTTGTTCCATTTTTGCTCAGGCACATACGGGGTGCCTGGTGAATAACTCTGTGAATAAATGAATGAATGCTGTCCTGCATTGGATTCCTCCAGAAATAAACCTTGAGATAAGGAATTGGGTGCAGCTGGTTTATTTGGGAGATGATTGATCCCAGGGAAAATGAATGAGTGAGAAAGAGAGAGGAAAGAGACAAACGGCACAGACAGTGAATTAACAGGAGGGTTACTACTGGGGGCAAGTGGACCTGATTCCCCTGGGATCCCCTGAGGAACGGTGCTGAAAGCAGGTTAGCACTGTCTATGAACTAGGAAGCGGGCTTTGACCAGACACCAATCTGTTCAGACCTATCTCAGACTTCCCAGCCTCCCAAACTGTGAGAAATGAATCTGTGTTGTTATAAGTCACCTTGTCTATATGGTATTCTGTTAAGCAGTCCAAACTGAGTTAAGACTCCAACCCTCCCTCCCACCCCCGCTATGCTGATTCAGGAATCTTCTCCATGCTCTCTACAGCTCCAAGACACCCTGGGCATACCTCTGTGAGAGTCATCCTCTCCTTGCTTTCTAAATAGAGCTTCCTGGTCTGCCTTTCTTGGAGAGCAAGAATAGTTCATCTCTGCCGATCTAATGCCCAGAAGATGTTTGAGCACATTATAGGCACTTATCGAATGTCTTTTAATGAATTCAAGTTCACCATGCTCAGGGCCCCACTCAGAGTAAGTGGTCAATAAATGTAGGCTCCTTTCCTTTCCCTCCAAGTCGAAGAGTTCGCCATCTGACTTAGGAGAGCACTCCCTGAGCAAGCATATGATGTGATAAATATGTTCTTGAAATGAACAGAAGTGCTGGGGGACCACGAAGGAGGGAGCAATTAACTGGGACTGTCCCAATGAGACTGTGGTTACATCATCTGCAGTCTTAATTACTTATAGCTTTAACTTTCCAGCAACATTAATAGAGCTGTCTACTGCTTCTTCCATTACCCCAGGCTTTCTCATTTGAGCAACTATCCATCAAAGTGAAGATACAAGGAGCTCAGGGACAGAGTGAACCGGTGGCTCTAATCTTGATTGTCCCTTTCATTCATCTGACATGTCTCTGCTGAGGGTCTCTTTTGGGCCAGCACTCTTCTTGGCACTGGCATACAGGAGTGAGGGAGGCAAGCAGCAGCCTGCTCTAAGGCAGCATACCCGCGCAGGGGGAGACACATGATAAATAGGCAGCCAACAGGACAAATTAAGCAGTGGCAGGGGCTCTCAAGCAGTGCAACAGGGCATGAGACGACGTGATGTGGGAGAGAGGTAGGGGTGGAAGTAGGTGCTAAAGACAAGTAGATCAAATGGCCAGGGAAAGCCCCCTTTGAGGAGCTGACTTCTGAGCTGTGACCTGAGCCCCAAGAACAGCCAAGTGGAGATTCTTCCAGGCAGAGGGAACAGCAACTGCAAAGGGCCTGGGGCAGGCTCCTGGACTCCTGGTGCCAAGCCCAGAGTTTGTCTCACTGCTTCTGACCACTGAAAAAAGAGTTGCAGAAAAGAGACAAAGTTGGGTCTAAAACTGATATCTGGCCCTGACGTGGAATAGAGGGGCTGATACCCAATTTTCCATCCCTAGCAGGCTGATTTCAAGCTTCCGTTTTCACTCACTGGGCATGTTGCTCCCTCCTCAATGTCTGACTGGGTTTCAAAGGAATTTGAAAGACTTACAGCAAAGCTACCAAGCTGCCTCCTCCAGGTAGAAACCCCTAAGTGTGGCATGCTTGTGGAAAACCACAGTGAATCATTCCCACTGGCTGCCCAGTCCTGGCCCGACTGGACAGAGATTTACTTTGCTTTTCTCAAACCTTGTGAAGCCTTTCCAGACTTTTAAAGAAACCCCCACAACATCCTGACTCCTGGCTTAAGAGCAAAATCCCAAGTTCCAAGAGGTTTGTTTTAGATTTCATCAGAAGGGGGTCCGCCACAGCCACCAACCTTTTCCTCTGCAGAGAGCAGTTTCTGATACGCTGCAAAGAAAAATAATCACTGGGTGATTAGGAAGAAAATGAAATTCGAAGGCTTTGTAAGCAGGCACAGATATGCACAGCACACACCCCATGAGTTAAAACCTTCCTTTCTCAGATGCCTCTCATGGTAATAAGGACAATCACCGCTATCATTTATTTGAGCACTTACAATGTGTCAGTCCCTGTCTAAACATTTGGTTTCCCAATCAAACGGATAAGGGTAGCATTACCACCTCATTTCACATTTGAGGAAGGGGAAGCTCAGAGAAGTTCTGCGACTTACCCAAGGTAACACAGCAAGGGAAAAAAAGGCGAAGTCCGGATTCCAGCCGGCATCAAGAGTGTGAAATCCAGACTATTGCTGTCCCTATTCTCCTGACAGAGAAAATTCCTGCCCCTTCCCCCCAAGTCCCTGGACAAAAATGAGGAAATCAGCAGAGGGGAAGCCGTGAAAGGGGGCAGCCAGGTAAAGTCGTTTCTCTTATTGAAAACAGGGGACCCTGCCAGGAGATGGCAAGTTCATCCTCCACTGAACGGGGAGAGGACAAGGCCCTCTCCTGGTGTTGGGGCGGGGCGTGGGGGGCTCCGAAAAGCCCCTGCCGAGGGCAAGGTTTTGATCTGGGCACATCCCGGCCCTTCCACCTCTGGGCACCGAGGAGGCAGGGGCCGGCAGGGGCCGGCGGGGGCGCGAGGCGTGCGGCCGAGCCGGAGGACGCCGAGTCCGGCCTGGCACAGCGCGCCCCCGCAGCCCCGAGTCCGCTGTGCCCACCCCCCCGCCCCCCGCCTGGGGCCGGCGGGCCAAGGGTTAAGCGAGGCGGGAGCCCCCGGCGCGGAGCGGCCGCCGGGCCGGGAATGCTTAGTCAGGATTCCGATTTCCTGTCGAAGTGCTGGGATTTCCTGCAGCCCGCGGCCGCCGCCGCCGAGCGGGAGCGTCCGAGCCGCCCGCGCCTCCGCGGCCTCCTCCCCTCGGCACATGGTCGCCCGCCCCTTCCTGCGCCGCGCTCGGCTCCCGCGCCTCGCCGCCGCCGCCGCGCCCGTGCCGCCCGCCCTCCCGGTCGCTCCCGGCCGCCGCCCGCCCTCCGTCCCCAGGGCCGCCGGCGCCCGGCTGAGGGCTGCGGCGCGCGGGAGCCATGGAATAATGCCCAGCGGCCCGCCCGGTCCCGGTGAGTTGCGGGGCGCCCTGGGTCGTCCGCGCCCCCCTGCCCGGCCCCCCGCGCCCGCCGCCTGCGGGCTGCGCCTCTCGGCTGGGCGCCTCGGGCATGGGGAGGGCGCCGGCCGCGGACCCCGGGGGGCCGCTCTGGGGGGCGCCGACACGGTGGGGGGGTCGGCCGTGGCTCCGTGCGCCCTCCCGGGGAGGCGCCGGGACCCGCGGATGGGACGTCCTCCCGGCATTGTCTCTCCGGCCGACGGAGGAAAGTTCCCCGCGGTTCCTGGAGGGCGGCGGGGCCCCGCATTGCCCGCCCCCGGCCCGGGCTCGGACGCCGCGCTGCCAGGCGGGCCCCAGGCCACTTGCTTTGGAAGCCAGTGAGACGAAACGAAAGCGGGGGCCAAGATTCCCAGTCGGGGCTTGGGGTTTGCTCACGGGAAGCCTGGGAAATGGCTTGCGTTTTTCCCGCTTGGACCATTTTGGGACCTGCTGCATTTTCTGAGAGCGACGAGAAGTTTTAAAGAAAAAAGAAACTCGCTGGCGTTTGGTATCCTGCAGTTTTCGTACACCCCGAGAGTTCTCGGGTGTTCCTAGAGCGTTTTTTTTTTTTTTTTTTTTAAATAACTGGTCCTTCCACTAGCGCAGGGGGACCATCCCATCGTCAACGTGAGAGCTCAGCCTTACCTGCACTGATGGGAAAGAACAACTTTCTTCCCCTTTTCCCGTAGACTCTATCAGGTTGTCTTGGCAAGATACTTGATTCTGGGGTGACAGCGGGGCCAGGGCTGCTGAGTACTTCTGGGATTGTAAAACACCATTGAATATTGAGGCCAGTTTTATCTCTGTTGAACCCTTCACCCCAAGACTTTCCTGTTTTGCAGTTGGTGGTCCTGTTCCGCAAACAGATGCAGCTATTTTGGCAAACAGCAAATCTCAACAGTTTGGAAAGAAAAAAGGATCTTCCATAACAACTGTTTCAGCCCCTTGTCGTTAGGCATACGAGGCTGGGAGCTAGCTTACCCAAGTGGCACGGCCAGTCTTCAGACTCCCAGCCCAGTGCTCCTTTCACTATGGCAGTTTCTAGTCTGGCAGCAGGAGACTTTTGGAAATAGGTCTTACTTGCATTATAACCTTTGTTGTTTTCGTGTCTTCTCTTGCTCCGTCTTATCTATTACTGCTGCTGTTTTTGAGAAACGTGGTTATCTCAAAGTCGGTGTTTTTAGGGAGCGAATTTAAAAAATTTAAAAAATTCCCTAATCTTTACTGTTCAGCCACCAAGTGGATTTGAAGCCTAAAACGGGTGCTTTTTACGTAGGGAATTACTTTTCTCTATCCCATTCTTTTGTGAAAAATAGAAACTCCTAAGTCCAAAAAAAGGGTGGTATCTTAGCACAAAATGTACCCTGCGATGTTCTCTGGACTTGATTTTCAGCCCTCCTGTATCTTGTGAGCAAAGCAGCCCATCTATTTTTCTCCTGATGAGAGCTCTGAATGGCTGGTTTTTCATTTTTAGTATGTGATAATGTCGGAGAGAAAGGACTTGTTCTCAGGCTTGCCATTTGGTGAAGGAAATTGAAATTCTCTCCACCTCTCACCAGCCACAGTGAGCCAGATTTTTGAAATCAGTCAGAGCCTTGCAGGCCCAAAAATGAATGTGTGCATCCAAATGGGGCCCTCCCTCGCCCCTCACGAGGACCCACCTCCCAGCTGGCATCTCCACGCAGCACCCACGGGACTGATGTCTGAAGGAAAAAGGGAACCTGTGTTACCTGGGACGGTGTGGTTCCTGCATTTTTCCCTGTGGGTTCTCAGCTGTGTTTGGACTGGGTCCTGCCACCCCATCCTCATTTTCCCCTCTCTCATTTCCTCACACTTCTCTCCCAGTCACTATATCTGGCCTGCGCTCGCAAAGAAGTCTTTCCTGTAGGATGCACAGATGATCCCCACATAAGCAGTAGTGACAAGGACAGCTCACATTTACTGAGCACTTGCTATGTGCCCTAGGCATGTCACCTGCTAAGAAGTCCTAAGGAGGAGAGGGAACTCCTTTGGGAGCCTTGCCCAGAAAGGATGCCACTTTTCAGATTCATCTGGGATTGACTCATTCTTTCATTCATCCAGTACACATTTGCTAAGTGGCACCTCTGTGGGAGGTGCCAGTCCTGCAAAGATGAACAGGACCCTGTATTCAAGGCCTTCTGTTTCCAGCCTCCTCCTTCGGTGTCAGCTTCACACTTGCTCTTTTGGTTAGTCGGTGCAAGGAGCCCGTAGTGAGCACCTGCTCTGACCTAGCACTGGGTCAAGTCCTGAGGAGAAAGCAAGATAGGCCAGGCCTGCCCTCAGGGAGCTTGCATTCCAGTGGAGGGATTAGGCCAAGCCCAGAAGCACCAGAGAAAGATTGTGATTCTTGTTCCTGAAATCCTGACCAAAGCAAAGTGGGGTGGGGGTGGAAATGGGGGTGGTCCTAATTTTGCTAGGAAAAGGCCTCTCTGAGATTGAAAACTTGAGAAGAAACTGGCTGCGCCGAGAGGTTGCCGGGGAGGGCATTCCGGGCAGAGGGATCAGAATGTGCACCCTCCTGTGTGTGAAAGGGCTGGGTATGTTCCAGGGAGTGAGGGAAGTCGGGGCGGAGGGGTGAGTAAGGAGGTGGGAGTGGGCAGAGTATAAGGGAGAAATGGGGAGAACGACAGAAGGTGAAGTTTCAGAGGGAGGCAGGTTCTAAGCCATGCTGGGGAGGTACCCCGCCCCCTCCGCCAAGTACAGAGGGAAGTGGGGCTGAGTTTAGGCTCTGGAGTGGGATCTGATTGACATTTTTGAGAGGTTACGTTTACTGCTTTATGAAGAGTTGATCACAGACAGCAGAGTGGAAGCAGGGAGACCAGTTGGGGGGGCCCCTGCATGAATCCAGAAATGTTGGTGGCAGCTTTGACCGGTGGAGGTGGAGGGAAGTGGGTGTGACCTGGTTAGAACCTGAAGATAGACCTGATGAGACTTGGTGATGGATGAAATGGGGGTGAGGGCAGGGAGAGACTGGAGGATGACCCCTGGGTTCTGGCGTGAACCGCTGGCTGTCATTTGGGAAGATGGGGGAGAATAAAGGCAGGACACATTCTGGAGAGAATCAGGGTCCATATTGGCCATGCTAATATGGAGATGTCTAGGAGACATCCGGGTGGACACCTGGGACAGACATGATGGCATGTGACTTCAGACCTCAGAGGGTACCTCTGGACTAGAGACACTGATGTGGAAATGACCAGGCTGCAGAAGAGCCACCAAAGTGCTGGCCAGCACGCACCCTGCTCTTTTATTCCTCCGAGGGGCCTCCTGCCTGGGACGCTCTTTGTCTCTCTCAGGCTAACACCTACTCATCTTTGAAAACATACCCATGTCTTTACCTCGTTGAAGACGCCTCCAGCTCCCCCCAGCCCCCAGATCCCTGTGTCTACTTCCATGATAGGATTCAACCTAAGTTACCTTTTTATAGTGTCTTAATGTTTATGAAAAACTTGAAGCAGGCTCTGTCACATAGTAAGTGCTCAACCAATGCTAGCTGCTATTATTACTGTTGTTGTTGTTGATGGGAGTGATGGAGAGGCATATAAATAAGAATTATATTGGATAAGTGTAATGATAAATGATGTGTTAGTCTCCTCTTCCTGCTCTAATGACCACAAACTTAGTGGATTAAACAACACAAATTTATTCTCTTACCGTGCTGGAGGTCAGAAGTCTGAAATGAGTCTCACTGGGCCAAAATCACGGTGTTGGCAGGGCTTTGTTCTTTCTGGAACCTCTAGGGAAGCTTCCCTCCAAAAAGAACAGGGAAGACTCAGAAGAGAAGACCCTAGGGAAGAATCTGTTTCCTTGCCTTTTTCAGCTTCTGGGGACTTCATACCTTGGCCTGTGGTCTCCTTCCAGCTTCCAAACCAGCAGTGTTGGTCCTTCTCACACTACCATCTCTCTGGCTCCCCTTCTGGCTCCCTTTTCCATTTCTAAGGGTGCTTTTGAGTATATCAGGCCACCTGTATAATCTAGAATGCTCTCCCTATTTTAAGGTCCAACGATTAGCAATTTTAATCCCATCCCCACCTCCACCCCTAATTCCCTATTGCCACATACCCCAGGTAAACTAGCATTTTCGTGTGTCCTGGGGATTAGGATGTGGACATCTTTGGGGGCTGGTAAGGGAAGGTGTTATGGGAGTCCCGGGGTCAGGCTTTACTCGTATCTTCACCTCCTCTGGGATATTCATTCCTTCCTGCGAGAGCTTTCCTCCGTGCCCAGCTTTACATGAGAATGGCGTGAGGATTCATGTCACTGCGCTTTCTTTGCGCTGCAGGCCAAACTGTGCACTGCCAACACAGGGATTCTAACTTTTCTCTCCCTGCCTCAGGGATAATTTAAGTTCAACCCCTGGGGGTGCCTGGGTGGCTCATTTGGTCAAGTGTCTGACTCTCGATTTCTGCTCAGGTCATGATCTCTTCTTGGGTTGTGAGATTGAGCCCCATGTTGGGTTCCGTACTGCGTGTGGAGCCTGCTTAAGAGTCTCTCTCTCCCTCTGCCCGCACCCCATTCATGCTCTCAATCTCTGTCTCTAAAAACAAATTTTAAATTTAAAAAAAAAAAATCCAAGCCCTGAAAGCCCTCTCCTCACCCACCCACCCTGTATCCACTCCCAGGAAGGGCTGGGAGGGGCGCCTGGGTTGCCCAGTCAGTGAAGCATCTGCCTTTGGCTCAGGTCATGATCCCAGGGTCCTGGGATCCAGCCCTACATCAGGCTCTCTGCTCAGCTTCTCCCTCTCACTCTCTCCCTGCTCATGCTCTCTGTCACCATCTGTCTGTCTCAAATAAACAAATAAAATCTCGTTAAAAAAGAAATGAGAAAGAAAGGACTGAGGAGTGTGACGTGTTGGTACTCTCTTTGAGTCTGCTGTGCTGATTTCCTGTCACAGTGTGAATCCCAGCACCGTGTGTTCCTTTAATGCAGCTGGAACCTTGGTTTCAGAGCCACAGTAGTGTCCCCAGCCTCAGCCGGCCCTGTTCCCAAAGCAGGCCGCCAGTGCACTCAGGAGAGAGCGTGTGGTTCCATCAGGACAGAGCCATTGAACCACTAGTGGGAGAAGTAACTGGAGGTCCTGGCTTGGCAGAGTGCGGCAGGTGGCCCCATCTTCTCAGAGTCAGGGAAACAAACCATGATGTGTTGTGAAGCCACATTGCACATTGTGAGGAGGTAATTAAGACCAGATTTCTAACATCCTCTGGGTTATTTGGAGAAAATGGGCGCCTGCGCCGGATGCTCTCCAGAAGCAGCCGGCTTCCCGGACACCGTCAGCGTTTCGGAGAGCCGCATGAACTCTGCTGGCCACGGGCATGCTGGGTTGCATGGAGGCAGAGATCTCCTCCTGCCTGAGCTTCCCCTGCCAGCTCTGTCCGTCCCCATCCTTGGAAATGCCACAAACTAACTCATCTTGTAATATTTTTGGCATTTCCTCTTCCTTTACGGCTTTAAGTCAGGAAATGCGAAAGGCACCAAGTTAGAAAAACAGAAGAGAGAGTGGAGCTTGGGATCCCTCCTCTGGAGTCTGTTACACTTGGGACAAAGAAGAGTGCGTGCCATCTGCGCTTCCACCCCGATGTGGTGGGGGCTTGGGCGGACCACGAGGGTGCAGATCCTCCTCCGTGGGCAGAGCAGGAAGGAGGGAGTCAAGGCAACGCCTGCTGTGGCTTCTGGGGAATGGCTCGCATTTCCCTCATCAAGGCTAATTGTGAGTTTCCCCGCGCGCCTTCTGCCTTTGTGAGACTCCTCCTGGGTGCACACTACTGTGTGTGCATTTGGTTCTAGTTTTGTACCGAAATAATTATCTTTGCAAGTAGAAATGCAGAAAGAGGGCTCAAGTAAAAATCCATGATATGTGCAACTTGCCCTTAGAAGGTTCAGAGAAAAAAATGACAGATGTTGTAAAAACTAGTACGAGTGAGGGGGAAGAGAAGGAAAAAGCCTGTGGAATGAAATGTTAACTCTGGGTAAGCTCAGGCAGAGGGCTTAAGGGGGCTCTTGGCACTATTTCTCATTCTTGAAACTATTTCCAAGCCAAAAGCGTTTTGCAGGTGGGAGGGGGGGGAAAAGAGTATTTAACCATGCCTTTGTAATTGGACCTTGACAGATACAAGCCAGTTCCACAGCAGGGTCAGTGGACAGGAAACCAGATGATTCTGAGGCCTGCTACTGACCCCACCTTTCCTTCTGCTCTTGCACTTTGTGTTCCCATCTGGGAGAATGTCAGAAAAGCTTCCCTCGTGAGGATTCCGTGAATGGCGTTACGACAGCCATCTTGTGTGGACGCGTGTCTGTTCACGTGGTGGCCTCTCCCTGAGACGGAGCGCCTCCAGCTCTCGTGTCTGCCCGAGCACATGGCGGGCACTGACCAGGGAGCCGAGTCACGTGCCTTGGCTTCAGTTGCTCAGCCGTGTTGCTGTGCTCATTGAATTTTTTCATCATTGAGCTTTTATTTTCAGTGACTCTACATTTTCCTTCTAGAAAATGTCTTTGGTCGGTTCTCTTTCAGATCACCCCAGCCTTTAGTCTTTTTGTCGTGTTCTTTCTTTAGGGCTTCTCTTCCTTACTTCATACCTTTGTTCTAAATGTACTGACATTGTCTTCGGAATTGTCCCATTATGCTCACCTGTCCTGGCTGGCAGAAGTGTCTCCGCAGAGTGGTTTTATGCTTCAGTAGGGGCTCCAAAGTTTCCTGGATCCAGGACTAGTGGTAGCTCTAGGACCTGAGATGTTTAACGCCAGGCTGGAGGTGCAGGTTTGGGCTTTCCACCTACAACTAGGGCTTTGACGTTTGCACAGGAGCCTTCTCTCCCACCCAGATCCTGAGGCAGATAAGATTACTTGCCACCATTTCTCTGCACTGAAAGGAGGAGGAGTTTAGGGCCTCTTTCATGGGAGGCTAGGGTCCCTATGGGGTCCTAGCTTTGTAGAGGGGTCTCAGCTCTCCTGTCCTTCTGTAGACGCCAAGCGAAGACCAGCCAGCTTCACATATTCAGTCTTCTTTTTCAGACTAGGAAGAGGAAGGACATTTACAGGAAGGTAAAAATTGCCATTTTGAGAAAAGAAAACCAGAACCCCCCATATCAAAACAGCAGCAACAAAAAGATTTAATTCTGATCAGCAAGCACATACTGAGCACCTCTGTTTGCCCTGCAGAATGGGGTGGGGGCAAGTTGGGGCTGGGTCTTAAAATGCCTGTTTGTCTTCATAACCCCCAGCGCAGAGCAGACTGCAAATGTTTGGGAAAAATGGAAGCAAACAAGAAAGGAAATTAATGTGGTTGAAGAAGACAGATGGTAATGCAGAGGACAGAATAAGATCATGAAAAGTAGCACTGAATGATGACTCAGAGTCCCGAGTTCTAGTCCAGCAACTGATACTGACTAGTTACGGTTCTTTGATGAATAGTCACTCCTGTCGAGGAATCACACTTTCTCATCTGCAGTAAAGGTGATAACTCCTGACCCAGTTACAGTGAGAGCAAGAGCGGGAAAGTGGGAGCTTCAGAGGGCCAAGTATTTTTCTTATCTTCCAGGCCCATGGGGCAGTGTGTCCTCCAAGGGCACGTTGCTTTGGAGGCTCTTTCTGTCTTGCCTCACAACCACTAGGGGCACTGGGTTTTCCGGGGAAGGGCAGCAAGCATTTCAAGTCCTCAAAGCTTGTTCAGGTTAAGGGGTCTTTGGTGTATGTATGGTCGGAAGTTAGGCATTTGGGTGCTGAGTGGGCCTGTGTCTCATGTGATATTCTAGAAACTTCCCCTGAGACCCAACAAATGAGGGCTGAGGTGCCCCTGGGAGATGCAAGATGAATTTCTGCGTTGAGTTGCCTTCATAACCTTTGACCCCCTGTTCTGTGAGGCCACTCCTCCCGGTGGTGGAACTCATGATCTCTCCTGGGTCTATCTTTTGTCCATGTCCCTCTTTCATGCAGGAAGTGATTTGCTGGGTAGCGGATAGGGGCATTTGTCATGATGCAATGTGAAAACCACTGGGCTTAGAATCAAGGATAGCTAATATTTCTTGTGCATTAACACGTCAAGTGCTATTCTAAGCCATTCCACAATATAAGCTCATTTAATCCTCCTAATAACCCAATAAAATAGGTACTGTTTTTGTTGGTGGGGGGCACTGTTTTTAATCTCCATTTTATACATGAGGAGACAGATTCACAGACACTAACTTCTCCAAGGTTGTATAGCTCATGGTGGACAGAATTTTAAGCAAAGGGATCTGTGTTCATTGCCTACACTCTTGACCATGATGCAGTATTGCCTCCGAAGACTTGAATTTGAATTTTATGTCCCAGTTCCTCATGTGGCCTTAGCAGACTCTGCCCTTAGCCTTTCAGAGCTTTTAGGTTCCTCTTCTGTACATTTTTAAAGGTTTGCAGGTTTTAAAAAATGGTGTTAAATGAAATAATATGTATAGCAAGTGGCTTTATTCTTGGCATATCATGGATACTAAACAGAAGTGAGTTCTAAATGGGATAAGAATTCCTGTTTACATGATCAATAGGGAAGACACATGAATGAACTGATTCCATTTAAAGAGTCTTGTCCTTGGTGCACAACTTTCCCTGCATACCCTGCCCTTTGCTGGAGCACCTGGGACACAAAGATGAAAAATCAAAGTTCACGTGCTGGAATTTCTCCTAGTTGATTGGGAGAGAAAGAGAGGTGTTTATCATTTTGGACCATATCTTGCCCACACCATAGGAGAGTTACAAAGGAATAACCCCGAGTGTGCAGAGAGAGAAGACAGTCACCCCGGGGTGGGGATGGGAGGGCGCAGAGTCGGTAAAGCTCTGGGTCAAGAGGTGCCATCTGACCTCACTCTTCCAGGATGGGCAGGATTTCAGTTAATGGAGAGAGTCGGGAAGGGTATTCAAGCCTGAGACTAGCTGGACCAAGTCTTTGTGGTAGGAATGTGCTGGTTATTTTTTTGGAGGTCTAAGGAAAACATTTATTCAAGGAGAGAGGTGAAACTAAGTTAGAGTAAAGCAGCTTTTGGCGTTTCTCTCTGGAATGCAGTCATCCCTGATATTCTCTATCCCCCCACCATCACAGAAGTCCTGATCTAGAAAAGCCAACTGCCGTGTTGTTTATAGACCTTCCCTTAATAGCATTTTGCAAGTTTCCTCTCCCTAGGACAGTTACTTCCTTGGACTTAAAAATAGAATCATAGAAGGGTGGAGATGTGGAGTATTCGTAGATTACACTGTTTTAATGGTACACTTGGAGGTGAGTGAGTGAGAAGGTGTAGCAGACACTTGGTTGCTTATCTAACATCCTTTTCCCTTCCTTGCTCCCTGAACATTAATCTTCAGAAGTTTGCCTTCTAGGGGCTTTAAGGAGGTCAGTCCCAGCCCCCAGGGGGGTGGGAATCACTATGGTCCTGCCCCCCTTGACAGTGATTTGCTTATGGGCACGTGACAGAGGTGTGGCTATGAAATAAGAGAAATTTCTGGGGTTGGGGGGATAGAGAAAGATTTTTCTCCATATTAAAAGGAGACATTTAGGGACGCCTGGGTGGCTCAGTTGGTTAAGCGGCTGCTTTCGGCTCAGGTCATGATCCCAGCGTCCTGGGATCGAGTCCCACATCGGGCTCCTTGCTTGGCGGGGAGCCTGCTTCTCCCTCTGCCTCTGCCTGCCTCTCTGTCTGCCTGTGCTTGCTCACTCTCTCTCCCTCTGTCTCTGGCAAATAAATAAATAAAATCTTTAAAAAAAAAAAAAAAAAGGAGACATTTAGGAAGACAGCCTTTTCTGTTATGGGACATAGTGGGATTGGCATGTGATACCTGGAACGGTGGCAGCCATTTTAGGACTGTGAGGGAACTTGCTTAGGAAGACCATGTTGAGCCTGTTCAGTACAGAAGGATGGAAGGAACAAGACACTGAAAGCCCTAATTTTAGACTATTTTTGAGTTAAGTTTTAAGTTTTCTGTTACTTTAGCCCCAAAATGATTTGTATCAATACACAAAGGGATGACCACCTTATGTGAAATATAGATGATTTTTGGTCCATTATACCACTCCCCCAACACACACTCACTATATGTATTAGCTCACCACCTTGTTTGAAATATACCACCAAATCATATAGTTTCATACCTTCACTGTCTTGCTGTGTTTGTCCACCTGAACTGCCCTTTCCCTAGCTTCTCCACCTACTCAAAATCCAACTTTTAAAAAAAGTATGGTTCAAATGCACCTTCTCTGAGAAGTCTTTCCCAGTCCTTCCTGTTGTAAGTACTTATCTTATTCTTTGGGTACCTATAACATTTTTAGTCCCTCCCTCTCTCCCTCCCCATCTCGTTCTTTACTAAGTGCCTACTGAGTAGTTAGCTGCAGTGTTGTACCCTAAGCATCATCTTTCATAAATGGGGACAGGCACGCACAGGAACTTGTGAGCCAGTGTGTTTTGTGTGGTCATGCGGGAACACGAGGTATCACCAGGTACTTCCAGAAAGGTGCCTGATGCCACCTTACAGGGAGGGTCAGGGAGGCCTTTCTACAAGGTGTAATCCTTGAGTTGGATATTAAGTAGCTGGGAAAGAGCAAACAGAAAGGAAGAAAATTCTAGGTGTCGGGAACCACCAAGAACAGAGACGTGGGTGGTAGAGACAGCCCAGTCTGTGCTGGGAGCTAAGCATGGGGGGAACCTGACATTTGAGGTGGGATGCATTGAGGCTGGAGGAGAAGGCAGGAGGAGCCACATCCAGGAGCTTTGACTTTATCCTGAGACCACGGAGGAGCCTTTGAAGGTTTGAGGCAGGGGAGTCTTGTGACACTGTCCTTTAGAAAGAGGATTCTGGCTGTGTTTCATTGAGTGGACTTGGTGTGTAGGGCAAGGACTGGAAGCAGGCAGACCATTTTGGATGCTCCTGTGGGAGTCTGGGAGCGAGCCCAGGAGACAGAGGGGATAGGCAGTTGGATGGCCTGGGGACTGATGGATGAGGGGCCTGGAGAGGAGGGGTTGCTGTTGACGACACTAAGCTTTCTGGTTTGTTTGCGAGGCTGAGTCGTGTCTGTGTCGCAAGACTGCAACCTTCTCCAGCTCCTGGTCCTACCAGTCTGCGCATCCCCTGCGTGCTGGGTTTGGGCTGCCGTGGGAGACGGAGGAGGAAGAAGCGAGGAAGAAGGGAGGCTTATCTTCACTTCCTTATCTTCTCCTCCCACGGCTTCGGCTCTTGGGTTCCTGTTTAAGGGGATCAGGAAGTGGAGCTGTGACGTGGTTTTCCTGGTGTCCCTGCTTCCGAGGTCTGAGCCTTGAGAAGAGGAAGGACTTTCTTAGGGCCTGCGGCTCATCACCTTTCCTTGTCACTCATCTCCCAGACCAGCCCAATTCTGAATAAGCCTATCCCAGACCTCTGGTGTGGCCTTTTCTGTGTGTGCCCACCGTTCCTGCCTCAGGCCAGGCTTCTGTGCCATCTCTCCCAAATCATCTAGCCAGTTCCTAGCTCACTGCCCTCCCCTTCATGTCTTCCATGCTGATGCCAGGGAGAGCTCCTTAATACCAGACTGGGGTCACTCCTCTGGCTTGACCAGCTTCAGTCCCCACTCCCAGAGCCCCGTGGGTTATGTGAGGAAGAAAGCAGCCCCGTCTTTTTAGCTGCTGAGACCTGGGGTCAGGCCTGGCTGTCTTACTCACTGAGTTCCCTTGGACCAGCCACTCACCTTGCTGAGCCTGTATTTCTCTACCTGTGAAGTGGGTACGTGCTGCCTGAGTGATGGGTGAGGGAGGAAATATATCTCAGGGCCAGCCTGAGCATGGGCACATGTGCACACACTGAATTTCTCCCTCCCCTACAGTCTTATTCCCCTGAGGGAGTCCTTAGTGCCCACCACACAGTGGACCAGATGCACATCACTCAGCGTTTGTCGAACGAATTAGTCCTTCGTTCTCTTTCAGCTTATGCTGTGACAACATCTCTTTCAATACGTCTGAGAAACTCTGTCAAGGTCTGTAAGGGCTGGAGGGAGTGGGACCCTGACACTCGGGGGTGGCGGGAGTGGTTCGTGTGGGGAGGAAGTGGCTTCCTGACTCCACACCCTGAGTTGGAGTCTGTCCGCTGGCCGCGCTGCGACTTCCAAGAGTGCCTCCTGGGGGCGGGTGGCCGGGGTCCACCCCTAACGGGTGAGGCCATCCACGCAGCTCTTCTAGACAATAGCAAACACGAGAGTGTGCCTAAGCAGGGCCGTGTGAATTAGTGATGTATGTGTGTGTTTTCTGGAAAGAGTGTTCGTGGACCTAATGTGTATCTGTGTGGGGTGTTCCCATCCTGGAAGAAGCTAGGAGTTGGTTGAGGTGAATTGAGTTCAGTGATGATATTTCAAGCTCTTGGTTTGAAGGCAGTCACAGTGCTGAGCATTTGCAGAGAGGAACCATGTTGGAGTGGAAACAGAAGGCTGTGGAGCTAATCATCTCGTCAGAAACAGAGCTTCTGTGGTGTAGACGGTTGGTAAGGGTTTGGATCCTGGACTTAGGCTGAGTCCTAACTCAGCCTTTTACTGGCTGGCCTTTGCACTTGCTCATCTTGGGCAGGTTACGAGCCTCCCTGAGCCTCAGTCTTGCTACTTGTCACCGGGGAGAACGGGACTTCCATCTGCCAGGCTTGTGGGAGGCCTCCATGTGGTAGCACGAGGAGAACATGAGAATGGCCTGCACATGCCAACTGCAAGTGCAAACATGCCCTGACCTGACGATGATGATGGTTAGGGGTTGAGCTGTACTCTCCAAAAAAGATACGTGCAGTCCTAGCCCCCAGGACTTCAGAATGTGGCCTCATTTGAAAATAAGGTCTCTATAGAGGTAGTCAAGCTAAAAGGAGGTCATTAGGGTGGATCCTAATCCAGGGTGTCCAGTGTCCTTATGAAAAGGGGAACTTGGGACGTAGCGACAGGCAGGCATGCACAGAGCGAAGCTGATCTGAGGATCCAGGGACAAGCCGAGGAGCACCAGGGGCTGCCACCAACCCTGCAGACGAGGAGGAGGCGGGGAAGGATTCTCCCTGGTGGCCTCAGAGGTGGGGTGGCCCTGCTGACACCTTGAGTTCAGACTTCTGGTGTCCAGAGCTGTGAGAGAGTGAATTTCTGTTTTGGGTTGTTTTTTTTTTAATATTTTATTTTTATTTATTTGACAGACAGAGATCACCAGTAGACAAAGAGGCAGGCGGGGGATGGGGGGGCAGGGAGCAGGCTCCCCGCTGAGCAGAGAGCCTGATGCAAGCTCCATCCCAGGACCCTGGGGTCATGACCCGAGCTGAAGGCAGAGGCTTTAATCCACTGAGCCACCCAGGCGCCCCGAATTTCTGTTTTTTTAAGGTGCCTCATCGTGGGTGCTGTCCAGGGGCAGCCCCACAAACCCCAGACTGACCCAAGGAGGGTTGCACGTGTCTAGAGATCGGCCTGAGGCGTTCATTCAGCAAACACTGGCCTGAATCTAGCCTCCACTCGTCTGCTCTCATCGAGCCTCCACATGGCACTTGTTGAGAACTTCCCCGATGTCACTCTGGGAACAGGAGGTTAGCAGTCTGTGCTCCCAGCCTGGAGGCTGAGAGGGACACTCAGGAGCAGCTCGTCGGGAGACGAAGTGACATTCCATCTGCCGTGTGACTGTGTTGAAAAGGGCATCCGTAGAGCAGACGAGGGATGCGGGGGGCTTTGGGGTCAAAGGCAGAGACTGGCACAGGACAGTAGCCACAGCCAGTGTGTGCCAGGGATTGGAGAAGGGTTCCGTGTGTGGGATGGGGAAAGGGTGTCCCCGGGGACTCAGGGAGCGGAAGCACCCAGAGTCTGGAAAAGTGAGCCAGGACAAGATTGGGGAGGAGGTTGGCCCTAATCCTGTCTCCACGACAGTGAGATGTGCAACTCTGTGCTTTAGAAACAGCCCTCCCCAGGGGGGCTCAGCTGTACCTCCTACATCTCTGCCCTGTGCACCAGCCGCCCTGGGTGGGGCACTGGGAGAAAGTTCGGATGTGAGGGAACAAACCCCGAGCTTAAAGCAGGGACAGAGTAACAGTCTGTGTTTTGCTGGGTCGTGGAGACAGTGGTGTGGTAGAATGGGTGAGGCCATGGACATGGGAGAGTCCTGGGTCACAGTTCTGGGTGAGGATGCCCACTCTGGCCTTGCTTTGGGGCCCCCGTTTCTGCATGCACTGCTGACACCCACTGCGGAGCAGGGATGAAAATGAGCTCATCTAGGATATGTTTGGGGGCACCTGGGAGCCCTGTTGAATAAAGTTGCTTCTTCTCCTCTTAACCCTGCAACTCTGAAAAAGGGCTTTGTGCTACTTATAAAACCCAATAATCAGGTGGAAAGAGAGTTGGTGTCTGGAAAGACCTGCACTTCATGGGAGAAAAGTCACTGTCAGAAACATGGGAGGTAGAGTCCCTATGAGGAAGGAAGGAGATGTGGGAGCTCCTGGAATGCCTCAATAATGCTTACTGGCAGGAAGGACATTCGAACTCATTGCTCTCTAATTACTTAGAATCTTGTGGAAAAGCAGGTAAAGACTTCCTAGCCTTGGATGGCTTAAAAATAGTCTCTACGCACAGAGTGGCCATGCTCTTTGCCCCTTGACCTCTTCTGCTGAAGTGCCCCTCCCCCACCCACCCCTCCTCTGCCCCTCTGTCTGGTGATGACTCTCAGGCATCCTCCTCCCAGCCACTCTGGCTACAAACCTTGGTATTTTTTCCATACTTATTTGAGTTTACATTGCACACCAGCATTATTCTAGGGGCTTGGCAACACCAGTGAACACAATTGGGGAAAATCCCTGTCCTCATGGAGCTAAGCTTCCAACTGGAGAGACAGAGAGCAACCAGACGTCAAATGTATGGATATGAGATGATGAAAAGTACTTATGGGGAAATATTCACTGGAAAGGAGACTGGGAGTGCTGAGGGGGTGTACTCTGTCAAATGAAGTGTTCAAGTAAACTCTCCCTGAAAAGGTGACAGTTGAGCAAAGATCAAGAGGAGCTGAGGGAGTGAGCATGTGGCAGTCTGGGTAAAATGTGTCCTAGAGAGTGGGGATAGTGAGTGCAAAGGCCCTGGGGTAGCTGCATGTGGGACCCTGTTCAAGGAACCTCAGGAAGGCCAGTGTGGCATCGAATAAGTGATGGGGCAGTTGTTGATCAGGGATAAAGGTGATGGCATAGGTTGGGGGGCATGCCCTTGTTGGACCTTTTGGGGACTTTTGCTTTTATACTAAGCAAAGAAGGAAGCTCTTTGAAGGTTTTGAGCAGAGGAGAAGTGGTATGATCTTGCCTTCTCCTTTTTTTTTTTTTTTTTTTTTTTAAACCAGGTTCCTGCTGTCTGCTGTTCTGGAGAATAGTTTGGAGGGGGCAAGAGTAGAAGAGATGGTTAGGAACCTGTTGGAATAATGTAGGCAGAAGGTGACGGTGGCCTGGGCCAGGCAGAAGCTGTGGAAGAGGGCTGGATTTATGGATCCCCACCCCTTGACCCATCTAAACCATCCTCTGCTTCAGCCATTCCTGGGAGAAGGGGAGAACTTCGTAGGTCCCATGCACCAAGTCCACTAACCAGATGGAGCTCCTTAAGGACACTAATGTACCCCCTTTCCCAGAGCGTGACATAAACTGTCACCATTCTTCATGTTTATTATGTAGGTAATGGACCTATCATTTCCCGATGCCTAAGATAGGGTTTGGTGCTCTCTCTGGTGCCCCTGGTATACCCCTGTGCTTACCCTTATCCAAACATCTGTCACACTGATCTATCCTCATCCTTTCCCTCTGCTGGTCTCTGAGCCCCAGGAGGCCAGTGTGTTTTGTCCCCTCCCATGATTGCAGTGCACAGGCGAGTGCCTGCCATGCGGTGGGTGCTCCGGAAGGGCTCTTGTAAGTCCCTTTCACACCAGCTGGGAGCCGAGTGTGACACGCAGGGTGGGTTCTGATGCCAGCGTGTCCCTGGGAGGATTCAATTGTTCAAAAGTCTCAAGCCTGCAAGGTGGCTCTGGGCGTTCTAAAGGGGAAGACGAGGATGGCGAGGTGGAGAGGCCTGCTGTTGGAGTCGGCGTGCCCACGGGCCCTTGGCCAGGGGCGGTCTCAGGGCTTGTCTACACAGGGGAGGTGTGCGGGTGCCTGCAGCTGGAGCCTGGGGAGCCTGGTGTCCAGTGAGCCAGCACCCTCCTGGGCTGGGGGATGGGACTGGGACAGTGTATCCAGAAATTTGTGTTGGCTGGATCCTGCCTATATACACCAGAGAGTGGACGGCTGCGGTCCCATGGGGAAGCGCTGTGCACTGCTCCCCATTTCCCAGCTCAGCTCCGTGTTATTTTTTGTTTTTTTGTTTTTTAACAAAAACAAAGGGCTTTTACCCTTTTATGGTTAATTTTTAAATTATATTTCACATGATATAATTCATATACCGTGTAATTCATCCATCCCAAGTGCAGAAGGCAGTGGTTTTTAATAGAGTCCCCGAGTTGTGCACCCCTCAGTCTTTAGAACGTTTTCAGTACCCCAGCCGTACTCCCCAGGGGCTGTCACTCATTTCCCCTTACCCTTCACCCGCTGCATGGGCAGCCACTAACTATGCACAATATCCCCACCCCTCCTGGATCTAAACGTCATCCAAGCTCATAACAAATAACAAAACCCAGAAAGAACAGGAAAAAGTAGAGTGGAAGATGGTGATCTCCAGCCGCTGAAAGATGACCGCTATGCAGATAGACTCTCGGCTACCTGGTTTCTGCAGACGGTGGCAAAATCTTACACAACGAGTACTTCAATAATCTGATTTATTTTTCACTTAATATATTGGGAGTCTCCATGCAAATAAATTTTTACATGATCATTTTTGATGGCTAGAGGCATGCCATAGTTTACTTCATCGATTCTTTACTGGTAGACATTTGTTTCAGATGCTTGCATTTATGTACTTGTCCATGTATTTACTTATGACAAATTCAGAGGTGGAATTGCTGTTTTGAAGTATCATATGTATTGCCAAACTGTGTTTCAGAAAACTTTACCAATATATATTTCCCAGAGCCGTTCCTTGAGAGTGTGTATTTCTTGAAGCCCATCTCAGCCATCAATATTATCAATTGTATTAATCTTTGCACAGCTAGTAGGCTAAATGTGAATGTTGTTTTTATTTGCATTTTTTATTTTTTTTTTTAAGATATGTTTGTTTTAGAGCAGGAGAGCCAGAGCATGAGCAGGGGGAGCGGCAGAAGGAGAGGGAAAGGGAAAGGAGAGGGAAATCTCAAGCAGATTTCCCACCGAATGCAGAATGCAGTGTGGGGCTCGATCTCACAACCCTGAGATCATGACCTGAGCTGAAATCAGGAGTCAGCCACTTAACCGACTGAGCCACCCAGGAGCCCCTTTTTTTGCATTTTTAAATTTAATACTGAAGTAGAAGATGCTTTCATCTCCTAGCCCTTGGCTTTCCTAATTTAGGAGTTGACTGTGTGTATCTTTTGCTCATACTGTATTTGGTATACATTTTTTTGTTGTTTATTTGTAGCAGTTCTTTATATTTTAAAGTTGCCAAGCACCACTTCATTCTAATTTTAGTATATGTGTCGCCAAAGCGAGCACCCCAACTACCACCTCAATACCTTATGCTAGTAAATATTTGTCCCAGAGATTATCGGACTCATCTGGTGATAACCGGTGCTTGTTTGTTGGTATAAATGCGTACTCAAGAGAAAAACAGTTTGAGAGCCAAAAACGTGGGTTGTATTCTAGTGTTTGCTTAAACAGGGTTTATATCTTTGGGAATGTCACTTTCCCTCTCTGGGAAACCTCAGTTTTGTTGTTGTTGTTGTTTTGTCTATATAATGAGAGGGTTGGCTAATGGGATCAAAAGTAAAGAAAAATGAATTCTATGATCGTGTAATGATTGTAGCCCTCTTGGTCTTCCTATTTATTTAGTATCGTTGGGTTTTAGATATGATGCGATATTTCTTTAATCGGAATGTCATAAATCAGATAGTGGCCTCAAACAGATAGTGGCCTCAGTATGGGCTGTAAGAACTGTTGCAGACTAACCTAGGCCAGTTGGTGATTTCGTTTTATTTAATATTGCACTTTTACATAGACTTGACGTTGCCCTCAACCGTGACCTCAAGCTGCTCACTCAACCTTGAGGGCCTCGATTGCCTGAGCAGAAAGTGTGGAAGGTGAAGCTGCTGGGTACGGAGGTCACTTCCAGCTCTGTCTTTCTTATGCCCGTCAAAAATAATGGAAAGGATTAGCTGCCCAGACATCGGGCCTTGGCCTGCCTGCTGACCTGCCCAAGGTACCCGAGTAAGCAGGTGACAGTGGGATTTGAACCCAGGACCCATGCCTCCTAACCTCTGTGTCTTTCCCTGGCTCAAGCACCTTTGTGGGCAGTAAACCAAGGTCTGCTATGATCACTGTTGGGCACGGGGCTTATTTCATTGTGCTGTGAGTCCCCTCAAGGGGGTTGATTTGTGGGAGAGAGTTTTGGGGACACAGGGAAGGAGGAAGAAGGAAGATCACAGGGGATGTGTCCGGATTTCTAAGGACAATGGAGTGAGGCTTAGCAGGGAACTCAGGGGAAAGAGCAGAGAAGCCCAGGATAAGTGAGAAGGCAGAGGATACTTTATGGAAGGACAGAGCACAGCCAGAGAGCAGGAGCCAGCAAACACTGCAGGGTCGAATCCCCAGGATCTACCTTTGTATCAAGAAGTTAGAAAGCCAGGTCTCATCTGGAAAGTGCTAGAGCAGGTCATATTAATTTTTCTACAAAGTCATACAGTTATCTTCCCATGAGCTCCGACAAGGCTGCCCTCTCTCCTGTCTCCCCCTCCTCATCCCTATCCTCATCCTCTTCCTCTCGTTCTCACCTCTCCCTCCTCCCCTTCTTCTTCCCCCTCATCCCCTTCTTCTTCATCTCTCCTCTCTCCCCTCTGCCCTGCAGCTTCCATGGGAATGTTTCCATCCCCCTCACACTCCCACCATTTCCGGCCCACACAGCTTTTTTGGGGTAGATCTTCTGCCTTGAATGCCTGTGACATTCATCTGTTCGATGAGCCCCTTCTCCTGAACCTGAGTGTCTCCCCCCCCCCGCCCCAGGAGGCCATTCCTGACCCGCCCGATTCCCAGTAGAATTGAGCATCTCCTTGTCTGTGTCCTCACTCTACCTGGGCAGGGTTTTCTCAAGGCATCTGAAACATTTTTAATGACTGGCTTTGTTTATACGTCTGTCTCCCTTAGTACTTTGTGGCTTCCTGAGGGCAGATATGGTTATATTGTTACTTTATTTGGAACCTGCAGGATCTAGCACAGGGTCTGGCACATAGAAAGGGTTCAGCTGAAAATTTTTCTGGATAAATTAATGAAACCTTGTACAATCCATTCCAACCGACATTTCACCCTTAAGAGACTAGAATGGTTAGTCAGAAAGTGTTAATAGAAGCAGTTAACAAATATTTATTTAACCGCTCAAATACAAAAGATGTTTTGATTTGTTCTTCACTCATGTGAAAGTCCACAATGGGTATTTCTAGTTCAGTGATGGCTTTCCACCATGGGGTGACTCATAGACCTGGGCTCCTCCCACCTTTGTGGCTCTGCTGTCCCCATTGTCGTTGCTGCCTCCACTGGCAGAAGTGATAAAGAACACAGAAGAGGAGTGTTTGGGTGTCTTAAGTCACCCAGTCGGTTAAGGGCCTGACTCGACTCTTGGTCTCAGCTTAGGTCTTGATCTCAGGGTTGTGAGTTCAAGCCCTGCATTGGATTCTATGCTGGGCATGGAACCAACTTAAAAAACAAAAGAACACAGAACACACAGAAGGCACACATACTTCTTAAAAGTCTTGGCCTGATAAATGGCAAATATTTCTATTCTTGTCCATTGGCTGGAACTCTGACATAGGGCTATACCTAACTACAAGAAAGTCTGGGAAATATAGCCATGCTGTGTGTCCAGGAGGAAGTGGGAACAGAGTTTTGGGGAATGGCTCATTTGAGCCTGGTACCATTTCCACCAGGTAGACCTTAATTGCCACTGAGGGAGAGTCATAATTTAGTGTTAAAAAGAATGAATGAAATCACCCTTTGAGCCCCAGCTAATGTTCTAGATACCTTTTAGACATTTTCTTACGTTAATGTCACAGTAATCATAAATACCAACCCAATGAGGTTGGTATTATTAGTTCTAGTTTATAGATGAGGAAATTAGGACTCTGAGAAGATGAGATGAATGCCTGTGGCCACCCAGTTGGGAAGTGGTTGAGTGGGTTACGTGGGTTAGGAAACTTCCCAATGCATAGAATAAGACTGGCTTAATCGAAACAAGAAGGTACACGGACTCATGTAACTCTAAGTCCACAAGGTGGGGACAGGGGGTCAGTCTCCCTGCAAGACACACACAGTTCCCTTGAACTAAGATGATTCCAGGAGAATTCATAAAGGATTTTTTAATTAAGGTAAAATTGACATAAAATTAACCATTAACCATTTTAAAGAATATAGTTCAGTCACATTTAATCTGTTCACAGTGTTGTTCAGCCATCACCTCATCATCCAAAAGGAGTCCCTGTACCCATTAAATAGTCCGTCCCCACCAACCACCCCTCACCTCCAAACCCTTGGCAACCATTTTTTCTGTCTCTATGAAGTCAGCTATTTTGGATGTTTCCTATAAGTGGAATCATACAATGTGTGTCCTTTTGTGTCTAGCTTCTTACACTAGGCATGATGTTTTTGAAGTTCATTCCTGTTATCGTACAGATCAGTACTTCTTTCTTTTTTATGGCAGAATAATATTTCACTGTGTGGATAGACAGTATGTTGTTTATACATTCATGCATTGGTAGACATATGGTTGTTCCCACCTTCTGGTATTGTGAATAGTGCTGCTGTGAACACTCGTGTTTAAGTATTTGTTTGAAAACCTGTTGTTAGGGGCGCCTGGGTGACTCAGTTGGTTAAGCGTCTGCCTTCAGCTCAGGTTGGGATCCTGGGGTCTGGGAATTGAGCAGGGAGCCTGCTTCTCCCTCTCCCTCTGCCTCCCCCTCATGCTCTTGCTCTCTTTCTCTCACAAATAGATAAATGAAATCTTTAACAACAATAACAACAACAAAACAACCTGTTTTTAATTCTTTGGGGTATATATCTAGGGATGGAATTGGTGAGTCATCTGGTAACTCTATATTTAACTTTTTGAGGATCTGCCAAACTTTTCCAAAGGGGCTGAATCATTTTACATCCCTATCAGCAATGTATGAGGGTTCTGATTTCTCTACCTCCTCGCCAAGACTTGTTATTTTATGTTTTGTGTACGTGTGTGTCAGTGTGTTTTGTTTTGTTTTTAATGGCTGAGCTAGGGGGTATGAGTGGTATATCATTATGGTTTCAGTTTGCATTTCCCTAATGACTAATGCTTTTGAGCATCTTTTCCTGTACTCGTGAGCCACATAAAGGGATCTTTAAGAAGGTGAGAGGGGTAGGGGATGCCTGGGTGGCTCAGTCAGTTGAGTGTCCTACTCTTGGTTCCGGTTCAGGTCATGATCTTGGGGTCCGGGGATCGGACCCTGCATTGGGCTCTGAGCTCAGCAGTGGGGAGTCTGCTTCCCTACTCTCTCTCCCCTGGCTCATGTGTTCTCTCTCTTTCTAATGGATGGATAGATCTTTAAAAAAAATAAAACTTAAATAAAAGAAGGTGTGAGAGGGTAGGGAGGCTGCAAGGGTAGCGTAGTGCCCAGGGTGGGCATCTCTGGGACTCTCGTGGCATGCCTGGCTTGATAGATGGGGAGGGAATGGTAACTGGAACCGGGAGACAGTGAGGGCTGTGGAGAGGGTCCCTGACCAGAGCTGGGACTTGGATTGAGGGTGGCAGCCAGTTCATAGACCAGAGAGGGGATCAGTACTCTCCCTCTCGGGTCTCCAGCTGGGGGCTCCCTGTTGGTTAAAACGATCCTGCAAGCCAGAGGGGTAGGGAACCCTTGCATGAGTCCCCAGAAATCAATTAGGGGCATGGAGTGGGAGAGAGTCGAATGGGAGGGGCGTGTAGTGTACTGGGATCCAGAATTCCCTTCTCTTCCAGGAGCCCTGGCTCCCATTTCCTGTAGTTCTGTGGCTCTGTGCTTTGTGTGTGGGTTTCTCCCCGAGGCTGGTCGTGACACTGGCCGCAGCTGTTTTGAGCTTCCCATCTGTATTGTCACATCCAGAGGAAGGGATAAAACACCATTTTCAAGATCTCTTCCAGAAGATCAAGAAAGGGCTTTCCCAGAAACCTCCAGCTTTGAGTCTCCTTGACCCCAACTGGGTCACAGACCCCTCTAAACGAATAACTAGCAAATTTCTGGGATGGTTTTGAACCGCTTGGGCCCCCGCGGGTAGGAACATGAGCCTATGGGGAGAAGGGGAATCCCAGATGAGTTCAGGAAGGAAGAAGGGTGCTTGCTAGAAACCCACAGAGACCTTCCTGGGGAATTCCTTGACACATGTCTAACTAAAGCCCTTGCTTTGTGTGCTCTGCCTCGTACGAGGCCAGAGGTGAGACCAGAAGTACAGGCCAAGGCCTCCTGGAGACATTTTTGCCCTCCCTGCCATAGGGGCTGATGTTCAGGCAGTGAGCCATCTCAGGCCCCCATGGGAGGGTGTCCCAGCCCCTGTCCTCCCTCCTGTGGCCCACCACCCTAATAACCATTACAGGGAGTAAGGCCTGAGTTCAACGAGAAGTTTAAGGATTGGGGTCTTTTTGCAGATTTTTGCCACAAAAGATGGAATTTTTAAAATCCACCAAATGTGTGATTCCACTTATGTGAAATATCCAGAACAGGCAAATCTGTTGAGACAGAAAGTTACTCTGTTCTGCTGGGAATGAGCCAAGGGTGGAACGGGCAGTAACTGCTGATGGATACGGGGTTTCTTTGTTTGGGCGATGAAAATGCTCTAAAATTGATTGTGGCGATGGTTGTACCACTCTGTGAATTGTAGTAAAGCCATTGAATTATATACTTTAAATGCGTGAAATGTATGGTATATGAATTACATCTTGATAAAGCTGTTACGGGGGAAGAAAGAGCTCAGTCTTTTGTTCTGTTTTATTTAAAGTTGAAGTCAATTGCTACTTCATTCCCTAATGATAAAAATTATCTGTAGTCTACACCAGGTTTTTTCCCTACTGCCCACCCCCTTCTTCTTCCTTCCTCCTCTCCCTCCCTCCTTCCCTCTCTTTCTCCCTACCCTGTATCTACCTCTTTCTCTCCTGTTCCTTCTTTCTCCCCCATACTTTCCTTTGGATGAGTGACTTTCTTCATTTAGTTCATGTGCATCCTATGGATCTGACCCAGCCCCTGAACCCTCTGGGTACATGAGCAATACCCAGTCCGTGGAATGTTCCAGCCACTGGCCATGGAAGTCAGTTCAAGGATGCTCACCATCAGGAGCAACCCCGGAGATGGTCATTAGAACTGGGAGGGGGCCTTTCCCCAGGGGATTGCTGAGCTGTGGCAGCCTGAAGGCCACTGACCCCTGAGGGCAAGCCTGCCTGAGATGCCACCCCCAACTCCCTTTTGGAATGCAGAGCCCGCAGATGCCGAGAATCCCTCCCTAGCCACATCCTTGGAGCCCCTGACTCCAGCCACACCCAAGTTACTTCTGACCCTGGACTTCTCCGTTTGTTAGCCCATAAATTCCCCCTACTTTTCTCCTCAAGCCAGTGTTTGTTGGGTTTTCTGTCTTGTGACTAGGTCTAGCTGTGACTTCTGCTAATGCGGGCCCTCCAGGCTCATAGGATTTACATGACTCCTTTCCACAACAGTCCCAGGGGAGTGAGGCAGGACTGGTCTTTCCGCTCATATCTTTTCTATCAGAATGAGCCAAGAAAACCGCTTCCACAGAGGAAACAGGCTGATGCTAGAATGTCCCGACCTAGCACACGAAGTCCTTTGTGAGAGCCTCAGGATGGGCATTGGGACTGCCCCGCCGCCTTTCCTGTGCCCACAGGGAGGGGCCCATGTGGCTACCTCGGCAGGTTGGCCCACCTGGGTGTGAGTGTGTGCAGCCAGACTCAGATGCGTTCTGGCTGCTGAGGCCTTTGTTCTGATGTGGGCCGGGGGCGGGGGGGCTCTGTTTCCCTTTCCATTTTGGGATATATATATATATTGTAAACCCCTTGAGTCATACTCTTTAAGACCGTACCATGTTTGTAACAAAGGGGAAGGGGACCTGTGTCAACATAGGTCGCCATGACGCCAGAGTGACAAGTCTCCGCTCTCTCCGCTTAGTCTCCCTGGCTCCCAGGAAGCAGGGTGAGCAGCTGTGGGCCCCGCACCTCACGACTCTTGAGTTATCACTGTGGCACCGGAGGCTTTGAGGAGCCATGGCCTGGATGGTTCTGTCTCCAAGGCGGAGAGCTGAGGCCAGACCTCCTGCCTCAGAGTTCCCTGCAGTTCTTTGTCACTTGGAGAGAATCGGGTTGGGGCAGGTGGGAAGCCTTGATTTCTGAGAGAAGTTGGTTCCACACCAGGCCCCAGAAGACTATGCTCAAGATAACCTATATTTGGGACTGAGGAGGCTTGAGGGAACCTGGGGCCCTGTTTAGCTTGTATTAATGGGTTGGCCACAAGGCTTGGATGAGAAATGAACGGGTACCTGGAAAGTCTTGGTGTAGGGCTCTTTGTTTAGGCAATTATTAATGAGTTCATTCAACAAACGTTTTCTGAGCCAGACACTGTGCTAGCCACAGGGTCTTCCGGTTTCCCCAGCATCTTGTCTGGAAGGATAGGGACAGGGTGTGGGGTTGATTTGCGTACAGCCCTGTCGTGCCTGCCTGGGTCATTTCCTGGGCCTTCTGGTCTACCGGGCATCTTGAGTTTGGTGTCCCCAGCAACACTGAGGGACGAGGGGAGAGCCTGTAAACCTACAGCCAGTCTGCTGTGTCCAGCCCCAGTGTCTCCCCCGGCACCTGGGAGACACACAGCTGTGAAATAGAGGAGACCTAAATCCTCATTGGAAGGAAAAAACCTTGACTCCGGGGAAACTTAATTTGAAAAGAAGTTTTGTAGACCCTGGCAGATCCTTCTAGGTTTACAGGCAGTAAAATTCCTAAGAATCAAGATGGTGTTCCAGAAAGAAGTTTGAGTTTGCGATTGCCCCAACAGTGGCATCACCTGGTCACAAGGCTTTGTCAGGGTGGGTCTGACAGGTAGTTTCTTCTAGGACTTCCTGTTGACTGGAGGTAGCGGGATGGGAAAGCTGAGTTTAGGTCACATGACTCTTTCCCTAGAGTGGAAAAGGAACCCCCTCATTTCCCATTTTGACAACTCATATGGAAGTCTTTCTTATGTTGCCTTGTTTTTATCTGACTCTGAACATATAGTCAATCAACAGGTGTTTACTGAGCACCTGTGAAGCAGGTCACATCATCATGTCAGGTGCCTCTATTGCTGTGTCCAGGCTCACCCACAAACTGCCTCTGCCTTTGGGAAGGAGATGAACCTCATGAGTCAGGCCCCCTCTATAGGCACAGCTGCGTTTCTTTTTCTCTGTCGAATTGTCCTCTCCCTCTTTCAAAGCCATCTTCTTTCAGGAAGCCTTCCTTGATTGAACCTGCCCTCTGTAACCATTCAGCAAATCGTGCTACGTGCCTGCTGTCCTTCAGCCCCTTAGCCAGGAGGGCCCGACAAGTCAAGATCAAAGATTTAGAGGAAAGGAAGTCATGGTCCCTGTCCTGGAGGAATTTTTGATAACTGAGTGTGGTGATGAGAACAAAGTTAGCCTTTGTACCTGGAGGTTTTTAGTATGTTCCTGCGGGTCTGTTAGTGTGGCATTTTGCTCTTATTTCCTATTCTTTAGTAAACTTACAGAGCTTATAAGTCAGCAGAGGGAAAGTGCCCATTAGAAAGCATTTACTGTGTTATTATGGTATGTCCTTTATTCACCCAGATATATCATTCATTTACTGTTCAACTACATAGCCAGTCCTAGAAATCAGAACCCTTGTGCACTCTTGGTGGGATTGTGAAAGGGTACAACCTCTGGAAAACAGTATGCTAGTTTTTTAGAAATTAAAAATGGAACGGCAGTATGATCTACCAGTTCTGGTTCTAGGTGTATATCCGAACAAATTAAAGGCAGGATCTCGAAGGATATTTAGGCATCCATATCCTTTATTCATAATAGCCAAGTGGTGGGAGCAACCCAGACTCTTCATCAGCAGATGAGGAGATGAGCAAAATGTGGCATATACCCAGTGGAATATTCCCAGCCTTAAAAAGGAAGGAGGCTCTGACAGGCTACACTGTGGAAGAACCTTGAGGACATTGTACTGAGATAAGCCAGTCACAAAAGGACCAATACAGTGTGATTCCACTTATATGATGAGGTATCTGAAGGGGTCAAACCCCTAGAGACAGAAAGGGGAATGGGGTGGCCAGGGGCTGGGGGAAAGGGATGTAGGGTCTGTTGTCCAATGGGTATAGACTGTTGTCTAACAGGCAATCGGTTTTGCAAGTTGGAAAAGTTCTGGAGATCTGTTGTACAACAATGGTCGAGGGGATTCACTTAACGCTATGGAACTGTACAGTTAAAAATGGTTAAGATGGTAAACTCCATGGCATGTGGCATTTTTTAAACCACAATTAAATATTTTAAAAATATATATATATCCAGTCTTTTAGAGCAGGCATATTGTCAGTACTGAGAATTGTCTAGATTCCCAGGATGCAAACCATATTTAGGGGCAGGCGGGCTGAGAACCTAGAACGAGAGGCTGGGGTCATAGTAACTCAGGCCCCCTGGGCAGGGCCTGGCTCAGCACGCTGGCACAGAGTGCCTGGGAGCACGGCTTAGCAGGCACATGCTGTGACAGGTGTCAGCGCTCTGCCTTCCACGTGGCAGAGGGGTCAGCAAACAGGTGTCCAGCAGAAGTTGTATCTTAGGCTGTGGCATCAAACTTGCTGCTCCGTGCACTTAAAAATCCCTCTTCCTGTTTTTTCGATCTGTTGTCCCCCCACTCATCCCTCAAAACCTGATGCTGCTACCGCCTCCCCTGGTAAAGCCAGCTGTTCTGTGTCTGATCAGCTGCATTGTTTCCGGGCTTTGCGTCCATGTCCGTTTTCACAGTGCTAGCGACTGTTGGTTCACCTTTCTGCCTTCCATGGGAGGAAGGTGCCCAGCTTGGATAGGCATCTGCTGGCATCTGTTGAACTGTTGTAGGAATGAATGAATGAATGAGTGACAAAATGAAAGATAGTGATAAGTATTTATTTCAGTTTTACAGTATCAGGGGTATTCGTTAGCTCTTGTTACCTGTGGGCCAACAAGGGAGGAATTCTCATCCCTTTCTTAGTAGAAGTGCAAGCAGGATGGAATCCGAGCTGGGCAGATGGGAGGCTGTGGGGTGGGACCCCACGCAGGGCCAGGTGCACTTTGATGGATTCTGTGTGTGGTCTGAAGGAGACTATCTAGGTTGCTCATTTCTCAGCCTTCCCGGGACTGTTCTGGGCTTTAATGAGATGGGATGGGAACCTGTCCTAGGTGGACTTTCTTTCCTTTGATTCTGGGACGCCTTGAGTTGTAACATGTGTTCTTGACATCATCACAGGGTTGGAAGAGAAAATAGAAGCTCTGCCACATTAAATTTCTTTTTTTTTTTTTTTTAAGATTTTATTTATTTAAGGGCGCCTGAGTGGCTTAGTGGGTTAAGCCTCTGCCTTCAGCTCAGGTCATGATCCGGGTGTTCTGGGATCGAGCCCCGCATTGGGCTCCCTGCTCAGCGGGAAGCCTGCTTCTCCCTCTGCCACCACCTGCTCGTGCTCTCCCTCTCACTCTCTCTCTCTGACAAAGATTTTATTTATTTATTTGAAAAGAGAGAGAGCATGAAGGGGGAGTGGGCAGAGGGAGAAGCAGACTCCCTGGTGAGCAGGGAGCCCGATGCAGAACTCCCGGGACTCCAGGATCACTTAACCAACTGAGCCACCCAGGCACTCAAGCCGCATTACATTTCATTATAGTTAAGACACGCTGTGTTTCAGAAAGGAAAATGGGCAAATATGGCTGTCCCAGAAGGGAACGGATAAGGCAATCTCGAACAGTGTTGTTAAACTGGGTTGCTGGGTGGTTGACGCCGATCTGACCTCCTCGGGGGAGTCAGAAGGGCGCTTGCGTGGCAAGGCTGGTCTTGCCAGCTTGTTAGAGGTCTTTTTTTCATCCCGGCACTGGGGGAGAAATCCATACAGCGGAGACCTCTCTCCAGAGATTGCTGCTGCTCTGAAGGGCTGGTGGGATTTAAAAGAAAGCAGAGGCTTCTGGAATCAGGCAGATCTAGATTCCACTTACAGGCTGGGAAAATTCTAGCAAGATGCTCATCCCATATTAGCCTCAGTTTCCTTCCTTGTAAAACAGAACAATAATAATACCTGTCTCCTCAGGTTGTTACAAAGATTAAAGTTCTTGCCGGTGTGGTATCTGATACATGCAGGAAGCACCGATTGATACATTTGAGCTGTGTTATCTTTTCAGTTACTGTGTCGTCTGTTGTGCTGTAAGATGGGGATCCCAGTGACGGTTTTCCTTCTCAGGACTCAGGGCTGGGGAAGAGTCCAGGGGACCCACACACAACCTGCGTGGTGTCTAGTGAGCACTTAGCAATGGGGCTCCCTTCTGGGAGGGAGTGGTGAACACCTTTCCATCCAGAGTCCTTCCCGTCCTGGTTCCTCTTCCCCTGGGCAGGGCAAGGCTGGGACCCTGAGGTGCTCTTCCTGGAAAGCAACTTCCAGGCCTTGACCGTAGGCAGGGGACAACAGCGTGACGGCCACCTGCAGGAACCATGTCCGTGGTGCTGGCCTTTCTGGGAAGCTGCCGGGTCAGGACGCTGGGCTGTGGGCATATGGCAGGTTGCAGGTTGTCATGGTCATGGCACTGGTCCATCACACATCGGCTCTGTGCTGACACTTCTCACTTCCTTGTCTGGGGACCTTACCCAGGAGTGTTGGTCCCCTGGCACTGCCAGCCTGCCCCTGGGTGGCAGAGAACAAGCTCTTGGGCAGAAAGTCCCAGGTGTTGCTTACGGTAGGATGCCCTTGACCGTTAACAGACTTGCGGGTGTCAGGGCTGCACATGTGGGCACGCTACAGCCGACTGCCACCCCCATTTTCCAGAAGACACAAGCTGGGAGGAGTAAAGTTTATTGTCCAAAGTCACACAGCAGTTGGGTGGGAGAGCCAGGGTTGGAATGTAAGTCTTTCTGCTCTGGGGGCTGTCCTCTCTTCCCTGCTTGAAAGTCCTCTCCCCCTGCCAAGCACTGGGCTGCTGGCTGCACCCTTCTCCTCTGCAGCGAACAGGGGAGCAGCCACCCAGATGGCTGTGCACCCTACGTGCTCACTGAGAGTAAACACCAAATTGTTTGAAAGGACCTCAGTCGCGCTATTAAAACAGTTGGTGGCACAACAAACCCCAGGCACCCACGCATTCCACACTTGCTGTTCTTGCCCTGCACCCTGAAGGAGAAGTGTCATTTTGTGGAGGCACGGGCTGAGCTCTGCCTGCTTTTGCTGGTGCGAGGAGTGGGTCGTGGCCAGGGAGTGAGCCTTGATGGCCTCCCAGCTGTGGCTTCCAAGGTTTCTTCGTTGTTCTCTCCATGGCTTCCTGGGGCTGGCTGGCTGGTGTTCACTTACTTTGAGATGCACGGAATTTTCAGGATGCAGCTTTAAAATGTGGAGGATCCTGATCACTTGTAGTGTGTAGATTTCTCTGGTACGCAGTACTTCTCCTCTCTCTCATCCCCCGTGGGCTTATTTCATTAAGGTCTCATTCTCTGAACACCGGCTTAAAGCAGAGACCATAGCTATTTCACTAACCGTCATTATCTCCTTGACATTTAGCATAACAAATATATTTTCAATAAACGAATTGGTGGATGGATTGATGGATGGACGCATTTCCCCAACAGATGAGTCTCCTTACAGGAAGCTCTGACCAACGGGAAAGAGCGTGCAGTCAGCACTTAGTCAATGTTTGTGAGGCAGGTCCTATGACTTTGTGTTCACACCCAGAGGAGACTGCCTATGAGCATTTATTCTGTTTTTTCTATCCCTGTCCCATCCACCCCTGTTGGTCCATGAGCTCAGCCTACCTTGACTTTCCCTACCCTACTGTCCTGTTCAGTGCCCTCAGGGCATAGGAGGTAAGTTACATGGTCACGGTCATCATAAATTTACAATCTAACAAGACCTTTCAGATTGTGGGCCCTTCTCTGTCCTCTTCTTTGAAGAGGAGAGACCCAAACCATCTTTGATTGTTGTTTTAGGCAGCACGTGAGGCAGTGGATGGGGTCCGCTGAGGCTGAGGTCCGGAGGCATCAGCATTGTTCGGCAGAGCACCTCGAACTTTCTTGGCATGGAATTCCACAAAGTCTTATCTGCTTCCTTCTTTGTTGTTGTGTAAGATTTTATTTATTTATGTGAGAGAGAGAACAAGTTGGGCTGAGGGGTAGAGAGAGATGGAGAAGCAGACCCCCACTGAGCAAGGAGCCCGAGGTAGGACTTGGTCCCTGAACCCTGGGATCATGACCTGAACTGAATGCAGACACTTAACCAACTGAGCCACCAAGGCGCCCTCGTCTGCTTCCTTCTGTATCCTACTTGAACGAGAAGTCCTGGGCAGAGTCCGTTGGAGTGGCCCAGCCGAAACACCTGCGGGCAGGCAGCGGGAAGATGGATGAGCGGCAGTCCAGAGTTACGTGGCCCAAGAGGCCACAGGTGCCTGACTTGGGGCTCCTTGGGGCAGTTAAGGAGGCAGGACTTGTTGCTTGCTAGTACATATGGAAACTGAGAGACTTAACAGTTAGTACAGAATCCCCATGACCAGCTCATGGTGGCCCCAGCATTCACCTTTCAGCAATTGGGGCAGGAGAGGAGGTTTGACTTACCTAGTTGAAATGATCAGGAAATAATAATGGGGGTATATTCAGTGTTAATTTATACTGTTTCAGGTAGCATAGTGAGCAAAGCCCTGAGCTTGGAAGTCAAGCTCTTCCAAGTGTGAATCCTACATATGCCACCACCAGGTACCTGTGTGACCACATGCTACCTAAGTGCGGTAAGCCTCAGTTTTCTTATCTGTAAAATCCAGACAATCACAGTTCCTTGCAGGATTAGGGTGAGGATTGAATGGGGTGGCAAACGTGCCCGGGATGGGTCTGGCTCCAAGACAGTGCCCAGTAGGGGGTCACAGTTGCTGCCGTTAAGTGCCCTGAGAGTTCAGCATGGCTAGATTGCTGGAGAAAGCCTCTTGGAAGAGAGGGAATTTCAAGTGGGACTGGACGAATTGGGCTTCTGATAGATGAGATGAGGATTGGCAGAAATCAAATGCATTCAGGCTGTTTTCCTAGATTTTCCAAGTACAGTTTCCATAGACCAGGAAGGAATCTCATCAGTAAATAGACCAAGCGTTTGCTATGATGTTATGGGGGGAAAAAAGACATTGTCCAAGCTGTAGCCAGCTGTGGATGACTCAGGAGTTCATAACATCCTCTGTAAAAGGATACACATCCCAACATCCGCGCAGTCACTTCTGTTGAATACAATTCACCACCTATTTGGGGATTGGCAATAAAGAGGGGTTTATGTACCAAGTGAATTATGTCACTTATTCCTGCATGGCATGCAGAAATTGCTGTCCCGACTGACATCCTGTAAGTCACAGGATAGCATTTCCAGAGAAGCCGGAGAAACGCAGGCGGTGATAGGTGTGATGCTCCATGTTAATGAATTCTGGTTCACTCAAGCAGGTTGCTGCTTTCACTCTCCCATCGCTGGTGGCAACGGGAAATGAGAGGTTGTAAAGAAGAGCACGGGGGTTGATAGCAACGTTCATGTATTTGTTGAACACCTATCTGTAGGTGCTGTGTGTTTCCTGCTCGGATCTTTGAGCCCACCCTGGAAGGCACTGCAGGCAAGTGTCTGTTCCCACGGAGGGCTGCTTATATGTCTGCCTCAGCCCCCACCCCCTTCGGCTGTGCTGGGCCAGTGAGACATGGGAGTTGGTGCAGAAATGCCCCAGCTTCCCTACCCTAGCATGGCTGTCCTGCGGTGTGTTCCCCACATCTCTCGGAGGGTCCCTCATGGAACTGAGCTCCAGGTGCCTAAGCGGGAACCTGCATAACCTTGGACAAGTTCCTTAACCTCTGAGTTTCACCTTCTTGTAGGATGACTGAGAGGATCAAAGAGACCATGATATCACTGCCCCCACTGCTTGTTCCCATTCATTCATCTGATGCTGGGAACCAAGCATTTTACTCAGTGCCTTTTGCTGGTTCTCCTCATGATTGTATGACATAGGACTTCAGTTATCCCAATTTTAAGAGGAAACTGTAGCATGAGGAGATATAAATAACTCGTCAAAGAGCATATTCCGTGTTCTAACCCAGATGCGTTTGTTTTAAGGGCCACCTTGTATTAATAAGTGAGGCTGTTAGAGTATAGTGTCTAGCAAAGAAGCTGCTGTTATAATTTTTATTAGCAAGTGCCCAATATATAGTAGGCTCACTCCGTTTGTTGAATTATAAAATAATAAATAAATGAATGTTTGTTGCTTGAGATCATGAGTTCTCTTTTGCTCTTGGCTGTGACTTCAGGCGGTGAGAATAGTCTCCGACACATGGTAGGCGCACACACACACACACACACACACACACACACATACATCACTGAATGAATGATTGAATAAATAAAAGAATATAAAGTGGCTTTTTTTTTTTTTTTTTTTTTGTCAGAGAGAGTGAGCACAGGCAGACAGAGTAGCAGGCAGAGGCAGAGGGAGAAGCAGGCTTCCTGCTGAGCAAGGAGCCCAATGTGGGACTCAATCCCAGGATGCTGGGATCATGACCTGAGCCGAAGGCAGCCGCTTAACCAACTGAGCCACTCAGGTGTCCCTAAAGTGGCATTTTTTAAGTTACTGGTAGTTCCCCAGTTCTAAGGAAATCATGTTAATTGAAAGGCATTATTTGTTTCATCCTTACAAAACCAATCCCGGGAAAGAAATAGCCTTAAAATTCCAACAGTATTTATCTTTAGGTGTTAGGATAATAACAGTTTTTAGTTTTATGCCTTAGTATTTTTCATGATGGACCCAGATTACCTGGGTAAGAAAGAATAACTAGAAAGAGAATCTCTGTTGGGGGGAAAAACAATCTCAGAGCATAAGTGGATCCCCAAGCAGCCTGGGTGAGATCCTGCCATATATGTAGACACTAAGCGGGTGTGAGTGGTTTCCGAGTCGGGGCAGCAGGACGTGACTTTGGTGTCGCACCTCACACAGCTCTTTCACATGCCTTCTCTCTGGAGGTTCACACTAGTCCAGTGATGTACGCTAGGTTAGGGTTAGTGGCCTTGTTTTACAAACAAGGGACCCGAGAGCTATGGAGGCTCACTGACCAGGGGCAGGGCCAGACTGGACCTTGGCCACACTAGGCTTGAAGCCTGGTGACCACTTGGCTCTTTCCCCAAAGCCTCTCCTGAAGACCCACTGAAGGAAGTGGGACAAAGAGGGAGGTGGGTTGGTGGACCAGGAGCTCATGAGGTAGCTGCTTTGAGCTAGACAGTTCCTGTGGAATAGAAGCCTGGCCTGGACTTTCTCAGTCAGACAACTGGGTTGGAGTCCCAGTTCTGCCACACACTGTCTTGGACACATTATTTCATATCTCCAAGCCTCAGTTTTCTCATCTGCAAAGCCGACCCAGTGTTGCCTGCCTTACAGGATCAGTGTGAGGGTCAGGTTGGCACCAAGGAGGTCTTCTGTAAGGACGTATTCTTTGCCAGTTACCTGTGCTATCCACATGCATGGCTTTGTTTTTTTCCAAACTGTATTGATCCTCATTGGTATCCATAAATTAGTAATTCCATGTGTATTAGTCAGATTTTACAAAACTAAAAAAAAAACCCTCAGAATTTCAGTATCTTGTGTGACAATAGACGTTTATCTTCATGCTCATGGGTCTGTGGGTCTGTGGCTTGGGTGATCTAGGTTGGGTTCAGCCTGCTCAGGGTGGACTCCTGGTTGGGTCCAGATCTGCTCCCTATCTCAGCCGTCTGCAGTCCAGACTGAGAGGTAGCAACTGGCAGGGACCAGGGAGACATACTCCTTTCAGGGCACATCATAGGAGTGACAGACTTGGGACCCTACTCTGTCATTTCCATCCACAGTACACGGCTTAAATAAGTCTGTGGTCAAGTCCAGAATCTGGTGGGGAATAGGAACACAGTGTTCTAGTGGGCAGGACTATAAAGGCACATGGCGAAGGGCACCAATGTGTAATTCAAAGTCAGGGGGGAATGAAGTAGGAGTAGTGGCCCCATCTGTGCCTTGTTTCTGCTTCCACACTTGGGTGAGCAAGGGAAGCAAAGGGACAGCGCATGGAGGAATGGTCTGGGGGGAGCCCTGGTTATTTGTGCAAATAGCAGGGCCCAAGTCGTGTACCCAGTAAGAGTGGGATCGGAAGATGAACATTACGAGAAGGTCACCGTCTGTGACTCTGGGGGAAAGCGTACATTCATTCTTATTTAGGTACCACTGTTTTGACGACTACAGCTTTGTGGGAGGTTTTGAAATCAGGAACTAGGACTCCTCCAACACTGCCCTTCTTTTTAAAGATCATCTCGGCTTTCCCGAGTCCATCATGATTCCATGTGAATTTTAGGATGAGATTGTCAATTCTCCTTCTAATTTGAATGCATAATTCAAGGTTCAGGAAAATTTACTCAATTAGTATGGGCCTTTTAGTTTGAAGGAAGCGGTTCGATCATTTATTCAACAACTATCTATTAATATCGTGACGGGCACTATGTAGTTGGTGCTGAGGATACACCAATGAAGAAGTCCTAACACAGTCTTGTGCTCACCTTGCTTACAGTCGAATCATATCAATGATCAATAGATCAGTGAATCGACATTCACATTAATGAATGCACAGTTATGAGTGAAAACTAAAATACATTCCATGATCCAATCTGGAGGAGCAAGAAGAGTTTCCCTGAAGAAGTAAGACTTGAGAAAGTATAGGAGTTAACCAGGCAAAGATGGTAAGTGAGGAAGCCTTACAGGCAGAGGCAATAGTATGGGCACAGGACAGGACCGTGGCAAGTTCCTGAATCTGAAGGAAGGCCATATGCCTGTAGCAGTGAGCCTGAGTGGACAAGATGAGGCCAGAAAGACGGACAAGGGTCAGACCATGTTATATGAGTCAGGTTTTATCCTAAAGCACTGAGAAGCCTTTGAAGATGTTCAGCTGAGGGTGGAGAGGTGGGGTGGGGGGTAGTTGGTGACACATTCAGACTGGAGTTTTAAATTTTTCATTCTGCATATCAGCCAGTTATAAGGCAGAGAGCTTATTTGGGTCTGGATTCTAAAAACAGTTGTTTCAAAAAACACTGACATTTATGGGACTATTAGAAATCTGAACATTGGATCTTTGATGATTTCAGGGAATAATACAATCATTTCAGGTGTGGGAATGGTATTGCTATTATATTTTTTGTAAAAGACCTGGTCGTATAGATACATGCTGTTCCACTTATGACCGAAATGGTAGGATTATTTGCTTTGAAACAATAATGTTGGGGGAGGAAAGATTGATTTTAAGTCAGCAGTGATCGGGGCTGGGTATATGGCGTTCAGGATACTCTTCTCTATTTTTGTGTCTACAGAATTCTCCACAATAAAAGATAAAAAGGGAAAGTGATTCTGCCTTCAGTGTGGGGGACCAGATTTCAGAGGGAGAAATGGTGATGAGAAGAGACCAGGCAGGAAACTCAGGTGGGAAAGGTAGAGGCTTGGTCCAGGGCTGTGTCAGGGGGGATGGAGAGAAAGAGAGGTGTTAAGAGGTCTTTAGGGAGTGGGGCACCTGGGTGGCTCAGTGGGTTAAGCCTCTGCTTTTGGCTCAGGTCATGATCTCAGGGTCCTGGGCCGCATCGGGCTCTCTGCTCAGTGGGGAGTCTGCTTCCCTCTCTCTCCCTCTCTGTGTGTGTGTGTGTGTACTTGTGATCTCTGTCTGTCAAATAAATAAATAAATAAATAAGATCTTTAAAAAAAAAAAAAAGGTCTTTAGGGAGTAAATGAGACAGGACTTGGGATGGATTGGATGTGGGAAAGGAAGATGGTGGGTCAAGAGTGTCCCTGGGTTCTGGCCCCAGATGGAGGTGCCACTCCGAGCTAGTGATCACTGGAGAAGGATCCAGGGGATCCCTTGGCTCATCTTGTTTTCACTCCTCACCTCTGTTTCCCCTCCATTCTGCAAATATTGAAGCCATTCCCTTACGTAACACCTTTTACCCCAGACTTCCTGTGCTCTGTGCACTCAGCAATTAAGCTTCGGTATGCATGACTTAATTAAAATCCTCTCTCAGGTTCAGAGGGGCTGTCCTGAAATATGTGTATTCATACAGCTCTCCCTCCTTCCTGGGCTGATCCCCTTGGCCAGCAGGGGGTGGGGGAGAGCCTCTGCTTTCCCATGGGAACAGAGCTGCGTGGGTCCGTCTGTTGCACCTGTGAGCACACTTTGATTTCATGTTTAGAGAAGTTAATGACTTGTAAATTGCTCTTGACTGTAGAGCTAGAAATAGAGCGCACGAAGGATCCCTGAGCACTTGCATAGATAGGAGGATAGAGACACCAGACCCAAGGTGGATCGCTAAAGCGGTGGTTTGCTGGCTGTTTTCCTTCCCATTCCTGGACAGCCACTCAGTGGTATCAGAACGGTCCTCACAAGGATGCCAACCTCCAGATGAAACCCCATGTTGCTTTGAGATCATGTCTTCTGCCCAGTCCCACTGGATGACGCTTGTCACCTTTTCTTCTGCCCCCATCCAGGTAATTCTCTGATGTGACGGCTGAGACATGAGATCTTCAGCCTCCAGGCTCTCCAGTTTTTCGTCAAGAGATTCACTATGGAATCGGTGAGTGGCCGTAGTCCATCCTGTCTAGAGAGCCCAGCCTGGGAAATGTAGAGGGATTATTGGGGGGGCGGGGGAGGGGTTGAAATTCAAAATTTGATCAAACTGCAGACTAGAATCTGACAAAGACACTGTGGGTGTGAATATTTGTGGCAAACGGATATGGGGCATTTGTAGGGTTGTAGACTTCTCAAAGTGCTTCCTGTTGTCCCATCACCTGTGTCCTTCGGGCAGAAGGCAAGGTGGCAGGGGGGTGGTTCCAGAATGAAGTCAGGAATAACAACGAAGATGACACCATCCACAGTAGGTGCTGTTTTAGCTGAGTGACTCTTAGAAACAGGATCTCATTCAGTCCAAGTGACAGTCCCACCAGGGAGGAATTACTACATTCATTGTATAGGTAAAGATCATGCCCAGGTGCATTTGGAGTCTGTTTTACCTGATTCCAGATCTCCTGCCTTTTTCCTCTATGCCATGTTCCTTCTTGGTGGAGGTATAATTTGCCCCATTTTGCAGCTGGGAGTACTGAGGCCTGGGGTAGGGGAATGTGATAAGAGTCAATGCAGTCTGACCTCAGTGGGTGGTGGTTTGTGTTAGAGGATGTTGAAAATTAGACTGGACAAGAAGATGACAGAAAAGTCAGCGAGTCTGAGAATCTTAAAGTTGCCAAGGTAACTTGACCTAGGGCCAGTCTACTGTGACTGGGGTTTCCCAGAAATCAGCTTCGTGTGGTGGAAAGGGGTGCTGGGTGCTGGAGGGAGTGATAGAATTCTGGCCTTGCCACCAACTTGCTGTGTGACCTCAGGCAAGTCACTGACCTTCTCTGCTTCTTCCATTTTCTTATCTCTAAAAGGGAAATCCCAATATTTATGTTTTATATTTTTTGTGTGCAGCCTAGAAAAAAAATAGAAAATAAATTGTCTTGTGTAAAGTAGGCACATATAGAACATAGTAATTATCTCAAGTTTTAGGATAGAAATCGTTTTTAAGTATCATTAGACCAGCAAAAGTGTCCTGAATGAACGGGAGAGGCTGGAGGCAGGGAGGCCAACCTGAGAAGCTTTGATGTGACCCAACATGAACCAACAAGGAACTGTTATTTTGGGATAAATGAGACTTTGTATGATTATTTTCCTATTTTGTCTGTTAGAGGAATACCCAAAGTCATGTTTTATTTTGTTTTGTTTTTTAAGTCAAAAGTCCAACACAAAAGTCCTAGTTTTGTGGGTGTCTTTTTTGAGTGACATTAATTATAACTGTAAAACCCAATGCATTATTTAGGATTATGTTTTGCTCTGGATGATGTAAAATTTAAATGAACATTGGCTTAAAGAAGATAGAGGTATATTTCTCTCTTAACCTGAAAGTTCAGACACAAGTCATGCAGGCCTGCCATAGCAGTCTCTGGGAGACCCAGGCACTCGCTCTTGTTTCTCTGCCATGTTGGCCTCCAATCCCAAGTCACCTCATGGTCCAGGGTAGCTGCTGCTGCTCCAGCCATCACATCTACCAGCAGGAAGAAGGCAAGAGAAGAAGAAAGGAAGGCTACCTCCCTTTAGAGATACTACTGGGTATCGAACCTGCTGCTTCTACTTCTATCGGCCAGAATTTACCCTCTGCAGAGCTGCAAGAAGGCTGAGAAATGTGGTCTTTATTCTATGAGACCATGTGCTTACCAAAATTCAGAGTTGTTCTTATAGACAAGGAAGAGAGCAGATACTAGAGGACAAACCTTGCTTTGCCAAGCAAGGAGTTCCTGGAAAATTGCTTTTAAGGGGAGGGGCTCTGTGGCCAGGTGGCCGACTCCCAGATCTATGGCCCCGTAGTTGCATGACCTCAGGAAAACTACCTTTGTGGGCCTCAGTAAAATGGCATTTTGTACATCCCTATAAGGGTTGCCAAGTTAAGGTAGAGCTTTAACTTGGGACTTGATAAGAGCTAAGTGTTAGCTCTTCCCACTCCGACTGCTTCTGCTATCAACAGTACTATTTCTCTCACCACCACGACCACGTCTGCTGTTACAGCTACCTATCTGGACTAGTTCTACTGTTACTTCCGCTGCTGTTCCTGCTACTGGTACTTCCATGACTATGGCTGCTATACTGTACCACTGGCTTTTGCCAGGCACTGCACACACATTTTTAAAAATGGAATCCTCACAGAATGGCAAGTGTTCTTTTCCCAAGGTGAAGAGTCAGCGAGGCCAGGTAACTTGTCGGAGGTCCTGCAGCTGGTAGGGTAGAGGCTTTCCGTGAGGGGGGTCGTGATGGGAAGGGAGCACAAGGCCCCTGCTAGGGTTCTGAAGTGTTCTGTCCCCCAGTCTAGAAGCTGGTGACACAGGTGTAAACATTCCTTCAGTGGCACACCGATGACACTGACCATTTTATGTATTTATACTGTATTTCAGTTAGAACACATCAAAGCCTGTGCTTTCTTCACTATAGCATGAGGTCAACCGCCATTGTTTCTTTGTATTTGTTTGTTGGCTGGTTGGCTCTTTCGTATAACATGTGGATCAGTTGCTTGTGACTTTGGTGGCAGGACCTGGGCCAGGGGGCTTGGGTTACAAAGGTGCGGGCAGTAGGCACGACCGGTCCTCATGGGGCTTTCCACTCAGAGGGAAAGGAAAGGGGCAAATCCCATACAGATCGACAGCCACAGGGTTAGGCTGAGGGTGGGACTGTCTGGGACCCCAGGACGGGGCACATCTGCTAATCCAGGCAGGTCTGTGCTGCCAACAGAATGTAGCTGCCCGTCTCAACAGACTCCTTTGATGGGGAGAAGGGATCCAACATCCCTGGGTTCGCTGATCACATGAGGGCTCCATCCGAAAACAGAGAGCCCTCACTGCGTTCCCGGCTACCCAGCACGGAGAAGGGGTCAGCTATCCTTTTTCACGGAGCAGATAAGAGTTGGAGCTCGGAGTTCAGTACATACGAAGGGGAACCCACAAGGACCAGAGACTTTCTTCGTGTATTGAGACATAAGTCCGGGACCTCCTGCTTGGTTTGTCTGGTTATTAACGTGAATGTAGGTGCGAACGAATGACTAGAATCACACCTCACCACCGGGCAGTTACTGCCCCTGGGAAAGCTCAAGTCCAGGGGAAAAAAGAACAATGTGCTTCCTTTTTTTCCACCCCAAGTACTACCAGGACAGCACCCGGAAGTGGAATTGAATTCTGAGCCAGCAGTAGAAAGCATTGGGCCTTATTTCCGGGGTTTTTGTCCATGTGTAGAAACTAACCAACGGAAACTCTAGACCCTCCTAAACCAAGCCCTAGAGAAACCTCTGACAACCCCATTCCCCCACCCCCGCCTTTGCTTTTTCAAAGGGTCAAGGCAGATGCCCTGTTATTATCATGCCGCCAGCTGTCACCCAAATTGAATTTTCCTGAGCCCAGCTGATGTCCCTTTTTGGCCACAGGGCAGGGGTCAGGAATGAAGGCTGCACATGGACGGGAAGTGTGTCCCTTGGGCTGAACGCAGAGGCGCTGACCTCTTAACTCTGCCCTGCATTTCTAACATTGTTGGGAGGGTTGGAAAGCCTTATGATTTCTGGATGTAAAAGAAAGAGAAATGCATTTCAGAACAACAGCCTTCGAGTTCCCTGTGAAAGTCCCACTGGTAGCATTGAGGCTGCTTGAACATCTCTGGGTGATTTCACGGCCTTGGCCATTCCTCGGTTAGATGTGTAAAGGGAGGAAGGTGTCACCTGGATGAGGATTGGGAAATGGTGTTTCTGGTCTAGAAGCTCGCCCCCCCCTTCCCTTTTTTTCCTTCCATCCTTCAGAATTTATTGGGAAGCTACTGTGTGCCAGGCCATAGGCTGAATCCTGGGGACACAGGTGGATAAGACCCACTGGAAAGCCTTCCTGAGCTTATCATTTGTTCATTAAAAAAGTTCATTCATTCTATAAAATTCATTGAGCACCTTATTTGCCCTGGTCTCTTACTAGCAATAAAAGACACTGTTCCTTCTCCTACTGAGTTTATACCTCCTTAATTTTTTCACTTGCTTACTCAGCAAACACATTCTGAGCACCTACAGTGTGCCAGGGACAGCTGGTTGCTGGGATACCAAGACAAACAAAACGTAGCTTCTGTCTTGCTGGACCCGAAAGGCTAGACAATGTCGTGTTCCTCCCTACGGCTTCTGTCACAAAGTACTCCTGGTCTGGTGATTAAAACAGTAGAAACATGTTGTTTCACTATTCTGGAGGCTAGAAGTCTGAGATCAAGGTGTCACCGGGGCTGCACCGTCTTTGACACCTGTAGGCGGCATCTCCCCTTGCCTCTTCTCAGCTCCTGGAATTTGCTGGTACTGCTTGCTGTCCCTTGGCTTATAGCCACAGCCTCTGGTCTCCACTTCTCTTGCCAATTAGCCTTTTCCCTGTGTCTCTCCTCTCTCTTATGAGGACACCAGTCATATTGGAATAAGGGCCTGCCCTACTCCAGTGTGACCTCATCATAATTTACATCTTAACTGTGTCTGCAAAGACCCAAAGAAACTCACATTCATGGGTACCTGACTCCTGGATGTCGACATTGGGTGGGTAGGGGGTACATGTTCAACTTATAACAAGTCCATAATGACGCAGAGTACCTACAAGGGGACCTGGAGTAAGTGTCATTATCTTCCCCTTCTTCACTCTCTCTTGGCATCTAGGGGGTAGGCACCCTGCGGTCAGCAAGGCTGTATTCCTCCAAGCCAGCGATTTTGGATTTTGTGTCAGGAAGTGAAGCCGACCTTTTCATTGTACACTTACAGGGAGAGTCTTGTGTGGTCCCAGGTGATGGGCAGGGCTCCTTCCTGCCACTCACATTTGTTTTTGCTTCTTGGGGTGGCTGATGAAGGAATCACGGGGACACCTGCCTTGACCTGAAGGCTTGGCCTGATGGTAAGAACTGTGAGTTCCTAACCCGGCTCTGCTCTTGCTGGTTTTCTGAGCCTTTCTCTGCCTCAGGCGTCCCATCTAAACCTCACCCCGGGGGTCTTATGAGGACCAGGTGGGATCAGATCTGCCAAGTGTCCACAAGAGCACCTGGCCCTTAGTGGCCATTTGGTGCATGTGGTTGGGGACTATGCTGAGACACATAACATCTCCCCGAGAGAGGACTTGCCCAGGTCATTCAGCACATCTCCGTGGAGACTTTTGTTTAGTATTTAACATCATTCCTCCGAACATTTCCCTATAACCTTTCCAAATATGGAAAATACTCCCTTGCACAAAGGTGTACATTTAAAATGGTTAACAGTTGCAAACAACACAAAAACCTGCCCTACAATGAGAAATGAATTAACATATTAGGGCAAAATGATGGAAAAAATTAGGATAAAACACTGAAAATGTAGCCGTTAAAAAAGACCACGATCACTTTTCCAAAGTTAGGAGATGACTTATAATCTAAATGTCATGTAAAATTTTTTTTAATTTTTGAGGCAGTGAGTTAATTTCTCTGCTTGGGTTTCCTCCTCTGTGAGTTGGAGACAGTTCACAGTACTGTCTTCAGACGGGGGGTTGAGAATTCAGTGGGATCACATATAGGGAGCCCGTGATGAGCACCTGACATGTGTTAGGTACCCGCCAACTGCTAATTGTTGTTTTCATTTATCATTTGCTTTAAATCATGTGCAAAACACTCCTAGTGAAATATTTAGATTTGGTAACACAGATGAAACACACACGTTTTCCCTTCTAGATACTTATTCAGAGGGGCCACATTCTGTCGGTCGCTTAGCGGATGTGGGGCAGCGTCTAGATCAAGCACGCTTAGCATGCAGAGCACTAGGTCTTGGTCTCGGACTGTGCTCAGAATCCCTTGTGAGGGCTTTTAAAAGGATACAGATGCTCGGAGATGCTGACTTAAGAGATGTGTCGTAGATCCAGGGCATCTGCAGTCTTAAAAAAAAGTTCCACAAGTGATTTTGATTCTTAGGATTGAGATAAGGCACAGTCACTGCCCCCCCCCACCCCCCGCCGCCCCTAGGAGTTTGCAAACCAGATGCAAAGATGGGAATAGCAGACTCATTAAAAGATAAAGCATAATATAAGGCTAATGTAAGTTCTGCAGAATGGGGCTCCCAGCTCTGGCTCCCCTGCAGAACCCTGTAAAAATAAAGCCCCCCACCAGGTGTATGGAATCAGAACCTCCTGCGGTGAAGTCTTTGCAGAAACTTCTGATGGTCAGCGAGGTGCAGAGCTATTGGTGAGGACTCTGAGTGGTAGAACAATTCGAAGGAACCCAAAGGGTCCCCTTTGGCCTGGGACTGTCACAGAAGGCCCCTGTGAGGAGGTGTGATTGCAGGTCAGGCTTTTGACCACGCCTCTGTGTCTCACCTTTGTATTCCCTCCCCCTGCTGCCAGCCAGCACCCACCTGAGATGCCCCACCCAGACTGTGAACCAGGGGTCCTCCAAAGCCCTTTTCTCTAAGCCATGAGGCAGATGTGTTTCCTCTGGCTGGTACTGGTGAATGCTTTAAAATACATGCATATGTATTATATAAATTTATTTAAGGGACGCCTGGGTGGCTCATTTGGTTGGGCATCTGCCTTCCACTCAGGTCATAGTCTCGGGGTCCTGGGATTGTGCCTTGCTTCAGGCTCCCTGCTCAGTGGGGAGACTGCTTCTCCCTCTGCCTTTGCCCCTCCCCCTGCTTGTGCTCTCTCTTGCTTGCTCTCTCTCTAAGTGAATAGATAAAATCTTTTTAGAAATTTTTTAAAAAATATTTTTACTTATGCTGAAATGCATATAATATAAAATTTATCATCTTAATGATATTTTAAAAAAGATTTTATTATTATTTATTATTATTATTATTATTATTATTATTATTGTTTTAGAGAGAGCACGTGTGAGTTGGGGGAAGGACACATGGAGAGGGAGAGAAAGAGTATCCCAGGCAGGCTTCACACTGATCATGGACCTGAGATCATGACCTGAGCTGAAATCAAGAGTCGACCATTTAGGGGAGCCTGGGTGGCTCAGTCATTAAGTATCTGCCTTTGGCTCAGGTCATGATCCCAGCATCCTGGGATGGAGCCCCATATTAGGCTCCCTGCTCAGCGGGGAGCCTACTTCTCCCCTCCAACTCCCCTGTGCTTGTGTTTCCTTCTTCTCGCTATCTCTCTTTGTTATAAATAAATAAAAATCTTTAAATTATTTACTGTCATAAATAAATAAAAATCTTTAAATTGGTTAAATTTCTTAACCAACTGAGCCACTGAGCTCCCACCCCATCTTAATGGTTGTTATGTGGCGTTAAATATCTGTATGTTGTTGGGCAACCATCACTACCATCCATCTCCAGAATTCTTTTCCTCTTGCACAGCTGAAACCCTGCCCCCATGAAACAACAATTCCCCACGTCCCCTTTCCCCTGGCAGCCACTGTTGTATGTTCCGTCTCCATGAATTGGACTACTCGAGGTACCCCCTAAAAATGGAATCTTGACGGTATTGTTCTTTTTGTGACTGGTTTATCATCGCATAGTGTCTTCAAGATTCATCCATGTCGTAGGATATGTCAGACTCTCTTCCCTTTTTTTTTTTTTTAATTTTTATTTATCTATTTGACCAATGGATATCACAAGTAGGCAGAGAAGCAGGCAGAGAGAGAGAGGAGGAAACAGGCTCCCCACCGAGCAGAGAGGCCAATGCAGGGCTGGATCCCAGGACCCTGGGATCATGACCCGAGCTGAAGGCAGAGGCTTTAACCCACTGAGCCACCCAGGCGCCCCGTGACTCTCTTCCTTTTTGAGGTTGGCTGATACTCCATTGTTATGGGGGGACCACAGTTTGCTCATCCACTCACCCACAGGTTATTTATTTATTTGACAGAGAGAGAGAGAGAGATCACAAGTAGGCAGAGAGACAGGCAGAGAGAGAGGGGAAGCAGGCTCTCTGCCAAGCAGAGAGCCCGATGCGGGGCTCAATCCCAGGACCCTGAGATCATGACCTGAGCTGAAGGCAGAGGCTTTAACCCACTGAGCCACCCAGGTGCCCCATGCTCCCATCCTTTGACTCTTGTGAGTCATGCTGCTGTGAATATGGGTGTACAAATAGCTCTTCAGGACCCTGCTTTCAAATCTTTTGGGTATAACATACCCCACAGTAGAATTGCCGGATCCCGTGGTAACTTTAGGTTTCTCTCTTTTGAGGCCTTGCCATACTATTTTCCACAACTATACCATTTTACACTTCCACGCACAGTGCACAAGAATTCCCATTTCTCCGCCTCTTAGCCAACACTTGTCATCCTCTGTTGTTGTAATAGTAGCCATCCTAATGGATGGGCTGGTGAATGCTTTTAGCAAGGACAAATCATTGTCAGCTTCATATTTCATTTATGTTATGTGGGCCAATTAAGCAATTCCCAAGCATTTATTTAAGCCCTAGGCCCTGAGTATACAGACCTAAATAATACATGCATGGTTCTTGCCTTCTAGGCTCTCGGAGTATGTCAGGGGAAATAGATACATGGCAGGTAATTTCTGTCCAGTATGGGAGGTGTGATACTGTATCCTTAGGTAGCATATCATGTCTTGAATACAGTTAGGAATGGTAGGAAATGAGGGCTGAATGTGGCGCCTTGCTGTCAAACACGTGAGGTACATTATTCAAGCAGACTTAGAGGTCTAGGGGTTTGGGTTGTCCAGCAGAACTTTCCGTAATGATGGATATTCTGTGCCTGTGGCGTCCACTAGCCTCATGTGGCTGCTGAGCACTTAAAATGCGCTTAGTGCAACTGAGAGATGGAATTTTTAAAGTTTACTTAATCTTAATGAATTTATATTTAAACTGAAATTAGCTGTAAGTGGCTAATGGCTCGTGTGTGGGACAGGACAGTAGTAGAGATTCTCACGTGGTTCTCAAACTTGAATACGCACGTGAGTTACCTGGGGATCTGGTTCAAGAGCAAATTCTCTCCAGTGTTTCTGATTCCTTAAGTTGGTCGTGAGGCCAAGAATTCTGTATTTTAACAACCACCACAGGTGATTCTGATCAGGTGCCATTTGAGAAATGCCAAGTCTTGCAGTTTTCAGACTTTGTATCCTCAGAATATTTTCTTCATGTGAAAGCTGAAGAGAGGGCTCAGAGTATAAACCACGTGGGAGCAGAGCTGGTCTGGCTTAGGCAGGGCTGGGAGCTGGAGCTCCATGCACGGTTGGGTGGGGGGGCACACCACTCTACCCTCCCTGGAGGAAGCATCTTTTTTTTTCTTTTTTTAAAGATTTTATTTATTGGGGTGCCTGGGTGGCTCAGTGGGTTAAAGCCTCTGCCTTCAGTTCAGGTCATGATCTCAGGGTCCTGGGATCGAGCCCCGCATCGGGCTCTCTGCTCAGCAGGGAACCTGCTTCCCCTTCTCTCTCTGCCTGCCTCTGCCTACTTGTGATCTCTGTCTGTCAAATGAATAAATAAAATCTTTTTTTTTAAATAAATAAAATCTTTTTAAAAAAAATATTTTATTTATTTATTTGCCAGAGAGAGAGAGAGAGAGATAAAGAGAGAGAGAGAGGAAGAGTGCAGGCAGAGGGAGAAGCAGACTCCCTGCTGAGCAAGGAGCCCGATGTGGGGCTCAATCCCAGGACCCTGGGATCATGACCTGAGATGAAGGCTGGTGCTTAACCGACATCTGAGCCACCAGGTGTCCCCGGAGGAAGCTTCTTAGAGTACAGTTCACAACCCCTTGTCTAGCACAGCTTCTCAGGTCATTTATCTGAAACCCTGTGAAATGCAGAGTGAGGTTTGGTTTTCCAGTAACCGTATGCATGGCACAACCAATTTAAAACCAGTAGTTCCTTCTGGAAACACCAGTGAAAGCAAAAGCACAATGTCTTCATTCAGGCTACTATAATGAAACTACCACACAGACTGAGGGGCTTCAACAACAAACATTTATTTCTCACACTTAGAAAGGCTGGGAAGTCCAAGATCAAGGTGCTGACAGATTCCAAGCCCAGTTGGGAGCCTCCCTGGTGCAGAGATGGCTGTCTTTCCATGGCATCCTCACGTGGAAGAAGGGAAGAGGGAACTGTCTGGGTCTCTTCGATAAGGACACTAATCCTATTCATGAGGGTTCCACCCTTATGACCTAATCTCCTCCCAAAGGTCCCACCGGCTAATTCCATCACATGCGGGGTTAGGATCTCAGCATATGAATTTTGGGGGGATGCACTCAGCCCACAGCACACAATTAATACATTAGTGGGCCAAGGTCTTCCTTGCACTGGACGTCAACCACCCATCTTGGCCCCACATGAGGAATTGTAGAGCCGTGATGAAGAACATTGCGTCTGACCCGGATATGAATGCCAACGCTGCCCTCGGAATTTAGTGGGCGGTCCTAGGCCAGTTCCCGCATCTGCGAATGGGTATAACGGTATCTTCCAGGTGAGATCATATAATTGGCCCTTGGAACAGTGTAGGGGTCAGGGACGCTGACTCCTCATGCTGTCAAAATCTGCATATAACTTTAGATTCCTCCCAAAACTTAACTACTGCTAGCCTCCTGTTGAGCCGAGGCCTTACTGATCATATAAACGGGATTAGCATGGATTTTGTAAGTCCCATGTAGTACGTACTGTATTCTTACAATAAAGTAAGCTAGAGAAAAGAAAACGTTAGTAAGAAAATCATAAGGAAGAGAGAATACACTTACAGTGCTGTTCAGGATTTGTCGGAAGAAGCCCACGCAGTTCACACGCTTGTCGCTCAAGGATCAGCGGTGCGTGCAAAGCCCACCTCTTGGTACTTAGCGTTCGTTCTTAAGAGCAACAGCAGCGGCAGCCACAAGAATAGCCAATGCTGAGCACTGAACCGAGCCAGGCAATCCACTCTCTGAAGCACTTGCTACTTACTAACTCATTTAATCCTTCCAACAACCCAGTGAGGCAGATACTGTGATTTCCATTGTGAAGACAAGTTGATGCTCATGGAGCGTTGGGAGGTTGGTGAAGGCTGTGTTGCTGTAGAATGACAGAAGTGCCCATCCGGTGCACGGAGTCTGGCCCTGGAGCCTGGAATTTCTACTTCCTCGCGCTCCATCACTGTATCATCTGTAGGCTCTAAGGAAAGCCTTTTAAGATGAGGCCCTGCCTCACATCCCAAAGCTTCAGAATTACTCTGCAAGTCAGCTCAGATTCCAGAAGGCATTTGCAGTCCCAGCTGGCTACTCCCCTCCCTCTGAAAACTCTATTTTCTTTGGGCTTCTGTGGCATGGAGCTCACTTGGATTTCTTCCTGGGATTCTGCCCTCTTTCTCAGTCTCTCAGTAGGGTTCCCCTGGCTCCAACCAACCTTACAGGGTTTTTGGAGACCCTCTGTATGCTGACTAATTCTATTCTTCCAAACTCTTCTCCAGCTGAACCTGGCCTCTCTGAGTTCCAGACTTGATTATCCCAAATGCCTGATGATATCTCCATTTGGAAGTCTAGCAGGCACCTCAAGATTAATATTCCAACAGGGATTATTTCCACCGACTGCACGAGATCATGCTTTGCCTCTGCTTAACACCCATCCGGGGCCCTGATGTCCCTGTCCATTTTACTGAAAACGAAATCCAGATTCCTTACAAAAGCTCCATTTCCTCAATAGGCTTCTGTTGTCACACTCAGCCAGCACCGGCTGGTCTCATGATTCTGCCTCATGGCTTTTCTCTGCCTGCAGGGCTCCTCTCACTGCACCGCCCCCATTCCCCAACCTCCCTGCTCTTCATAAGAGTGACAAGTCTTGTCCTAGAGTCTCAGCTTAAATGCTGTTTCCTCAGACACAACTTTCCTCACCACCACATTCTCTCTGGCTGCACCCGTAGGTTTTCTTCCTAGCACTGTAGCAACCCAGAATTATTGGTTTACATGGGTGTGTCTGCCACCTCCCCCACCATCAAGACCACCAGCTCCCAGCAGACAATGCTGATGACTGCTGATCCACTAATGTTATCTCAGTGCCTGGCATAGAGCCTGGCACATAGTAGGTAATCATTAAAAACAGATGGTTGTTGGGACACTTGGGTGGCTCAGTCTGTTAAGCATCTGACTCTCGGTTTCAGCTCAGGGCATGATCTCAGGGTTGTGGGATCGAGCCCTACATCAGGCTGTGTGCTGGGCTTAGAGTCTGCTTAAGATTCTGTTTCTCCCTCTGCTCCTCTCTCCCCCTCTAAAAACAAAAACCGAAACATTATTGTTGAAATCAAATCATTGGCTCCTAAGTCGATCATCAACCTACAAGACCAATTCTAGGCTTGTTGCTGGAAGAACCCTTTCACAGTGGAGGTGGTCCTCCTGTGTATACAAGTGATTGCAAATTGGATGGAACCCTTGCTTTTTTGTGGGCCTTGGTCCCTATCTTCACATTTCCTCCCTGATGGGTCATCCATAATGTTAGACCTTGCAAAGATAATCTTAGGGAAAGCAGCCTCGAATACTTAAGTGGTTTGGTTTGGGTTTAAAATGGGAGCTCTGAGCTAATAATGCATTTTACAGTTAAGAACAGAGAACAATTTTCTCTGTTAAAAAAGAATGAGAGGTGGAACACTTTGTGTGGGTTACTGGAGTGCCAGAAGCTCTTGAAAGGGGTTCTCTGCAAATATTTGGGGTTTGGTACTTATAAACAGCACAGGTTTTCCTGAACACTGGTAAGCACGGAGAGAGCACCCTCACATGCACAGCGGAACCGGGCCCGCCGAGCGGCAGTGTGGAGTCAGTGTGTGCGGCTCGGTGGTGGGGCTGTGGGTGGAGGCTTGCACGTCCGTGCAGACAGGTCACTAACACAGCTGGCTGCAGTGACCGTGAGCTCTGCCACACTCTTCATGGCCACTGTCTTTTCATCAGCCACAAAGTGATGGACTCTTAGATGCCCATGCCACAGATCACGGCCCAGGTGAGCCCACTTCTAGCTGCTTCTCTTGGGTGAGGTCTAGTTGTCAGAAGTTTCCAAACTGTGGGTTCGGTCAGAGAGGAGATTGAGGATGGATTATCACCCGTAATTCTGCAAGTCATGCCTGGTGCTTGTGTGTCTGTGATGTGCCGGGCTTCAGACTCAGACCTTCATGGCGGCTTCATCCTCTCCAGGCCCGGGAAGGGGGTGTGGGCAGGCTGTGCATTAGGTCATGAGGGAATATGTGTGTACTGGGACCACCTTGGTTTTGGGTGATGAGAAGCCAGCTCAAACCGGCTTACACCATAAAGGGATTTATTTGCTCCCGCCAGAGAGGGGTTAAGGGCTAAAACCTGGCTCAGGGCATAGTTGGCTTCAAAGATTTGGTTTCTCTTTTTCCCTCCGCATCACCACTGAATCTCTCCCTGCCTCTGTCATCTGTCAGTGGTGCCTTCCCCTATGCGGGCTTCCTTCTCGAGTTCCACATGTCGCAGCTTCCGGAGCTGTCCTATAATTGCCAGCCTAACAACCCCATTAGACAGAGCTTTTCTTCCTAGAAGTTCTAACAGAATCTCTGACTCCATTCCCATCAGTGCAGCTTGGGTTATGTGTCCCAGTTACCTTGGACAGGGTGATGATGTTCCGACGGGATAGGTCCACTCACCTGACCGTCCAGAGCTGGGGGTGGGGCTGTAAGGTCAGCACCATGGGAACCGGGAAGGGGGTGGCCTCCCCAAGGGAAACTCGGAGTACGATCCCCAGAAGAAGGGGTACTGGATACCAGGGAGGCAAACACACAAATGCTCGCATCACTAACCAAGTCTGTGGAGGTGGGGAGAGCCAGCAAGTTCTAGTCAGCGTCCTCAGAGGGTGCCTGAGAGTCTGTGTTCTGCTTTGGCTCTTTTAGATGATCCTCAAGCACAGAGACATCTGGAATCCCTCCAGACCGTTATTTGTGTGGGTGAGAGCCGGCCTCCTGCGTCCGTCCTCTACTCTCAGCTCCTTTGGTCAGCTTATCCCTGAGTCCCGCCTTTGACCTCCAGCCTCTTCTGAAACGTGGGTCTGGGCCTCTGTTCCTGGTGCCTGGCACAGCAGCCCCCACGAGAGCACCCTCCACCTGGCAGGCAGGAGTTTGGCGGGTGGAGAGTTGGATCCAAGGGTCAGGAGATGGGCAGAAGCAGGAGCAGATCTGGGAGCAGCGAGGACTTCCTGGGCCCGGGTTTGACACTTCAGATGACCCTGCCTGTGGCTTCCTTGTCCTCAGATAAGCTTCACCCTTTGCCCATCCCCCCTCCCCTGCAGCCCATCTCTGTGCTGCAGCCAGATTCGGGTTCTGTTGGGTCCCTAAGGACCTCTATTCTTGCCATTTCTGGGGCCTTCCCAGATGCTGCCCTTGGTGGGGACACTCCCAGTGCTCCCCTCCCTTCTTCGCCCTCTTCCTAGTTAACTCCTGCTCATCCAAGTCCCAGCTCAAAGGGCTCTTCGCCAGGAAAGCCTTCCCTGACATCTTCTCCCAACTTGGCTGGCTTCATCACAGTGCATCTCTGGGGGATCCTGGGAAACTCCCCCACATTCTTGGTGTGTGTGTGTGTGCGTGCGCGTGCGTGTGACCATCTTGCTTTTATTCGTTTCAGTCTTTCTCACTAGATTATAACGACCATGAGGGTGGAGACCATTCCAGTTTTACTTACCACCATCCATAGCTTCTAGAGTAGTGCCTAGCCCACAGTAGGCACTTAGTGAATATTTATTGAGTGAATGAATGACCGGGCACTGGGGAGCCAGTGAGGGATGTGACATGTGAGAAGATGACTTGCCCAAGTTTCCCAGATAGTAACAGGCCCCACCCTCTTGAAAGCCCACATCTTTTCACTCCCAGTGTCCCGCTTTGCCCGCTCTGCCTGGCCCTGGGGCTCTCTGAGTAGCAGCAGAGGGAAGGTGAGAATTATAATGAAGGCTTATCTGCAGACCAGGTTGTAAACCACATAGCAACACAGCTTTCACATTGGCCTCAAGAGTTGTGATTCCCCTTCCTTCTAGCAGGTCGTATGTGTGCATGTTTGTTTTAACCCAAGAAGATCTTCCCTGTAGGTAACGAGGTCATTCCATTTCACCTTCGAGTGTCCCACCTGATTTGAGCCTTTGATGGCTCTTAGATTGTCATGATCTTATTTGGGAATAAAGCCGCTGATGGAACCTGGAGGGAGCACATGTCATCTTAGAGGACTCTGGCTCCCTCATCCCAGCGGTTCAAATGAAAGGTCAGGTGAGTTTGACCAATGCCCAAAGGGCGGTCTTCACCGGCAGCTGTCAGAAGGGCAGGTGGCCTGTCCTGGAGAGGAGTCAGGAAACCTGGGTCCTTCTGTGGTCCCCAGATGATGGGGAGATATGGGTAAGTCCTTCCATCTCTCCGGGAGAAATTGTGTCTGTATCAGCTGGGCATCTTTTGGTGGCAAGCAGTGGAACAGAAAGAAGAGCCTAGCTGGGACTGGTATCAGGCACTAATGGATCCAGGGATGCCTTTGGGGTTGTCTGAACTTGCTCCCTTTATTTTACCGTATTATGTGTAAATGCTAAGACAGTCTCCTAACAGGGGAGTCCTTGCTATGTGACCTTGGGTCACTAACCCCTGTGAGCCTCAGTTTCCTCCTGCAGTCAGAATTAAATGAGCCAGTCCTTTAAAGCAGTTAGCACAGTGCCTGGCACATCATAGGTCCTCTTGGCTCTGCCCTCCTCTCTGCTGGTTTCATTCACAAGCAGGATTTCTTCTTGCTGGACCCTAGTGATTTGGAACTCAAAGCCTCCTGGCTTCTTGTTTACTACAAAGAGAGTTTCTCTTTCCCAAAAGGCAGTCAGTGATGCGGACATGGGTTTCAGGCTCCCTGGCAGCAGGCCCATGCTACCAGCCAGCAAGGGCGCCTCCTGGTGGCAGGAGCTCAAGGAACCCTTCTGGGGAGAGGTTGGAGAAGCAAACAGCCAGCCTGCCAGGTTGGGCAAGGAGGGGGTGAGCACCAGACTGAGGGTGGGATGCTATTTCCAGGGGAAGACTGAATGAAGAGCCTTGCAAACCCTTGTGTTTTTTTCATTTTCTTTTTTTTTTTTTTTAAGATTTATTTATTTATTTGAGAGAGTATGTGAGCAGAGGGGAGGGGCAGAGAGAGAGGAGAGACTCCTCAAGCAGACTCCCCATTGAGCGTGGAGCCCAACTCAAGGCTCGATCCCGGGACCCTGAGATCATGAGTTGAGCTAAAAACCAAGAGTCTAGACACTCATCGACTGAGCCACTCAGGCACCTTGCAAGCCCTTGTTTAGTGAAGAGGGAATCAGAGAGTTAATATGTGTTGGCTTTTCTATGCCTCTGTGACTTTGCACATGCTGTTCCTTCTGCTGGGGATGCTGTGCCCACCCTGCACACTCCCATTCAGCCCCCAAGTCCCTGCTCTTCTGTAGCCACCACCCCTGCCCACCTTCAGCCCCCTGCCCCTGTCCTTGCTTTTCTATTTCGGAGCAAGCCCTGTGGGGTGGCAACACTGTGTCCTGGGAATACAAAAGTCAACAAATCACAGGGCTGATGGTCCTTCCTCTCTGCTGTGTCTCCTCTACCCGAGGGCCATTCGTTCATTGATTCCATGAATATTTAAATTAAGCACCTTCTCTTTCTTCAGACATTGCTCTAGCTACTGGGGATTCAGCAGATAGTAGGAGGGACAATAAAGTCAATAAATAATATTAATGAAGCAGTTAATTTCTGATGGTGTATAATCTGAGAAAATAAATAAGCAATAGGGAGCAGGGTGGGAGGAGGGACCCCGTGGAGTGTGGCATGAAGGATGGCAAGAAGCAAACAGGAGGTGGAGGTCTGGGTGCTGGAAATTCCTGGAGAGGGGACAGCATGTGCGAGACCTTACAGGAGCAAGTTCCAGGAGTGACAACTGGAAGCGAGGCTGTGGGGTGGGAAGAGAGGTCGAAGGTGTGGAAGGTCGGGTTGGGGGTGGTGGGCAAGGGCTGGGTCGGGTAAGGCGTTGAGATCACCTAAGGGGATTGGATTTTACCCTAAATGCCCTGGGAGGTCATCGTTGCAGTTCCTTGTCTGGCCCTGGGTCCGTGATCCTCACTGGTGGCGAACACCGGGTGTCAGTACAGCAGCCACTAGCCCGTGTGGCTACCAAGCACTGGAGATGTCCCAGAAGTATAAAACAGACCAGCTTTTAAAGACTTTGAATGAGGAAAAAAAGGATGACAACTGTGTCACTGATAATTTTTCTATTGATTTTGTGTTAATATTTTGGAAAAGTTGGGTTAAATTATTTTTAAAATGAGTTTCACCTCTTTTTTGGACTTTTTATTATTATTTTTAAGAATTTATTTATTTGTCTGAAAGAGCCAGAGAGAGCACAAGCACAGGGAGCAGCAGGCAGATGGAGTGGGAGAAGCTACTCACTGCTGAGCAAGGAGCCCAAGGCGGGGCTTGATCCCAGGAGCCCAAGGCGGGGCTTGATCCCAGGACCCCGGGATCATGACCTGAGCCAAAGGCAGATGCTTAACCAATTGAGCCACCCAGGTGTGCTCCTCTTTTGATTCTTAATGTGGCAATTAGAAATCTGCAATCATATGCATGGCCTGTGTTGCATTGTACTTCTGTTGCAGCGCGGTGTCCTAGAAGCACTTGCAGCCGTTGCTTTACCTGTCCGGGTTATAATTACCTCCTGACTCACCTGCTTCCCTCTGTGAGGACGGACTGCATCTGGTCGGTGGTTCTTGTCCCAGCGTGGGGTCCTCAGGAGCAGCATGGATGCTCCACCTGGATCTCCTGGGCATGCCCAGGTTCCCTGGTGCTGAGCACCCAGGGCTGTGCCTCCCGAGGTCCCCTTTGCATGTCAAAGGTGCTAGGAGTTAACGTTCCTGGAACAGCCCTCAGCCCGTGAAGGATAGGTATTGGGGAATAAACATTCCAGTTCCCTGCCCTGCGGTACACAGCTCTGGAGTATGTTCTGTGGCCTTTCCAGAGGTCCCCAGAAGACTGAACCCTGTTGCCCTTGGGGATAATCTGCCCTTTAAGGCACCCAGATTGGCTTCCTTCCCTTCTCTTTCTTACCACCCCATTCAACTACCTGGGGCCATTTCTTTATATCTTTGTCCCAGGCTCTGATTGTGGGGGAACCCAGCCTGAGATGTGGGTTGCCCGGCACATCAGGTGCTCATTAGAAGGAGAGGGGTCATCTCTCCAGCACATCGCTGGTGTTGGGTGTAGGGCGTGGGGTGGGGTGGCACGGGAATGGGCTTCCTGGCCAGTGTTCTCCAGCCGCTGGACCTCTGAGCCAGAGGGCAAGGAGCAAGGCCACTTGCCGGGCCTGGAGCATGGTGCCAGGCTAGTTCCGGGTGCCTCCAGCTGCCGCACCCAGAGGGACAGTTGAATCAGCAGCTGAGTCAGTGAGGACAGTGCTGTCCTACTTCGCCAGTCTGGCAGCAGGGCCTGGGACTGCCTCACAACTGGAGGGTGAAGGGGGCTGTTCAGCACGTGCCACCAGGAGAGTGTTTATGCAGGTGACTTCTTATTTTCTGCCACTCCTGACCCCAGCCCACTTTCCAATTCTCCAACACCAGCTGAGTGTCCGAACCTCAGTTCAGTTCTGACATTGTCTGCCTGGTTTATTAGCACAGAGCCCACAGATTAACGGCTCAGTCCCACGAGACTGCTCCCACTTCAGACGCCAGTAGCAAGTCCCAAGGCGACGTCTGACTGAAGGGCTGTTCCTTTGGAAGTTTCCTTGATCCCCCCACCCACCCCGACCCCGCTCCAGGTTCTATAATTTGGTAGAGTCACTCACTGAACTCACTATTCCCAGTTTATTATAAAGGTTACAACTTAGGGACAGCCAAATGGAAAAGATGTGCACAGGACAAGGTACGGGGCTCCCTGCCCTCCTGGCACAGTGATGTGTTCCCCGATCCCCATCCTCTAGGGGTTTTCGTGGAGGTCTCATCACACGGGCATGGTTGATGAAATCATTGGCCACTGGTGACTGATCCGTCTCCAGCGCCTCATTCCTACCTAGAGATCTTTCTGGGATCATGCTACACAGCTAGTAACTATTTAGCCCCCTGCCCACGAGGCATCTCTGTAGCATACCAGAGACACCGCTGGCGCTCTGCAGTTCCAAAGGTGTTAGTAACTTTGTGCCAGGAACTAGGGACCAAAACCAAATGTACTTTCATTATACCACTGTGGGCCATAATATCAATGAGTCTGGGCGAGGAAACGTGTGGCGACCCGTGGCTGGCAAGCTGCCTGGATCGTGGCGTGGTATCTGTTGGCGTGCATTTAGGAAGGCGGGAGCGAGCGAGAAAGATGACAGGTCTTGCCCTACAGAGCAGCTGGCGTGCATCCATCCTTCAGCAAGTAGGCACGGCACTGACCATCTGCTCTTGCTGGGCCCGGCGGAAGGGCCAACACTGTAGCCTGGTCGCACCTTCTCACCATCAAACCCACCAGCTTCAAAGTTCTCCCTGGCTTTTACGGCAAAGACCAGGTCCTTAGCCTGACATCCAAGGCTCTCCCTGGTCGCCCTGCCTAGCCCGCTGGCCCCGTGGGCATGCTTTGCTCCCATAGCCACTGAGCTATTTGCACCACCCCGGATCTGCTGTGCCTGTCAGGCCTTCACACACTTGGACCTGCTGTTCCCTCTACTGGACCACCCTTTGTCAGCCATCCTCCTAGCTATCTGCTTCTGCAAGAGGCAACTCAGCACCACCTCCTCCAGGCAGTCCTCCTGGATTTCTCTTTACCAATGCCCTGTTGCTTTTCCATGTCCCCCGTACCCTTCTCTCCTAGCACGTCAGCTGTTCAGCAGATACATATTGGGCACTTAACGAAGTTGAAAGGACTGTACGGTTAATTCTAAGGATCCCTGCTTGGTAACAGTCAGCACTGATGAGGTGCCAGATGCAGAGCTAAGCACCCTTCCCCCTTATATCATCTCATTTAATCCTCATGGCTGCCCTATGAGGTAGGCCCTAGCTTTAACCCCATGGTTAGAAGTGGAAGTGAAGATTGAAGAGGGAAACAGAGAGAGAGTGAGTAGTGGGGCCAGGATGCACAGCCCAAGCAATCACACCCCAGGGCTTTTGTGCTTCACTGGGAAAAAATAGTGTCTTTTGTTGTTCTGCGTTACACTGCAATTGTCTGTTTACTCTGCCTCCCTGGATCAGTCCGGGTCCCGGCAGGAAGCAGATGGCACACTCAAACTAGGATAATTTGAGCAGAGTTTAATAAAGGACTCATTTGAGAAGTGTGGGCGGTGGGGGGTGGGTAGGGAAACTGCAAGGGATGGTGGGGCACCCCAGACGCCTATCAAGGGTGAGGGCAGGGCTGCCTCTGGGAAGCAGGAGCCAGAGACTATGTGCAGGGGACCCTCAGCCAGCATCCGAGAGGCTGGGAGCCGGGAGAGAGGGAGGAACAGCCGTCTCCCTGTATGTCCTTCCCCCCACTTGCCTTCTGGGCATCCCGCTAGCTGAACCCAGCTGGAGGCCAGAGGGCCGAGGAGGCCTGTGATGTGTTCAGAGCAGATCAGGCCCATGGAGGCCAGAGGAGGACAGGGAAGGGCAGCAATCAGGCTTCATGGACCTGCAGCCACTCTCTGAGTGTAGGGTCCTTATGGGCTGGCTTGGCCTCAATCCTGTGTACGCCCAGGACACCTTGTGGAGAAAACAGCCGGCTAGGGCTTGGCACATGTGAATAATGAGCGACGGATCTTTAGTCAAAAAGGCTGTTTCCGAAGTGTCTGCTTCTCAATCACGTGTGGACTCAGGATTCTGAGTGTGTAGGTGTGTGTTTGTCCCTGTTATTTCTGAGTGTGTATATGTGTATGTTTCCATGTTGTTTCTGAGAGTATGTGTGTCTGTATTACTTCTTTTTTTCTTTTTTTAAGATTTACTTATTTTTAAAGAGAGCACGTGCACGTATGTGCATGGGGAGGGGCAGAGGAAGAGAGAATTCCAAGCAGACTCCACAGACTCCACGCTGAGTGCAGAACCTGATGCGGGACTCGATCTCAGGACCTTGGGATCATGACCTGAGCTGAAACCAAGAGTCAGACACTTCACCAACTGAGCCACCCAGGCGTCCCATCCATGTTATTTCTGAGTGTGTATGTGTGCCTGCCGGTCTGTATTCTCTCTGAGGTTGGTGGTGGGGAAGAGAATGGCAAAGTTCTCCCAACTCCGAGACACCGGAGTCCTTTCTTTCAGTGGCTTTCAGGAAATTCTTCGCTCCTCTTTGCCCCATTTGAACTTGGATATGGAAGTGGGAAACGAGACTTTTTTTTAATTTATTTTTTTAAATTATTTTATTTTATTGTGTTGTATTAGTCACCATATAGTATATCATTAGTTTTTGATGTAGCATTCCATGATTCATTGTTTGCATATAACACCTAGTGCTCCATGTAATACATGCCTCCTTAATGCCCACCATCAGGCTCACCCATCCCCCCCCACCCTCCCCTCTGAAGCCCTCAGTTTGTTTCCCAGAGTCCATAATAAATATAAGAAGGCAGTGAATGCCTTGCTGACCTCACACAGGCTGCACACAGCCCCAGTCACTGAGATCATTGGGCCTGGGCTCTCAGCCTCTGCCTGGATTCCTGAGGTGTGGGCAGCCAGAGCAGGGCCCCTGCCAGGTCACTGACACCAGCTGTGTGGACCATGGAAGGTGCGGTCACCCGAGACAGGGCACCTGGCCCAGCCTGGCAGCCGTGTTTCCATCCCTCATAACCAGGAGGCCCTCTCCATGCTTCCAGATTGAATCATCTGAAGCAGAGGCCCCAGCCAGAGAGAGGAGAGAAAAAGAAGTTCCTGAGTTACTGTTGGAGGTGCCCTTGGTAGCCCACAGTGCTGGGTGCAAGGACTGAAAAGGGAAACTATAAATCCAAATTTATTATAATTCTTTTTTTTTTAAATTTGTGTGTGGTGTGAATGTGTTTGTATCTCTAAAGAGGAAAGAGGATCCCCCTCTCTCCAAGGACATGAGGTCAAGAAGAAATTTCTGTCTTCCTATTTGTCTCTCAGACACATCTGCATGAGTGAGACTGTAGACACCTGATGTTGAAAACCAGTATTGGCTTTGAAGTCCCACAGACCTGCTAGTTAGGAGGGGGTGCTGAGTATTTAACTTCTCTGTGTCTCAATTTCCTCATTTGTAAAATGGGGGCTCATCTGACATCACAGGGTTCGGTAAGAATTAAAGGAGATAGAATGGAGGCAAAGCTCTGAGTAATGGTGGGTGAGCAATAATGGCTCTTGCCATCCTTTTCCCTCTATTTTTTGCTGGTAGAACTTGACTAGTCCACTCTTTCTGTTACACTTTGCGAAATCCTCTCCAGTAAAACCAGAGGGAGGAAACCTCATTTCTTTCTGTCTTTTTTGCTGTATTACTTGTCTTCCTCCTCCTCTGCTCCCCCTCCCCTACCCCCAGCCATAACCAGAGCCCACTGGGGCCTCTCTTCCCAGCTTCTCCAGTGCCCCACCATGGTTCATCCTAGAGGAGCCACCAGCATGCTAACCTGGGAGGTGCATTATGGCCTGAGGACCATAGCATCTAAGACTTTAGAAGCCTGAGGCTAACCACTTGTCAATAACCATAAACTGTCCTTGACATTAGCCTGGGTCCTTTGTACCTGTTGACTCACAAGTGCCTAGCAGGGAAGATCTGTAGCTGAGACCAGCAAAATGGAGCCATTAGGAAACAAGGGCAGTAAAAATGCAAGCAGAGGAGGTAAGGCCACCAGTCCTGGGTTCAGGGAGGCAAAGATCCCAAAGCTGACTCTGCTTAGGGACAGACCCTTGAGAAAGGCCTCAGACGATTCTTTGTAGTAGAGGCCTCTTTTATATTTTGCCTTGAAGGTAGTCCCAGATGCCTTGCAGATGGGGGCTCTGTGAACAGTTAAGGGGTAAATCACTGTGGCTCTATTATCCTTTTTGTATGAAAAGAAGCCAAGATGCCTTTGGCTTCTGCTGTTTTTCAGGGCTGGGGGGTTGGGTACCTCCCATGGAAGCCAGACACCCTGGCACAGATGGGGACTCACACTCAGATCAGCTCCACTTTAACATCTGCTCTGCTTCCCCAGCAAGAACAGGCAATGATGAAGCCTATTCGTTGAGTTGGGTAAAACCTGCCATTTATTAAGTCAACAGATACAGGGGGTTGTTAAAAGCTATTATGCTAAAAAAACGTAGCTACAATGGACCGGAATCTTGACCTGAACTCAGTGCCTTTTGCATTCTAAAGAGAAGACTGCATCACACGGGACCATGATTCCCAGACTTTGCAGTCTCTGGGGTGGTAATAGGAGGATCTGGACGCAGGTCCAAGGACAAGGACGCAGACTATCGCTCCGACCATCCATGGCGCATTTGTGTCTCTTCTGACTGGTGGTTTCCAACCCTGGTGTGGTTAAAAGAGAAGTGATTCTGGAGTCAAAACTGGATTCAAGTGCAGAGGCAAACACTTAGGAGCTCCCTAGTGGTGGGTAGGTTTCGAAATCTCCATTCAGTTTTGCTCTTTCCAGGGTTTTGCTGAAGATGACACGAGAAATATTTGAAAGTGCCAGGTCCCTCGCCTACCACATTATGGGTGTAAACATGTGTGTTTCCTTCCTACTTAAACTGTTCAGCTTCTCCCTACTCAAGTCGGTCGATGGTAGTCCTGTTATGAATATGCATGTGTTGGAATCCACCTTGGCAAAGATCGGCAAGCCCAAGGGACAGAGGTCTGTAGGCCTCCTGATCATGGGACTGTTTTCTGGCCAGAGACTTCGTCCCTTTTAGAATCAAAGAATGTGAAAGGCCGCCTGAGCCAGATTTGTGTGTGTGTGTATGTGTGTGCAAGTGTGTATGTATGTGTGTATGCAAGTGAGTATGTGCTTATATTCCACTATATTCCTCAGAGAATAGGGCACATTATATTATAAAATACATGAGCCAATGGAAAGATACATGCATAAAATGCATACAGTTCAGGACCATAGGCAGGCTGGACTATGAAAACTGGAAATGGAAGTCTAGCTGTGTAAATACCATAGGGTCTCAGGGAGTTGTTACTTTGAAACTGCACATTTCTTCCTGAGCTTTTTTCCGTGTATTGTTCTATCTGCCATACTTCTTTTTTTTTTTTTTGAAGATTTTTAAATTTTTAATTAATCTTTACACCCAACATGGGGCTCAAACTCAACCCTGAGATCAAGAGTTGCAGGCTCTTCCGACTGAGCCAGACAGGCGCCCCAAATCTGCCATCCTTCTATGAACATTATTATATGTGTCTTTTGATGAACCTATGTATGCATTTCTGTTGGTATATACCTAGGAATGAAACTGCTGGCTCATCTTATTCTTTGATTTTAATTGACATCATCAGAGCAAACAATAATAATAATAGTTTCATGGAAAACAACAAAGATTCACACACACAGTAAAACTTCAGCCCTTTGGATTGAATGGACATTTATGGGACTCAGGTGTTGTAGTCTAAAATATATTAGCTTATTCAGTATTCACAACAATCTCTGAAGCTGCTGTTATTAGCCCCATTGTAGAGGTAAGGAAAATTGAGTCTTTCCCCCAGTACCCTACAGCTTATAAATGCTAGTGTCAGGATTTGATTCCGGGTCTTTTGAGTACTAATCTGTGCTCAGCCTAGCTGCTGCTGTTTTCTGTGACAAATTTGCATTTTTTGTAAAGACTTTGAGCGCCAAATATTATTTGTTTTATGTGTTTTTTTGCTGATCTGATTGAAAGCCCCTCTAGGCATGGTGCCTAGAATATAGCATCATGTCTCAAAACTCCTCTTGATGACACAGGTTCATCATTTGGAATCGCACTTCTTATTGAGGCCAGCACCAGTTGAGCAGAATGGTTTGCCCTCATTAGCAGGCACACAATGTAGAATTTCTTTTTAGTGGGTATATTGCAAATTCCCACATTTTTTGGTATTTTTTCCCTTCTTTGTTGTCCTTTTTCACTATTCCTAGCATAGCTGCTCGCTCAGTTTGCTGAAGGCCTAAAAAGCAGCTCACCAAACTTGTTAGAATTGGCCATGTAGTAAGAGAAAATGAGGGGGCCCTCCTGTGATCAGAATGCATGAATTTTGGTGCATGGACTTTGTAGAAATGGATTGGGCTCCCTGGGGTCTGTGTGGTTTCTTCCCCAATTATTGTGTTCTAGAATAAGTCAGATAGCTCTGTGTGTGTGTGTGTGTATGTGTGTGTTTTTATCCATCCACATGCATATATGCCTTTTCCTCCTTGAAAAGGAAAAAGTAAGGTAAAAATTCCATCCAGGTCTGGAGAAAGAACTAATCCATTTTGTCTTAATTCTCTCTCCTCTCTTACTTTCAAATACACACAGATACACCACCTATAATGCAAAGTAAAAAATTAGATTTTTTTACCCTCATAAGGAATATTTGGGTTACAGCTCTATCCATAGTGTGTACAAAATAAGATATATTAGGCTGCAGAAAAAAAACTGTGGAAAAATGTTTCCTTCCTCCAAATGTATCTCCTCACTTACGTCATTGTAGCTGGAATGTTTAAGAACCCTAAAGAGAAAGAAGGATAACCAGGGGCATCTGGGTGGCTCAGTGGGTTAAAGCCTCTGCCTTTGGCTCAAGTCGTGATCCCAGGGTCCTGGGATGGAGCCCTGCATCGGTCTCCCTGCTCAGCAGGGAGCCTGCTTCCCTCTTTCTCTCTGCCTGCCTCTCTGCCGACTTGTGATCTCTGTCAAATAAGTAAATAAAATCTTTAAAAAACAACAAAAAAGAAGAAGGATAACCAAAGAAAACTCATTCTTGATCCAATGATACAATACCAACCCACTGTTGGGTTATAAATAATGCATCAACTAGTAAATATCAAATCTGTCTTAGGGAAACAAACAAACAACAAAACTGTGATCCTATGTCAACTGTGAAAGGCCACCACCATTTGTCTTTCTGGCAGGGAAAATAATTCTGGAATTTTAAGTGTTTACTCTGTCAAAAGATTGGGCAGAACATTGATTTTAAAGCAAAGAAGTCTTTGAGTTTATCATCTTATTTCCTATTTGGAATCTGTCCTGTCTCTTCTTTCTTAACCAAATTGTGCAAAGGTTGTGTAAATAAGTTTGCTTCTTCAGAAATCCATCTGTGGGAGCCTGCTGGCTCCTCTGTGGCTATATTTCTGAAGCAATTCCTGAGATGAAATTTGAGATCTTATAATATGTGATGCCTGTACTCTGTAAATTGAGACCAGTCTTTTTAATGATTCTATAACTCCATAAAGTAGGCCATAGTGACAGTCTTCAGAATAATTCAATAGAATCTCTATGCCTCTGAATGTAGAATCTAAAAGAGGACACGGTGGGGAAAACGACTCCGGTAGAATACTTCTAATTTGATCACTTCTGAGATGTGCTATTATTATACATTCTTAGTTGGTTCAGCATGTTCATAGGCTCATTTAAGTTAAGATTAGATTCCAACTGCATGTAAACAAAACTCCAAATAGCATTAACAATTAGGGTTTTTTTCTCCTAGAGCTAGTCCAAAGCCAGGTGGCACCTGTATGGTTATCAGAGATCCAAGCTGTTTTCCATCTCCGGTTGTGCCTTTCTTCATTTTACCATGTTCCAAAATGGTTGCAGGAGTGTCAGCCATCACATCCTCACTACAAGCTGCAGGACGGAGGAACCGGGGAAGGGCAACAGGATTCCTCCTCTAGCTGAATTAGCTCCTTTTAAAGAACTTTCTCAGAAGTCCTACATACCACTTCAGCTTATATCTCATTGGCTAGACTTAAGCACACAGCTATACCAGCTATAGTTGAGGCTGGAAGATGAGTCTTTTAACTGAACATATCACATCACTACCCCGAATCAAATGGGGGTTTTGTTACTGAAGAAAAGGAGACCAGATAGAGGAGACACACATAACCAGTGGTCCCTGCCACATGCCATTCCAATTACTATTTGTACAAAGAGGGTAGTATAGCGGAAAGTGCTTATACTTTGAAATCAGGCGGATTTGTATTTGAGTACTTAGCTTCTCCATTCTCTGGTTGTGGGACCACTTCCACTGAACAGGAGGAGAGTAATGGCTACATTGTTGAGTTGCTTTCAGGTTTAAACAAAATCGGGTATGTAAAGTGCCTGGTACATAGGAGATAGTGAATGATAGCCATTATAACTGCTATTCTTATTATTCAATTTTTAAAAATCTAAATATAGTTGATACATTGCTACTTTAGTTTCAGGTGTACAACACAGTGACCCAACTTCTCTGCATGTGATGCTATGCTCACAAGTGCGACCACCATCTGCCACAGTACAATGTGGTTGTTACTATTAATGGAGAGTAAGACGTACCTTCTACCTGCATCTGCACAGTGAGGGTTTTTTAAATTGAAATGTAATTCACATAATGTCAAATTTACCTGTTAAAGTGTACAATTCAGTCATGTCCACAAAGTTGTGTAATTATCACCATGAATCCCAGAACAGTTTCATCACTCCCCAAAAACAACCATGTAATCAGTTGGCAGTCACTCCTCCTTCCTCCCTTCCATCAGCCCATCAGCCACCAGCTTTCTGTGTCTGTGGATCTGCTTATTTGAGACATTTCATAGAAATAGAATCCTATATCATTTGTGACTTTCACTAGCATCATGTGTTCTCAAGTTTCATCTCCATTGTAGCACATAGCAGGATTTTACTCCTTTTTAGTGACTGACTAATATTCCATTATATGGCTATACCACATTTTGTTTATCCATCCAGGGACATTTGGATTGTTTCCACTATTTGGCTACTATGAATCTTGCTGCTTTGAGCATTCATGTACAAGTCTTTGTGTGGTTGTGTGTTTTCATTTTGCTTGGGTAAATACCCAAGAATAGAATTGCTGAATCATATGGTAGCCCTGTGTTTAATCTTTTGAGGAGCTACTGGATTATTTCCTGAAGCTTCTAAATGTTACATTCCCACCTGCAATGTTTGACTTTCCGGTATCTCCACATCTTCTCTAACACTTGTTACTCTACATCTTTTTCATTGTAGCCATACTAGTGGTTGTGAGTGGTGTCTCATTATGGTTTTGATTTGCATTTCCCTACATGATTAATAATATGGAACATCTCTTCATGTGCTTATATCTCCTTTGGAGAAAAGACTATTAAAGTCCTTTTCCCATTTTAAAATTACTTATCTTCTAATTGTTGAATTATAAGAGATAACGTATTTTGGATACTAGACCCCTATAAGATTATGTGATTTGCAGATAGCTCCCCCCATTCTGTTATATGCACTATCCAGTTTACTCTTTAAAAAAAAAAAAAGAAAAAGATGTGTTTATTTATTTTTGAGCGTGTGGGGAGGGGCCGAGGGGGGGAGAGAATCCTCAAGCAGACTCCCCACTGAGTGTGGATCCTGACACAGGGCTTGATGCAGTCTCAGTCCCAGGACCCCAGGATCATGACCTGAGCCTAAATCTGGAGTCAGCTGCTTAACCAGCTGAGCCATCCAGGCGCCCCCTAACTTACTCTTTATAGGAATCCTTTGAGGTGGATATTGTTATCTGCATTTTGCAGAGAGGAAGCCGGGGTTCTGAGGCATGACTCACCTGTCCATGATAGCACATCCACTAACTCTGAAGATGGTACTGGAGCCTAGGAAGACGTTAGTCAGGACTCTTCTAGTTTTGTTGGTACAAACGCACCTCAGGCCAGCTTCTGCTAAAAAAGAAGTTGCTTATAGACCTGGGAACTCCAAGGGCTAGATAGGCATCAGGCATGGTATAGACTATGTAGGGCCAGTGCTTCTGGTGATGTCACCAGGACTCTCTCTGTCTCTCTGTCTCTCCCTCCAATTCTTGCTGTTTTCTGGTTGGCATCATTCTTAAGTATGCTCTGTTATGTGTGGCAATGATGGTCACCAGGAACTGAAGGCTAAGTCTTTTGAGCTAGAACATACCGTTTTTTACCCCCCAGCACCCGTGTCAGTCCTATGTAAAACTCCCTGATTGGCCTTGCCTGAGTGTATTGCCTATTGATGGGAATACCCATCAGTACTGCCTTCAGAAATCTGGGATACTTTGAGTAGACAGCTGGGCCCAGCCCTCTGGTTGGGCACGTGGAGAATATGTTTTTGACATATTGACACTCTCTGGAGAATCACGTGGAGTCAGGGAGGGGGTAGTTCCTAAAAGAAGGGGATATGTAGGGCAGACAGAAAATATAGCCAATGTCCTACAAGATCTGTCTGAACTGCTGAATTCTGGATGCTGAAATTAGTTGGGGGTAAATGAAAGTTAATTCCCAAAGGCAGACACTAGGACAAAAATCAGTTTGCTCATAAAATAAAAATGAAAGATACTGAAAATAATCATCTCCAGATCCAATCAACAGTGTGTGCTCTGCCATCCACTTAAATAGAGCAGTTTTATAAAGTAGTTTGCATAATAACCTCTAAATCTCTAAGGCCAGAGCAATAAGACTAACTTTTCAAAAACAAAAAGTAAAATAAAAAGCAAGGAAGAGAAGCTAGATGTGTTTGTCAGAAGGTTTGCTAACAATTCTAGAGGGTTGTTTTTTTGTTTTGTTTTCTTTTGGTTTTTTTTTAATTAGAACCCCTAGTGTGATGCGGAATGTTCACATTTGAGAAAGATGCTAACCAAAGAGCATATGCTAAGAAGAAAGCTCTGCAGTGGGTGGGCAATTTTCCTTTTTCAAATAGAGAGATGCCCTACATTTGACATAATTAGGAAAAAATTCTGTTATAATACAGCTCATTGTTATGTGGGTTTAAATACCTTGCAGGTATTTTTGAAAAGCAACAATTGGATACTGTGATAGATTCATATAATGTAGGATCCCTCTAACAGGGGACCCCCCAACCCAGACCTGATGACCTCTAGACTGTTCTTGGTTTACAGGTAGATCTGAAGGCAGAGCTGGCGGCCTTGTGGTGTTTGGGGTTGGTTGTAACACTGATGTCAAAAAGGAATTCATCAAATTACAGGATGTTATTTTCCTAGGATCTGAGAGCTTCTGCCCCAGGCTCCTGGTTTTAACTACAAGCAAAAGGAGGCCAAAGGAGGTGAAACAATTTGACTCTGGAAAAGGAGCCAGCCTCCCTGGCATTCCATGTCCCTTCTTAGTGCCAAAGTCATCAATAGCAGTCATTTATCAAAGTTTTCTTCTTGAGTGGTGTTTCAGATGATCAGCAGCTTTGAAAAGTGCTCATAAAAATAGGTCTAACTGGGCTTTGGGCAAATCAGAGAGCTAGCCATACATGAAACAACCTTCTTTCCTTTTTTTTTTTTTTAATTTTTTTTTTTTTGGACTTGATATTCATAGGTCACATATTTGAAATCCATATTTATTTCTCTTTGAATTCTTTGACCATTTCATCAGTTGTGCTGAAAACTTGTGTCTATGCCTATCTATGAGGACAGGGACTGTCTTGTGTATCTCCTTGGCTCCCAAAGCATCCAGCATAGAACCTGGTTAGAATACAAATGGTGATATTTATAGCTAACATTTATTGATCACTTTCTGTTCTCCAGGCACTGTGCTAAGCATCGTGCAAGGATTATCTCGGTTATACCTCACAACAGCCTTATGAGAGAAAGGTCTTCTCATTATCCTCCTTTCATAGGTACAGAAATTGATGTTAAATATTTTGCCTAAGGTTAACACTCCTTGTGAAGTCGCAGAGCGGGGACTTGAACTCAAATCATCTGAATCCAGATCATGCACGTAGGACTTCTTAACTCTGACAAATGGGCTCTTAAGGAAGGGACGATAGGATGGGAGCAGGTAGAAGGTCTGTCCAGGGACACTGATTGCCCTCGAGCTCCCCAGATTACCTGGCTTTGGAGAGAAGGAAAGAAAAGAAAAGAGATGAGAATAAAAACCGAAGGAGGAGTACGTCAGTGTACGCAGAATCTTCTTGCTCAAAATAGGGGTGTCAGTTTACTGACCTTGTGCTAGATTTTATACGGTTACAATTTTTAAATAGTGGACAGGTGTCCATAAGTATTCCTTGATAATGTGATGCAAGGCCAAGCAGAGTCTCTTCTCACACGGGGGTCTCAGGTATTTTTCTGAAGACACGGTTTTTAGTCCCTTCTTTGAAATGTAACTGGGAAAGGTGGAGGAGTAGAGAGTCTGTTGGGAACCGGGATACCTGGGATCTGGTTTTGGTTCCCCACAAATCTTCCAGAAACTGGCTGATAGTCTTTGATGGTGTTCGATGATGAAAGTGACTCTGAGAACCAGGATTCTTCCCATACCCCGTCCCTGTGAATGATTGTTCATTCTTCTCTTCACTTATTCAGTGAGCATCACTCAAACATGTAGGGCTTTAGGATTGTCATAGTGGATGCAAAATCCCCTGCTCTCAAGGAGCTCACAGTCTTGTTGGAGAAATATTATTTGAAAAATGGTGCCATGGAACAGGGTCATAAAAGAGGCATGTTCTTAGTCTTGAGATAGCACAGAAGTGGGCATGAGAGTGATGAAGTCTAAGCGGAAAACAAAACACATTTGTCACACACACACAAAAAAAAGAAAAAGAAGAAGGGGCACCTGGCTGGCTCAGTCGGTTAAGTGGCTGCCTTTGGGTGAGGTCATGATCCCAGGGTCCTGGGATCGAGTCCTGCATCAAGCTCCCTGCTCAGAGAACCTGCTTCTCCCTCTCCCTCTGCCTGCAGCTCTGCCTACTTTTGCTCTCTCTCTGTCAAATAAATACATAAAATCTTGAAAGAAAGAAAGGAAGGAAGGAAAGAAGGAAGGAAGGAAAGAAAGGAAAGGAAAAAAGAAAAGAAAAGAAACCTGGATGTTCTATAAGTTCTTCTCATTTTTTAGGCTAATGTTTCTTTTACAGAAATAAACTAAAATTTAAAAGCGCTCACTCCTGTAGATTGCAGGTTTTGGGGAATCCCATATAACACCACAATTTTTCTTCACTGGAGGTTGTTTTACTCATATTAGAAATGATGTAATTCATAAAAGGGAGCCTATTCAATCCAAAACACATTTATTGGGGACCCCCAGGGGACATGTACTAGGCAGTGCCTTCTGTGGGGAGAAGCCTGCAGGGTTCACATTCAGACTGACTGTGAATGGTAGTTCTCCACTGATTAACCGTTGACCTCGAGCGGCTTTTGCGTGTCTCTGAGTTTTCTCAGCAGAAAGCGTGGTACTTCACGAGGCTCCTGAGGAGATTTCAGGAGATGGTGCTCCAAAATTACCAACCCTGGGCCTCCAGGAGCCTCGGGGAGGTAGGTGATACGGAGAAGGATAGATTCAGTCCCCCACTGCCCTCAGGGATTGACAGTCTAGGAATTTTGTAGTGCAGGAAAATCAGTAGCAAGATCTGAGTTCTGAGCTGAGCCCTGCCACCCACAGAGCCGCTTGCCACTGGGAAGGTTATGTCTCCTTGTCTGAAGTCCCTTCATGCAGTGCCAGCATCCCCTGTTGCTTATGCAGAATGAGAAAAGCTATCTTGCAAGCAACCATGGGAAGATTAGTCTCAGCTGGAGGGATGGGCAAGGGGGGTGCTCTCCAGACCCGTCAAGCTTGCATTTGAGTTGGGTTTGTAATGAGTTCCCCAGGAAAAAAGATAACCCATAGACTCTGTGGGAAAGAAAACTATCCTGGGGCCCGGGACCCACTGTCTTAGATGAGCTTGTGGTGCAAGGTGGCTAATGACATGGACTGTGAAATCAGACTGGTCAGTCTTGCTCCACCACTTGCCAAGGTGACCTCTAGGCTTCAGGTTTTTGAATAAAGTGGGAAGAATACCAGTGCCTGCTCTACAGGGCTGCTGTGAGTATGTAGTGAGGTCATGCCCGCAATGAGGCACAAGAGCGCAGGCCACAGAAGCAGCACATCCATCGTCAGTTGATATGATTTCCCAGGACACACCGGAATCTCTTCCTGAGTTCATTCCACTGATATGCATACTGTGAGTCTGCAGGTCCCAGCACTCTACCTGACTCTTTTTTTTCCTCTCCATCAGAAGGAACAGTCAGGGATCAGGGAGGTGGAAGAGAGAGTGGTTTTTTTGGTCTCCAAATAAACCATGTACTTCTCTTTACTTCCTGAGGAGCACTCGAGCGGTTTACTTGGAGCATTTAAATTAAGTATATTTGGGAGTAGAATAGGCTCTTCATTTATTTATTTATTTAATTTTTATTGCATGAAATTACATGAGTGCACTTGGGAAACACTCACACAAGGCACATGACAAAAGCAGTCTTTATTTAGCTTCTGGAGAATATGGCAACAGCAGCCTCGCAGTAAAACACAGGCAATCAGATGCATCCCTCCCTCCTCCTGCCCCTCCCACACCCACCCTGCAGTGCTTTCCTCTCTTCTAGCACTTCATTAAGATGATAGAAAACGAATTCATAAGTCATCAGGTAAAACAAGGCAATAAGAATACTTTCTTTCGCTGCCCGGGTTGGGAGAAAGATCTAACAGAGTAGCACTGTGCGAGGTCGAGTCAAGAGACAGATTTTGTAGGCGGTGGCAAAAGCCTTGGATGTTGTCTGCCAGGCTCAGGGATCTTAACGTGCAGGGAGATTTCCTCGTGTCTCGGTTTCCATTATAAACTCTCACATCAGACCTGTTGTATGAATGAATTCAGAGGCTGCATCTGTAACCAATAGTGCAGCACCTGGCCCAGAATAGGAGCTCAGAAAGTGGTGTTCTGTACCTCGGTACCCACAGGGCTCTCTCTGGTAAATCTGGGATAATTGTACTTACTTTATAAAGTTGTCATGAAATTTAAAGAAGGCTGTGGGGACTGGGGGGCATGCCTGGGTGGCTCAGTCAGTTAAGCATCTGACTCTTGATTTCGGCTCAGGATGTGATCTCAGGGTCCTGGGATGGAGGCCCTCGTCTGTCCAGCGACTGGCCTCTGCTCAAAACAGGGAATCTGCTTTGCCCCTCTCTCTGCTCAGCTCTCTCTCTCTCTAATAAATAAATAAATAACCCTTAAAAAAAAATGAACAGAGGGATGGATATGTGTGTCCAAAATTCTAATTCTGTTCACTTAGCAAAGTGTCTGGTACATAGCAGGTCTGTGTTCCTTTCCTTTATTTTTCTTTTCTTTCTTTTCTTTTCCTCTTTCTTTCTTTCTTTCTTTCCTTCTTTCTTTGGGAAGTAGTATCAGAATTTATATCTCCAGATAAGGTTTACAGTATTCCCATACTATCTGAAAAGTATTATCTAGTATGATAGCTCAGATCTTGGTAAGCATGTTACATGGCCTAGTTCACTGAATCCTCAGAGCACTAACACAGTTATTATCATTGTTCCCATTTTTAAGATGTGAAAACTGAGACCCAGAAAAGTGAATTACTTCAACAAGGTCTTAGAGCTGCTACGCAGCAGAGATGTGAACCCAAATCTTTTTTTTTCCCCAAATATTTTTAGCTAGAACTCATGCTCCTGCAAAATAAACAAATTCCTGAAAACGAAGTAAACCCAAATGAAATTCATGCAGCTTATAATTCATGCTCCCGCAAAATAAATGCCCTGTTCTATCCTCTAGAAGTTGCCTTGCTTTGGATGTCCTTCTTTATAGAAACTGTGTTCCGTGAAAACGAGGCTTTTATTTTACAGCCTTAACTCATTTCTGATCCTGACTTGTTTTCATTCTATTGGACGCAAGATACTGGTTATTTACTTCCAAAGTCCAAAATCATCACTCATGGATTTGACCTCACAAAGGATGCTTGCAAGACTAAGCCAGGTCTCTGAAGAGGATTCCCAAATCTGAGATCTCCTACTGTGGGAATTGCTATGTGGCCTCCCCCTCCCCCTCTTTTTTTCCTCCTCCAGGTGACTAATTTAGAGATATCTCTGAGTCCTGGAATGAAAAGAGGTGTATTTATAGTCATACTTCACATAAAAAGCTAGTTCAAAGGGAACGAACATTGGTTGATTATTCACTATGCGTCAGCCTCTTTATCCACATCCCCTCCGTTTATTTCCCCTAACAGCCTGCAGTGTAGTTTTATTATTGCACTGACTTCACAAATGAGAAGACAAGGCCGATAATCAACAGGATAGAGATTCCAACCCCAGTTCATGTAGCATAAAGCATATTCTCTTCCCACCCTATTGCCCCTGTCCCGTGAAGGCACTGGGAACTTCTGAAGAATGCTTTAAGTTCCATCCCATCGGGTTGGGATGCTGGCTGGTGCTGCTGATCTTAGTGCCAGAGAGCACCCAAACTCCCCACCCCACCCTCTCTCTGGTGCACCGTCGGCCATCTTGCAAATGCACCCAGTTGGTTGCAGGTAGGTGGGACAGAGTGAAGCCTGTACTTGGAGAGAAGTCTGCCAATTCCCTGATGACAGTGGGGTCCATAGTGCCATCCCTGTCCATGAGAATAAGCCACCGCTCTTGTTATTAAAGCATGCTACAAGGACTCCTGGCTTAACCCAGTCAGCAGTGCTCAGAGTAAGAAACTGCTTGAGGAGTGTGAGGGTGTTCAGCAGCCTTGATGGGGATGATGAAAACAGCAAGGATGACGCGTGCTTCCTACAAAGCCGGGCACACACAAGTGTACGTATGCGTGTGTGTTTCCTGGCTCTGCAGAGGGGGATGTAGGTTTCTGAGCAGCTCCACACAAAGAAATCCAGCGTTCTAAGTTTTGCCTTCATCAGACTCTATTCACTTTGAGATATCCAGGAATGGTTTTCAGGCTATTTGAGAAAATGAGAGGTGCAGATGGCATGCACCGGGTCATGGTTTCAAATTTTAAGGAGGATTATGGTCCATGAACCCCAGAAATTGTGGGTAGAGGTGTGAACCTTTGAAATTCTAATTGCAGACCAGTCTGAGGAGGTATATACTTACCGGGGCACAATATCTCATTGTTCACGTATTCCTTTCCTGGCCAGAGGAGATGGGGAGGAGGAACAGTATAACCTAATCTCCAAGTGAAACTGAAACAATTGATGGCAGCATTTTGAGCTCTCCGGTGAATTCTGTTACGAAAGAAATCCCTAGCTGTTTACCATTGCAGCTAGCTTAGCTTCTCATAATAAACTTTATCCCTTGTATTGTAGAGTTAGGGGTATACACAGGCTCCGCTTCAGCTGGGAGGGATTTGTGTGGTCTTTTGGCACACCACCTCTTTATTTCACAGGGATGGCACTAAGGCTTACGGTGACAGCATCGGTTATTAGGAGAGAAAGGTCGGCAATCCAGGGCTCTGGGACCTGAGGCAATTATTCACGGACTCTAGGCTTTTAATAACAGCTCATATTTATCAAGCATTTATATATGTCATACATGCAGGATGGAAGGAGCGACCAACCTGGGGGAGGTGACAGGCATTAGATGACTTGCAATATAGAGGAGGATAGAATAAATACAACATCAAAGTCAAAATTGATTTCCAGCCTAGAGGAAGTCCTCCTTGGAGTGGATGGAAGTCCAAGCACTGGGTGTTATACTCATCTGCTCCATGAAGAAGCACAGGGTTACTAAGTCCCAGAGCTTAATTAGCCCAAGCTAGTAGGAGCCATATTTGCTCCAAGTCACAGAACTTGCAGATGCAGTATGTGAAAAAGAGGACAGATTTTCTTCTGAGTGGCTCATACTCCAAAAGCTAATTTTCTGTCAAGCACTGCACACGACCAAGTGACCTCCAGGTGCTGGTCTTCAGCTGCTGGCCCTTGCCATCTGGCTAACTCCCCAGAACCTCAACCTTGGTGTGTCCCAAACCAAACTTGTGTTTTTTTAAATTTATTTATTTGTTTGAGAGAGGAGTGGGGTCAGGGCAGGAGGAAAGTATCTTCAAGCAGACTCCTGATGAGTGTGGAGCCTGACCCAGGGTTCCATCTCACGACCCAGGAGATCATGACCTCAGGGTAAACCAAGAGTCAGGTGCTTAACTGAGTGAGTCATCCTGGCACCCCCCGCCCAACCAAACTTTTAAAGTGCTAATGAGGAGAAAGTGAGTGCCTATTTATTTATTTACTTATTTTTTAGACTATCTCTCCAGGTTCATTTCCTAGTGCTTTACTTTGCCAGAAAAAAATCTTTATTCACATACACTGCCTTATGAACTTCTCCCTATAGTTAGCTGAAACCCTTGCCTACCCCGAATGGATGAGTGCTTTGCTGGAGGCAGAGTGCAGGGTCCTAGGGCCAACACAGGTAGATAAAACTCCTCGAACTCATTTCATAATAGCTTTTCTGTGCACAAAGTTACTTTCTCATCCATGGTTCATCTTCCTGTGAGGCAACTGAAGGCCAAGATCCCATAGCCAACAGGATGTTTCTGGGATGCGGCCTCTTGTTCTCTTTTCTGCTCAAGATGTCACCGGTCAGGCCTTCTCTGAACATGCTTACATTGTGGCACCTCCGTCATTTTCGTATTTTATATGTACTCCATGTTCTATCACATGATTTGTTGGTTTTCTCCCTACTAGAAGGGAAGCTCCTGTGAGCAGGGACATTGTCATTACTAAATCTCCTAGGCCCTTAGTATTTGCTGACAGTGAGGTGATGCATTTTCATTTTACTAGCACTTGGCTACTTCTCTGTGCCAGGCCCAATGCTAGACAAGGTCCCTGCCTTGGGGCACTCCACTGTTGTTGTGGGTAAGGACTAGGGAATGGACACTTAACCACACCAGATGGCAGGAACTCAACCCTAGGGAGAGGCCACAGGGCCAGCCTTCCGCCCTAAGGGGGTACATTTGGAGATGAGTTTGTAAGACTGCTCCTATTGGCTTCAATTACAGGGGTCCTGAGAAGCTTCCCAAGGGCCTAGCTTTCTTCTTTTTATAAAAAAAACCAATTTTAACCGCAATCAGTGGTGAGAAATTAAATGGATTCTTTGGACAAGTAGATCGAGCTAGTTAAAATAGCCATCTGCCAGGACCAAGGAATGAGCAATCTGTTGGTACTTTCTGGCTGAAATTTGGCATCTGCTGAGCACTGTACACCATTTGCCCCTCCGGAAGTGCCTTTTGCACTCCTGACCTGCATGTGTCCTGCGGGTTAAAAAAACTTACAGTGCAAATGGAAGAGTAGAAATTGTAATTTAAAAAAAAAAAAAAAAAGGCAAAAATCCTTTCATTTGTCTTAGCATTTTAGCAACCTAAGCAAACTGCACCTTCCAAGGACGACGAGCGCCCTGCACGGGGACCGAGGGCGGGAGCCAGGCGAGCGCGCCGCTTGCAACCGGGACCCCGAGGCCGCCCCTGCGCCCGCGCCCACTTCGCTCTGCCCGCAGCCCTCGCAGAAGGAGGCGGCTGTCCCGGCCCCGCTTCCTGCACCCACTCGGGACTAAAAAAGAACGCGCATAACTTTTTTTGGTCCCTCTTCTAGCAGAACGCAGGCGTAACGAGCTCGCTGAAGTAACCGCTCCGGGGGCGGTGCCGGGACGCGAGCTTCCGGAGCCCCGCAAGCCGTGCGGCCCCCACCCCGGCGCCCGCGTCGGAACGCGACCGGGGAGGCAGCGCGGGGCGGGGGCGGGGCGCAGACGGAGGCGGGGCGGTGGCGGCGGCCGGGGCGGGGCGCAGGCGGCGCGTGCGCAGAGCACTTCCTTGTTTGTCCCCGTGACTGTAGCGGGAGCGCCGCCTGCCCGCCGCCCGCCCGCGGGAGTGTGCGCTCAGTCAGTGGCTGTGCTCGCCGCCGCCTGTCAGAGCGTCTCGGGAGGCAGCGCCGGCCGACCCGAGCCCCCGCGTGGCGCCGCGCCCCCTCCCCCGCCGCCGGCATGAACACAGGGAGGCGGGTCCCCGAGAACCCTCTGCCTCGCGCGCCGCTCGGAGTTTGAAGGGCCCCGCGCCGAGCGCTGCCGCCGCCGCCCGCTCCGCCCGCTCTTTCTCCTGCCGCCGCCGGGGACGGGAGTCGCGCCAGGCCGGGCGCCGGGTGGCAGGCTGCGAGGGGCGTTCATGAGCCGCCGGGCGGCCCGCGGCCCCGGGAGCCTGCGCCGTGACTCACTCCCCGCCCCCGCTTGTGTCTCGCCCCCCCGGCAGGATGCCGGACCAGATCTCCGTCTCCGAGTTCATCACCGAGACCACCGAGGACTACAACTCGCCCACCACGTCCAGCTTCACCACGCGTCTGCACAACTGCAGGAACACCGTCACGCTGCTGGAGGAGGTAGGTCGGGGCCGGCGCGCCCCACCGGGGACCCCGGCCAGTCCGCCGGGACGCCTCGATGACCCCCGCTCGCAGCCGGTGCCTCGCAGTTGAATTGTCTGGATTTCTGAGCGGGGAGGAAAGGGGTATCGGGGTCTGGGGCAGCCACACCCCCTCCGGGATTACCCCCTTCCCACTCCCGGGTGAAGAGGGGACTTAATATGGGCAGCCCCTTGCCCCATTTGCCGGGGCGCTGATTCCCCGGGGGTTGGAGGTTGGGAGAGGATGGAGCGAGCTCCTGACACCCCTAGGAAAAAGAAGAGAGAAGTCCTCTTCCTGTCTTAGACCCTTCGTGGGTGCAATACAGCCTGCCAGGCTCTTTCCACATCCTTCTGACCCAGTCATAACCCGCGAAGTAAGTGATGTCAAGCCCCAGAGGGCAGAGGGAGGCGAAGCAACGTGGCCAAGGTCACCAGCAAGGAATTGGGAGATGGTCAGTGAATGCCCCTCTCCGTATCCCGGCTGTGCCAGGCAGGCTTAGCTGCAGAGGCCAGGGCCCTCGAATAAAACCCCAAAGGGATGAGAGGAGACTCTGGCTGGGATTGCTTCCACCCTAGGATTCCTCCCCATCCAGTCTCCAGTGCCTGAATCCTGGGTGGAAAGAGAGATCTGTGCAGACAGGTCTCCACCCAGCTCCCTGCACCGGAGGGTTTGGTTCTGCCTAGGCTGCTGCGCCAGCAGGACTTGCCCGCAGGGCACTCATAAGCTGTGAAGGGAGACCCGAGGCTGCCGGAAGAGCTGGCCGGATTGGGAGAAAGGGGGGCCTGAGACTGCAGAAGAACAGCATGCCTTATCTAGACCCTCCAGAGAGGCATCGTGGGTGTCCTGGGCAGGACCAAGGGCAGAGCAATTTCCTTTACAATTTAAGTGAATTTAGTGATAGGACCGGGTGGGTAGGTAAGGAGGAACCCGCGAGCCCAAGAGTTGCAAAGCCTCTGAGCCTCAGTAAAAATAGGACATTTGCCTTGGAACTCAGCACCATCTGTAAGTGCCATAAAGCACCACTCCCCTCCAAACAAGCCAAGACTATTTCAACTGAAAAAGACAGCACTGGGGGAACTTAGGAAGGCAGATCATTTTCCTGGGGTGGATTATCTTATGGTTGGTTTATTTGAGGTTTGGGGACCTCTTTCTGATACAAACTCACCCCAGCCAGCTCTCTGTAATATTGAGAAGCTTGGGCTTCTGTGGGAAACTGCTCTTGGTCCAAGCTTTGCTACTCACTCTTCAGGCCAGGTTATATGCAGAATTGGTACTCTGAAGCCTAAGGTCCTAAATTTTAGGAGAGGGAGAAATTTCTTTTCATGCTGGGTCCTGTCTTGTCCTCCTGGTGCAGTGAATTAGTCTGAACCTTTTATACCAGTTGAGGAAGCTTTTAGGATTCTCTATGGAGTTAATGTTGGGTGATTGAACTGAATTTTGAAATTCATTTGGAGAAATACCAGCTAAGATTGTTGGAAAGCCAGAAGTAAATAGACTGGCGGGGGGCGGGGGGGTTCTTTGTTACCTGTCATTCTGTTGCGTTAGCCTGACGTTCAGTGTCTGGGAATACTTGGAGTCGCCAGGCATTCAACCTCATGATGTGTCTGTCCTTCACTTAATAGTGAGAAATTGGAACATGCTGATACAGGAGCATTTTGCATCCTTTTTGTGTACTAATTGTGTATGCCTCCTGAAGGATGTGACATTGATTAGACTGAGTGGTTATTTTCCTTCTAGATAAGTTCTTCAGTGCCTGCTAATAGAGCTGTCAGTTATTTTAACTTTCCCTTTCTGCACATTGAGATAGTGTTACTGTGTTCTGTTTGTGTGGGGTGTGGTAAGGGTAAGTAGCTGAAAATGCTGTTTGTGGGGGTATATATATTTCACAGCCACAGGAGAGGATAGGGTTAATGTTAATTAGATGCAGCTGCTCTAAATCTTAGTTTGAGGTAACTAAATTTAAGTGTGAATGCAACAGATACATTTTTTTTTTTTTAAATAAGGTATACTGTTTTGCAGGGTGAGGTCGAAAAATAGATCCAATCATAATACAAATGTGGTCATCCATGAATTTGAGGAGAAATTAGAATCAGGCTAGAAGTTCAAAAGTGTCATGTTAGAGTATGTTGATAATACTCATGCTCTCAAAAACATTACAGTAAGTGTTACAGTCAGAATGACACAATCATTTTGTAATTGTTTTTCTGAACTTCAGTACAGCACTGGTCAAGGATTCATTGCCCTAATCTGCATCTTTAACTCTTGACTCACAGGACATGAAGTTGGACTCATGAATAATGGCTTTTTGCATAAAGTGAAATACACCTGTTAGTTTCTTATTGATAGGTAACCACCAAGTTGAATTTTTATTTTTTTTATTTGAATTTTTATTTACCCCCAAGTTTGCATATATGGAAGGGGCACATTGTTAGAAATATCATAAGTGGATCAGAATTCAGTTCTTTAAAAAATACGAGGCTTAAGGTTATTGCCGTCAAGTAAGAAAAAGTTTTGGGGCAAACCACAAAATCTTGTTGGCATATGCTTCACAAGTGAGATACTTGGAAACTTTAAGAATGCTGTTTGTGTTACTTTGTGGTTATTCTTAGGAATAGTAGGACTTTTGGGTACTTTTTTGGTGATGTGGAAACTCGGGAATGGAAATTCATTTGCGCAGCTTGGAATTCTTTTTAAAAAATCATTTTCTAGTTCCAGTTATTAAATGCCTTCCTGTTTATTTACAGATTTTTTTTTTTCCTCTTTGGTTTCCTAATTAACCTGTAGTTGTCCCAACTAAAAGACTGTAGCTCTCTAAGCTTAGAACCCTAAATTAACCCACACTCCCCCTTTTGGTGTGTCCTGTTGGCGGACTGCTTTGCAGATGTTGGTGCTTTTATTTAAATCTCTCTGTGAAGATCACTGGAGGAAATGGGTCAGAAATGTATAGTAAAAAGAGGCTAAGAGTTTGCTTCTGGGCTTCACCTTTGGGGGCAGAGGGTGCCACAGGATGTGGGGTTATGGTTAGGCTGGCGCACACAAGTGGCTGCTTATTGGGAAGCAGGAATGGATTAGCTGCCTGGGTTTCATCCTGAGGTCTGAGTGTTTTCCAAGCAAAAAGCCGGTATTTTGCTTATTCAGCAGTGTGCCATTTTACTCGTGACTATTTGGAAATTATGAGTAGATGACTAGGAGACTAGGAGAAGACAGAGTTTTGCTGAGAAAGGAGGGGAAGCAGGCATTCCAGGACCACTGTGCTGGGAGACAATAGGAGAGACTTTCCACTTAAAGGCTTAGACTGGTCGATACTTAGTGTTTGGTGGAAGTTGACGTGATAAATGAAGGTCTGCTTGGTTATTTTATATTGGGTTAGCACTTTAACTTTTGTGATGATGGAGGGGGCATATCCTGCCCATTTACTGAACGACTGCTCTGTGCCATGCCTGTTGTAGGCATGTGGCACGCATGATCACAATTAAGCCTCATGTGACCTTTATGGAGGAGGGACAGTTGTTATCTCCATTTTACAGAGAAGAAAATCAAGGCCTAGAGAGATGAAGCGATTTATCCCCAAAGTCCCATGGCAGTGGAATACGGAAATCCTTAAACAATTAGAACATAAAATAGATGTTCCAAATGTTCACAAAGATGTATTTCAGTGGCTTTGTAGAGAATGTAAGAGGTTCTCTTTCCATTGTACCTTCTAATTTTGATCTCATGAAATAGAGGTGCCTAAGTTCCTACATGGCTCAGTTTTTCTTCATGTTTCCATTCCAGGGAGTTCTTAATAGTAGTACTTAAATACATTCCTTGTTTTTTTTTTTTGGTTTTTTTTTTTCCTGTGTTTTCAAAGACTTTGATATGGCTTTTCAGATTCAGGTGTGGGAACTTTTTGGGCATAATCTAGGAATAACATTCACTCGAAGCATTTTGGGGGAGCACCTGCTGGGTACAAGTCATTTTGCTAAGTGTAGCTGAGGTATTGAAGTTGTTGTCTAGATTGTGTTATGGATGAAGTAATGGTGCTTGAGAAAGAGGTAAATAGGGCTGTCATTCTTAACAAGGTAGGAAGGGGCAGTTTGCAGGTGGGGAAAATGATATTAGGACATGCCCCCAATAATGCAAGGTGAATCACTCAAATTACCATCCAATCAGTATACAAACTGTCCAGTGCCCAGCAGTGTGTTATTACCTGGGGATAATAAGATGATCAACTCTGCTATTAATAAGTACTCCATCTAAGAGTTTTCTGAAGGGAGCTGACAATGAAGTGTGGGTCTTGCATGAGAAATTCACTTGTGTTAACATAAACACATGACATGCTTAGTCCTTCCTGAGGCCATAGAAATGTTTGAAGAATGAAGAAATGGATGAAGGTGTGGAATGCAGGTCCATGATCCAGTCCTCTTCCATAGCTATATACCAGTTATTAGTGATCCTACTATGTGCAAACCCCATGCATACTATTATTTAATGTTTACCTGGGCCCTACTACTATGTTTGACCCATCTTCCCGCAGTTGAATCTTTTGCCCAAGGGCACACACATAGTAAGTAGTAGATTTGGGCATGGATCCCGTTTCCGAAAAACCCCTGTGCATACTAGTTAGACTACATCTGTATGTTTCTTCACCCTCCAAGTAACTTTTAATTTTTACTCATGTTCATTTGGACTTCATCTTCTGTGCTGATGACAGGAGGTCATTAATCTATGATAAATGCTTTTAGGTTCTCCACTGTTATCTGTGGAATCTCACACATAGGGCCTCTGTGGCCAGGGCTTGAAGTCTGATCTCATTCATCGGCTCCGAGTGTTCTGGAATGCAGTTGCAGTACTTCTCTTAAATTTTGAAAGCCGATAAACTAAGCAGCAAGTGCTAGTTAGGTAGCCACTGCTAAAGTTGGTTATGGTCTCAAAGTAAATCTCAGGCAGAGTTTAGATACAATCAGGGTTAGTTCTGTGCATTGTTTGAGGTCAAAATAAGATGCTTTCTTTGTCACTAACCTTTTGAAGATAAAACAGCAAAAGGTGAATAAGTCTTCCCTTGATGCTGCTGTCTTACGTAGAATTCAGGCTCTGTGGTCCAACCTTTGATCTAGTTCGAAGGTACTGAGGATGAGTTTTCTCTGGACATAAGCAGCAAAGGTCAGTGAATGAGGAATATATTTATTTGCCTGCAGAAGCAGTGAGAAAAGGAAATTTCCTTTATGTACCAGAACTCATGTTTTTTCTAAAATAGGGCTCAAACTGTTAGCCAGATATTCCAGGCTAATGCTGTTTGCCTTTAATATACATACTTAGGATTTAAAAAACATTTTCCATGTGTGCCATCTAATAAAACGCCTTTGTGGTAGCGTCCTTATTCTTTCACATGTGAATAAATTAAGGCCCAGAGAGGTAAATTACTTGATCAGTGTAATGCAGGATCTCTGGATCTAAAATTCTTTGTTTCCTCTGTATGTCACCATCTTTTGTGCTTCCTGTCTGCTAGTTTTTTGTTCTATTTTGTTTTTTGTCTTTCAGGGCCCATAAAAATGACATGTACTGAATTTTCTTATCCCTACTTGATTTCTAGTGCCAGCGATAAAAGAGTTTAGGGTAGAGAAGAAAAAGGGAAAGACAAAGACCACTCCTTTTCTCTGTTCTTCAAAGACCTCTTGTTGGATTGCCCCGAAATTTCAGCTATTTGTAGTGAGATGGTGCTGCCAGCAGTCGTCCCTGGGCTCAGCAGAAGTGAAAAAGGCCCAGTGGCTCCCAGCTCCCCCCGGCATACTTAGTTTGGGACTGTTGACTAGCCTGTCCTTGACTGCGAGCTGCCCACAGCCCTGGCCAAAGAACCACTGCTCTTGGTTGAGGTTGCTGGAGGACTCTGGCTGCCTGCCTCTGGCTTCCTGGTCGTCCATAGCCCTGCCTTTGTGCTGGGTGTTGGGAATCTCTAATAACTGAAGGCAGATGGAACCTGGAGAAAGTCTAAGCTGATGCTTCCCAGCCAAGGAGCCTTGATCTCTGACGGGCCCATGGAGGTGGTGATGGGAGTCTAATAATCACGTGCAGTATTTCAGAAAAATTAATAGATGCCTTAATAACATGGTTCAGCATATCCCTCATGCCAGCTCTCTTTGGTTTTGGTCAAACTGTATCAGCTCAGTGGTGTAGCAGGGATTATCTTCTGCTGATCAGAGGCTTGGATTGCGTGTTAGAGATTCCTGCAGTTGGGAAGCCAGATATGATCTCACTCCTGTGATTGGTTTCCTAGAAGAATCTTCGAGTTTTGTATCCCCATGGGAGAAAACTCAGAAGGAATGAGGACTCACATAGACCTAATTTTGTCCTGTTATGGAGACTGAAGCCTAAGACGGGAAGGAAATTGGGCAGAGATCTGATTCAGGTCTCTCCGCTTCCAGCGCAGGCTCTTCGCACCGTGCTCTCAAAAAGGGGTGTGGAGGCTGTTTGTACACCGCTGCGGGTTCTCTCTAAAACTTGCTTCCAGGCCAGAGGAGGGGAACGTAAACCTGATTTTCGGAACTTGGTTTTGCTAGCCAGTCTGCTGGTGTAATTTTGGTCTCACAAGGTATGCTGTGGGGCCACAGCAGCCTCCGCTGATGCTAAGTTAAGAGGCTTTTGTCCGAAGCCTTGTGGGTTTTAGATGTTCAAACACTGCCCAGACTTTTGCCTTTATATCTGTGAGTCAAGGGAGCCTCCAGAGAGGTGGTTTCCATTTATGTAACCTAGTCGTTTAGGGGCTAGAGCCAGACATTGGCCTGAGCCATTCCCACATGTAGTGGTTAAACATGAGTAAGTGATGGGCTCAAGACCACTTTGCCATCTGAGCCTCAGTTTCCTCAGGGTTAAAGGAGACACAGGCGAGGCACTCATCACATGACTTCGTCGCTGGTGAAATGTGGCCTGATGAATGTCAAGGTCTGACCAGTCAGGATTAGTCAGCCTTCCTTTTGTGAGGTGGGGAGGAAGGAAGTGAGAGGTATTCCTTGGTAGGGAGATGGGCAGAGTTCTCTCCATTGTGAACCAGTGGCAACACTTAGGTTCTTTTACCTGGGTTCCCTTACCTGGGTTCATTGTAGCCCTCTTGTCTTGGAATCTGTGTCAGGCAAGTTACTGAACTTTACTGTGTGTCAGTTCCCTCATGGGGATCGAGCCTCTCCCTTAGGATAGTGCCTATTCTATGGTAAGGGCTCTAGAAATAATTGTTCTTATTATCTTCGTGTTGTTGCTGTTCATTACTGTTGGATTAGACCCTCGAATGTGTAGCTGAGAGGACAAGACACTTGGTCGACTCATTTCAGGACTGTGGGTGATGAAGAGGTCAGATGAGGGAGGCAGCTGTGTGCCTTCGAGGAACTGGATGGTGGAAGTGTAGATGAGACTGGAGGGAGGGCTAGGGCAACAGTAACACTTGCACCAATCGGGGTCACGTGACAGTCAAAGCCAGTTTCATCTGAAGGAGACCGACCCCTCAGTTTACTATAGGCAGCTCTTGGTGGGTGAGGTCAGGGAACCACTGACCCAGACTAGCCTGAGGGTTGGCCCAGTTGGGCTCTGCTGGTGTGGCCTAACTCTCTGGGCTTCCTTTGTGCCGGCAGATTCTTTCTGTTTCCTCCCTCCCCCCACTTTCTCTCCACTGGTGCATCAAAGTCAGGACAGTGCTGCCCCATTTGATTTTTGCTGGGGCTGTGGGGTAAGGGGCCACTTTTTCTGTTATGTAATAAATGCAGGTATTTGATTCTAGTCATTTGTGGAGAGCTGTGGGGGGAAGCGTTTATGCCTTGCCTCTGACTGGGACAGAGCGTGGCAGCTACGTTGTATGCTTTACTGATTACAGCCTGAAGCTCTGAGGCCACAAGGAATTCTATTTTGGTTTGGAGGCAGGCGCCTGAAAGTGAAAAGGACTTATCCTTGGATTTACATTTCATTGTGTCTCCTAGCTTCTTTTTAGTGTCAGGAAGATGAGTTTTAATTATTTGTGAGGCAGGGGTTCGGTCAGATCTGGAAGCACTTGACCCCACTCGGTCATAACAGAGTTTGAGAGTTCACAGTAGGTTCTTCCAGCCCGGAGCCCATTCTGAGCAGCCCGTGTGGTGCTGTTTGTGGTCACTTACGTAAGAACTGAATTTTAATGCTGAGGCTATGGTGTAATTCTCCCCAGAGAACTGCAATATATGTCCCTTTGATGAGACAGCACCCGATTCAGCCACCTAGAAGTTAGAAAAATAAAACCAGAACATCATGCATAATGACTGCATTTTGGTACCAACTGCTAAAGAAAGCAGAGTTGGCTACGTCAAGCTGGATCACCCCTTTCACGGCCACCCGTGCCCTGGATGGAGACTAGAAGCTCTTCCAAGCCCTGTACTACTAATACCGCTTGGATACCTTGTATTTCTGTAGCATTATGCTCAGGGGCGAGAGCCAAGATGGCCATGTCCCCAGTGCTCAGCCTAGCACCTGACCTGATGACTGTGTGATAAAATAAATTTGACAGAACTGAAAAAGGCCTTTAGAGACTGTGTGGTTCATCTCCTCTTTTCTAGGGATGATGAGGTTAGGCTCTTCCATTGTAAGTAACAAATTCTACCACCCCTCCCCCTGCCCCCAACTAAACAAAATACAGCTAGTTTAAGCACAGTAAGGACTTGCCTTAAAGACTCACGGGGCTGTTTCCTGGAGCATGAGGGGGCAAGAGTGGTTAGGACACGTGGAGATTTTCTTCTGGGCAGATGGCAGAGGATGCCAGCCCAGGCCCTGCCTGCCCCCTCACTCCACTACCCCGCACTGAGTCTCTGAAGCTGATTGACACAGCTGGAAGGATGGGACTGGTCCAGCTTGGGTCAGGATACGACCACTAGTCCAGTCATTTTTGGCTAAGTTTCTGGGGTTACCTGATGGGTGGGTCTAAGCCCTTACCTTCATCAAGGACTGGGTGTGATAGCGATCCTCAGAGAAGAGTCAGGAGGGTAGGGAAGCTCCTTCTTTGTACACCCAGATCATGCAGCAAAACTGGGACTTGGATCTGGATCTTCTAGCCCCACTGTCTTCGTCCTTGGCGTGAGAGGGAAATGGAGACCACAGCACTTCACAGGGTTATCAAGAGAACCAGCTACATGCCTAGCATCCAGTGAAACCAGGAAGATGTGTACTTCTCTGCCCTTCCCCCTGGAAATCTCACCTCCTCTTGACCCTTCTGCAGTGTATTCATTTGGGACATTTTGAAGGGCTGTGGCCAGAGCACTGTGCTGCCTAGTTGTAGCTTTCCTGATGTGGTCAGGAAAGACCAACATTCCACACAGGGTGTGGGTAGAGAAGAAACACGCCGTTGCCGTTTAAATCCACAGTGATGACATGGTGCTCAAAAATAATCCTCCATAGATACCCAGGATGGATGGAAGACTGCAGAGCAGCTAGGCTCTGCTTGGGAAAGTTTCTGTTAAGTAACAGGACTGCCTACAGGTCCGACGAGGACGGACCGCTTTCCTTCAGCCATTAAGTGGCTTCTTCACTGACCAGTTACACACAAAATAAAATACAAGCATCTTCATTGTTTTGAAACGTGGGAGTCTTCCTTTATGTTTCATTAATCATTTTTTTATGAAGTCCATTTCCTTTGCTTTGTAATGTTTATTCATGTTAATAGCACTTACATAAAATTAGATACTCCTTATTTCCACAAAGTGCAAATCAAAATAAGCATTCACTGCTGGCCCAGCAGCTGCTGCTGCTTTAATAATGGTAATATTTTTCATAGCAATGCAAGCAAACGCACTGCCTCACAGTAAATAAAATAGTGCCAAGTCAAAATAATGCCATCATCGTCCCAAGGCATCCTCATTTTGTGTTTAAGAGTTTTTACAATTTCAGAATCGGCCAGTGCTACAATGAAGCACTTTTCCCTATGCTTGGTTCTGTGATGGATAGTTGACATACGTCATCTCCCTCGATCCTTCCAGCAGCTCTGTGGGGATGGGTGCTGTTTCCCCATTTTACAGAGGACAAGCTAGGCTTAGAAAGGATTCAGCCCAATCCAGGCTCTTTCTTCCTTCAACTTGTTCTCAAGCAAAAATACTTTATATTATGAATGGAATGCTAATGAGATAGAACAGTCAGGAAAAAGGCTTCAGCTGAAGCATGAGATATTTAGGTTAGAGTTGAGTAAGAAATTCCTGACAGGATAAAATACCAACTGGATGACCATGGAAACAGCACATTTCCCTCTGATTTTAGGATAATTTTGTTGTTGATTAGCTAATGAACTAAATTACGTACTTATATTCATACATGTCTTCACTTTAGTAGTTTGTAAGTACCGAGGAGCCAAGGATCCCCCTCTCTTTTTACCTAGTTGGCACTCAAAAATTTGACAAAAATAAGATTGTAGTAAAGCTATTTGATTTGTAATTGTTGAGGCAGATCTGGTAAAGGTTTTCCAAATATTGCTATCCATCTCTGTACTTTAGTTATGTGGCTACTGATTACGTAGAGCAACTGGAAAAACCCTCCATTACCAAATTTCCTGAAGGTTGTGCCACAGATTTATGACAGACCTGGATGCTGAGCGAGATTCTTGGTTTGTCCTTTTGGTGTCTGTAACCTGCAGGCTTTCGTGGAGTGAGCGCGTTCAGTAACAGTGACTGCTCTCACTGTTTGAGTTCCCAGCTCTGTAGTGGGTGCCTTAACATATGTTATTTCTCACCTTCCCAGTCCCCAGGTAGCACATGATGGAGCCAGGAATCAGGCTCAAGTCTGTAGGGTTCCATGGCCCACACCTTCCCTCCACCATGCTGCAGCCCCACTTTGTGGTGATTTAGCTGCAAAATGCAAGGGAATGGCAGTGAGTCAGGTTAGCGTTTACTTTCTTAGTGGAAACAAACGCACATATCCACACACAAACAAGACTCGCTTCTGCCAGTGGAAAAGGAAAGCATTTCCCCCTCATTTGTTTCCTTTGAGTGGGAGGCATTTACATTTAGATAATTTATAGCCCTAATCGGGGGCAGCCAATTCATGATGTGGTATCAGAGGGATAAATGAGAGAATTGGTGTTTTCAGAAAGACTTGACCTCTCTGATTTTTCTTTGAGTGGCAAGTAGTGAATTATATGATTTAACGAGCAACTGTGCTCTGTGTTTACTCTCCAGCATTTCTGTACTCTGTTAACCGTTTTCCAAGTACTTTCTTATGTGTTGTCTCATTTCATGCACACAGCACTGTTGGGCAACAGAGACACCTTTTCCTCATTTGTGAGACGAGAAAACAGAGGCTCAGAGTTAAAGTGGTTTGTCGGTGGTCACAAGACTGAAAAAGTATGCCGAGGTCGCACTCTGTTACCAGCCTCCTGTTTCTGAAAGAGACGTGCTTGCATGGTGGGAGATGTTTTCCAAATAATTTTTAACTGAAAGAATACCTTTTGAATTAAAAAAAAAAACATAGATTTTTTTTTACTCTTTGCATTATTAGATTCCTCTCTGGATGCACACACACATATAACTTTTGTGGTCCTTTCCCCCGCCCCCTCCCAGTAGCTCAGTCCTTCAAGTGGATTTTTGTTTTGTTTTATTTTTATTTTTATTTTTTTTTTACTTTTACACCTATGCAAAAGCAGGAAGGCTGGTGTGAACCTCTGCATAGCTGTCGCCCAGCTTCACTGTGATCTGCTTTTGGTCAGTGTTTTCATCTATACCTTCACCCCGGATTTTTTAAATCAATCCTAGATACTGTTTTATTTCATTCATAAGTATCCTAAAAGATAAGGACTTGGGGAGGAGCAGGGAAGAACCACATTACCATTATTACATCTGCAGAAAAGATAATTTTCTCAAGATCATTGCATATTCACTGTTGAAAATGATTTTTTTTCCCCTTTAAATAGTTTGGTCAAATCAGGATCCAAATGAAATCATACGAAATTGGCTGGTGCATATTGAACATTTCTTTTAATCTGTGGGTATCCTTTCTTTTTCCCCTCTTGCAGTGTTTTATTGAAGAACTGAGTTGTTTGTCCTCTAGAGTTTCCCGGAGTCGGGATAATGGTGATTGCATCTTTCTGGTGTCATTTAGAATGTGCTGCAGTCTATTCTTGACATACTTTTGTTCTTTCCTCATAGCTTTTTCATAGTAAAGAATAAAAGGAGTGCATTCCCCTTGTAGAAAACTAGGAGAAAGCATAAAAAAGGAGATTTGAAAGTCCATAATCCCACCATCTAGAGATAGCCGCTTCCATCCCTTCAACTGCTTCTTCCAGTTAACTGTGTCCGGCTTATTTTCATTTAACACATCATGAGCTTTTGCCTGTATCATTAAAAAGTCTTCAGTAACATTTTATAAGGCATTTCACTGTACTAAGGGATTTTCCTCCTTCCCTCAAGTTGCCTCCACTGAGGAGTTTATGTGTTTTAAAAAGTTGACCCAGCAGTTGCCCCAAGAGAGGACCCGCTGTTGAAGAGAAAGCAGTAGATATTTGCACGATAGAGCCCTAGAAGTAGAATTACCAGGTCAAAAGCCAGGTCTGTTTGTAGATTTCTGAAGCACTTGTCAGGTAGCCACAACCCCCTGCGGAAGGTGGTCTGTGTCATGTTGCACCCCTAACCCTGTACCGTCTGTGAAGAGCTTTTCTCCACACATGGACATCTGGACAGCTTTGAGTGAGGCCACAACCTGAGTGTTTCTCTGAAGGAGAACAGTAGGCTTTAAGTGTGCTCTTGCCCTCATTTATGTGTCATGTGCTAATGTCATCGTGAGTCGAGGAAGAGAATTGGCGAAGGTGGGTGTTCTCAAACTGTCTGCCTAGCAGAGTGGACAACTGAGAGCCATCGTCATCTCAGTGTCATGGGGAAGTGGGCAGCTCCGCCTTACCGGCCTGTCAGCCCCTTCCTGCTATCTTCTTGGCCCTGTATGGCTTTTCTGCCGAAATTCCCGCTAACCAGGGAAATACATATGTCAGTTTCAGAAACATGGAAATAGCATTTACTGCGGAAAGCGGGCATGCACGGAAGACCTCATGGAGTCGAGCTCCTGACCAGGCTCTTCCTAGCCACAGAGAGCTCCTCTCCTTTCTCCCTGGCTGCTTCCATACTTTTACTTCCCTTTATTAACTCCAGGGACCTTTTCTCCAGCAGAGAAACTTTTTTGGGTTAGCAGGTATCTTTTGCAGACCCAAGTACTGCCATATCATTCGTGCATGGTTGTGAGTTAGTTGGATTGTTTTCTACCTAACAGTTGGTTGAGAAGTAGGGAGGGGGAATGTTTAGGAGAGGGTGTTCTTCCAGAAGTGAGGTCAGCCTGCGGGGGCTCTGGGGTCTGGGCATTGGGAGCAGCCTGAGGGAAGGAGGCTCTGGAGGAGAAGTTGTCAAAAGCAACTTTAACTTGCCTTTTCCGAGAGATGGCACATAAATTTTTAGAAGCCAGGTTGTATTTCACGTTTCTCTTTGAGGTGGCCCTTGACTAGGGAGCCTCATCATGTTGTCATGTGACTTTGGTACAAGATAGGTTTGTAAGGAGGTTTTCCTGGGCTAACCTGGAAACTCAGTCACGACTGTTTTTCTGGGGTTGTGCTTTTCCAGTTCCAGAGGTTTCAGGGAGGCTCATTCTCAAGTCTGAAATTGCTTCTGAGCGTGTCAGGTCTCCACTTCCCTGGCAAGTCCAAGAAGCGGCTTTCAGGATTATTTTTCTTAGGGGGATTTCAGCATAGAGTGGACTAATTTAAGTCAGGGTCTGCTCTGGTAGAATGTACTGGGTTCCCTGCTAAGTACTTGATATGTGATATCTTACAAACTCCTCAGAGCACTGGGACAGTAAACAGTATTACCCTCACTTTTTCAGATGAGAAACTTGAGCCGAGAGAGAGACTTGACGTGGGTGTACAGTCAGTGGGGAAGCTGGAGTTTGTGTTTCTGAGGCCTAGGGTCTTTCCATGATTGGTACCATCCCTGCCCATTTGGTACCCTTCTTTCTCCTCCTGCCCCTTTAAGACTTCTTGCTTCCTCTTAGGATATTCTCCCCCAAGATATTCTCCTCACCCCACCGTGATTGCCCTGACTGAGGGCAATTAGCACATTCTAAACACATAAACTCCTCAGTGGAGGCTGTGTCTTCCTTACGAAAGTCTGCTTTTAGGTAACTGCCCTGGAAGAGAATGTCACTGATGATTCACTGAAAACATTAATGTGACAAGGCAGAGTAACAGCTCCCTCCCCCCAAAGCTTTATGTACTTCTAACAGTATGTGATGCCCTGACCCAGCAGAATGGTGGGCTTACAGGCATTGTGGGGAGGCGACTGGGAGGGAGTTTTAGGTGTTGAGCATGAACATCCCCTCGCACCTTACAGTGTGTCTGGCTGCCTCCCCATATGTCAGTCCAGTGAGCCGTTAGAAACAGTGTCAAGTTAAAGACACTGCATAATTTAATCTTTAATCTCAGCCTTAGGAGGTAGATTCGCAGGTCCCTGCTCTACAGATGGTGGAAACAGAGACTCGAAGAGGAGCCAAGTTCTTGACTGCTCTGCTTGCACTACTTCCCTAGGATCTCACACTGCTGCTTGGTCAGGTCCCCTTCTGGTGCTAGACACTGGGCACTTCGCCCAGGCTTGTTCTCGCAAGCATGAGTAATGGTCGGGAGCCTGACATTGTGACACTTGAATCATAAATCCATTTTGGGGAGGAGGGTGGCCTTCCGGTGCCCTGTGCCTACCCAAGCATGCTGTGGGTGGTGGGCGTGCTTTCCTCTAGAGCTGTCAGTTGAGAGCTTAGTGTTGATTTCACTTCCTGCCGTAGACACCATGTCACTAAATCACTTGACTTAGTGACTTAGCTTGATCTGTTAGCAACCCCCACCACCATGTGGCATTACTAAATTATACTAAATACTGTTTTTTTTAAAAACCCCAGAAGTAAAACAAAAACAAAAACAAAACCTACCCCATAACAGTCCCTTCCAAAAAAACCAAACCTGGTATATTACGTAAAGCCTTCTGGAAAGTTTCAGCATCCATTGTGGCGATTGAGCAGTGTTAAGCATTCAGGAGCCATTTTAATACTATAGTAGCCACAATTTATTTAGCTTCTCTTTGGAGCCCAGTACTGTGCTAAGTTCTGTAGGTAAATATTTCTTTTTTTTTCCTTTTTCCTTTTTCCTTTTTTTTTTTTTTGTAGGTAAATATTTCTAACCCTTAAAACAGCTTTTCATAAGTTTCTCCATTTTATGGGGAGAGAAGTGATACTGAGATAAGATATGTAAATGCCCCAACCCCAGCTATGGTATGTGGGAGAGCTCATTTTCAAACCAGGCCTGCTGCACCCACAGCCTGTTCAAAGGAACATGGACCTGGAATTGGAAACATTTTAAAATTCATTGTTTAAGGATATATATGCATTTAATGCATTGAGTAGAAGAGTATGAATACCAAAAATAGCAGTTGTCAAAAATTATTTTCTGCTTGTGCCCTTTCCCCTGGAAACATAGTATGAAAGGAGAGAGAGAGATTTGCTCCACACCCAACATAAATTGTTACCCAGGGTGAGTTAATTTGTGTTTATTTCTGCAATGGTAGAAGTCTCTTCCTGAGGGCCTAACCTCACCTGACTGTCTTGTAGGTTAAGTTGCTACATGGCTTTTCATTTCCTGGAATGTTCCCCCTTTGCCTTGCAGCCACTCATTTTTTCTCAGGACTATGTGATGATTGGAAAACAGTCCGTTGTTTGGGGTCACTCCCATCTCTAGCCTTTCCTTCGTATAGAGTCCACTGGGCTGAGGTGCTGGTTCCAAGCCTGTGGAATTACTGCTGAGGACAGGACTTTGTTTTATTCATTCGTGCGTTTCCAAAGCCTGGGAATCAATAGAATGAACCCCACTCGAATGAATGCACACCTGCCTACGTTGGTGAAGATTTAGGGTGAGGTAAACCTGGCTCTGTGTGTAGAGGAATTGAAGATGAGGAGAGTCAGGGAGAAGTATTGCCTGTAGGACTGACCTGGAGAAGAGCTGGGAGGAACTTCAAGACTTGTAGGAGTTCAGGGGAAATCATGTCATCTGGGCGTTTTAGAGCCAGAAGTAGCCTTAGAAATCATGGTATTCGATCACCTCATTTTTCCAGTCACTAAGATTTCTTGTCAGCCTTGATATTATAGCCATTGCCCACTGTAGGGTGCAGAACCAGACAGGTCTCTTTAAATTTGTGCTTTTATTGATTTAAACACTTGCTGATCATTGTGTTGCTTTTTGTTTAAAGCAATTGATTTTGTTTTCTGTTTGAACCTGGAGAAGGTTTTGTCAGGAAGGAAAAACAATTTTTAAAATTCTAGAAATGCATCAAATACAATGCTCTTTACCAGTGGGAGAGAATTACCCCATGCTGAGCCTTGCAATAGCCTCGCTTCCCAGGTCTCTTCCTCCCCTCTCCCCACTTCCCATTCTTGGTTGTTGTCTCCTCTGGCCCCCTTGCTCTACTCAAGATCACATGAAAATTTGCTGGCTCTAAAAACTTGCTCTCCACAAAGACCTACATTATCTGTCTATATCTTCTCCACAACACAGTCCTTTAACAGCTGAACAGATTCCCAGCATCTTTTGTGTGTACAGCACCTTACAGTTCACAAAGAATTTCTGTGCATGTTATCTTACTTTGTGGGGTACCAGTGAAGAAACAGTAGCTCAGAGAAGGTAACTTGATTAAAAGCTCACAGAGGGTGAGTACTGATTAAATAATGGCTCCTAGTGAGGTGACTAGCGCTTCTGGCTTTTTCCTTGACAAAGACCATATTTTCCCTTTAAAAGCCTCCCTGATGAAAAGTTACTCTATCTGTATTTGTTAAGCTTACCTAGAACTCCTTGAACTTGTGATTTCATTTCCCACTCTGCCCTCCGGTGGAAGAATCAGAGGCCCTTAGAACTCAGCTGTTTTGTCCCCTGCCCCCACCCGGGGAGTTTGTTTGTCAGGCCAGCAGCCCCAGTTCAGGACCAGGCACCCCACAGTAGGAGCCCAGCAACAGCTGTCCCGGGGGAGATTGTCAAGGAGGTCTGTGGTCTGTTGGAGCTGTGGGTTGGAACTGTTCCACACAGGTGGGCATGACCGACTAGAGTCGCGGGGGGTCATGCAGAGTGTTTGCTGGGTGGGCTGTGGGAGTCATTGGGATAACATTCTTGGAGGAGGGTCCCCCTTCTTATTTGCTGAACGCACATCTATTGCTACTGCTGGGTGCTCTTTCTTGGACCTTTCCTGTATGCAGAGTACTTTAATTGAGCAGTTCATTTTTATGAAGTGCTTGCTGTGTCACATACTCTTCTAAGTTAACCGCATTTCCTTGTTTAAACCTCACAGCCACCATAGGAGGTAGGTACGGTTCCATGTCTAGCACTGCCACTTACTAACTGCCATTTTGGGCAAGTTACTTGACATCTCTGTGCCTGAGGCGCCTGTCGCCAGCATCACTTGTGAATGGGTGCATTCTTCTCAGCTGTAATGTTTATACTGTCCTTTTGCATGGGGCTCTTGTGAGGAGTGGGAAGATGCAAGTGAAGGATCATGAGCTCCGTCATGGCCTGATCCCCCAGTGCCACAGCGCGTGACCCAGGACAAGCCACTTCGCCCCTCTGGCCCTGTTTCTCCAGGGGCCAAGTACGTATTGCAGGGATGGTTGGGAGTCTGGACAGAGATCTGGCCTCTGGGCACCGTATGCACTGCATTTTGGCACATGATACTTGCTCAGTGTAAATGGTAGCTGTAAACTCAGGCCACTCCATGGGGAAGCCCTCCTGACAGTTTTATGTGTACATTAGATTATAGGTTCATGGAGGTCCTGTTAGTCAGGCTGGCCACTATACTAATTTAGGACAGAATGTTTTGGCGGAAGGGGAGTTTTCAGGTTGGGAGCAGAGGAAAGGTAAAAGGTTATTATGAAAAAAACAGTTAATACAAGAAAAGAGATGTTACAGAAGCTCGAGAAGTTGTAGGTAGGGTTCGGCCAGCCTTTAGTACTTTAATTTTCATGGGATGGAAGGAAACTTTCCACCTACCAGCTCTATACACAGCCAGCTTTTATCTCCCCTCCACTTTTTTTTTTTTTTTAAGTAATCTGTGCACCCACTGTGGGGCTTGAACTCAAAACCTAGAGATCAGAAGTCATATGCTCTACCAACTGAGCCAGCAGGGCACCCCCAGCTTTTATTTCCTGATAGGACTCTAGTTCTGTTTTAGTTTAAGCTGCTAAAAATACTTCAGACCAGGTAGCTTACAAACTACAGAAATTCGTTTCTCTTCGTTCTGGAGGCTGGAAGTCCAAGGTCAGGGTGGTTGGTCTCTTGTGTGGGCCCTCTTCTGGCTTTGTTTTAGTCTCACATGGTGGAAGGGACAGGGAGTTTCTATGAGGTCCCTTTTATGTGGCACTAATCCCATTCATGAGGGCTCCAACATCATTTCATAATTATGTCCCAAAGACCTCACCTCCTCTAACACCACCACACTGGGAAGTTAGGGTTTCAACATACGACTTTGGGGCAGGAGGGGCGGGGTAAGGGTGGGGTGCAAACTTTTAGTCCATTGCAGTAACATTTGGGGGAGGGTTCTGTTAATTTTCATAGACATGTTAGGATTTAATTATGTGGGGAGGACTAGATGCTTAATTAGCATTCAGGATTTATAATAGAATTTATCTTTGAAGTGTATTCATTTTTGTTACATGGTACAGACTTATTTCTGAATAAGTGCCATGTTGCATTATCACTGAGGGGCATCAGAGACAAGGGGTTAGTGGTATAGGAAATGAACCCAGCTCCTAGTTATTATAGGAGTTATACCAATTGGTATTTCTTTTTTATTTATTTATTTAATTTTATCTGCAGGGCTTGAACTCACAACCCTGAGGTGAAGACCTAAGCTGATGCTGAACTGACTGAGCCCCCAGGCACCACCCCTTCACTGATATTTGCATAATCTATTGGCAGCATGCACCATTCATTTGGAGTTAATATGATCATTGTAATAATTAGATGCCAGATCAAACTTTAAAAATGTTATTTAGCTTGGGAGACACATGAACATCTTGTAAAATACATTGGAATCCATTTTGTCCTTTTACTGGCCGGTGCCATTATTTCCTGTTGACTGGCCAGGCCTTTCCTGATTTGTTGATAGAAGTTTTGGAGTGAGTTGGACTGCTGAGCTATTTGTCATTCCTCCCATTATAAAGGTTCTCCAGGTTTGGTCTTGGGGACTGTGGTGGTCTTGGAACCTTTTCAGAGACTCTGTGGGGTCAAAACTATTTTTTAACCATACTGAAGGCATTATTTCTTCCCCTTTTTCACTTTTATTCTGTCAGAAATGTATAGTAGAATTTTCTGGAGGCCAGGTGATGGGTGACAGTGTCATCTTCTGACAGCTATTGAAATTTGTGGTTTTGAGTTTGGACTATTTTCTGTTTTAATTTTTACTGCAGCCAATATCAATAGATAGAACCTACTTTACAAGAGTAACCAAACATCTTAGGGATCTTTTAAATTTTTTAGGAATGTAAACGGATCCTAAGACCCTAAAGTTTGAGAATCATTTCTCTATGGGGCAGAGGCCACCGCATGGTTCACCGGCCAGCCAGTGAAGGAGCCTCGCATGAACCAGGTGTCTGCCCTGGTCTCAGGTGCCCTCCCTGGGCCTAGAGCATTAAGGCTCTTTCTCCTGGCAGGGGACACTGGGCCTGGCAATCTCCCTGACTTACATGTCCTGTGTAGACCACCAGGCCTGTTTTCTTTCCTTTATACCAGGGGGCTTTTTTTTTTTTTTTCTGTAGAGGAAGTCCTTTCAGCTTGTCTTCCTTGAGGCACAGTATCTCTTGTGATACACGTAATTTCGGTGAACACATAAAGAATTTGGAGACAGAGGACGAGGGCACAGTGGAGTGGTGCAGTTGTATCCCTTCTGGCAGCGGTTCTGCAAGGCTTGTTTTCAGAACGAAAACAAACGAGCAGTTGTGGCGTTAGCGACTTTCTTCAGAAATTCAGTGATACATCCATGAGATGAAATGTTGGACATTGCAGTTTTTCTGGTGATTTCCATCACAGAACGTCAGAATTCTTCCATTGTGTGACTCTGTCGTGGTCTGCGTGGTAGAACTTCAAAGGCACCAACTGCTCTTCCAGACTCTTCCCTTTTTTTCCTCCTTCCTCTCAGTGGTTGGCTGTGAGATCATCCCTTCCCCCTATTTTTTTCTGGTGTGAAATTCTTCCTTCTTCTGACACATTAGAGGTGTAGACCACAGAACAGTGCTAAGTGTCAGCCTCCATCTGATAAGAAGAAAGAATGGTTCGGGATCTCTACAAAAAGCCCCTTTGTCTGCAACAGCTTATGATACTTCTTGGTAAAGCCTTAGATACTCAGTCCTGTGTCCTAGGTAACCGTCGAGGCACCCAACACCTCCATATTTGTTGCTAATTCCTAGGCCCGTCTTTGTCTAGGCAATAACTAGATTAAAATCTACAGAATCACCACGTCTTGCCAATTTTTTGTTTATACTAGCTTACTCAGTGCCCCCCCCCTTTTTTAAAGATTTATTTGAGAGACAGAGAGTGCGTGCATGTGAGGGGGTAGAGGCAGAGGGAGAGGGAATCTTAAGCAGGCTCCACGAGGAGCTCAAAGCCTGACTTAGGCCTTAATCCTCTGAGCCCAAGATCACCACCTGAGCCAAAACCAAGAGTTGGTCGCTTAACTTACTTGCCACCCAGACACCCCACTCAGTGCCTTTTTAAAGACTGTGTGTGGCTTGTTAAGTATTTGTTGAAGGAATAGATCAGTCATTCACTGGCCTCTTTCTCCATTTGGGATCAGCCTGAGACCACAGGACCCCCCTCAAAGTGAGGTATTTATTCAGCAGCTGGGGCTTCAGAGAAAGAGACTGCTGGTACCAGGACTCCACCTCCCTGCTCTTGTTCCAAGCATTTCTGCTCTGGCCCCAAACTCGCATGCTTCACTCAGCCAAAGAAGGGCCCTGCAGGTGGTGAGCTCACCCTTATTGGAAAAGGCAGTTCAGTGATGTATGTTGTTAATCTGATGCACCCCATGGAGCTCTGATCTTTTTACCCTGGGAAATTACTGGTAAATTCCTCCCAGTTACACTTAGAATACCTCTCAGCGTATATTTCTTCCATCTAGTTATTGTACAAGTGTATTTTAGTGCTCTGTTTACATGTGTTGTGTGCCCTGAGCTCCGGTCTGGTTGGTGTACCTTTGTTTTGGGTTAGTTCTAAGCGGTTGGAGCAGGTTGCCCATCCAGTGGGTATCTTTGTTTCTATTCACCTGAGTTCCTCACTGCAGGGTCTCCCAGCCCAGCATGGGTCATACAAACAAATGGACCACAACCCAGATCCAGAATGAATGAATATACATGTGTGTTGCCTGAGAGCATTGGCCTGCATCCAGCTTTTTCTTATTAGCACATTAATGTTAGGAAGTTGACCTGATTGGGCACCTCAGGGAGACGGTGACCCCAAAGAGAAGAGCTGGGACGTAACGAGAGGTTTGTGTAGTGGCATTTGTTTCTGGATGATTCAAGTAGGAAGGGTACAGAAGGATTTTTTTGCATTCATGTAATTCTTTCCCATTCATTCAGGCTCTGTCTCTGTCTCCTTCCTTCTGTTACTCTTTCCTTTCTGATCCTCGCTGCACTGTGTGTGGTTGTTGTCATTGTTAACTGATGAGTAAATTCTAGGACCTGTGCAGACTCAGCTTTAGTGTAAATAGTCGAGCTGGATCTTAAACTCTTCTTCTCCTGACCCCTGAGCTTTGTTCTCTTTCCATTACCCAAGTCGGAAAGCTAGGAGGGAGAGGGGACCACTGTGGTACCCTCTTCCCAGTGTAGAGGGAGTGCCTTCTCGCATGTGGGGAGTGCTCTGACCACTGAGTCATTTCCCTAAAAGCAGGCTTTGTGAGTTAAGTTTGCTGCCTTGTGTTTAGTTGCTGGTGGCTTCTACATGGCTGACTTTTCTGGAAGAATACAACTGTTCCTGTTTGTATGTTTGTTCTTGCAGGGCTAGTGATTTCTTACTAGAAGTGTTATGGACTTTTCTTGTTCTGGTGCCAAATTGTGGACTTTGGTGAACAGATAATGGCATGCGTTTTTTGTTTGCATTGGCTGTTAAAAAACCCCATCATCTCTGATAACGTTTTTCAAGCTTCCCACAGGGCATTTGTCAAGCCCTTTGCAGTAAGAGGGAAGCTTCCCCGTCGCAGTCCGTTTATTGCATTAGTAATTTTAGTTGAGTGCTATTTAATTATTGATGTTTTATTGAAGACTTGGTTGGGCCGACAGAAGTAAGCAGCCTGACTGCGAAGAGATCCCTTTGTCCCTGTTGCCAGGCCAGAACTGTCGGCACGCTGTGATAGGCAGGCTCAGCGACTGCCTCTGAGTGTCTGGGGTAAGTTCAGTCTTTGCTGAAGTCCTCCAGCTGCTTTCTTATGGTGAGACGTGAGGAGATTTTTGCCTCTAACTGGAGCTCTTTGATGGAGAAATAGTTCCTCTTAAATGTTCTCTGGTGGTTTCATTTGGGGTTTAACATCATTCCCGCTGAGTAATGTCTGGTTTGGGTGTAGAGTAAAATTTCCCTCTCTGGCTCTCCAGCATCTTTTACTGAGGATGCAAGTAGGTACTTTTTTGGTTTTTTTTGTTTGTTTTTCTAAAAGATTTTATTTATTTAGAGAGAGAGGAAGAGAGCAACTGGGGGCAGAGGAGAGGGAAAGAATGAAAATCTTAAGCAGACTCCTTGCTGAGCACAGAGCCTCACGTGGGGCTCAGTCTCATGATCCTAAGGTCATGACCTGAGCTGAAATCAAGAGCCGAACCTTTAACCAACTGAGCCACCTGGGCGCCCTGCACATAAGTACTCTTTGGTTTGATAACTAATACCACAATGAAGACTGTCAGAAAGTTGTTCCCCCTTGGTTGGCTTTACCATGCTCAGCCCAGATCACGAGAGGATTGCAGGTTTCCTGAATCCTTCTGTTGCATCACCTTGTAGATGCTGACCTGCCTCTTTGTTATTTCTTGTAAATACCAAATTCGGTGCACAGGAGATATTCATCACAGATTGGTCCCTTCAGTTTGTCTTGTCTTTATGCAGCTTGCTTTGAATGCGTCTCCAAGACACAGGCCAGTGTTTCTCAGACTTTAACATGCACACAAGTCATCTGGGGAATTTGTTCAAATGCTTCTTCTCATTTAGCAGGTTTGGGGTAGGGCCCAATATTCTGCATTCCTAACAGGCCGTCACGTGTTGCTGCTGGTCTGCCAACCACGCTGTGAGTAGCAAGGATGGGAACCGTTGATCCTTACGTGTGTACATGCAGGCTCACACACACAGACACACATGCAGGCGCCTGCAGTGGTGAAGCGTGAGGCAGGCATCACTGCCATGGGTTGCTTGATCATTCCCTGCTTTCAACACACATTTATCTTGGGTCATGCTAGTGGGAGGAATGGTTGTTTTCAGAGAGCTGCTTCTGAGGCTTCTTTCTGTGGTATTTTGATCACAGGTGTCCGTGTCTGGTGGGCAGCGATGGGATGGCATGTGGAGGCGAGCAGTTTCCATTGCATGCATCTTGTCCCCATTCTGGGCCTCCAGTTCCCGTATCTCTGTTGGAAGTCTCATGCTTTATAATCTTAAAGCGCCTGGAGTTCACGCTTACTTTTAACATCTTGAAAACTTCCTGCAAGTCATGGCTGAGACCAGCTGGCCAGCACCATAAAAGAATTAAGTTTTCTTCACAGTTTTACCCACCTCTTGTTTGGGCTCACACTTTTGAGTAGTTACTCCTGGTGTGTTCACAGGCCTTTCTCATGAGCTGGGGTACCCAGCTGACCTCTGATGTCTCTCCCTGGCCGGTGAGCCCCGGAAGTCACCAGTGGGGTGGGATGGAGAACGCATCCCTAGCTGCAGGGACTGCTGCATCCCCATCGCCATGAGAGGTCCAGCAGGCCCAGAATCCACTTTCCAGCCCTTTCTGTATCCTCTTCCATGTGGGTGGTATATATGCTCCAGATAATTTTGACTTCCAGCTTTGGATCACAGTATTTCCATACACACGACGCATGAATAGGACGATTCCTGTCGTTTGCTTTGCCAGTTATGAGTAGAAATAAGTGTGGCCAGCCATAGTTTGAATCTGATGGACCTGGGTTTGGGTCCTGACCGTGTGACTCACTATTTGTCAGTTTGCTGCACCTCTCTATGCCTTCGTTTCTTTGGGCCTTAGTTTCTCTATCTGTAAAATAGGGCTCCTACATGGACCTTGTGTAAAAGAATGGATGGGATCGATGGGTTGCATTAACTGTGTGAATGCCTGGTGGACAATCTGCTTCCTGATAGGTGTCTGATTAATGGTCCCTCTGGTGGTGATGAAGATGGTCACTTTCTCCAAGTGAAAAGAAAGGGAACCAGCCAGAGATCCCCATGTGGGACAGATAATGCTCACAGTAGGGGAGGAAGCAGTGGGCAGGAAGTATGCTTGAATTCTCTGGGCCCCAGTTCACTCTGAGAGGAGGAGAGAATCAGCCATCTCTTTGCTGCTTGTGTCTGTGATAGAGCAGTGAGAAGGACAATTCTGGGAATGATAGTGAGCACAGGAAGGTAGTGAAGGAAGGGAGAGAGGCCTGATATTTTGAAAGGGAAGGATGAACATCTGATGCATGCTTGGGTAATCTGAAGGGAAGGTTTATTATTGATACGAGTATTTTGTTAGTAAGGTGATTGTTCCTAATCATGTTGCTGTTTTATTTTTTTTTTTAAGATTGTATTTATTTATTTGACAGAGATCACAAGTAGGCAGAGAGGCAGGCAGAGAGAGAGAGGAGGAAGCAGGCTCCCCACTGAGCAGGGAGCCCGATGTGGGGCTCAATCCCAGGACTCTGGGATCATGACCTGAACCGAAGGCAGAGGCTTTAACCCACTGAGCCGCCCAGGAGCCCCATGTTACTGTTTTATGTCAGTCAGCAGAGAGCTGTTGGCGTTTGAGAGAGATGCTCAGTTTTTCCAGAGTCTGAAAAGGGATTTTTGTTGATGCTCTAGTATGAAAAGTACTCTGTGATGTATTATGGGGCTGCCAAGAGTGTGAAAGGAACAGGCAGTCACTACACACCTGAAATGTAATAGATCTTTCATTCATTCTGTGTTTTGATTGCTCTGAATTGTTAAATAAAAGTTTATTTTGGTCACGTGCCACAGCTAGAAGTAATTTTTTGTGTCATCAGAGTGGTTTGCTATAGGGCATGAAGTTCCATTCAAGTTTGGTGACTCGTGCTCCCGTTTAAAAGTGAAACACAGACCACGTAAGATGTTTCCTGAACTCTTGCTGCATCTGAGGAGAGTGCATCACAGCGCTGGGAGGCTGGGGTTTGGAAAGGAATGAAGAGCCAGGGCTCTGTGATAGCATTTCATCACAACCACGACTTTTTCCATTACCCAAGAAGTGTGCTTGATGCACCCAGTTTCTGTTACCTGGAAATGAAGGTGTAGTTCTTTACATGTGGGCCTTAGTAGCTTCCTGCCTTCATGGGATAATGTCCCTCTGCCCTCCTTTTCTCCTGCCCTGAAGAAGCCAAAGCAACTTGAAAGCTTCTTGCTGTTTCACGTGTCCTTGCCTTCTCCCTGCTAGATGAGCACCTGCTCCTCTTTCTGGACTGAGCTCAGTTGTCACCATCTAGAAGTGACCTTTCCTAACTGTTCTTTGTTCCCTGCCCTTATGCACATGAGACCCCTCCACACCCCACCTCAACCCATGCTGCCTCACAGCCTTGCTTGTGGCTGTGCAATTCCTATAGTCACAGCTTCTTTGGGACAGCACCATGCCCATTACAGCCAGTAGTGTGTGATAGTTTCATTTTATCAATATGAACAGTGAAAATGTTAATCTTTGGTATCGCAACCATTGGATATAAACTTTTCTGCTTCAGGATGGGAAATGCTCACTTTTTATCTTTTTTATAGCCATGTGTATCTGTGACAGAAATAAAGAAGAATGTGAAAACCACCTATAATCACATCATCTAAATATGATCGAAGTGGATATTTTGGTGTGTAACTCTTTGGAGAATTACCTTTTAGATAATCCAGCTGGCTTGGACTGGGAAGAGTACATAGGAGATGAGGGTGGGCAAGAAGGTAAAGTAGATGCAAAAGTGTCTTATCATTTCCTCTTGAGGTTTGACAGCCACTTGGCCAAACAGAGCTTGACATGGCTTGGCCTCCAGCTGAAAGTTCGGCATGAAAGATTGAACCGTTTTGTGCAGAATCTTTGTGAATGTTGTTATTGTTGATTCTTTCTGTAATGTGAATGCATTTTTTTTTTGATAATTCATCACTATGTTATTTTCCCTTTTTAAAAAACATTTCTCTTTAACCACTACAGGTTCCTTAGATCTTTGTATAGGAATATTTTCTTGGGGCGCCTGGGTGGCTCAGTGGGTTGAGCCTCTGCCTTCGGCTCGGGTCATGATCTCAGGGTCTTGGGTGCTCTGCTCAGCAGGGAGCCTGCTTCCCCCTCTCTCTCTGCCTGCCTCTCTGCCTACTTGTGATCTCCCTCTCTCTCTCTCTCTCTGTGTGAAATAAATAAATAAATAATGTTAAAAAAATATATTTTCTTAAGTATTTGTTATAAAAAATGAAACAAAAATTAAGCCCGCCATGCTGTGTATGCCTTCAAGTTGTGGACAGTCATTGGCATGTTCGTGGGCTTCCTGTTCTAGGTGGGGAGATTAACAAAGATCACCCTTTCACTTGAAAGAAAGTAAATTAGGGTGGGATTAACTAGGGAAACAGGCTCTTGCAGCCATTTAGAAGAAGAAGAAAAAAAAAAAAACCACCAGAGTTTTTTTAATAAGGAAAGTTCTTTCTGCATTCTGGAGTACTTCCAGACACATTGCTATTGATGTTGAATTCCATTTTGGCTTTGGAATTACAAAGTTTTTCAAGTGTGGGAGCAAAATTACTTGTTCTTTGTGTTATTTTTTATGTGACAGTGTACAAATAACAATGCCATAAACTAAATTACCATCCCATAGTCGCAGAAAGTAGCATAAAAGTGGGTATTTAATTTGAAATGGAATTGAATATTCAAAAAGTGCAGGTGGTGTGGATGGGTTTATGGACAAACTTGGGTTTCCTTTCTCAGCAGAGGACAAGAGAGCTAGAGCGTTTCATTATGCCGGCTGCCAGTGGTGATGGGGATGTAGGCAGATCTGCAGGGGTGAGAGCTTACAGTGTCTTCCATGGAAGCACCTTAACCAGGTAGAGCAGAAGCAGGATGGTTCACACAAAGCTCTGACAAATCAGATTGTTTCATCAGAGTTGAACAAAAATTTCCAGATTTTGGTCTTGAATTTTTTACTCTATGACCCAAATGAAATAAACCGAGAAGGCTCAAAGAGATGCTTTTACTGTTGGATTTGAAATAGTAGGCATAGCAATGTCTTCTGCTCTCTGTGTAAACCCTGTGATTCATTGTATCCTATCACACCGTCTGGAATTAGTGGTCCTGAGAAAGCAGAAAGCGGACCTAGACTTCAGGGCATCAGAAGTCTCCAGGGACCTACTCTGTGGTTCTCCCCCACCCCCAGCCCCAGCCTCAGCTATCTCTCTTTCTGGCTTTTGTGGATTCTGATCATTCTTCCCACTTGATGTACACTGTGTGTGTGTGTGTGTGTGTGTGTGTGTGTGCATGCATGCATGCACATACATGCATGCCTAAATATGTCATGTATTGGGTTGTGGGAGTGTATGTTTTTAAAGTTCTTTGCTTGTACTTAATATATTTTTTAAAGATTTTATTTATTTTATTTGAAAGAGAGAGAGAGGCAGAGTGAGAAAGCATGAGAGGGGAGGTCAGAGGGAGAAGCAGACTCCCCACGGAGCTGGGAGATTGATGTGGGACTCGATCCCAGGACTACATGATCATGACCTGAGCTGAAGGCAGTCGCTTAACCAACTGAGCCACCCAGACACCCTAATATTGTTAATAATAATGACAGATGCACCATCATGAGAGTTTGGTGTCTCTCATGTGGTACCAGCCACTCTGCTAAACTATTTGTATTTTTATCTCGTATTTTCCTCATAACATCTGAGATGAGTGAGCAGGTTACTGTGCTTTTACAAGTTTAGTTTTTACATACTGAAGCTGAGAGATTAGTAACTCTTTGCACTAATAAAGGCACTAATAAAGGTTGGATCTCCTGTCTGCCAGGTCTGCAGCCTGTGGGCTTAACTGCTGTGTTTGCCTGATTCCCTGACACCTCAGTGTAAGTTGTTGTCAGGGGCTTTCTGGCCATTTGAGTATGGGGAGTCATTGGAGGGCTTTGAATGCTAACTCACTGTGTGACTTTATTTTGCTTACTGTCTGGGCTTGTTTGCCTCTGCTGGTGCCCAGGGAGGTGAAGTAAACTGACCATGTGGACACAGTAAGGGATGCTCAGAACCAGTGTTCTTTCCTCTCCGCAGGCTGCCCACCCTCCCATCCCCACCCTAGAATCCTTGCTCTGGATTTGGCACTTCTGTCACGGCTCAAGAGGGATGGGTCTGAGAGCAAGATGACATTGCAGTGTCAACTGACCTTCTAGGATGTGGTCCAGAGGGCGATAGGGGCCTTCCTTGCCCTTTCCTCTCAGAGTAGCCACAGCCCTCATCTCTTCCTTAACTAAAACATCCCTCCCTTCCTCCTTAACACTGGCATCCTCCACACTTAAATTGTGCATTAAATGCCCGTGAATGTGTGCCTTCTAGGTTCTAAGTCCTTTATATTTCTGTCTCTTCTTTACATTGATCTGCTGGGCAGTTGTCTCACCCTGAGTTTGCAGCCAGGGAACGTTGGCTTTGGCAAGACTTGTCTGGCAAAGGTCACTGATTTAAAAAAAAAAAAAAAGGGCAGAAGCAGGTTTTAAAACCCCGATCTTTCAGATGCCAAAGTTTATTTTTTTAGCACATCTACCAAGCTACTGCTGAGGGAAAAAGTGAAGGTCAAAGTGGAAGTAGGTTTGTTGGTACCTTCAGGAGCACCCTCATAGGACTGTAGAATATTGGATTCAACATGTTCTTCATGGCTTCATGTATAATTTTCAACTTGGGGTACTTTTTTAGACTCAAAATGGATGTATATAAAGACAGGCAGAATTCCCAGAAGATGAAAAAAAATAAACCATGGATGTATTTGATAGAGCCCTATAATCTCCCCCCTCCCCCTTGTAGACATATATACACGTTTAACGTGGGAGTGAAAACAGTGATCCATCATCAAGCTTCCCCACAGGACAGATTCCTTTTGGCAGTATAAATCTTACATGCTCAGGAAGGCCTCATATCAGACTAAGTTCGTTTTAATTTGATTCTGACATCTTTGGAGCACCTCCTGTGTGCCTGGTCTGTGGTAGATGCTGAGAACATGACAGAAGGAATTAGACATGACATCTGCTTGATCGGTGTTCACCGGGTCGGTGTTCACAGGTGACTGAGGACCGGGGGAGGGCGCAGAGTTTAACAGTGAGGTAGCCTAGACTGCTCAGTGCTGTGATGGTGTGATTGCTCTGGGAGTACAAGTGAAGCCACTCCTAGTGCCTCCTGCAGGGATGATGGAATGTTCTCTCTGACCTACACCATGAAGGATAGAGGAGTAGAACATTCCAGATGGAGGATGCCTTTGAGCCAAGGCCCGAAGTGGGAAAGTCCATGGTAGGATGGAGGCTTCCATTATTAGAGGGGCAGTAGGGGTCAGCATCCCCTTGGCAGTGGTGCTAGCTTTATTTCATGCCTATTCAGTGTGACATGATGAAACAGTCAATCTCTCTCTGTCTCTCTGTCTCCTTCGCTCTTTCTCTGTTAAATGCCTTTCATGTTTTATGTTTTGTTGGGATGTGTGTGGGAGAGATTCATTTCCAGCCGGGTCCAGCTGCAATGAAAATGTCCTATTTGATAGATTATGGAATTAGATTACAGCCATCTCTCCCTGAAAGCTAGGGTACTAGCTATAACATCAAACTTCCCTCCCTTTGGGGGCAGGACAGGAGGGAAGTGGTGATTTAGGGCTGCTGGGTGTGTTGACTTGAAAATTATTTGAACAAACAGGGTTGTGTTGCTCCATTTAATTAATAAATATGACTCCTCACTAAGCCATCGGGGTTTCCTCCAAGGATGACTTGAGGATGGCGTGGTCTGAAGCCGCCCCAGTGGAGAAGTATGGCATTATCATAGATGGGTTAGAAGGAATTATTGAAAGAATTAACACACTTGTGTGACTTTATTTCGTCCCTGTTTCAGAGCAGCTACTGCTGCTGCTGCTGCTGCTGCTTCTTCTTCTTCTTCTTCTTCTTCTTCTTCTAAATAGAAAGGACTCTCAACTCTTTGAAGTTTGGAAGCATCTGGAGTTTTTAGTTAGCTACACAGTCAGTGGGAGTCAGTAACATTTGCAGGGGAGATCTGCAGGTAGCAGATCAGTGTCACCGTGGAACTAGAGCGAGTTGCATGGCACCCACCCCATGACCTTCTATGTCTGTCAGAGGAGGAAGACAACAGATATAGACCCGCTGACCTCAGAGAGCCTCTTACACGTTAGCCCCTCGGAAGTGGAGTGAGTCAGTCCAAGTCTTGGATTCTTGCTCTGCACTTGACGGTGTAGCAGCCATGCGAGTGTGCAGAGTCATGAGTGAAAGGAGCCAAGTCCACACTGCAGAGCTCTGTAGTGTCCTCCACAAGTGCAGTTCCCAGCCACATCTGCCCCACAGCTGGCTGAGTGGTGAGGGAGGAGTGACAGACACCAGCATCATAACAGAGCAGGACATTGTTTTGTAGACGTGGCCTAGGGAGCTGTTGTCCACCAGAGAAGCAGTGATGGTGGGAGTCGGACCATGTCAGCCTCTGGACAGTTGGGGAGCTCACACACCCCACATACTGAGTTCAGTGTGAAGAAGAGGCACCTACCATCTGCGTCTGAACTGAAAGGAGGTGTCTCAGAAGCAAGGCCTCAAGGGGATGATATAAGCAGATGCCATATTCCAACTATGAGAGAGCAGGTCAAGGAAGGTGTTGGCCTGGATTTCTGGCTAGTCTGGGAGGCCCTGCATCTTCTACCTGTAAGAACCTATACTGAACCATAACTGATCAATTTGGTTTTTACAGCGTTTTGCCTCGCTGCTCATCTTCCTCTTGGAAATAGCTGGGTGCAGCGTTGTATGCTCGGGGTGGTGTTGGTGCCTGGGGCCTACCACAGAGCTTGGAACATTTTTTCTTTTGCTTGGCTAAATTACAGATAGTTCTTTTTCCTTACTGATTCTGAAAATTAACTCAGGTTTGTTGCAACAAAACTAACAAAGGTTAAGTCACCTGTGCTTTCACTACTTTGGAAACTGGGGGCCACCACTGTGGTTAAGAGCACACAGGTTTTGGTCTGCTAGCCCTGGTCTTGACTGTCTGATGGCCCGCATGGCGCCGGTTGTGTGAACTCAGGCAGGGTCCCTTCTGCTTCCCTGTGGCATGGTCCGTTCCTTCTCTGCAGAGTACCAGTCTCCGAGAAACATCATGACAGTGGGTGAGAAATGCCTGCTCTGCGAAGTGCTCAGTGAATGTGCACCCGCAGCAGGAGTAGTAGAACTGGAGGAAGCAGTAAGGAGAGATGCTCCTGGAGCCTCCAAGGGAGACCACGCCGGATCGCCACTGCCACACCTCGCTGAGGTCCCACCATGGCTGTTCAGGAGACGAAGCAGCAGTCTGCGAGGGAAGAGACAAAATATGTGACTTCCTGAGCTGCAGGTTCACCAACTCTTGCATAGTCTCAGTAGTTTTAATAGCCTAAGGACAAATCCCGGTGGAACCACAATGCTGGGAGAATTATTTATGACATCTTCGTAGAGAGAGAGCCACTCGATGCCTGCGTCTGGGGGCATCCTTCTGCTTATTCCCGACTGAATTGTGTAACCAGATGCAGAGGCTAAGGTGGGGCGGTAGGCACAGTGTTCTGACGTGCCCGCCGCTAACAGGCTGAAGTTCAGATGACTCGGGAAAGGAAGAGATCCTGAAAAAATCGACCACTCTTCATCTCTGAATCTCTTCTGTGGAAACATTTCCAAGGCCCAGAGCTGGGAAACGTGCTGTGGAGAGATGCGTGGAGTTTATGCTTTGCTTTTAAACATCGGGATTATCATAGGAGAGACAGCCTGTTTCTGCACATTGGCCGTTTGGCTGTCCTGTTCCAGGTTTGCAACGTTTACATTCATTTGTTATTTGGGGTGTTTACTCCTTGCTGGCCTCCAAGTGTTAGTTCAGTTTGATGAGCAGTGATTAGGCTGTTCAGCCCACTTTCAGGGCAGAGGGAGATGAAAGTTCTTGCAGCCAGAGCTCAGCGGTCTTGCACTGACTGCCTTTCACATACGCCAGTCTGTTCATGGTTTGTATCAAAACCTGTATTTTATTTGGGGCGGAAAGTTGCTTGAGGCCCTTTAGCTTCTTTGTACTTAAATTGGGGATCCTAGTGCAGTGCTGACGGACAGAATTAAAGCATGAAGTAGAAAAGTGTACACCTTGCAAGCAACTGAATTCTCAGGCTTTGCAAGTAGTAATCCTGATAGTAGGCCTTCAGAGCAAACTCGATTGCATATTCTGTCATGCTTTTCTCTTTCCTCAGCCTCCAGTAGCAAAGGATGTGCTCTGGTCGGTCGGCCGTGAGGTTCTGCATCAGTGTAACCTACCACTGCCTCCGGAGGCCTTCTGTGATTTCCCACAGCACTCCCAGCATGTAGAAATAGTGGTGGTGACCAAGGGGACATGCTGTGGAGGCAGGATTTAGGTTACCTTAATTGCGTCCGTCTCCTCATTCATGAGGTGGGGAAAATGGCAGACCTTCCCTGAGAGCGGTGTTGTGAAGCTAGGGTGAGAACATCTCCTGTCAGCTGTGTAGCCTGGCTTGGCTTCCAGCTTAGGTGGTGCTCGCCAGTGGCCATGGCCACTGCTGCTGACTCTATGATTTGGAAGCACTTCAGTCTCCCTGAACCTCAGTTTTGTCATGTACCATGTGAGGACAAAATATCTGTCTCAATAGCAGTTTTGTAAAGAGTGGGTGAGGTAATGCTAGAGAAGAATTAGTGTCGCTCCCAACTTGTGTAGGGCACTTGGCCTCTCGGTGGTTTTGACACTCTTCATTCTGTTTTATGTCCTGTAACCGTGTGGTTATTTACGTGTCAGTCCCCTTGCAGAACCGTGAGCAGAGACGGTGCGTTTCGCCGTCTTTGCCCAGAATGCCTTGCTCCACACAGCAGCTCGTCACCCGCTGGTCATTGGGACAGGTGTGTGTGTGATCTGACGGAGCACGTGCTTTCGAAACAAGTATGTCTTAACATGCTTATAGGGAGAGCAAGATGGGGTCAGTGGTACAGATGTTTTTCTCTTAACAAGGACGCTTGAGGTGTGGTTACCCAAATTCACACAAGGTGCGCACTCAGCAGCATACTACTGTGCACTGTTCGAAGGCGGCCTCACTGCTGGCAATCTGTACTACCTGAGCCAAGGTTTAGACATTCGGTTTGCTTCTGGAATACTGTGAAAGAAAAGAGTCCTCCGATATGTCAAATTCTCCTCCCAGTTACAATTAGGTCCCAGGAAAGAGCGAAGTAAGTGTAAACTGGTCTGGGTTTTCAGAAAAGGAAGGGTTGAAAGCCCACACATTAATTTCGACTGCTGCTGTTCACCCACATCTTCCTGCCCACCCCAGCATGCCAGGGGAATGCTGGGCCCTGGCTTAATGAGAAGGTCCAGGTGAGGGAAAAACACACTCACCTCCCGAAGGGCCTGTGCCCAGGGCTGCGGGAGGCGGCGGCCGGGCCGGGCCGGGCTGTTGGAGGTTTGCGGTCTCAGCATCAGCCCGTGTTGGATGGGTTCCCTCACGTTGGCTTCGCAGAGCCGCCTGTCTGGGTGCCTCTGGCTGCTTGCACTGGACGCCTGCTACTCTCTGCTACCCTAAGCTAAGGAAGCAAGTTGCCACTAGCCAGGGGCTGTTTGCTTTCCAAAGCAATGCTCTAGCAACAGAGGGTTAGCATGTGGGCCTTGTCAGTGTTTGTTACAAAAACCTCAAGTAGCTGGGTACAACAGGTGAGGTTTAAGTTCCACTGAAATTTCACAGTCCTGTTCATCTATCCATAAAGCCAGAGGCCTGTATTTTAACGGATTTATGAATTATGCTTCCTAAATTGATGTAGATAGAGTTAAATAGAACACAGTTAATTCTTCCTGGATCCATCTGAGTCACCCAGGGCATGTGCAGTCAGCTCCTGGTTATCTGATGGCCTTGCCCCATCCGAGTAATTCCTCAAGTCAGCTCTTCTTCCTGTGCCTCCACTTCCTCTGCTGTAGAACAAAGGGGTCCGACTTTGACGCCTTTTCACTAGACTTTTTTTTTTTTAAGATTTTATTTATTTGAGGGGTCCCTGGGTGGCTCAGTGGGTTAAAGCTTCTGCCTTCAGCTCAGGTCATGATCTCAGGGTCCTGGAATTGAGCCCTGCATCAGGCTCTCTGCTCAGTGGGGAACCTGCTTCCTCCTCTCTCTACCTGCCTCTCTGCCTACTTGTGATCTCTCTCTGTCAAATAAATAAAATCTTTAAAAAAAAAATTTATTTATTTGAGAGAGAGAGTGCCTGACGTAGGGCTCAGTCCCAGCACCCTGGGATGGTGACCTGAGCCAGAGGCAGACACTTAACCGACTGAACCACCCAGGCGCCCCTTCACTGGAGCTTTTAAAGAATTTCTTTTCTGCCTCCATTGGGTATGGGGTTCAACTTTTTAACCTCTACCTGCTCCCAGGACAGACCTATGTCTCTCAGCCACTCCAGAGCCACTGTTTGTTTGATCCTTGGTGCTTACTTTCTCTTCGCATTCTGAAGAAAGAGAAGCCAGCCTAGTATTTCTGTAAGCCCGGGAAAAGTTAACAGCCTCAGAAGTGGGGCAGAGTGAGAATCCTTTCTGGACCAGGAGGGCCCGGCCCAAACCAGCCAGATCTTCCTGATAGTTGCTTCCAGCCCTTTACAGAAAGTTGGATTCTGGTGATTTGTGGATTGACCCTGAGGGTTTAGTTAGCCTCTAACAGAGTGGGCGGGGCAGGAGGGGGATGGCCCCTGGAGGAAAGATGAGTGTGGAATTATAAGGAAAGTATGGGCATCTCTAGGAGCCGTGGGCGAGAAGGGAGAAGCTCTCCTGTATCCATGGGTCTTTATTCAAATAAGTTGTTTTGTACCTGTTATTCTGGGAAGCTGGGGATCTAAAGATGGGGAGCATGATGCAAGGACCTCGCAGGCAAGAGGGGAGATAGCACCTGTTAGCATTGCACGAGGTGTTTCCTATACACATGCCTGCCTGACGCTAATATGGTGTGGTGAGTGGTTCACAGTGCTGTCTGCAGAAGGTCATGGGAATATAGAGGGGGAAGGGAAGCATTGTGGCTGGAGATGGGGGATAGAGGCACATGGAGAGCAGAGGGAAGGAAGAGGGGTGGAGCATAGCTTTTCAAATGAAGTGGGATCTCATCTTTGTCACAAGTGGAGTTGGAATGGTGTTCGTTTTCTCACCCAGCAGTACAGGGACTAACAAGTAGAAACCTGTGCCTTAGAAGACGTGTATTTGTCTAGAAGAGCCAGGAGAGCTTAATACTGTCTCTTCCCATGTCTCATGGTGTTGGTTATAGCTTCTGAAGGCTTGCTTGTTTGTAGGAAAGTGGACTGAGAAAAATACGTTCTCTCTTGCTTCTCTGTGCCAGTATTGAAAAACACCAAGAGTTTCTACTCCTCTTTCTCAGCACACATCCCTAAATAAGTGTCCATAGTGTCCTCTCGTTGCTTCTCTTTGCTTCACCATTGGGAGGCGTGGTCTCCAGCACACCGTGAAGAGCCTACCTCACCCTCAGGAAGAGTCCCTGGTTCTCCGTGCTGGAAGGGCCTCGGGTTCTCTCCCGTCTCAGGACGTCATTGTCATTAGTGACAGGGACTCTCCTTTGAGCAGGCGCATCGAAACTTTGGGTTGCCCATTTGTCTCTTGCTCTTTCTCATCCAGTTTGAGTCCCCAGAGGCTGGTGGTGTCACGAAGCCTGGGGAGGGGCAGTCCTGTGCAGATTTGGAAAGGAAAAGCCCCACCCGCGTGCTGCCTTCTTGAGGAAGCTTCTGTCTCCCCGGCCTGAAAATGACCTCTCCCCACTTCTCTGCAATGCAGGTCTTTGTCTCTCTTTTGTCCTTATCATGTCCTACCCCTCATTAGTTATTTATGTGTTCATCTTGTCTCTCCTACCAGATTGTAAACTCACCTTGGCAAGGACTGTGTATTCAATACACTCTTCCCAATCCCTAGCATGAGGATTTGCCATAATCACTCTGTAAATATTTGTTGAACTGCATCCAGATAGCATTATTTATTTTGTGCTGTGGGTCCTCATCAGAGGACAACAGAAATTGTTTTTAGAAAGGTCAATAATATTTACTTTCCCTTATCCAATTCCTTGCCCTCAGTTCTTTATTTAGTGAGTTATTTAAAATACGTGTCCCATCTGCGTCCTGAAGAATAAGGAAGCTTAAAGATGAGAATACAGGGTAAAATGAGGCAGCTTGGGAGGAGATCAGTGTAACATTTCTGCAGGGAACGGCAAGGACTCAGAATGAATTCAGCAGATTATAGTAACTCCCTCATTTATTTGCATCTAAGAGAGGGAATCATGGTGTGTTACAGCATTTTCAGTTTTTACCACAGATGGCATGAAATTCATCTGCAAAGAGACTTCTCTTTGGAAGCAGAGTATGGATTTTTCTCTCTCAGGTCCTCATGCCGTCTGTCACAGAGCGTACTAACCTGGTCAGCCTTCCCACCTTGTTGCTTTGAATTTTTTTTTTTCTTGTGTGTGCTTTGCTTACTGCTTCTCTTATCCTCCCCACACCTCATTCTTCTCAGCGAGAACTTCTAGAGATTAGGAACTGTGTTGGCAGTAGCAACCTCGATGCAGCCCAGGACTCTTGGCTGCACGTTTTCAAAGCAACTTCAGTAAGATAAAGAAAACAAGTCTGTAAGATGGAGTTAGCTTCTCTCTTCTAGCCATCTCTTAGGAGCCAGGCACTTGCACCTACATTGTTTCACTTCATCATAGAAAATTCCAGCAGGGAGAATATTTTTCTGATTGTTATGAACCTTGCATCTGGTACTTAGAATGAGGTCTCTCAGGGTTCATGTGGTGCCCTGCGGTGGGAGGAGCACTGTTACAGGACAGGCGTGGTGTGTCTGCTGGGAGCATCAGTGTTACTCAGAGACGGGGCGGGCGGCGGGGGGGGGTACAGGTGAACTTACACAAGTTAAATGATCAGCAATCAATGTATATTTAAACAATCATAATTAGAAGTATATAAAAATATGGAGGAAATAACAGAGGAGAAAGCCAAATATACATGAGTATTGGTGCTAGAACAGATTTATGAGGGTCGTGTACTTAGAGTGAGTGCCCGAGGGTTCACCGTCTGACTTCTGAGGGGTACTGTGTGGAAGAGTTGGCGAGAGACTGATCGAGTGGGTCCATCTCTCTTCTTGAGACATAGAAACAGGCCCCAGAGTTTACATCCCCTTTGGCTGAGGTGGGACTTGAACTCCCAGTTCCTCCTTGGTTGCCATGTTACCTGTTTCTCCTTGCCCTTCAAAGCTTTGGCACTGGACCAGATGCCTGTGTGGAAGTTCAGATCGTTGTACACAGCTGCACATGGAAGTAGTGCTCACAGAGGCGGCAAAGTGAGGCTCTGCAGTGGGTCGCAAAGGCCAGGCCTGCCTCTCTGCAGTCATTGCTCTCTGTAGCCTCTGGACTGTACTCTCCTCCACTGTATTCTACACATATTTGCAGGAAATGGACTACCTTCTGGAAGATCAGTTAGCTGCTCTTCTAAGACAAAAATGGCTTAACATGCTCAAGATCAAATTTGTGTCTTAGAATTACAGAACTTAAAAATTGAGAAGCTCTCTAGGTCTTATAGGCCAGCATTTTGGTTTTATGTGGGATGGGATAAGAAGGTTTCCTTATATGTCTCGTTTTCTGTATTTGGAGTTAGGTGGCTAGCAATTTATTGTTTACTTGTTTTATTGTTTTGCTGCCTTTACCTGAATGCAGATTACGGGTATTGCTCTCACTGGGAAAGTGAACTAGGGCAGTGGTGTTGATGTCTGTGGGCCAGATTGGTGTCTCTGGATAGATAATTTTACTCTTCTCTGCAGATAAATTCCACTTTCAGGGTGGCCTACTAGAAAAGAGGAGAAGCTATGAGTTTCTCCACTGTTTTATTAGCTGACCCTGAAAGGAAAGATACTTGTCCCTGGGAATGTGGAAAGCTTAGAACTAGGTTGATTAGAATTTTCTTTTGAACTCTTTCTGCCTCTTACAGCTTTGGTCTTCTCAGTGTCTAAATTCTCAGTCAAGGTATGAGCACTGACTTCTTCTCTGTTGCTTGTGATCACAGATCCTAGAAGCAAGGGACATATGCTCGTGAGTATTCCATTTTGGCAGTGAAACCAGACTGCTTGGTAGGCATGATAAATTTGGTTTCTTCATTAAAATATGTTGATCTTTCTGATTTTAAAAGTAATGTGTCCTTACTTTAAAAATATGGAAAATACAGAAAAATGTTTTTTAAATTGCATACCACAATTTTGAGAATTCTAATAGTATTAACTAGACAGAAATAGATTAAAGTTCACTTTTCTTTTTTTTTTTTAATTTTTTTTTAAAGATTTTACTTATTTATTTGACAGAGATCACAAGCAGGCAGAGAGGCAGGCAGAGAGAGAGAGGGAAGCAGGCTCCTGCCAAGCAGAGAGCCCAGTGTGGGGCTCGATCCCAGGACCCTGAGATCATGACCTGAGCTGAAGTCAGAGGCTTAAACCACTGAGCCACCCAGGCACCCCTAAAGTTTACTTTTCTATGTATTATATAGTAATAGTTGAGATTATATATAGCATGTGTAAATAATTACTGTATGAAGTAGCTGTTGTGCCAGGTTGTAAACATGGCCTTATGTTCTGCTTTTTTTTTTCCTCCACTTACAAAGTTTTTTCCTCATTAAAAATTTTACCCTGTTTTAGTGGCTGCATGATACTCCATTTTATGGATTTACCTACTTCATTATTCATATTCCTGTCACTGATGTTGGTTTTTTCCATTCGTTCACTATTGTAGCATACACCTTGCTCTGCTCATCATTCTGACAACTCCCTTAGGACTTTGGGTTTCAGTTGCTCAGGAGAAGACTGTTTTGGCACCTTGCCAAGTGCTTCCCAGAAATGTAACATCAATTGATGTTCCTACCAGTGGGGTGTGAGTGTGGCCCCAGGCTAGGGAGGTCCTGGCTCCCTGTTCTTAGGGTGCACACATTTGCTCTATCGAGACTGCCTGGGTGTCTCCTCACCCCTGCACTGAGGGCAGCATACTGCTGTTCAGGGCCCGGGGGGCAAGTCCTCATCCCCCTGAGAGCGGACCCCTTCCTACCTGTTTGCCATTTAGTCTGTTCACTAAGAGCATAATCTGTGTGGGAAGTCCAAGGACTTTTCTAAGCATTCCTTCCTTCCTGCCTGCCTTCTCTCTCTCTCTCTCTCTCTCTATCTCTATCTCTATCTCTATCTCTCTTTCTATTTTTTAAGGATAGAATGGCTCTTTTAAAATGAGCAGCAGCTGGGGTTGTTTCTTACTACGTAATCCAGCACAGTAACTTAGATGTGGGAGCCATTGGATTCCTGGTGTCACCAACTTCCTTGCCGTCTTCTTTGTGTTCTTCTGCTCAGCTCCTGTGCAGCTGCTTCTCCAAGTAACCAGCGCGGTTGCTACACAGGAAGTGAAATTGTAGAAACGCTTCAGAAGACTGACAGCTGAGCTGACTGTAGGAGTGACTGCTCTAAAGTTCTAATAAATTGTATTCATTTTCTTGTAATTTCCATTCACATGCAACAGAGGCTTTTATTTTCTCAGGCCTTAGAGTGGCCAGCCCCACTGTCCCACCTGCCCACCCTGCTCTCCAGTGACCTGTTCTCTCTCCTTTTGGTTCGACTCAGCATCCTATTTTCCAAGGTGGAGGAAAAACAGGTTTCTTCAAGTATTTGGTCCTAAGTATTTGAACTTAGACAAACGTAGGCTGAACCCCAGCTCTCTCATCCATCTGGGGTTCTTTTTGTTGTTGTTTTATTTTGTTTTGTTTTATTATGTTATGTTATGTCACCCATCCATTTTAAGACCTTGGGAAAGGGACCCTCTGTTCCCTTGTGGCATGAGACAAGGGCAGTACGCCTGTCCCAGCTGTGGGAAGGAGCTGGGGTGGTCTGTCGGAAGTGCAGGGAGAGTTCTTGAGCACACTGGAATTTACCCTGGTGTTCTCGCCCTCAGGGTGCAGGGCCTGCTGCTCATTCCTCCTATATTTGGAGGGGACTGGAGGGAGGGCCTGGCACATAGCACTTCTCTCCATACCTGCCGCCCCAGGCCCCTTGCACCCCACTGCAGGCCCTCCCTCAGAAAAGGGTCATCTATTCCTCGGAGCCCGTCAGATTGTCAGTGCCTTCCCTTCTTGCCTTGTCATAGGACATTATCAGTAGGTACTTTCTGCACACCCATTTGCAAACAGTTTCCTGTTCCTTATTTTAGCCATTTCTGTAAAAGTAACTAGTAATGCAGCAACCATTTCTTCACCAGTCCTTCCTCAGCTCCCTTCCTCCTCCGTGCTGCAGCATTAGGGGGTCTTTCTTGCTCCTGTGTCGGTGGGCAGCCCATTAGTCCTTTGAGGGAAGGGCCTCCTGTCTCATGTTCATCTCTTCAGCTGTTGTTACTAGGTTAGCAGTGTTACCGGTCGACCGAGAGATGATAAATACAGAATGGTGCATAAGGTCCCAGGAGCAGGTGTACAGTTCCCTGGCTGGCTCACTGATTTATTCATACTCTTATACATTTACTTAACGACCATTTCCTGAACTTCTGTGCTCATTTTTAGCACCAGTAACACAAAAAGGGTAGCAATACAGCCCTGGCCTCAAGAGCTCATAATGGAGTTAAACATTTTCTTGATTAAGTGCCATCAGCTGTGGGAGGTTTTATGGTAGTACTTGTATGAGCTCGAGGAGGCATACATGAAGGACTTGACTGTTCCGTTTGGGGGCAGAGGCTATAAAAAGCCTTCAAGTAGGATGTGGGCTCATCCTGATTCATGCAGAAGGTCCAGCCCCTTCACTCCTTACTTTGAATTACTCCACGGCAGAATCCTAGAAACTCGGGGACAGCTCAGTGAATCCTGGAGTTCCGCCCTCTTCCTACAGTAACTGAAACCCTGACGGTGTATTCTGGTGTATCACAGGCATGTCTTTTCCCTGCAAGGGCCATTCCCTCTTGCCAGATTTTGGCTGACAAGGGGGGTTTCATGACCGTTTGGGGCCGTATGAGGCTAGTGTGTAATATGTGTGTAATGATGTGTAAGGGTGGGTGAGTGAAGAATACGTTCTTGGGTACCATTCTTCTGAATTTTATACGAGAAGAAACAGTTGCATTATGCACATTTTTTGGAGATTTTTTTCATCTATATATTTATGGTTCTTTCCTCAAAGGTTATCGTATAGACAAATGTAGAGATTTAAACGAAAAGGTGAGATATGTGAAATTAAAGGCAAAGTAGGGATAAGTCTGAAGGTATGTGATGGATGAAATGATACTAGGGCCTGGAATATTCAGTAGGATGTCCCATACTGACACAAGGTGAGGAAACACTGGACTTTGACCTCTTTGGACCCCCGTTAATGAATTGCCTTGTTACAGACTGTGCACCTGTCCATTGCACTGCTTGCCATTATTTGATCATTGGCCTCTGATGGTTGGAATAAGGTTGAGCTGCATGTTATAGGCAAAACGAAACAAAAGAGGCATAAATGTGATCATTTATTTCTCTGTCACCTAACATGAGCTTGGACATTGGCCTGGAATGCCAGATCTGTGATGTGATGCCATTAGGGATTCAGGCTTCTTTTTCTATCCCACCTTCCTCAGCACATGGTTTCTGCCCACAAGGTCACATCTTGGCTCAAGATGGATGCTGGAGCTCCAGCTGTCACTTCTGAGCTGCACATACTAAAAAAGAAAGGCAAAATTGAGCCCTCTCAAGTGAATCCCTTCTCTTCTAGAACCGATGTAATGATACAATGTACTGGCTAATCTGGCTGCAGGAAAGACTGAGAAATTGATTCTTTTATTTCCAGTGGCAAAATGTCCTACTAAAAACTGGGACTCTGATACCCTGGAGATGAGAATGGGTGTAGACAGTCAGCAGTGTCTGTCCTGGGGCTGCATCCAAGGGGCCTCGAGGTAGAGAGGAGATAGGTCAGTGCAGCAGTGCAACAGTGCTACGGGTTGACTGTCACCCTGTAGATGCTGAAGTTGCTGAGAGTGATGTTGGCGTGTAGACAGTTGGGGTCAGGTGGCAGAGTCATTGAAGAATTAGTGACCTGGAGCCCAGGAAAGGGAGGTGGTTTCATGAACCTCAAAGGAGGAGACTCCCTTGAAACCTCCATTCTGGAAGGCCAGCTGCTGGCATGAGGCATGTCTGTCTGTCCACCCAAACTTTGGGAGTTGGGAGCCCTGTTAGTTGCATTTCCTTGTGGACTCCATGGCAGCACAGGACTGGGGAGCACAGAGTGACCTGTTTATTAGCTCAACTTCACCTAGAGTAGGACCTCTCCTCTGTGGAGAAAGGAAAGGAAGAGCCTCTTCTTTGTGTTCGGCTCACCTTGTAGGTTTCTCTTTCCCCCTTGTTTGCACGTGTCATCATTAGGAACATCATTTGTGGATAGTTTGGTTTTGAGACTTGCCACCCTGCCTTCGACCTCAGTTCCTGGCTCTTACCTCATGCGACCCAGTTTCACTTTTCTGTTTCTACTTCTCAACTCAGATCCTGGACAGGGCATGATAATTATTTCACACCATCTTTCTTGCTTTTATGCAAAGGGAGTAGCCATTTTGTAGAGTATTCACAAGCATTTTTTGGTTTTATTCCTTCTTTATTTAAAAACCTGGAATGACTCCCCTGTGCCGCTAGCATGATTAGGGGCTGTGTCCAGTGCTTCCTTATGAAACTCTCTACCTATCCAGCTTATACATAATATTCTTTCCCTTTGTGTCGTGCTATATGCTTTGCAGGCATTCTTCACACATTTGCTCCTCTGGTGCTCATCAGAAAACGGTGCTGGAGTCCGACATTACTTATTCCTAATCAGAAGCCTAGTCTCAGAGGTCACCCAGCCAGTTTGTGGAAGACCTGGGTTTGAACCCAGGTTGTCTGTCTCCCTCTCTCAAATGTAGAAATTCAGAGTAAGCAAATGAGTGTTAACTCTTGGCCCAAACAAAATCTAGTTAGTTGATCTGCTGTGGCTGAAACAGTTGTCTGCATATCCGACCACATCTAAACCAGCCTGTGATTGTTAATGTTTGGTGTCATCTGTGGCTCATTTCCCTTCTGGTGGCATCAGTTAGAGCATTTTGACTGTTTTGCTATATGCAGTTCCTTTCTGGTCGGATGAGGCAGGTTTGTGCAGGTCCCAGACTCACAGGCGTCCCTGCGAGAGTCGCATGCTGTAGTACAGAAAGCTGGCCCAGGCACTGGGACGGTGCAGGCCGGGGTGAGTGTGGGTCCTGGCATGGCTGTTAGCTCTATTACCCTGAGCACACCACTGAATATTTCTGGGCTTCTACCTTGCCATTTATACAATTCTGATAGAAACATGTAGTTCTTGGACCATTTGTTACCTCTGCAAACCTCAGTTCTCTCCTCTATAAAATGGGGATATTGATACCCACTGCTCCATGTTGCAAAGATTAAATGAATTAGAGGTCAGCATCAATGCCTGGCAATGTAACTAGAGCTTAGCATAGGCTCCATCTTCCCCTTACTCTTTCTCTTCCTCTTTATCATTTCAAAGTGTTCAGAGAACCTCATAAAAAGTGACGTGGAGGTTTAAAAATCAAGTCAAGGATGTCAAAATCTGAATGCCTTGCACACTGAGTACAATTGGTGTGTGAGGTTTGTGTGTGAGGAGCAAGCTTACCTGTTTGACCCAGAGCCACAGCTGTGTAAATGACTCTTTTCTGAACTGTGGCCATTTCTGACCAATCTGAGATGCCACTGAGGGTGACTCAGTCTAGCCCTTCATTGATAATGCTCATTTGTATGCAGTCCTTTTATTTCTAGATTGACTTCCTGTCACCCTGAGTTAGTGGTTAGTGGGCTGCCTGCCAACATAGGGGTGGACTGCAAAGAGTGTGTGCAAAGGAAGCCAGCGGTCCGCAGGGCTGCCCTGAGGCAGGGATGGGGAGAGCACAGGGACATCACAGTTGGGTAGGTGGCGTGAAGTGCAGACAGGGAGCCTTCTTCACGGGGGACGATTCCTGCTCCCTCCTCTCTGCAGGGACGAGGAGATGTCTTGAGTTGTTTAGTTTACTCCGAATGTAGACAGTGTTTAAGATAAAAATGCATAAACTTTCAGTAGTCTGGGGCTGATGGTTTCAGGCAGTGATGTTGATTTTTTTTCCTGAACTGAAGCCTCTGGTGTTCTGTGAGGACCTTAGGTGTTCTGCCTCCTCACAGAGTCTCCTGCTTTCAAACTGCAGCACCTTAGTTGGACAGAAGAACTGTAATTGGAGAATACCACAGGCCCGTGTGCTCCTCTGCAGGTAACCTCCAGTAGGTTTGCAGGAAGGTGTTCCTTTGAAATGTTGTCTTCTCCAGTCCAGGATGGCAGAGCAGAGTCACAGTTAACTTTCTAAGGCGAGAGATTTGGAAGGATGGTTACGTGTATATGTGACCTCCCTGAGAGGGAGAGCAGCAAAGGTGAGGAAAGGTAGTGGGCCTTTAAGGTTTTTTATCTTAAGATTATTTTATTTTTGTTGATGGTGGCAATAGGTGGGTATGGTGGCTAGATTTTATTTTGGGACCCACCAAATTTACTTAAAAATGATCTGGAGGCCTCCTCAGGCATTTGCTTGGCACCTCTGTGGTACTCAGCTCTGCCTCCCTCCCCCAGTTCCCTAGTTTGTAAGTGAGGTACTTGGTCCAGGTCCATCCAGTTTTAGCTTTAAGAAAGGCCTATTCAAATAGATGAAGTATGTCCCTGGTTCCCAAACTTTGCATCACCTGGAATGCCTTTTAGAGCGCCCTGCTGGCCCCCAGCCCCAGAGTTTCTGAGTCAGGAGATCTGGGATAGGGCCTGAGCACCAGCATTTCTAACAAGTACCCAGGTGATGCTCGCGTTGCTGGTCCGGACACCACACTCTGAGGGCCGCTGAAATGAGCAAAGCAGAAGTTCAAGAGCCTTTTCCACTTGTGAAGCCATCGCTGTCTGAGGCTCACCAGACAGACCATTTAGGAGGATTGATTCTTAAAGCCTAGAAACAGCAGAGAGCTGAATGTTTTAAAAAATGAAGAGGGAAGGAGAGAATAGAATAGGAATTCTGTGAGTGAGGCCACATTTCTGATCTTTATCCTTATTTTGGGGATTTATCCATCTGTGTGTATTAATGGCCTGTGAGTTTCTTGGTTTTCACTCCCCTTGTGATTTTGGCAGAACTCGTATGTCTGAACCAATGTCTATAATTAAAAAAAAAACAAAAACAAAACAACAAAAAAAAACTTTTTATTCTGGAAAATGTCAAAATATAGGAAAGGCAGAAGGGGATGACGAGCCCCCCTGTATGCGGCACCGGGCTTTGGCAACAACCAGTTTGTGGTCACCCTTGCTTTGTTGCTGTCCCACCAGCTTCCTGGGTTGGCTCTTCCCCACTGAAGTATTCCTTAGGTCCCAGAAAGATCATTTATTTCATTGATGGTATAGTTCAGGATATATCTCTACAAGACAGGATCTTAAAAAAAAAATAATAATAACCACAATATTATTATCACATTTAAAAATTCCTTAAGCATCATTAAATATTCACTTAGTATTTACATTTCTTCTTTCGTCTCAAATGTTGGTTTGTTCAAATCAGCATTCAAGTGTGAGCCGTACAGTCTGTTTAGATCGATGTGTCCTTTGCTTCCCCCACCCCACCTTTTTCTCCTTAATTTAATTGTTAAAGCAACTATTCATTTGTCCTATAGTGTTTCCCATTTTCGAAATTACCACCTTCCTGAGGACAGCTTAGTGGTGGGGTTTACTTATATCCAGAGGCTCACGGTGCCTGGTGTGTTCCTTCTCATTGCCTCCCTTTCTCTCCCAGATGCTACGATTGACCTGTCACTTCAGGTGTGGGAGAAGCCAGATTTTAAATCAAATGTATCATTTGGGTTAGCACTTTTCAGGAGGAACAAAATACAGGAAGTATGAGAGGCATCATCTGATAATTTAACTTTTGGTGAGTACTGTTCTTACCCCACTGTGTTAGTTTTACTGTTAGTGCTTTTCTATTTAATTAATGAAGGCTTTATTCTTACTTTTGATTCATATTAGTATTCTGTACCTGTGATAGCTACTTTCTTGGAGTGGCTCCCAGTTTATTTCGGGTACATTGTTCCAGAACTACAAACTGTTGCCGTGGCACATATGCCCAGAATAGGGCTTTTGGGGAAACAAGGACATGGCAAGAATCAGGAACTTAACGGATTGAGTTCCTGGCTAATGACACGTGCATACATTTTAGGCAGTATTCATTCAATTGTGTGGCTGTCCAGGACCAACCAAGTTAATATCTTTTTTTTTTTTTTTTTTTTTTTTTTTTAAGATTCTGTTTATCCATTTGAGAGAGCAGGAGGCAGGAGAGAGAAATCATGAGCAGGAGGGAGGGGCAGAGTGAAAAGGAGAGGGACAAGCAGACTTCCCACCGAGCACAGAGCGCTACACGGGGCCCGATCCCAGGACCCCAAGATTGTGACCCGAGCCGAAGGCAGTTGCTCAACCAACTGAGCCATCCAGGCACTCCCAAGTTAATATCTTTATATTCTCTGAAATGAAGGTAAAAACAGACCAATTCAATCTAAACCAAAGGCAGAAGACCAAGGCATATTTCCACGTAGAATTTGACTTAGATGTTGATGTACTGATGTCACTGTACTAGAGTGAATACCGTTGTTTTCCCAGGGTAGTAAAATATTGTCTTTACAGGAAGGAGCTTTAATGCTCACCTGACCCAGTCCCTGAGGTCCTGAGAGAAGAAGGGACTTCCTCCAGATCACACATTGAATTAAGGCTCCATGCTATACAGTGGCAAACTGGACTGGCCCAGACGGTGTCCAGCAATTAACGCCTATTTAGTCTTCCCCAGGAGAAAACCATCTTCTTTTCCACAGGGACTGAAAAAGTCCTGTCACCTAGAGCCCCAGAGGTCTAGCAGTAGAGGTCAGGGTCCTTAAGCCATCTGAACTTGACCCATACCATTTGAAGGGTAAGGTTTTTATTTATTTAGCCAGTGCGCTCCAGTGGTGTTAGCATCTTAGAACTTTTGAAAACAGAAACAGTCTTTAACCACGGGGTGGGCGGGGGCTCCCCAAGCAAAGAGAAAGAAGCTTGTCCACTTTGCCTGTCTCTTCATATGTAAAACTAGTGGGTTGGGCTGATTCTTGTTTAAACTTTTTTGTCCTGGCCCCACTCTGTGACCTCCAGTACGTTGTTTAACCTCTCTGAAGTAGTTTTCTCATGCACAAGAGCTAGGAGACGGGACTGACTTTTTCCTGCACCAACATTCTGGATCTCCATTTAATTCACACACTCACATAGACACTGACCAAGAAAGAAGGTAATAGCGTCTGGGAGGTTGAGTGTGTAGCTCGTGCCACCCCTTGTTAATTCTCTTGTCTTTGGCTCCAGGGTTCTTTGTAATGGTTACTCAGTTTAGAGGTAAAAAAAATCAAAACTACAAAAATGGCTGTAAGCTAGAACATTTACTTTTATCATGATTTTTCAGTAAGAGTGAAAAATCATCCCACAAACCATGAGGAAGGGGTGATCCATTGGCTGGAACTGGAGGAGGCCCACTAAATTGTCCCCTGCATAAGTTCTGGGCTGGTTCCTGAAACAAGACCAAGGAATGAGGCTAGTGGAAGTCAACTAGACCACCTCTGATCCTGGTGCAGCCTGTACTGGTCAGCCTGGCTCCTGTCTGTGGGCCAGCACTGGAAGAGTCCCCTGCTCTGGGCAGGAAGTGAGCAGCTTACTCCAAGAGGGAGGTGCAAGGAGGTGGTTGGGCTCTGCAGTGCTTAAGGTCTCCTCCTGTCTTGCCGGTGTCTGTGTCTCCCCTAGGATCTAGTAAGTGTGGGAGCGGGAGAAAGGCAGGGTGTCCCACCAGGGGGGTGCTCTTGCAAGGAAAGGGACATCTGGCCAGAGTGTGAAAGAAGCAAGACCCCCTGCAGCGCTCGTGTGGGAAGACGAGCGAGACCAGTCTCTTGCAGGTATGTCACTCGGTCACCTGGTTTATATCCCATTCACAGATCTGTATTTTCCTAGCGTGGTGATTTTAAGTCCCTGGGGAGCACAGTGTTCACAAGGCTGCCCGTGCTAGAGTAACGTCTGCCTTTTCTTGGGCACTTTCTTTGTGCCAGCCCCTGCGCTGAGCGTTCGGGACTTGCATGCTCTCCTCTCGTCCTTACTTGTCCACAGCAAGTAAATAGGTGCCGCCGTTACCTCCACTTTGTAGGTGAGGAAACTGAGGCTTAGCGAGGTGAAGCTGATGGTGATAAAATGGTTCAGATTAGAGAAGTCAAGTCGATTTATTCCATCCTGACTCCGAATGATATGTGTGTGTCCTCATGCTCCAGGTGGCTCCAGGAAGGTGGTTGGAGTAGCACAGTGCTAAGGAAAAGCTTTACCACCATGGCTAGAAAGAGGCAGTTGGAGGAGAGGGTCTGAGGTGATCAGTGGTATCATCCTCATACATGAGCAACCCGTGCTTTTGGGGGAGGCTGGGACGTACAGATACAGGCGCAGGCATGTAGTTGGTGGCGATTTCCACTTACTGATGGCACTGTGAGATGCCAAGACCTGCACCAGGTGTTCTGTAGGTACAGGTTTCTTGGAAACTTTAATGCAGCAATGTATTTTAAAGGGACTGGTGAGAACTGCAGCCAGTCTTTTACAAGGCCCCTTTTATCTGCCCTTAAACCTCTAACCATGTATATGCGGGCCCATCTGGACTGAAGCCCCGTGTGCTGTGATCATCTAAGACAACTTGTATCCTCAGGACTAAAAAGGTCCCCACCCAGAGGGTGTTCACCGGCTCCTCTGGGAGCTGGTACAGCTTGCAGTATCGCTTTTTAAACCAGAATTCCAAATGTTTTCTTTTTTTTCCTCCTTTTCATGATCTCGTATTCTGTTTAAGCACGTTAGATGAGGTTTCATTCTGGTCTCAGTCGTGCTTAAGCTCTGTTTCTAAGGCACCATCAGCGTCCCAGTCCAGGGGCTCCGCTACAGGGATCGACGATGGTGGCAACTCCCCTAGACACATCACTTCCAACTTGATGGTGGATGGTGTTCATTTAGGGTGTCATAAGGTGAATAAACAAGGATGTACTTGCACAGAGATACTCCAGGCTCAGTTCAGACCATTTCACGTAGAGGAACTGTAAATAATAGCAGATCCTTTGGGGCCATATTTAAATTACTACCATTTAAAAAATTTCCCATTGTTAGCTGGAGTTGTTTTTTATTTTTATTTTTTTAAAGATTTTATTTATTTATTTGACAGACAAAGATCACAAGTAGGCAGAGAGGCAGGCAGAGAGAGAGAGGAGGAAGCAGGCTCCCCGCTGAGCAGAGAGCCCGATGTGGGGCTTGATCCCAGGACCCTGGAACCATGACCTGAGCTGAAGGCAGAGATTTTAACCCGCTGAGCCACCCAGGCACCCCTGGAGTTGTTTTTTCATTTGAAAATGGAATTTTTTTTTCTTTTTAAAGATTTATTTATTTTAGAGAGAGCACAAGCGGGAGGGGCAGAGGAAGAGGGAGACAGAATCTCAAGCAGACTCTGTGCACTGAGAGTGGAGCCCAACACTGGGCTGAGTCCCATGACCCCGAGAACACGACCTGAGCTAAAGCCAAGAATCAGACACTTAACTGGCTGCGCCCACCCAGGCATCCCCCCAAAATAGAATTTTAATCAGTCTAACTTGGCTTATGATTGCATTGCTTTCTGTAACTGTAGGTAATCTATACAGATGTTGCTTATTTTGCCCTTTTAAAATAATGGTTTAAAAAATGAAAAAAAAAATGCATGTGCATGGAAAAAAGACTTGGAAGAGATAGAATCCAGGGTTCATAGAGATTGTCTCTAGGACAGAATTGGCCATTGCTATTTGAGTCTTAGATTGTCCGTACTTGGCAAAATTGCCCCCTAAATAGATATTTTTTTCTTAATTTTACAAAATATGACCACTGGGAAAAAGCTGAAAATAGAGTAAAATATAATGACGAGAATTTAAAAGTCACCCAGCACTCAGATCACCACAGCCAGCTTTTGGTGTCCTGCCCTTGTCCCTTGTAGTCTGACTAGCGACCGTGCTTCATTCCCCAGACCTGCAGTTTGCCCCCTTTGCACAGGTTCCTGATGGTCTGCCCAAGTCTGTATTTTCACAGAATGACTCTCCTCCCCTTCAGTAGCGGCCCCTGCTGAGTGTCTGACAGATAAGCTGCCTTCACAATGAGCCCAAACAGGAGCCTTCCTGAGGAAACTCTGTCCCCCCTACAGTTGGTCGTTAGCCCCAAACTAGTACAGTGTGTTCTCTAGTAAAGTGTAATCTGTACACTGTGTTGGCAATGTGTGAAGTTTGTTTATTTATAGTAAAGCTCGAATGTATAGTGAACCCGGGACACTTTCTGCATTGAGCCCATTAAGAAAATTTTCTGTTGAGTGCGGGCAGAATTTAAACAGATTATTTCCTTCTTTCCTTTAACAGGAATGAAGCAGGCTTGTTGAACCTGCCTAGTCAAAGAAAGTTTTCAGAGACATGTTTTTTGTTGTTTTTTTTTTTAAACCAAGGAATATGTGCTTTGGTGATGGAATCTATAAATAAAGTGACCCATTTTAACTAGATTGCTGGTGTGCTTTTCAGTAGGACTTTGTGGTTTAGCTAATGAAATCTTTCACAGATGATCCTCTGAACCTTGTGTCTCGTTATATCACTGCCGCTTTTATGACTTAATTGCTTTTGTGGTTTAATTCACTTCATGACACATCCATCACCGTGAAGTTGTACACTGTTCCTCCGCCTCTGTCCTAGTATTTGCTTGATGACTCTTGGGGTCAAGGAGAGGTTGAGAGGTGGTTTTATGCTATTAAAAATAAGTGATTGTTTGCATAGGCTAGTCTGCCTTGTTTCATTAAAACAGTCTTTAAAATTTTGATCAGTACCTCGAATCTACTTCCTCCTGATAATTTTCTGTTCCATAATACTATAGGTTGAGCCTATGATAAGTTTTCTCTATTATTTGTAGAGAATCAGAGTTTATAAAGTCCTTTCATACTTATTTTATCCTTTCATCATTCCCACATTCCTCTCCCAAAATCCCCACTATGGCAGATACTACTATCGTTGGATTTTGCAGTTTGGGAAACCGAGGCAAAGAAAGGATAGGGAGAGTATGCCTAGTCGTTACGGCAAGTGGATGACAGAACTGTGACACTCCCACTGTAGAAACCGAACAGCTGGGATATTACAGTTTTTAAAAAGCTTCTGTTCCATTGTTGTCTGTGAGCATTGGGATGGCCCTAGTGTTGGCACGTGTGTCAGGAGGCGCCCTGGACTGCTGTACTTTGAGGTGTTCAGCCAAACCTAGGAAGCTGGCGTGGTCGCATCTTCCATCTTTGTGGCCAGGGCCCTGAGTTCAGGTGGCAGCACAGCTTCCGAATGACTAGTGTCGAAGCTTTTGGTGGAACGGGAAACTGTTCTGACTTGCTTCCTTAGGAGGCAGCGTTTATTTGCAGAGGGTTTTCCCGCTCTCCCGGTTGTGAATGAGGTATCTACAGTTTCCAGATGCATCCAAGTGTAGGTCTGGCTGACCGTGCCACTCTGCTACATAGAGAGTGGACAAGAGTCACACCCCTGGCACAGCCCATACGGCCCTCCTGGCCAAGTGCCCATCCCTCCCTATACCTGTCTGCGTATTTCCCCTCCTTCCCAGCAGTTCATCCTGGGTATGTTTGTGCACTTCTGCCCACCTATCCATGTGTTCACCTGATTTGTTCTCCTTGCTGTGAGGGGCAGTCCGAGAACCCTGTCACCCGAAGTCTGCCCTTTTTATGACTTCCAGCCATCAGACTGGTTTGGTTAGTTCTTTCCTCTGTCACTTCATAGCAACTGGGACACCTGCGTTTAATACTCACTCAACCCCCTATCCCACAAAATTGGAAATTTTTTTTAAAAATAGGGTTTCTCCAAAAACAAGCCCTGTTTTTTAAATAGTAAGCACTCCAAGAATGAATAACCCCACTACTTTTAACTCCTTGATGCCTAGTAGGTGCTTCAGTTCATGTTTGCTGAAGGTAATCTCCTCAGAGGTATCTCGGTGTAGTATTGCTTCCCCAAACCTCCCACCCTTGGCTCCATCATGAGTTATCCTGTTTGTTCTCTTCATAGCGGCTATCAGGACCCAAACTTATCTCTGCTTTTGTTTGTCTCCCCCTAGAATGTGTTCTGAGAAGACAGAGATTTTGTCTGTGTTTTTCCACTGCTGTACTCTTTGGCACTCATACCAATTTACTATCACATAGTAAATGCTCAGTTTAACAGTTCTTGAGTAAATGGATATATTGAGTGTTTAAGAAATAACATTTATCTAAAGGTTGCAAATTTGTATGTGATTCTGAAAAGAAAGAGAGAGAGAGAGAGAATCCAGAAGGGGGGCTACGACCTATGGCAGGCACAGTGAAAGTAGTGGGCCGGTAGATTCAGGTGGAAGCCGCACCAGGGAGGCCTCTGATTGGATTATAAAAATAGATTCTCAAAAAAAAAAAAAATAGATTGTCCACTCCAAACTCAGACGACCAACCCCATGTTATGATCAAAATGAGAAGTCTAAGTATGGGTGGACTTGAGGGATAAACTATAAATCAAAAAGAATAAAATCAAGTAGTACTTTTTTTTTTAAGAGAGAGAGCACACACCTAAGCAGAGAGTGTGGGGGGGGCTGTACAGAGGGAGAGGAGAGTGAATCCCAAGCAGACTCCATGCCCAGTGCAGAGCCTGACAGTCAAGAGTCAGACACTTCACCAGCTGAGCCATCCAGGCACCCCAGGACATTTATGTCTCTATGTGTCTGCATGCAAAAATAACTCAGCCCCTTCAAGAGTGAGGTACACATGTGCTTTTAAAAATTATTATGGATCATAAGCAAAAATTCAACAAGTGCAAGTTCTTTTTTTTTTAAGTTTTTTGTTTGTTCAAGATTTTATTTATTTATTTGACAGACATGGCGAGAGAGGGAACATAAGCAGGGTGGGTGGGAGAGGGAGAAGCGGGCTTCCCGCCAAGCGGGGAGCCCGATGTGGGCTTTGATCACAGGACCTTGGGATCAGGCCCCAAATTGGAGGCAAACACTTAAGGACTGAGCCACCCAGGCGCCCCATCAAGTGCAAGATCTTTTTTTTTTTTTTTTTAAGATTTTGTTTATTTATTTGACAGACAGATAACAAGTAGTCAGAGAGGCAGGCAGAGAAAGAGAGGAGGAAGCAGGCTCCCTGCTGAGCAGAGAGCCAGATGTGGGGCTGGAGCCCAGGACTCTGAGATTATGACCTTAGTCGAAGGCAGAGGCTTCACCCACTGAGCCACCCAGGCGTCCCGTCAAGTGCAAGATCTTTTGATAAAACTATATGATGGAGTCAGATTTATTTCCATTAGCATCAGAGAAGAAAGGGAGAAAGAAAATCCCAAATATGGAGAATTCAGAGGTAATTTTTTGTGGTCTTTTCTGCAGTAGATACAGTTTCTCAACACATACGCTGTGTTTTTGACAGAAATAAAAAGTAATTTCAACTCCCTCAGTACATATCAGCTAACAAGGAGTAAGTATGCGCAACGAGGTAGCAGTCACAGGTAGTCAAAGGAAAGGAACCAGTTGGAGCTTGAAATTTTAACTCATACCATGCAACCTACATGCAGATAGATAATCGAATTTTTAGTACTTCATCCTTCAGCAAACACATACTGAAGCATGCACTGTGCATCAGGGAGTTCCAAGGACAGGCCACCAGAGCTGCAGGCAAGGGAGCATCTCGTCAGAGGCTTTGCACCAGGGTGGTTGGGCATAGTGAACTCCAGGTTTCTAGTTCTGTTGCACTCTGGTGTCACTGTCCTGAGAGGAAAAGCACCATAGAAATAAAGCATCAAGATGGAGAATATAAATAAACATAAATGCTAGTTGGTACATTATGAGTACTAACAGATTTATGTGGTTCATTAGAATTTACTTCACCAGCGTATCCTAAATATATGTCTGAGATAGCTTTCCAGCTCCATCCCTTTCATCTTTACATCTGCTAATCTAATCTTGCGCTAAGAGCTGGGTTTGTTCCTCCTTGTGCCCTAAGGTTATTGGCCTCTAAGTCTCTCCTGTAAAAAGTCTAAAAGGAGATGAAGGACCAGCTCCCGCTAGGACCTTTGACCCATTGATCATGTGAACCCTCAGGGGGCTTTGTACTAATGACAATGGATACGGTTTTCTCTTTGTTTCTGAATTGATTTTGTGGCTTAAAAAAAAAAAAAAAGACATTTATCAAAGACTAAAGGGATTGTCAATGTGGGGAGAGGGGCATTAAAAAAGAAGTCATTATCCAAATGACTGGTGGAAGGGGAGTCACTTAGAAGAGGCACACTTACAGTGACTTGCATAAACAGAATGTAACTGAATGAATGAATGACTTGCTAGGTAATAATACTTACTATAAAAACTAATCGGTAGGGAGTGCTTGCTCTTTGCTGGATTCCCTGCAGTACGGAGGCCTTCTGTACCTAACTCTGGACTCCTCCCAAGAGCCCCACAGGGCTGTTTTTCAGGTGAGGAACCCAAGGCTTTAGGGAGTTAAATCTGAAGGTTTCGTAATCAACCAGTCAGTGGCTGAATGGAACTTAGAACCAGGTCTTTCTAACCTCAGAGTCCGCTTAATCATGACAAGTCATAGCTTCTTCCCCAATGATGACAGGACTGTAAGCGAAGGACATTGTGGGACTGTTGTCTGGAGAGAAGTGATGAATATGCCAAAGGAGACCTCTGTGAATACGAAGAACCCAGATAGCTAATAAAGTGCATTGGGATAGCTGCAGAGAGGCTGCTGGATGGGAAGCTCTTGGTACAGATCCTTCCGATAGCTCTCTTTTAGCCTGTCGTGAGGTCCGGGGCAGTGCTCATAGAGAAGTCTGTTTGAATCATGGCGTTTGAGAGTTGCTTAATCCACAAATCACTTGCTAATTGGGACTTGAGGCTAGTGTCACCTGTCTGATCTTTAGTTTCTTCACTAATAAAATGGGGGGTGATTGATTATAAGAATGAATGAAATCCATCATTAGTAAATGCCTACAGTGCAGCAGGGATTTTTTAAGCACTATGTATAAAGCAGTGAAAAACAGAGCAAGGAGTGCACTCATCACACTTACTTCCTAGAAGGGGCAGACAGTCAAGAGAGAAGCAGATACACAGTTTGTTAGGCGGTGATCAGTGCTAGGAAGAAAGACGAAGAGAGGTGCAGGAGCCTTGAGGGTAGACTTCAAGATCAGACACTGAGGAGCCTTGAGGGTAGACTTCAAGATCAGACACTGAGTTAGCTGCGTAGATATGAGGTCAGGGCAGTGCAGAGCTAATCAGGAGCATGCCTGGCATGTTCCAGAAGTAGGGAGGAGGTCATGTGGCCGAGGAAAAAGATGGAAGGAGAGTTTGGGAAAGGGGTCCCTGTGGCCATGGTAAGAACTTTGGCTTTTACTCTGAATGAATAGGAGAGCCTTTGGAGGATTTTGAGTAGAACAAGACAACCTGAATTGACTTTCCTTTAAAAGGGGTCCCTCTGGCTACTGTGGAAGAGTCTATGAGTACAGGGTGGAGGAGGGAGCTGGGTTAGGAGACTGTCGAGCAGTTCGGTGAAGTTGCCATCCTGTTGACCGTATACCTCCTCTGTTGACCTGAAGACATATGCAGGCATTTGAATAAGATGGAGAAAAAAACCAAGATTGTGGGTTACAACCACTGAGGTGGGCAGGTGCTTTCAAGACCATCGGTTGTCTAACTATAAATTGCACTTGGTGCTTCAGAAGGGCTGAATTGTGAACGTTGCTTTGGCCCTGCCCCGTCGTTAGGTGAGACTGTTGGACATGATTAGAGTCATAGATTAAAATTGTTTTTATCTTTATTCATCTCCTCTGTTAGCATTATAAGTAGTAGTAATATTAGACCAAGAGCAGATTTAGAGAAGTAATCGAGGGGAGTGATACTCCTTTTTAGGGTAAAGGGGTCAGATTTTCAAATATGACTTTTCCTCTGGGGCTTAGATATTTGTGTCTACTTAGAACTGGAGCAGAGGGGCGCCTGGGTGGCTCAGTGGGTTAAAGCCTCTGCCTTCGGCTCAGGTCATGATCTCAGGGTCCTGGGATCGAGCCCCGCATTGGGCTCTCTGCTCATCAGGGAGCCTGCTTCCCCTTCTCTCTCTGCCTGCCTCTCTGCCTACTTGTGATCTCTCTCTGTCAAATAAATAAAATCTTAAAAAAAAAAAAAAAAAACTGGAGCAGAGGAGTAATAGTGTAAGGTATTTTTTTTCCTGAACACCATAAAAGATGTTTTACCATAAGTCCTAAGAATCATTGCCTTAGCAAAAAGGGGGACCATATCCTAAATCAGTAGTTCTTAATGGGTATGAAGGTGATTTTGCCCCCGCCTCCTACCCAGGGGCATTCAGCAATGTCTGAAGGTGGTTTTCTTTTTTTTCCTTGCCCATAAGCTTTTTTTTTTTTTTTTAATTAATAGGTTTTTTGTTTTGTTTTGTTTTGTTTTTTAAACATCTTCAGGTTTATAGAAAACTTGAGCTGATAGTACAGAGCTCTATATACTCTCTCACCTACCCTCTGCCCCGGTTTCACCCTATCATTAACATTTTGCTTAGTGTCGTACATTTTATTTCAGGTAAGGAGCCCACATTAATACATTATTATTAACCAAAGTCCATAGTTTGCATTAGAGTTCACTCTTTGTATTTCATGTTCTCCGGGTTCTGATAAATGTATTATACGTATCCAGTATTACTGTATTATATACAATAGTTTTACTGCCCTCAAAGTCCCCATGTGCTCCACCATTGATCCTTCCTCTCCTTCCCAGCCCCTGGGAACCACTGATCTTTTTCCTGTTTCCATAGTTTTGCTTGTCTCAGAATGGCATGTGCTCAGATGGCACAGTATGCAGCCTTGTTGGACTGGCCTCTTTCACTTAGCAGTACGCATGTAAGGCTCCTCCATGGCCTCTCTGGCTTGCTAGCTCGGGTCTTTTCAGCACTGAATAATGCTTCATTGTCTGGATGGACCACCGTGTGTCCGTCCATCCTCCTGAAGAAGGACGTCTTGGTTGCTTCTCTGGAGATGGTTTTGATTGTTACCTCCTTGAAAGAAGCCAGGGAGCACCCTCCAATACACCCCCACAGGACACCCCCACAGCAAAGAATTACCCAACTCAGAATGTCAGTAGCGCAGAGGTGGAGAAGTGCTGTTCAAAATACATCCTGAATCGGGCAAGACGGAGTATGTTAATCACACACTGCGTTTTGCTATGCTGGGGCGTAGTTTGAGAACCTCAGCCCTACAGCATTCCCAGCGATGTTAGTCCCATTTTGTGGAAGAAGAGAAACAGGCTAGGAGATGTTGGTAGCATGCCTCTGGTCATTCTGCCAGTAAACGGCCGAAGCCAGGATCCAGACCCACAGCTTCAGTCTCTGCTCCCAAGTATGACACTTGCCCGCCCCCACCCTTGGTGTTATTCTGGTCTTTCCCTCTGCATTACTTATGGATTATTTTGTTTTTAACCACAATGATCTTCTTTTTTTCCCCCGCTTGGTGACATAAATGTCTTGTAATCTTCTTGCTTCAGTGCAGTGGAAGTTCTTTGAGTACATGCTTGGCGACTTAGTGTTGCAGAAGCAGCAAAGACGAAGAAGCCATGGTCTTCAGGGAACTTTCAGTCTAGTTGCCTTCCAGTTCCTTCTTTCTTCGTTGTCTTCTCCCCTTCGATGTGGCTACCCCAGATGGTGAAGATACTGATGATCTAGCTCTTCTGAGTCCCAGAACCAAAACCTGTTTTCTTGAGAGAGCCATTTACTTAATGAAGTGGTAAAACTTTGGGAGTCCATCCCCCCTGCACTCTGGTTGGTGTCTGTCTCAGGGCTTGGCCGCCATCTCTGGCTGTCCTCCTGTGGCTGTGAATCCAGTTCCCTGGTTCACGGCAGCTGATCTGGATAAAGAAGTTGGTTGTTCTTTTTCAGGGACCATCAGAGGCCTGCCCTCCCGATCTGTTCTTCCTGTTTGCTGTGAAGAACAGCTGGCAGTATTGGTTTAAAAGCCAGCAATTTTATTTGTTTGGGATTTTTGCCTATTCATTTTTAGCATTTCTCTCTCATCTCTTTCAGCCATGGGGATAGCTGTTCATAATGGCCCATCTTCTGGATCTGGGAAAAATGAATGTCCTCCACCCCGCCCTGCTTACCTCCAAGACATTACACAAACACACATCCCATGAAATATTTGATTGTTTGGTTTTTAGCAACTCAGGCTGGTTTCCCTTATGTTTATGTAATCTGTAGTAAAATTTCTTAAATATGAGGTTGGTACAGTGCCTTTTTATTGGTTAAGGTGAAAAGCTGGATGTGGTTTTTCAAGTCTTTGTACAAACTGTGTGATGTGTGAGCATCAGTCTGTGCGTGCGTGCACATGTTATGTGTACGTGAGACGGGAGCCGTGGCGGGATTCTTTGTTTACGTGCCTTTCACTCCTTTTGGATTGTCCACTCCTGGAGATAAGTATTACAAGTAAGTTCTGGAGTATCTACCTAGTAGCAGGCCCTGGGCTCCGGGTGTTGGGGAATCTCTGCCTTCATGGAGTTTGCAATCTTGTCATTACGTGTGTCACCCGGTCATTCTGCTTCTGAAAATTTTATCCTCATTTTTTCATAGTGAACATGTGATACAGATTTCACTGAATAAACAAAGAAACAGAGCAAGAAGAAACCATTGTACCTGTGCTCCTGCCTGGGACAGACCCACGTAAATAGCCTTGACCATTCAGTGTAGCAGATGCTTGTCATTCGCTCAGCAACTGTTGAGTGCCAGCTCTCCGCTGGGCACTGTCTAGGAGCTCAGGCTACAGCTGTGAACACACAAAAGTCCTTGCCTCCTTAGAATGTCATTCTAGATCACAATTCATACTCATCTCTGTTTAATTATGGAAATGTGTATAAAATGCTACCAGATAACAGGGAAAGAACAGCAGTGTACACGGGTTAGAGTCATATAGGAATTTTTTGTAGAGTTTTTTTAGAGTTATATAGGAATGTTTTGCAGAACACACTCTTTTGTTTGTGGGTATAATAAAGGAAGCCACCATGTTCATTATACTTATTGAAAGAATGAGGTTTTCTCCAAGAGTAAGCATTGGTACATGTCATTTCATGGTTAGAAGGTGGAGGAGGGTAGCCTAATTAGTTATACAAGCCACTTATCATTAGAATAGTCTGGATAAAATATAAGGTACTATTTCTTGTCATGTCCTGTGTTTATGCTGGTCCCCACACGCTCATCCAAACTAATGGGCTTTTTGGCATCATCTCCTCAAATGCATCATAGGGAATGAATTTCTCTACCAAGAACCCCCATTATAGCTTTGTCAGACAGGGTTTTGATTTAGTGATAACAATGTGTGCTCTACAGGCACAGGATGGCAAGGTGGGGGAGGGACCCTGTCAGTCCTTAATTGCATGCAGCCCCCTTCCTAGAGCTGAGCCATCACTCTCTGACAGATGCTGTTCTGCTGGAACATGGCCTGAACCAGAGGTAAAAGGGCTGGATGGTGTCTGTCCTTCCCCATCTTGGCCAAGGGGGCCAGCGGAGTGGTGGGCTTTTATTTGAAGAATCCAGTTGTTTTAAAAGGGGATGCATGAAGCAGGAAAAGATGTCTTCTTTACAGAAATCAAAGGTTTTCTGATGGAATGGTCAAGTTCAAGGTGCCTCAACTTAATTACCTATTCTAGAAATTGAGAACTTGCCAAACTAGTTTGAGAAATGGGGTGACTGTGGTTCTCTACCGTGTGTGCACATTAGAACCATGCTGGAAACTGCTAAAAATCCCAGGCTGCACCCCAGACCAACTAAATCGGAAATTTAGGGGAGGGCCTGGGTGGCCTCCGGTGGTCCCGCCTTGCTGTCCACACTGAGAACGTCAGCAGTATGGTTGTGCCAGCCACGCAAGGCATTTACCGTCTGAAAACCAGGAAATGGGGGTAATGTAAAGATGTTATCCTTTCCTTAAAAGGAGAAACATACCAGAGGGTGAATTCATGTAGATATCATAACTTGGTTTGACTTTAAACTCCTGCATTTAGTAAAGGCTTTTGAAAGGCACATGCAGTTTCACGACCTGATCAGTGGGAAATTCTGGGAACTTCTAACTCTTGTGTATAGACTTTGCAGTGTGTGTGTGTGTGTGTGTGTGTGTGTGTGTGTGTGTGTGTGAAAGATAGAGAAGAAGAGAGAATTGTTCTTTTTCTTCTTATTTGGCCACAAAACTGTGTTATAGCTTGTTTATTTCTCATTCCCTGTGTTGGCTAAATTGTTTTTCAGGGAACTGCCTGACTCCTCATTTAATTACCTTCCGTCTCCTGCACATGTAGTTCATTTCACACTCCGCCCTACCCTTTAGTGGCTTTCTTTTCCACTGCAGAGGTTCATATGAAAAACTACCTAGCCCGTTTACAGCGTTTGTTTCTCTGAAGCACGTTATTTCTGATCTTGAAATGCAGTGTTTTTAAACGCGTTTTTTTAATAGGAATTTGTTCTCTGAACTGCTTTTGCTGCTGCGGCTGCTGCTGCTGTTGTTCCTTCTGGTTTCGAACTTACTTAACTCTGTTCTGGAAAGGTCCTGCTGCATTTCCATCCTCTGGATTACCATCTCTTTAAACCCTTATCCCTTTGTTTCCCCCCCACTGTAGAACTGCAACACTTGGTCTGCCTTTCTGTCTTGTCACAACTTAGGGGGAGTGACAGCACTGTGCACTTCAGTAGTGTAATGACCAAGCCCATATCTGATGGTGTTCAGCAAGCGTTCTGTCTGGGTCTTCATCCTTCAGGAGGGGTGGCGGTGGGGTGACAGCGGACAGTGCTGGCGCACAGCACAGTGGGCAGCACACTCGAGAGTGAGGTCTGGTTACTAGCTCTGCTGAGATTATTGGTGACCTACTTTTACATCATCAGTCCCCATGCATACAGGCTGTGCTAAAGCAGGGTTGTCATTGCCAGGGCCTCCAAATGTTGGAGAGACAACCATCCAGTTTCCCAGTGTCCCTGGGCTCCACGGCATGGAGCGCAGACTCATCTGAGCACAGCACAGTGCATAGCTTTTGTCTTTGAAGGGTTCACAGCCTCTCCTGTTGCCACTGTCCAGACACACAGAGGCACAAACACACCCTAGTGGGCACCCAGCCCACCCAGCCCCTTCTCAGTCTCTCCTTTAATCTTTAGTTTAGCTTACCCTCTGTCCCCAGCTTTGATAGCCCTCTCAGTTATGAGGCCATTTGTTTCATCCTAAAGATCTTCGTCTGTTTCTGAAGTTAATAGCACGGGCCAGGCACTGCGCTAGGTGCTCAGGCGCAGTAGAGTATGTGACACATGGTTTCTGCCTCCCTAACACCCATGTCTGGTAGGGGACACAGACAAGTAAACAGGAATTTATGGTGATGTGCATGGGGAGAGGGTTGGGCGTCCCCGGCAGAGGGGCACCTGAGCTACTAGGTCACAGGATTTCCAGAGGAAGTGACACCTCAGCTAGGACCCAAAGAATGGAGGTGGGGGAGAACCTACCAGTTTTGAGAAACCGTATCTGGAGCATGTTGGGGAGGGAGCATGGGATTGAGGCTGGAAAGACAGCAGGGCATTAGTCTGAGAGCAGCAGAAAGCTTTTAGGGTTTGCAGCCAGGGATTGGCGTGATTTGCCTTTAGGAAGGACCTCTCTCTCCCACTGCAGTATGGAGAATGGACTGGAAAGGACAAGAATAAATGAAGGTGACCAGAGTTTGTGGACTGATAAAGACGACCCAGCAAGAGCCGTTGGGGGCCTAGTGCAGGAGAGGAAATGGCAGGAGGAGGCCGGAGAAAGGACGGTTAGTATTGAATCCAGCACTGCTCTCTGGGGACACAGTTAATGCTGGCCCCTGAACATGAGGGCTTCTCCGGCCCACCTGTTACCTCAGGTCTCCATCTGTGTCCCACATCACTTTGAGAAGAAGATGCACATGAGAAAACATCACCTTTATCTGGTGGCCCTTTGGCTCATGACAATACCTCTTTGTGGATACAGGTTTCCTGTCCCCTTCTGGGTTTCCAGATCCTTGGGCTAAAGCATGGGATTGGTTGTTCATTGTCCTTGATCATTAGCTTCCTCTTTGTCATCTCTCTAGAACCCTGGAGTCCAGAAGGTTAGAGCGGAATGATTCCTTAAGGTTCATCCTAGCCAGGCCTCCATATTTTAGCAGTGAATGCTTGATGGCCCAGAGAAGGGAAATGACTTGCTCAGACCCTCTCCAAGAATTAGGACTGGAACCAGATGTTTCAGCTCCCAGTTAGGTGCCTCTTTGGGCCAGACAACAGATTCTCGGACTGTTTGAACTCACAGGTGTATTACTCTGTTCATTCTGCGTCTCTCACTCCTTCTCAGCTGCATTGGACCGCTCTGAAGATGTGTGGCAGGTCAGTAAATCAAGGCGGGTCTTGGGTATGCTCTTCTTCTAAGGCCCTGGGCTTCTCCTAAAGTGATAGTGTGTTCTCTCCTACCTCTGCTTGTCCTGTCACTTTTTTTTTACTCCTTGTTTTCTTCATCTCTGACAACAGTGAACTCAGATCCTGGATTCCCCTTTCTTGAGCCACTTGGTGTGTGGCAGGGATCGGAAGCACTCTGGAGGCTTCTTTAGGGCTTCATTGTGGTGAGTGTGGTCTTGCCACATTTCTGTTCTTTGCAGCCTGGCAGCCAGGAGTGTGGGCTTGGGAATCAGACTGTGTGTGAGTCCCAGCTCTGCTACCTGCCCACTAAGCAAGTTTCTCATCAGTGAAATAGGGGCAGTCCAACTACAGATTTAAAAAGATAATATATGTTGGGACGCCTGCGTGGCTCAGTCGATTAAGCATCTCACTTTGTCTCAGGTCATGATCTCCATCTCGGGTCTTGGAATTGAGCCCCACATCAGGCTCCCTGCTCCATGGGGAGTCTGCTTGTCCCCCTGCCCCCCCCCAGCTCATGCTTGCACACTCTCTCAAATAAATAAAATCTTTTAAAAAAAAATCTATATTCAGAAATACAGTACAGTGCCTGGCACTTAGCTGATGCCCAATAAATGTGACTGTGTTTATACTAGATTATTGTTCTCTGTCCCTTTATTACAGTTTGCCAAACCATAGATTTAACCATCACATAGCTACTGACCACCAATTGTCCTGTATCGATTTCTTGATAAGAGTTCAGGAGTATGGGATCTTTGTTTCTACCTTTCTAAGTGACAGATTATAAATTCTTGCCTCTCTTACTCTCCCTGAACCATGTCAATTAACCGTGAAAGCCACCAGACTCTGGAAACAGAACCAGTGGCAGTGACAGTCTTCAGCCTTTGGGACAAGTGCCTGAAGTAGGAGAACAGATAGAACATATGTGGGGACAAGTGTTCCCTGCTTTGGAAGCTAGCTGATTTTTTTTCTTTGAAACTTCTTGTGTAGTCCCCTTGTCCTCTGAAGAAACACAGGAATGATTACAAAGAAAGGGCAAGGTGGTACAAAGGCTCCCTTCGCAGATGCAGGATTGGAGAGTGGCAGGAGGTTAATATTTGAACAGGGAAATGTAATGAGCCATCATTTTCCAGCTTCTGCTCAGCGGGTAACAACATGGGTTTAGGAAAAGAAAAGAAGAAAGTGAAGGTGGAAAGAACAATTTATTTAATGCAGGTGAGCCTTCTGACCATTTCCCAGCCCTGGAGTGAGCACATGGCTGTTGAGGAAGGTTTTCATGGCACTAAAGGCAGATGTCAGTGAACTGAGAACCTGTTTTGCTACAGGGAAGCATCCAGAGGCAAACATCACCTTTATCTGGTGTTCGATCAGATAAGCCTCCGCCTGTGGGAAGTGACATCCTCAGAGTGGGAAGTCTGACCCTCTGAGAAATCAGTACCCTGAGCAAGACTGCATCCAGAAAAGAAGGCTGGGTTTCCATAGGTCTGTGGTTTCTTCTGAGAAGAGATGAGTTGAGGCATTTAAGTCGGACCAGCTCCTGGGAAAGCCCTGGGCTGGGGTTTCAGAGGTGAGCATGGTGGCCCTTTGGCTCATTACAGGAAAATCCAGCGGTCTCTTTGATGGGTGGTATTTGGGGAACTAAAAGGAAGGGCTTTGGGAGCAAGGATGGGACTGATAAAAGAAAAAATTTTTTCTGTTTAATATAGCCCAGCACCTAAACTTAATATATTTCACTTTGTAATGTAGCACAGTCGGGGCCTGCTCCAAAACGGTTCCTGAAGTGTCTGTGAAACCTAGTTAAGGACAAACGATTACAAATCTTCTTGTGCCACAGCTTCATGATATTTTAGGAACCATTCTGGGGGCCAGTGGCAGCACAGACTGTAGCCCCGAGTCAAGGCTACCTCACACCCATCAGCCAGTTTGCAGCTTGTTACAAAAGCCTGCCTGCTCCCAGCTCAGGCCTTCCAGGGTCTGGGCACAGGTCATTAACAGCTCCATTCATTTTGCGCTTACTTTCTGCTGGATGTTTTGTATACATTATCTCAGTTAAACCTCACAGTAGCTCTGGGGTAAGCATTGTTATTCCTGTTTTATAGGTAAGAACTGTGCAGCTACTAAGGGTATTTATGGAGCTTGCCTAGGGTCCCACTACTAGTAAGTGTCAGAACTTTACAGAATCCAGCTCTGTGTGATTCAGGAACCACTGCTTTTTCCACGGTAGTTCCTGGGTAATCACTCTAGTACAGTGTTTGCAGAAAAATGAGTTCACACCAGGGCTTTAAATCCTGGGAGAAAATGTAGGACATCTTTATTATTCCCCTCTCTGCTCTATGCTAGGCTCTATCCACATTCCGGAGATTGGCTTTGTTCATCTTCTTGACTTCCAGATATGCTAATTTTAAAAAGAAGGCATCTCTTCATCTTTTTAATGGCTTCCATTCTCTTCCAAGTTAAACCAAAGCGTCACTTTCATTTGCCTCAGTAATTGGACCGTGACTTTCAGTGGCTGCTAGAGTTGGCCTTCTGCTGGCTTGACTTGTTTTTTAGTGGTTCTCTGCTCTCATGGGCCGGGTGGGGACATGTGACTCTTGACCCTCCCCTGTTCCCCACCCCACACAGGGAGCAAAACAGTGGCCCTGGTAGGAGATCAGAGAGCCTGGGTCTGCAGGAAGGCCACTATGCACTGGACACTTAGGTCACGTTGAACGCATTGTCTCGTGGACTCTCTCCAACAGTCTCAGGAAGGCACTGTCGCTGTCCCCAAGGCGAAGGCGCACCTGATCCATGGTGGGTTTGGGTTTCAAACCCGGCCCTGTCCTGCTCCTGTAATGACCATATCATGGGAAAGGGCTGGGTGGCTTAAGAAGGTGGGCTTCCTGGGATGCAGGGGACATGACTAGGGCACCAGGGGAACGGCTGCTTCTATGCTTCCTGTTTTCACTCTGGTTCAGGAACCTGTCACCGGGTGCTGCACACTCATACTATGAAAATAGATCCAACTCCCAGAAGTCTTTACAGTGGACAAAGGCAGTTCGTTTCGGATATTGGGTAGAAAAACCCTCTGTAGTTGATTGAGAGAAGAGTCACTTCTAACAGCAACTGACATTTCCTCACACAGAGTGTTGCTTGTGTTGTCCAATTTCCTCATCTACGACACGCGGATGTTAATATGTGTTACGGGATGGAGAAGTGAGATCCTGACCCAAAGTATTAGCAGAGAGCCCGGCACTCACGGAGGGGTTCCCGTCGTGCTCATGGGGAGGTGGCCACATGCCACTCAGCATTGCTTCCCTTGACACTTAGTGCACCATGCATGTGCCTCGCAAAGGCCTAAGTGTCAGGAAGGGGCCTCACCCAAGGCAGCACTTGAATTTTTAGCCTATAAAATGCCTTGGGTGTGTTAAATGCCTACGGCCTCCTTTGTTGGGCACAACACTAGGTGCTCAAATATCTGTGTATTAAGTGAAGGCGTAAAACAAAGTGCCTCACCAACATTTACTGAATGACACCCAAGGCATTTTATAGTCTTGTGAGATAAGATCATTTACCAAATTAATCCAAGGAAAGTGACTCAGCGGTGAGTGGTGGTCCCACGGTGACTTCTGAGCTTATGGAGCACAGAGCTGATTTTGAAATCCCTCCCCAGCTCTGTGGTTCATTACACCGTGGCTGGGGAGGTCCATTCTACTTGTGACTTTGCTGTCAGAATGGGGCCTGGAGCTGTCATTCTAAGCTGCTTGGACCAGGGAATGTCGCATCCCTGCTCTGTGACTGAAGGATAATCTAATGTGTGTGGTGAGGCCGTTTGGTTTCAAGAAATGGTGGTTTGCTGAGGCCCAGGGGATGGATACTGGAAGCTGCCTCAGGTGAGGCCCCTTCCTGGCGGGGCAGCCGCTCGTGGTTCGAAAGGGTCTTAGTGAATCCCTCAGTTTCTTTTACTCACTGTGGGGTCTGGGGACTGCTGGCATCCACATCACCTGGTTGCTTCTTAGAAATGCTGGTCTCCACCCTAGACCTGTTGCATCAGATCTGGAGTTTAACAAGATCCCCAGGTGTTTGTGTGCAGTGCGGGAAGCAAACATGGGAGAAGGAGAGGCCATCCTGTAGATGCTGACTCCAGGGACAAGGATGTTGTCGTAGTCATCGTCACTTGTTGAGCAGTGCTGCCCATTAGGGCGGCTTTTCCTCACTTTCTAGTACTTGCCAAGTATTGTGAGCAACGGAATTACAGACCGAGCTGCTGACTGCCTGAAGGTGGCATGATTGCTGGTGCAAGCAGTAGTGCATTAGAGTTAAAAACCATTGCTGTGTACATTCTCTCCTCTGATCCCACAGCCATCCTGTGACTGTCTCATCTCTGCTTTATGGGTAATAAAAGTGAAGCACAGAGAGATGATGTCACATGCCTGAAGTCACACAGCGAAATGCTGTCGTCCTCTTTGGACCCAAGTCTTAAAACTCCAAATTCAGAGCTTGCTTTGTTTTTGTTTGTTTGTTTGTTTGTTTTTGGTTTTGTTTTGAATCAGCTAATGCTTCCATATTGAGATGTCAGAAATCTTCTATCAGTGCCATTGCCTTTGGGTTGGTGCACACAGTGTACATGAGACAGTTTTAGGTGGAGAAGAATCTGGTCCAGGAATAGAATTCTGCAGTAATTGACTTTTGGAAAGTTTCATGGCTGTTTCTAATTTAGAGCCTGGAACAGCAAACCATTTCCCTTATAGCCCAGCTCAGAGGGCTTTTGGGTTTTGCTCTGCAAAACGCCACTGTGGGGAGGGGACAGATAGTTATTTGTCCCTTAGCATATTTTTACTCATGCTCCTGTTAAAAAGCTGATCACTATATCCTAACTACCTGACTTACTACCCTCCTACCCAGCCAGCGTGTAAGCTCCCTGGGCAACCTAAGAAGAGTCCTGTCCACTGTTATAGCCCCAGATCCTGGCTTGTTTCGGCCCTGCATATATGCTAAATGTATGAATGCTTGCATGCATGGTCCTGACTCTCCTTTTGCCCTTCTCCTCCTACCCACATTGTCTGCTCTTTGTGGATTTTTTGATAGAAACTAAAAGGGGCGGGACCAGGAAGTATAAGTGGCAGATAAAATTTTTAGTTTGGCTCCTCTCAGTTGCTCTTGGGAAAGCGTTTTTAAGGAAAGGGAGTCTCACTTGGGTCTTGGGAGGGTAGTCTGTTCCATTACAGGGAATAAACAAGCATGGACCGTGGCCACAGTTTATGTGGAATGCTTACACATTATCTTTCCTCAGTGTCCCCTTGTAACCAGAGGAGTGTAACAAGTGACATTCTAGGAAGCCCAGGAATTACCAGGCTTTTCCACAGTTTAGAGAATTTGAACATACGGTGACTTGGAACCTAATGAATTCATTTATGTCTGGAAATTAAGTGGGAGGGAATCTTACCCCCTGCTAGGTAAATGGGGGCTTTGGCTGCTTTTTTCAAGGTGTGAATGAAACCTATTCATTTGTTCACTGCACTAATTCACAGCAAAGTATTTTTGTGGATCTTTTCCTTAATTTGGACAGTAAGTCCTAAATTATAGGAGGAGGCAGAGGTGAGGGAGCAGATGAACAAAAAACTGTTTGGCCTAGGTCTTTTATAATTTTTTTCTCTGGAATTAATTCACTTGGAATATATACTCTAGGAACTATCTATTTCTGGCTCCATCATTTTTCTTAGGGTGTCAATTTTGGTTTCATCTCTGAGTTTTTTCAACAGGAGAATCTGACATTCACATTCTGAGAGTGCCCTGTAATGTTTCCAAGGGCATGCTAGTTTCCCTCGTTGTCTGGCTGGAGAGGGATGTGAGTACATACAAGAATCTGTGGTTCAGTTTTAGTTGCAGCAGAGGCAAGCCCCAGGGGAAAAGTCAAGATAACTGGATTCCTGAAATGATAACTTGGCAACTCCTCTTTTCTGTTTCTGAGCCTGCAAAATGTTCTTTAGTTTTAGAAGATAAGTAGCTCCTATTTGTAAAGGTCTTCATAAAACGCTGCATTGACTGCATCAAGAGTCCTTATAAACCTTACTCCCTTTAACCCAAGGTACATGTCATCGGTTGAAAGCATGCCGGAGCAAGGTGGGACAGGGTATTAAAATTGGTTGTGCCTTCTCGGCACCAGGAAAGGAAGGTGTATTTTTAATATTTTAATATACATTGTCTATACAATGTCTATACAATATAGACAATATACATTGTCTGTATTAAATGTATACATTTAATATACATTGTCCTATGTATTTAAAATGCAAGGTTTTGTGGGGTTCAGAGCACCTGCCAGCAAATAGTCCTGAGGTAAAGATCAGCAAGTTTCAGGATTGGTGGAAGGGATTTGACATTTTGAAGGGCCTCACAGACATGACCACAGTCTGGGAGGAAAGACCACCGCTGGAATGAGGGGTAGCCAGAAGGACTTAGGCGGTTCTTTATAAAGTCAGGCACAGATCCCAAGTGGACTAGGCTAGACTAGGACATTATAGAACCCTGGTTCAGGTATGCAAACCCCCCACCCTTTTTTAAAGATTTATTTATCTATTTGAGAGAGAGAGAGCGGGGGTGGGGGTGCAAAGAGAGAAAGAATCTTGAAGCAGACTCCCCTCTGAGCCTGGAGCCCGACTCAGGGCTCGGTCCCCGGATCCTGAGATCATGACCTGAGCTGAAATCAAGAGTTCAAAGCTCAGCTGATGCTGTCACCCAGGCACCCCAGTATGTACTTAAAGGAGGCTGCCTCAGCTATGCCATGAAGCCCTGTGGTTAAATCTGGGTGAACTGGCTCTCTAGGTGAAGGTTAATGCCTGTCTGTTGAGTGGATACGCAGCCTCCTGAATGCCCTTTCCCGTGCTTAAAGCGAAAGTGTAATTGTGGCTGAGCTCAGTAAAGGCAGGACAACAGGTAGGACACGTCAGCCCCAGATGAACCATTTCCTGGTAAGCATTAGCAGAGAGGTCCTGCCTGTCATAGAGGCTCTGTGTACTCTCTAAAATATCCTTTTATTAACAGGTGTTCCAACAGGGGATGTTTTTCTGTAGCGGCTGTTGCAAAACAATGAAATTATTTCAGTGAGTATATTGGGGAACTAAATTGAGGAATGATGCCTTTGATGTCAGATACTAGAACCAAAAGGTTAAAAATACATTAAAAGTCCCAGTCTTACTTAAAAAAGAAAGTTTCAGATGAAAAGTCTCAAGCAGTTCCCAGCTTGGTTGAAGAGATAAGCTTTCCATATTTGCCTTAATTAGAAGGAGAGTCATTTAGTGCTGATTGAGGGATCTGTACGCCTGTGGCTCCCCAGAGGGAGATGGTTCCCTGGTGCGCTCCTGCAGGAGGACTGGAGCAGAACTTGAAGACAGGGCTTTGGGATGCCTCTCTGCTGCTTGCCATCTGATTGACTGCTCGTTTAGCATTCCAGGGAGAGGGGCCTAAGCCAGAGGGAAGGGCTGCTGCAGGGACCTGATGGGCAACAGAGTGCACTTGTGAAATTTTAGAGAAATGTCAGATCAATTTATCAAACCTTTCCCAGGCCCCTCCTGTGTGCTCAGCTGAGTGTGGAGGGCTAGGGATACAGAGTTGACAAAACCCAGGCCCCATGGGAGTTTCCCGTATTAAAGGGCCCAGTGAGAATGCTCTGTAAACTGTGACACAGTTACGTTCCCTAACCTCATCTAGCTTTGCTAGTTTGCACACCAACCATGTGAGATTGGCCTTATTCCTGTTTGCAGAGGAGAAACTCAAGTGTGTACAGTTTGGGTGATTTGCCGCTAGTGCTGGCTTTCGGTCCCCGGCCTTCAGAGTTTATGGCTTTATCACACTGTTTCCCTTGGCCTAAAAAAAGGAGCCTAACTAGGCTTGCCCGGCAGATCATCTTACTGCCCTCCCCACAGACAGATGGGTAGATAGGTAGAGAGATTGACTAGACAGGACAGATTGATTGACTAGACAGGACGCTCAGCGGTATCCCGGGAGGGTCTGACCAAATGGTGCATGCTGCCCTCCTCTGTGTTGGCGCTAGTTCCACGGGTTCAAGGTCTTTCTGATCTGCAGTGACCTCACCTGCCTTGCCTGTTCCCCTGTTATTCCCCACCATCCTTCAAGTGGTCCTTCCATCCCTCTGTACTTCCATTCCTCTGTCCGGTGTTTGTCCAGGCACAGGCCTTGGGCAGGGAATGTGCGAACACCTGTGAGTTTCAGCCCCTCTCCTGGAGGTGAGTATGCAGTCAGTTGTTTGATGAGAATCAAATAATTTTTCACAGCCTCTGGTTCCCTGCTCAGCACCACACTCCTCCTTGTTCCTCTTCTTTGTTCCCAGGCTGCATTACTGGGCTGGGGGCCCTCAGCCCTTCTTCCTCCTGGGCCACCTCCCGTTGGCGTGAAGTTGTGCGCCCTCCTGAGCGTGTCTTCCACTATCAGTCTGTCTTACCTTGTTCATGAACCGTTGCCTGGGTTAACGTTCCCTGAGGGCGAGGTCGTTTGCTTCCCTGTCATTTCCTAATGATGTGCGCACAGACAGGAGGGGCATCTGCTCCCCTGTGCATTCGTGCAGACAACCAAATGCTCTGTTAAGTTCCGTGTACATGTCCGACACTCTGCACCGTGAACGGCCGCCTCAGTCCCAGTGTAGCTAGAAGCATACGGGTGACGGCAGTGGCTTCCTGCGCTCTGACTGGGGTGCTGACTCAGGCAGACACTGAGTGCTTTTCCCACGCAAACTCCTGTCGTAAGCCCTTGCAGCAGCCCTCAGTTTACCCCACACAGTGGGAAGGCTCTTGCTAAGGGGGTGAAAACCTCAGGGGTTCTGGCCCTGGACATCATCTGTATCCACATCACCTCAGTACTCGAAGGCATTCTCCCACCTGCTCACTCTCAGTTTTGTGAATGTTATTTTTTATTTTTAAATATCAAACTAAGAGATGGGCTTAACACTGAGAATCAATGTTTAATATCAAACTAAGTGATGGGCTTAACACTGGAAATAGAATCTCTTTAAAATGGTGACATAAACGTCAACAAAACGAATGCCAACTTTGTTTTTAGTTAACTGAGAGTAATTTTGTCAATTCATTTTATAGCAGCTTTTTATCATGGTCCCATTTTTTCCAAAGCTCATCATTAGCGTTGGACAGGAGGTGGTACACCGTACCACACGCCATTCTGGTTTCCAAAACTTGCTCTGAGACACGGAGCCAAAACACTGCTTCTCCAAGCCTTGTTTTCCTTGTCTGGGAAATAGAGATCGTCATTCTTCCTGGCAAGTCTCTTGTGAGGCTTAACGGAGACAACACACGTTCTCTCCCAGTCCCAGACCTGGCACCACTAGGCTGTCTCTAACTGGTGGCTAAGAAGAATAGATATTTCAGAAATCAGTTGTATTTTCTAATGGAGGACAGGCGCCGAAGTATTTATTATATCTGCCATTAAGACCTTACCTACTTATTTTTTGTTTATTTTTAGTTCATCAGTGAAGCACTATGGGTGGCTTTTCTCAGCAGGGTTAAAACAATACTGTTACAACAGAAACCAGAGGCAGCAAACCTTCCAGTGTAATATGCACAAAAAAAAAAACATTTCGTGTTCTTGAAGAAAATCTGGCTGTTGCCTGTGGAACACAAAAAATAATACCAGCTTCTATTCCAACTGTATCTTAAAGCCAGATTGACACTGATCATGGGTGTCTTCCCAGAACTTTCAGAAAAACAAAACCAACCTGTTGTATTTGTTTTATTTTCCAAAGAAACCAGGGTTACCATTGACTGGGTATTTTAGCTGCTGCACATATGAGGACTCTTTCCATTTCAGTAATTAAAACAAAAAAAATTTTTAAAGCTTGTCTTGAATGGATGAATATGATTATAATTACATTTTTCCTTGGTTTTATTTAGACCACCAAAAATGATTCTAGTGATAAGATCATTTTGTTTTGACCGACATAAAATTCTCTTCATTCATGAGATTCCATGTTCACTAGTGTTCACAGGTTGGCACCAAGCCTTTTTTTTTTTTTTCTTTTTCTTTTTCTTTTCCTTTTCCTTTTTCTTTTTCTTTCTCTCTCTCTCTCTCTCTTTTTAACTTAATGGTTAACTCCTCAAGTACCACATTTTTATTTGTGTGTGTTTCTGGAAATTCCATAAGGAAGGTAGACTATTTAAAGTCATTACTAGTATGTCCTAGTATTTTTTTTTCTTTTTTTGCTAATCCTTTCTCTTCATGCTTCCTGTGAAGAAGTGAGTGTGGGTTGCCAGGCCTTCCTTTTCTTGTTGGTCTAGTGTTCCCTGAAGTAATTCACTCTAGATTTGTAGTCAAGGAAGACTCTGGTGTTAAGGAACCACCAGGACCATCATTGTTAGCTACAGGTCTTGACTTTCACGGGCCATGAGTTGAGTGCGGGGCAGGGAGGTTTCCAGTTCCTCTTTCACTGGCATCAGGCCCAAGCATTGTGGGCAGCCATCCACTTAGGATGAGCGGGAAGAGGACATAGAAAGGAGCAAGCAGTTTCATTATCTCCTGAGGAGACTGATGACTCCTCATGTTTCCTTGTGGACGGAGGGGATGTCAGGAAAAACGACTTCTTTTGCGAAGCTGACCTGCTCTGTCTGTGCCCACTGAGATACTTAGCACTGCGTTGCTAAATGACCTTTCGCCCCCACCGACTGCATCTTACCATCACAGTCAGTGCACGTGTGGCCCCGTGGTTCATTATCAGTGATTCCCAGACATAAGTAGAAGCCACCATTGGTCTCGATGAGTGGTGATACTTGTCTTCATAATTCCCAGCTGTACCCTGGTCCATTCCCTTTTATTCTCAGCTCAGCCCCCTTAGCACTTACTCTTCATAAATACAGCTCACCCTGCTTAAAATCTTTCTTGGGCTCCCTATCACCTCCACAGAAAAAGTGTAGTTACCGCAGTTTGGCTACTGTTTTTACCTTTCTAGCCTTCAGTTGAGCCTCACACCCTGTGGGTTGAATCACAGTGGATGTAATCACTTTAATCCAGTTATATATCCAATTTATGGGATCTGGCTATTTTTAGAGCGCTTGTTTGCCTAGTATTCATTTCCCGTTGCCCCAGTATTGAGATCTGGGATTATAATTACTGAGTTTCTTAGTTTTGTGTACAGAATTTTTTTTTAAGGTTTTATTTATTTATTTGACAGAGACACCGCAAGAGAAAATGCAAGCAACGGGAGTGGGAGAGGGAGAAGCAGGCTTCCCGCCAAGTAGACAGCCCAATGTGGGGCTCGATCCAAGGATCCTGGGATCATGATGTGAGCCAAAGGCAGACACTTAACAACTGAGCCACTCAGGCGCCCCCAGAAATTTTTTTAAAAGGCACTCTTTAAGTTGCCCCCAAACTTTCAAGAAGTGCTGCATGTCTGATTGGCCACTTCTGTCTGTTTCTGGGAATGGGTCCTTTCCATGAGGATGTCTGCCCTCCATGCCAGTGAACTGGGGATTTAGGGAGGATGTGGTGGTGGTGAGAGCAAACCTGGTCATATCCTCATTCCCTCATGAGGGAGCTTCCATGGTTGGTGAAATGTCCACTTGTGGGCTGTCCATGAGTTCCTTCTTGTTTCTGGTGATTTCCTACACTGGAGGTGTCTGACTGCTCGTCTCGAAGCTCTTCAAACTAATGTGCTCATGAAGACTTTGCCTTCTATCCAGACATGGGCTTCCCTTCACACGTGGCACGTTTTTTAAGCCCTCATTTTTAAACCCCAGGAGTTTATTATCCTGGCTTTTCTATTTAGGCATCTACTGACAGGATTCTGTCATCAAACCAGATCTGAATTCTTTCACCTGATTTTCAGACCTCTACTATCTGACCCTTCCGTCTGTATCCAGAAGCACCCGTGACTTGCTGTTGTTATCAGGCTCTCTCCTGTCTCCGCTCCCAAACACTGTTCTGACCTCCTGGCCTTCACTTGGCCTTTCCATTCTTCTCCGGCCTCCCCCTTCTTGCCATCCGTGAGAGCTGCTCCCAGATCTGTGTTCTCTGTAGAGTGGTCCTGACTACTCCAGGCTATGTGGACATAGTTTCCTTCTTTGCTATGGTAGTCACTGCAGAGCTCACAAACCAGTGCCCCCAGCCACGTCCAGCCCATAGAAGTTCCATGTGTTCAACCACATTTGACCTGGTTGCTGTCATTTAAGTGTCAAGAAACTTCACAGAGATAGTGGGTGTCCGGTTTGTTTTGAAAAATCAGACAATTTGATGACAACATGACTCTCTTAACCTCGTAGTTACCTTTCATAAGTGGTGAATATTGTTCCCACGTTGCCCTAGTCATACCCTCCCCCTGTGACAGACCTTCTTAAGCTCTGATAATATGTCTTAGTAACATTATCTAACAGGCTCCAGGAAGCATCTGCATTTGTGACCCCTTGGTTTCCAGTCTGTATCACTCTCTACCCCTACCCTCTTTCGGTTTTCAAATTATTTGTGTGAGTTTTTTGGTGAGAATAGGGATAGAAGCTTTTTTTAAAATATAATTTCCCCAAGAGTGTCCATACTTTGATGGGTACCTCTTCTACAAATTGAAGTACGATATTACTTTTGATATTTTAGCTTGAATGTTAGGGTTTATATACACATGACAGAACTTTATTTTTTTTTCTTATTTAATATACCCCACCTGGCATTAGCAGCATTTGAAAACATTTGCACCTTAATACGGCCATGGGCAGATTCCATGTCACATACTTGCGTGTGTCTGAGGGTAGGAGGCCAGAGCATAGAGCCATGGAGGGTGAGTCCCAACTGGAAGAGGGAGTACTGGAGAGAGATAGAGAAGGAGACTTCTTTTTTGTCTTTAGGTCTCTGTGCCAGCATCAGCTTGTCCAGGAAGTTCTCTGGTTCCATTTAAATGTGTCTCTGCTGCATCCCCATGGCATTTCTTGAGCACTTCCTGTTCTCCTGTTAAGTGCCTGTGCACACATTATTTCATTTGATCATTGTAATAGTCTTGTTGAGGTGGCAACTCTTATCCTGTTCAACAGAGAGAGGAACTGAGGCAAGAAGGGAGAAGTTTCCTAACAAGTGGTTTGAAACCAAATCTGAGGCTCTCACCACCCTGGTAAACTTGCCCTCCTACAAGCATACAGCTCTGCACTCCTGTGATCAGTGCTATGCCTTTGCTTTCCTGTCTGTGAACTTACTGAGGTCAGGGAATGTGTTTACTTACTTTTGTACTCTCGGTACCTAAAACAAGGCAGGCACTCAGGAAGTGTCTAATAAAGAAAAAGAAAGTAAACATGTTTCATTTTTCCTTCAGCTTATTTGTATATTTTACTTATTTATTTATTGCCTATTTCTAGTTAAATTCTCATGTTGTCCTATTTGGAAATAATTTTTTTTTCTCTTTGGGTAGCCATTTGTATTATAGAAAGGGGAAAGGCACTTAAAATATTTAGCCTTTCAAATTGCCAAAGGGATCTTATTAAGTGCTCATAATTACATTCACGAATCAGGATGGGTAATGGATCTCCATGCGGAACGATGATGGTATCCGCTGGATTGCAGTTGGTAGACCTTAAGCAGTTTCAGACAGGATTCTTAAAATGTTTTGATTCAGTTGTCTTTGCAAGTAGACTTATAATAATTAAGCCATTTTTCAAAAAGGAAGGACAGATACACAAATACAAATGAAATTTATAGTTTTGACAAGACATCTAAAATATGGACTTGCAATATCATTTTGTTTGTTTCTTATTTTTTCCTTGTTTGGTACAATGAGTAGAGAAATGATTATTTGCCAGATAGATTATTGAATTCCTGGAATGCTGGATCATTGCAGAGTCTTAGATACTTCTGTGTTGATAGTGTGATCAAAGCAAATTGGGTTATAATTAACCCATACCGCCAAATGTAGAACATGTATAAGATGCAGAGTCTCTTAGAGGAAAATGAGCTAACGTGTGCCCTAGCTCTGATCTTGATTCCTGGGTCTCCTACATATTGTGTAGATGAGTCTCAAAACAGAATGAGTGAAGTTGCTTTAAAAACAAAACAAAACAAAACTAACTTTTGATAAATATTCCAGTCTGAAAAACTGAACTAGGACATTAGTTGTAGCATCATAGTCCCCAGACTTTGAGATCAAAGCCTCTGTTCTCAGAAAGCTCTGGCGTAGTTAAGAAATCAAGAACCAAAGAAGGTCTCTCTTCCCCCAAATGTCAAGTTTCATGCCCAGTTAATAAGTATACATCAGTCTTTCTGTAGAAAAATTCTAGCAGTTGTGATGGCATTGACCGTAAGAGATTTGTAAAAACTTAAAAGCAGGAGGACAAGCCATAAATGGTAGGGAATCATTGTTTCTGTGGGTCTGCGGGGCTCTGATACTGCCAGCTACCTTTTATTTAGTGCCAGGCTTATTTATTCCTTCCAGCAGCCTTCTGGGCTGCATATCACTCCCGGTTTTACAACAAGGTTATTGAGTCAATGAGATAAAATAACCTCTCCAATGTCTTACGCCTCAGGTTTGTCTGACCCCAAACCTCTGTTCTCCCATCCAACAATGCCACACCAAGTATGATACATTTTCTGTGTCTATACACATACATACATAGTCAAAACCTACCTGTTATTTGGAAAAATAACATTTGTTTGTTATATGTTATTTGAAAAAAGTGATTCTATAAATACATTCTTTCAGCCATTCTTAGACAAACCAGTGACTGTTACACTGCATGTGTTTTGGGGTTACTTTAAGTGGAATGATGCTATTACTGCCTAAGTAGACTGACATTCACATCTCCTTGTTTGTTTGTGAATTTCAATAAAAATTGAAATATGGTTGAATTCTAATGTCAAAAATTAAATTCACTTTTGATACTCTGCCCAGCTCCTGATAAATAATTGTTCTGAATTTTAAGTAACAGAATAATTTTTATTATTTCATTACAAATTTTTGTTCTTAAACAGAATGTCTTGTGAGTGTTTATGTACCTCTCTCCCACTTTTCTATTGTCTTTTATTGTCTTGGATAAATAACTCTACGGCTCGAAGCTGGAAGTGTTCATTGTAGTGACTAAATTATATTGCATGAGTCATGCTCTAAGAACAGTCTAGTCCTGATACTCGTGGTCCTGACATGATTGGCTCCTGTCTGTCACAGGAGACTGTATGGCGAGAATTCTGTCCAGCACTAATGCTGATTTGTGAAGACTTAGCTGTCAAAAATGCTGTAACCATTATCACAGTTAGACTCGATCCCTTTAACACGCTCAGGGCTTCAGGGAAATATAATCACAATGAATACATAGCACACTGCTCTTCTAAATTTGTATTCTAGGCCAGAGGTCAGTCACCGGTTTTATGAGGATGGATTTCTCTGATATCCATAGATGAGGAATAAAGGTTTTGGAAAGGGACAAGGAATAGTAGAAAGGGTATGGGTAAAATATACCTTGTTCGAGTCCAATTGCACTGTTCACTGGTGTTTCGACCTTCTTTTAAGGCCCTTTGATCCCTCTGAACCATCGTTTCCTTATCGGCAAAACGAAGGCAAGAACATCTGCCCTGCCTCTCTCTCGGTGATGACAACATAAAATGAGTGTTTGGGTGGCAGTTTGAGAAATTCTGTAAGAGCAGAAAGGTACTCTGAGATCCAGACCCAGGTTTCTAGTCCGGTTCATAATCAATGTTGACTCAGTTAGATCTGATCTCTTTTTTAGCCTCAGGTTTGGAAGTGGTTATTAGTTCAAGGGGGGGGCGGTAGGTTCCACACACAGCAGGGTCACTCTTGGCTGTGGATGCCCCAGACTACTCAGTAGACCAGCTCCCCAACTTAGCACCGTCCGCCCTTCCTCACTGGTCTCACTTCTCTCTCTTTCTCCACTACTTTATCTTTTACTCTTTCTGATCTCTCATCTAGAAATTAGTGAATATTTTTAGAGTTAAAGACCTAGAAATCATGTAGTCAAATCTGTTTATTTTTTAGATGAGGGAACGAAGGCCGAGAGGTTCGTGTATTGCTCAAGCGCGCACAGCTAGTAAGCAGCCAAGCTGGTGAGCCCCGTATGCTCAGTTTCGAAAGCAGATCTGTTTTCCCCACACGATGCTGCTTTTAAAATTGTGTTCCTATGAAATGGGGCATCCCCACCCCCATTTAAAAAATATGGTTGCATATCTCTGCAGAAGTGGTTTTCTAACACCTGCCATTCACTTGCACTGTGGCATGAGCCAGGTCCTCCTGTTTCCTGGTTTTCATGTTCAGGGCTCCCTGTGACCGGCCGATCCATCATGCAGAGAAGCAGATTGTGGCAGAAGGTGTGGGTAACTTCAGAACCCCTAACACTGGTGTATGATTCAGACCTTACTTGAGAAAAGAGTAATTTACTTTGCTTCCCCAACGTATTTCCGGGTTAAAGCAACCACAAAGTTCAGAGGAAAGTGTAGGATTTCTGTACTTCTGTTAATTTTTTTTTTTCTCTCGCAGTCTCATAGAGAATGAAAGTGCTGGAGGTTTGGGGGGTTTGCTTTTACCTGACAGGCAGGCAGACTAAGAGTCAGAAACCAGCATCTGTTGTCCTTATTAGCTGTGTGAACTTCTAAAACTCCCCTAACTTCGGCTTTCTCATCTGTGAAATGCATTTGATGGCTCCTGCCTTGTTTGTCTCCTTGAGTTCGGTTGTGTCCCCAGCATGGTTCGTGGGTGGGGTCAAAGGATGTTGGGTGGTCCAAAAGCAGCAGTGGCTTCTCCTGCCGTCCACCCTGCGTTAGACTTAGATTTAACAAGGATATCTATTGCGTGTGGATTAGCTACCCAAGGAATTATTTGGGTTATTTTTGTCCTTTATCTTGAATATGTGTATTCCCCAGCTAGTGAACCTGGTGGTATGTATTAAAAAGAAAGAAAAGACAAAAGAAACATTATTTGCATGGAAGACATTTGCAAAGAAAGAAGAATGTTTTCTCATTGGCAGATATTGTCTTCATGTGTTTGTAATGAAACAGAAGCCGATGGGTCTCTGGTTTATTTCTTTGTTTCCACTCTGACGTTGTTGATGTCAGCAAAAATATGTGGGTTTGTTTTTTGGAGAGGGTCATGTTTTCTTTTTCCATTTAGCCTAGGAATGGTGGATCCCACCTGCCACACCCCTCTAAAATAATAAAATATGTCTAGAATATGGAATGTGGCTGCAGCTTTCTGTGGTTGGCTAGATCCAGTCTTAGGATCTGGACTCCTTTCTTTTGGAAATGCTTATGTAACTACGCTGACAAACGTGCATAACACTGCCTAGTAATTATTTGCTGTGCTAGTTCCCTTCTTACTGTCTACTTAATATCGTACAGAATTGAGGAGTCCACAGTCATAGGATGTTAGTGCTGATTTACATATGTTATTTTGAACATGGTCCTTGAATTTTCTTCAGCCCACGGAAAATAAATGTTCAGCCTCCTGATATTTCTTCCTTTCCTTGGTTAGAGTACCCTTTTTTGCCCAGTTGAGCTCCACCCCGATGGGGCAGGCTTCCTGCACTCTTGACATCTCCGTGAATGCCTTTTGTAGGCAGAGAGCTGGCCTGCCCATTCCAGCAAGTTGGGCGCACAGATGCCTGTAGCTCTCAGGCAGCAGACACGTTCAGAGCCGAAGACGACATTTATGTAATCGGGGGACAAATTTGGAAACTCCTGTGAAAAATCTCACAGAAATCATTTCCAAATGTGAGCTAATGGCTGCCTTTTGTGATGTTTTCTAAAGCATTTGAAAACCATTTCTATATCTGTACTTCCTTTATTCCCACCCATCAGATTCTCCTTTCTGATGCTGTGTTGTCAGATTTTGAGTACTGTGACACCCAATTTTGGATTTCTGTCGTGAGAACGCTTAAGTATCCTGTTGCTTACTTTCTGCTGCCTTTCTGGCTTTAAAATTTTTTGGTTTTGCTTATATTTTTAAAGACGGGATTGTCTAAACATTTTTCCATGTGGCAGAAATGGAATTGATACTCTGAATTTGTTTTTGTTGTATTGAGTTGAATTTTCTGGTTCTTTGACCTCAACTCAACTTTGCTTTTATCTTTCTTGTTGTCTTAAACTCACTGGACATAGAGAGCTAGCATGGTTTATGGTCACTGATGTGTTTCCCTTGTTGACAGTGGACATGACGCCATGATCTCCTTCCGTCCTTGCTAAAAGGAGTATTCGTCACCTGGGAGGTGAGGGGCCGGGCTGCATGACCCAGAGACAGCACAGTTCCTCTTGAGCCTTGATCTTGTGGGGCGGTGGCTTTCTTAGTCTTATTCAGGTTCCCAGGGCCTAAGGTCCTCAGCCAGAGCATGTATTGGAATTCTTCCCTCCTGGAGGTTCTCATCTGGACAGGTTGGTGTGGGGTCCCGGTTTCTGCATAGAAGAGCACTCACAGGTGAGTCTGGTGTGTCCGGTGCCCCATTGACCGGACCCCATTAACCAGTTGGGCCTCACAATGGTGAGGAGTTGGGAAGATTCTTTCTACCCTCGGGACAGTCCTCCCTCAGTAGCAGGCCAAGTAAGTCCTTCCACCCTCTACACTGACTCGTTTAGTTCCTTTCCCTGCCACAGCCCTTCTGGCACCATCCATGAGCTACCATGCCTCTGCTTTGGCTGCTTGCCTTCCCTTGACTCCCATTTCTGCCTTGTGGTTGAAGGTCACTCATGATGCCACAGACCTTTTTCCTGAGCGTGCACCTTTCCATTTTTGGCTCCCATATACAAGTGCCGTATTCTTTTTCTCAGTTTGGGTTGGGCTTGCAAATCACACTTAACCTCCACTTGGTAAGAATTTAGGTCAGGTGCTCACCCCAGCTGTGCGGGGCTGCTGTCCCAGGAGGCCCTGTGGTGGATCTGTCCAGGACTCTCATGCCGGCTTTTTTTCATCTTCAGCATGCCTGTCAGCAATGGGGAGCATCTGATGTCTTAGCCAGTCCACCCTTTGTATTTCATGATGGGGTATAGCAGATAAGACCCCAAGTTTTAATTAAGAGTTATGATTTCCTTGGGCGCCTGGGTGGCTCAGTTGGTTGAGTGACTGCCTTCAGCTCAGGTCATGATCCTAGAGTCCCGGGATCGAGTCCTGCATCAGGCTCCGGGCTCTGCAGGGAGTCTGCTTCTCTCTCTGACCTTCTCCTTGCTCATACTCTATCTCATTGTCTCTCTCTCTCAAATAAATAAAATATTTTTTTAAAAACACTTATGAGTTCCAGCCCTCTTATTATATGATCTGGGGCAAGTCATTCAGCCTTTCTGGGTTCAGCTTCCTTCTTTGTAAAATGGGGGCCAATACAGCTTTTCTCACAGGAATAACGTGGAACGTACGTGAAGTTGCTTTATCAATTTTGTCACAGAAATAGAGAAGATTGTTGTTAACCTCTGTGGCAGCACAGTACCCCACCTTTGTTTTCTGAGGACTTCCCTCACCCCCACCCCTGCTTTATTGAGATGAAATTGACACATAACACTGGATAAGTTGAAGGTGTACAACACAGTGATTTTATATCATGATCGCCACACTAAGGTTAGTTAACACATCCATCACCTCACACAGTTACAGTTTTGTGTGTGTTTGTGTGTGTGTGTGTTTGTGTTTGTGTGTGTATGTGTGTGGTGAGAACTTTTAAAATCTACTTTCTTAGCAACTTTCAGATCGACAGGTCAGTATTATTAACTACAGACACCATGCTGTACATTACAGCCCCAGAACTTAGTCATCTTACAACTGGGAGTTTATGCCCTTTGATCCCTCCCCTACCCTAACCTTGTTCTTTTCTGTTTGTTTGTTTATTTGTTTGTTTGTTCGTTTTAAGGGATGAGGAGCTGGGCTCTGGGGGTGTGCTGTGCCTAGGACACCATACCTTATTAATAGCAGGGCCAGACCTAGAAGCCAGGCTCTCAGGGGTCTTTTTATATCTTTTTTCAGTGCAGAACATCCATTCATTCATAGAGGGTCCTGAGTCTGAATCTTTCTTTTCCTCAGAGAGGCTTGCTTGTTTAACTCTTTCCTTGATCACTCTGCCTTAGAATCTGTTTCTGGAGCCTCTGATGAAGCCCAGATATTATGAGGACATTGACTTCTGTAAAATGTAGCTTTAGCTACATTTAACTTGATTTTAAGTACCTGTGTCCCTTTTCAGTTGTTCTAGAATTGTTATCTAAAACTCTTTATATTCCATAAATGTATATGGAATATATATAAAAATATATATTATATATATTTGAAGTATATGGAATATATGTGTATTTATATGGAATAAAATATTTATGTTCCATATATATGGACTATATAAAAACACTGTATATTATTTATGGAATTTAAGTAGTTTTCCACATGCCTTTTCTGTTGTAAAGTTAGAACAAAGAAACAAATGTTAGATCTGTGTAGTCTCTGATACTGTTCTTTTAGTCACCATTTTATTTCTCAGAGTGAATACTTAGCTCTGTGCATTCCCATGTTTCCAAAGTGCTTTCTGGCTCCCGTGCTGGCCATGAGGAGAGCTTCTGCACACAAGCAAGCCAGGATGTCTCAGGGGGACCGGTAATTGAGAGAGGGGTATTGACCTTGTGGTCATCAGTCTCAATGTGCCTAAGTGAGTAGCGGCCCAAAGCCATTACTGCAGCCTTCCAGGAATCTTTAATAGATGAATTAGTGGGCTTTCTGTAGCTCTTGATGACCTGGAGAAAGCCTGATACAGGCTTCATTTGTTCACCCATTTATTTTCTTCTGTTGGGGCCAGAAATCTAACTCCATATGCAGAAATCTCCCGGCTGTGGCTTTCCAAGCACTCGGAAGAGGAGAAGGAGTTGCCATTTGTTGACTGTCTTCTTAGTGCTAGGAGCTTTGTATACTCTGTGATTTCATTCTCTCTGAACCTCTAGATGGAGTTATGTTTATACCCTCCTGTTTCACAGATGAAGCCACAGAGTCTAGGAAAGTTTTTTAAAAATAGCCCAAGGTGGGGCGCCTGGGTGGCTCAGTGGGTTAAGCCTCTGCCTTCGGCTCAGGTCATGGTCTCAGGGTCCTGGGATCGAGCCCCGCATCGGGCTCTCTGCTCGGCAGGGAGCCTGCTTCCTCCTCTCTCTCTGCCTGCCTCTCTGCCTGCTTGTGATCTCTGTCTGTCAAATAAATAAATAAAATCTTAAAAAACAATAGCCCAAGGTTACCCAGAGACAAAGTACACAGTATCTTAACACGCCGCAATTGTGTGAAGAGTCTGTGCTCCTGTGCCTCTCACCAAGGGGTCTCTCTTCCCAATTAAGGGCAGGGAACCATGGGGAAGAGAAAGGTTCATTGTCTGTTTCCACCTTCAAGTGCAGGGGAGGTAAGGACTATAGTTGGCCGTTGAGGAGGACTTAAGAGCTGTGTCTGATGCATTTGGTTCCCTTCACACATCTGCTCTGTGCCTGGTACTGTGCTAGTAAGGAAAAGGAGTACCTTGCCTTTTGCTCCTCTTGCTCCCAAGGAAATGGACTCCTGTTGATCGGATTTGAATGAAATGAAATAGCATATCGTGAACGCTTTGGGACATAGGGCGAAGAGAGAAGTTGGTGTATTACGTCGATATTCTTTGGCACAGGTGGGAGGTTAAGCATCCCTTTTACTTGGGTATACTTGAAGGCGGATGATGGTTGAGGATGGACTGAGTGATGCAGCGCGAGGGTCTAGACCAGACACCACAGCTTCCTGGTGCTACAGCCTTGTTCTCTGCCAGCGAGATACTGTCTTCTCTCTGCCAAAGAAAGCCCAACCTCCCCATTTCTGCACTGTCGCCCCATAAAACACTATGCCACTTTGTACAGAGTAAGTAAAGACGTGGCCTCTCTAAAAGGAGCTCAAGATGCTGCAGGGCCCATTTTCCACACATGGGTGATGGGTGGGTCACTCTGCACCCGCAGAGTCCCAGCAGTCTGGTTCCCTGTCCGAGTCTCAAGGCCTGCCTTTCTGACATGGTGCTTTCCAAGAGGAAGCTGCGCAGACAGGGACGTGCACATCCACATGAGAAGAATGAAACGACGATCGCATGTCAGTGCTCCAGGTCGTGGCATTTTACACACAAAAGGAATTTACGGCAGCATTTCCCTTTCTCAGAGAAACTCGGGACCAACACAGATAGAGGCCTGCCAGGACATCAGAGCCTGTTAGAGGCTGAGCCAAGACCAGAACCCTCTTCACTCGAAGGCCCCCGTTGTGTACCTGCCCCACCTCCTTCATCCCATGGAGGGTGCTGGGGCTGCGGGATTTTGAACAAGTCTTAGGGGTCAGAATAATGAGCTTTGTGATCAGAGCCGATAAGATGCTAAGTTTCATCTCTGTGCCGCCTGCCCGGATCCGGGGCAGCGTGCACAAGCCTGGACGCATTTTGCAGTCACCGGGGAGCTTTAAAAACCTGCCTGGGCCCCACCACAGGCCAGCTGAAACCACTCCCTGCCCTCCTGCAGTGTGATCTGTCTCACTGAAGACTGTGATCTCAGTGTGACCCTGCAAGGTGTTCTCCAAGTGCCAGCAGGATCCCCAGGGGTGCCAGTTCAGAAACAGATCCAGGGTCCTGTCTTTTTCTCCTTAGTACAGTCTTGTGGTGTCAGGAGCTGGGCTTCCACATTTATATCAAGTTCCCCACGTGTTTCTGCTGCAAAGTAGTGTTTGGGACTTGATTTGTTTTTCTAGTCCACCCCGCCGCCACCCCAGCAGGCCCCTGGGGACCCCTCCCACGACTCTGCTTCTGCTCCTTTCCCTTCTGCACGGCCACATCCAGAGTGGAGGAAAGCAGGCATGACCCTGCCTTGGCAGGGGCCTCTGAACTTCAGGGTTTTAGATGTTTTGGCTTTTCTCCTTCGTAAGGGAAAGGCGTTTAGAATATAGGCTTTCTTCATGTTAATTTGAAAATGATGAGTGATGATTACAACATGAAAATGAACCTTTTTTTTTTTTTTTTCCAAGAAACTACAGAACTGTTGGTGAATAAGCAGTGGGATCATATCTTTCCCCAGGAGCCCATCCCCTTTTTTTGAGCTTCATTTGTGAAGTTACCCTTTGCAGCATCACGAGAAACATGACTAGCGCCTGGCACTCAGCACTGACTTGATGTGTCAGAAAACATTTGTTTCCCACTTTCCTCTCAAATATGCGGGGATCCAACAAAGCAGTGATACTAGAAAAATTTACTCACATTTATTAGCAATATTCTTGAAAAGGAAAGTGACAGTATTTATCCCTTCTAAGTTTATAACTCTACTGACTTTTTTTCTTTCTGGCTCTAGGATTTCATATTGTGCTTATTACAAAGCAAAGAAAATGGGTGTAGTGTACTCTTGCTCTGTGTAATGATATTCCACAGATAAAGAAAACAATTTAAACGAAGGACAAAAAGTCTCCCTCGGATTGCACAACTGCAAAATAAATGCATTTCCATCTGACACCTTTTGAAACTTGAAATTTGAGAATTTCACATTTTTAAGGAAAATACTCAGATTTCCCCTCTTCAAATTTATCCTCATAGATGTGGGGATTCCCTTAGTGTTTGCACAAATGTCTTCTGCTTGCTTACTGTATTTTATCTTCATATCATTAATTTTGTGCAAGCTAGTGAGATTAGAGATGTGCTTGGGGAAACTATTTTTAGAGCTGTGGTCTTGGGGAGGTTCCTCCTTTTCCCAACCCTGGCACCATAAATGACCCTTGTTACTGTGATCTATAACCTTGAATTCAGTTTGTCTTTACACTGCTCTGGTATTATATAAAGGTTTTGTGATATCTGTTCTAAAATCTGTGCAATATTGAAGAACAAACAGATTTATTATAGCAGGATACAGTGCACATTATGCTTTAGTTCGATTTTCTGAACGTTAAGGACATTCAGGGAAGATGAACAGGCCTAGAAAACAAATGGAAAAGTGGTATTTGAATTTTCAGATGACTTTTAGCATGTTACTTAATTTTTCTAACTCTGTTTCTTTGCTGTAACACAAATCTAGCATCATTACTTCATCAGGAGGACTATTTAGGGATTGAGAATATTCGTGTAAAGCACTTGGCTCATAAGATTGAGGGTAGGAAGAGCAAGATGAGCTTAACAAATCTTGGTTGAATATGAATCACCATCTGGAAAGAGCTCTAAGACTTTTCTGTAACACAGACCACGCTGTGACCAAAGGTCTGAATTTGTTCCTTGGGCAGAGGTGTCCTTGTTTTTGTCATTGTTGTTCTTCTGAAATATATCAGCTGGTTGTATAATGCACATTATACATATGGGAAAGAGGCTATCCCTGAGCACTTAAGCATGCACCTGCCTTCAATCAACTAAAGCAAGCGATGGACAACAAAATAAAGAATATAAAGTTAGACCTGAAATAAATGGGTAATTAAGGATCAACTCGTTCAACCTATTAGTAACTTAGTAATTCTTGCTTTTTTTTCTTCCAGAATAAAGATGTGCAGTTTTTATTGCCACAGAGATTTTATGCATTATAAAAGTGAGAAAGTGGAAAAAAAATGAAAAGCAGACAAAATGACACACAGTTGCTGTAAGTAAGAGACAGGAGAATGGTAAACTAAATTTAGTAATTCAGGAGTGGAGATGATCATTTAAAAAATAGGTAGTTTCAATGGGGACCGTTTTTAAATATGAAATCCCAGTAGTGAAGGCAGGTTTAACTCAGTGGATGATTAATCCAGTAGTTTGTTTAGTTCCATTTAAAAAAAATCTCGTGGCTTCTATCATGTTTCTGAACGATGCAAAAATAGAAAACCAAGAAAGATGGTGATGTGGGTTGGTAGGTGTTGGAAGCTCAATTTCAAAGTTAGATGAGTATAGCCTGAGCATCTGAGCTCTGAATGTGGAAATGGCAGAAATGCTACTGATTTTGTTCCCTTCACTCCTTTCTCCTTGAGGTTGTAAATATTCTTTTTGTCCAGAACTCTGTAAGGTATAACTTCTGGGTAGAGAAGACCAAATACTTTGGAATTATGTGGTATGCAAGCAATGCACTGTCTTCATAGCATATCATTACCCCCCTTTTTTTTCTTTAAAGAGCAGAGTGAGAGGGGCGCCTGGGTGGCTCAGTGGGTTAAAGCCTCTGCCTTCGGCTCAGGACATGATCCCAGGGTCCTGGGATCGAGCCCCGAGTTGGACAATCTGCTCAGCAGGGAGCCTGCTTCCCTTGCTCTCTCTCTGCCTGCCTCTCTGCCTACTTGTGATCTCTGTCAAATAAATAAATAAAATCTTTAAAACAAACAAACAAACAAAAAGAGCAGAGTGAGGATGAGGTATGAAGGGGGAAAACTGCCCCTTTAACACATGTGCTGAAGGATCCCCTTAGTCTGGGTCCAGGGCACTTGTCAGTAGGTAGTCCTTAGTCCTGCTGAGTCTTAAGAGCAGCCTCACCCCAGTTGGAAGAATGAGGACTGGGCAGTGAAGAGGTTTGCTGCTCACAGAGCAGGTGAGACAAGTTGGAACCTCCTGGCAGCCAGCGGTGAAGGTCAGTGAAGGTGTCGCTGGGGACACGGTAAAGCAGTTCCTGCTGGTGGATGGTGTGATCCTCAAACTGCTCTCAGGTGGCCCAGGAGCCTGTGGAAGAGACAGTGATTTCTTTGGCCAACCAGCTTGTTGAGCATTTTGTTTCTGTGTTGGTGGCTCATCTGAAGCCGTGAGCTGAAGGACTCCTTGGGTGTTGGTTATAGGAAAGACTTCTCTTTCAAACCAGGAAGATGACTGTCAGTCACTAGGAAATACTAACTTGAGAAGAACAGAGAAATGGCTTTTAAAGGCAGAGAGAGACCCCAGAATAAAATCGGTGGCTCTTGTTTAATTAAGCATTGTTATTGTTTGTCTCCCTCTGTTTTCCTCTTATTTTATTTTTCCTTCCCTTCCTTTGTCTTCATTTGTTTTGTTTCTTAAATTCCGCATAAGAGTGAAATCATGTCTTTCTCTGATGTTTAACTCTAGGAAACAAACTGATGGTTGCTGAGGGGAGGGGAAACTGGGTGATGGGCATGAAGGAGGGCACTTGATGGGATGAGCACTGGGTGTTGTATGCAACTGATGAGATCACTGAATTCTACCTCTGAATTCATAATACAGTATGTGTTAATTAAATTGAATTTAAATTAATTTTTAAAAAATATTTATTTGTCAGAGAAAGAGAGGGAACACAAACATGGGGAGAGGCAGGCAGAGGGAGAAGCAGAGTCCCTGCTGAGCAAGGAGCCCGATGCGGGACTCGATCCCAGCACCCCGAGATCATGACCTGAGCTGAAGGCAGACGCTTAATCAACTGAGCCACCCAGGCGTCCCCAAATAAAAATTTTTTTAAATTAAATATTGTTTCTCCCAGCAGCTTCTGCCTGCTGGACAGATACTACCTTCCTAAGATAACTCTGTGTTTTAGAGGGGTTTTGTGTGTTTGTTTTTTAAACTCAGATGAGAACACCAGATTGCCTTCTCCCAAAGAAATAGACAAGGTGAAGATCTGCCCTAGTCCATTTAATTTTTATCCATGTTTGAGTTGAAAGAATATCTTTATTCACATAAAGCAAGATATCAAAATGAAAAGCTTTTTGACTTGTAGGGGAAACTTGTTGTAAAACTAGCTATCCAATTAACCTTTTTAACAAAGGAAGTTATTTCCTTATACTTTACACACAGAGCTGTTTCTGTATTAAAGATCACAAAGAATTGAATGTCAGAACCAGGCAGCATCTAGAGTATAATGGACTTAAGAAATATACTAGTGAGACTGCAGATCATAGTGCATGAGTGGGTTATGAAATGAATTTATTGCTCTTTACTGAAAAATAGTTTGATCTTATGGGAGGGGAAAGCCTAGGTCCAATGGAGGAGTGACTTTGTTTAGATCTTTTGTCTTAGATGTTTGAAAACTACTTAACTTTGAGGTAATGACTCAAAATACCAACTCTTGAGTACTAGGATTTATACTCTTTATCTAATTTGCCCTCCTTATCTAATCCAGAGAACAAATGATGCAACAATGAAAAATAACCCTACCCTGAGATGGCTGCAGAGGTCTGCCCATCTTCTTTTTTTTTTTTTTAAGATTTATTTTATTAACATATAATGTATTATTTCTTGCAGGGGTACAGGTCTGTGATTCATCAGTCTTACACAATTCACAGCACTCACCACCCTCCCCCATGTCCATCACCTGGTCCTCCCATCCTTCCAACCCCCCTCCCCTCCAGCAACCCTCAGTTTGTTTCCTGAGACTGAGTCTCTTATGTTTTGTCTCCCTCTCTGGTTTCATCTTGTTTCATTTATCCCTCCCTTCCTCTGTGATCCCCTATCTTGTTTCTCAATTTCTTCATATCAGTGAGATCGTATGATAATTGCATTTCTCTGATTGACTTATTTCATTTAGCATAATAGCCTCTATTTCCACGTTCCATCCACGTCATTGCAAATGGCTAGATTTTGGTTTTTTTGATGCTGCATAATATTCCATTGTATATATATACCACATTTTCTTTATCCATTTATCTGTTGATGGACATCTAGGCTCTTTCCATAGTTTGGCTATTGTGTACATTGCTGCTATAAACATTGGGCTGCACGTGCCCCTTCAGATAACTACATTTGTATCTTTAGGGTAAATACCCAGCAGTGCAATTGCTGGGTCATAGGGTAGCTCTATTGTCAACATTTCGAGGAACCTCCATACTGTTTTCCAGAGTGGCTGCACCAGCTGGCAGTCCCACCAACAGTGTAAGAGGGTTCCCCTTTCTGCACATCCTCGCCAACACCTGTCATTTCCTGACATTAATTTTGGCCATTCTGACTGGTGTGAGGTGGTATCTCACTGTGGTTTTGATTTGTATTTCCCTGATGCCGACTGATTTTGAGCACTTGTTCATGTATCTGTTGGCCATTTGGATGTCTTCTTTTGCAGAAATGCCTGTTCATATCTTCTGCCCATTTCTTAGTTGGATTATTTATTCTTTGGGTGTTGAGTTTGATAAATTCTTTATAGATTTTGGATGCTAGCCCTTTATCTGATATGTCATTTGCAAATATCTTCTCCCATTCTGTCGGTTGTCTTTTGTTTTTGTTGACTATTTCCTTTGCTGTGCAAAAGCTTTTGATCTTGATGAAGTCCCAGTAGTTCATTTTTACCCTTGATTCCCTTGCCTTTGGCAGTGTTTCTAGGAAGAAGTTGCTGCAGCTGAGGTTGAAGAGTTTGCTGCCTTTGTTCTCTTCAAGGATTTTGATTGTTTCCTGGCTCACGTTGAGGTCTTTCATCCATTTTGAATCTATTTTTGTGTGTGGTGTAAGGAAATGGTCCAGTTTCATTCTTTTGCATGTGGCTGTCCAGTGTTCCCAGCACCATTTATTGAAGAGACTCTTTTTTCCATTGGACATTCTTTCCTGCTTTGTCGAAGATTAGTTGACCATAGAGTTAAGGGTCCATTTCTGGGCTTTCTATTTTGTTCCATTGATCTATGTGTCTGTTTTTGTGCCAGTGCTATACTGTCCTAAGAATTACAGCTTTGTAATAAAGCTTGAAATCTGGAATTGTGATGCGGTCAGCTTTGGTTTTCTTTTTCAACATTCCTCTGGCTATTCGGGGTCTTTTCTGATTCCATATAAATTTTAGGATTATTTGTTACATTTCCTTGAAAAAAGTTGTTGGTATTTTGGTAGGGATTGCATTAAATGTGTAGATTGCTCTAGGTAGCATAGACATTTCCATAATATTCATTCTTCCAGTCCATGGGCATGGCATGTTTTTCTATTTCTTTGTGTCTTTAATTTCTTTCATGAGTATTCTACAGTTTTCTGACTACAGAATCATTGCCTCTTTGGTTAGATATATTCCTAGGTATCTTCTTGTTTTGGGTGCGGTTGTAAATGGGATTGAGTACTTAATTTCTCTTTCTTCTGTCTTGTTGGTGTATAGAAAGGCAACTGATTTCTGTGCATTGATTTTATATCCTGACACGTTACTGAATTCCTATATGAGTTTTAGCAGTTTTGGAGTGGAATCTTTTGGGTTTTTCACATAAGGTATCATATCATCTGCAGAGAGTGAGAGTTTGACTACTTCTTTGCCTATTCAGATACCTTTTATTTCTTTTCGTTGTCTGATTGTTAAGGCTAGGACTTCAAGTACTATGTGTACATCCCTGCTGTGTTCCTGACCTTAGGGGAGAAGCTCTCAGTTTTTCCCCATTGAGAATGATATTCGCTGTGGGTTTTTCATAGATGACTTTGATGCTATTGAGGTATGTACCCTCCATCCCTACACTGTGAAGAGTTTTGATCAAGAAAGGATACTGTACTTTGTCAAATGCTTTTTCAGAATCTACTGAGAGTATCATATGGTTCTTGCTCTTTTTTTTAATTAATGTATTGTATCACATTGATTGATTTGTGGATGTTGAACCAACCTTGCAGCCCAGGAATAAATTCCACTTTGTCATGGTGAATAATTCTTTTAATGTGCTGTTGGATCCCATTGGCTAGTACTTTGGTGAAAATGTTTGCATCCTGTAATTCTCCTTTTTGATGGAGTCTTTGGTTTTGGGATCAAGGTAATGCTCAGAGGCCTGCTCTTCTCACCAGCAGCCCTACTCACCCTAGACAGGGACTCAGCTGATAGTGACCCTGAGGCTTCCACCTGCCATCCAGGTGGAGGCCTGTGTGTAGTTAGGAAGCAGATACCTCCAGTGCCCAAAGAGAGAGGCTGCTCCAAACAATTACCAGCACCCCTCAAGGCTGAGTTGATCACCACATCTAGGTGAAACTCAGAGGGAGCTTCCGTAGATGGTGTGCTGTACCTGAGCAGCAGTTTTGCGTTGGGCACACATGTTTTTACCAGCCTTGTTTCTCTCCCGCTATTGTCCTCCAAGCATATGTAAACAGCCATTTGAACGGTTGCTACCTGTATTGCCAGGACATCCTATTGGCAGTTTTTTGTCCACTTCCTTGGCAGCCAGAGGTACAGTCAAGGTCACACAGTGGCTATTTTATTTGAAAACTGTCACAGAAATGTGCACTTGCATTCTGTCTCTGGCTGTGTTGTAAGCTGAAAACCTTGGATTTTACTTTGAAATTCATCTACCGCTACACCAAGCACTGCCTTTTTCCTAAGTCTGAAGAATGCATCCCAGACAAAAGGCCAATTTCAGTTGACCTTAATTCTCCCTCTGCGGCATTCTTTTAGTTCTCTGTGTTTGAAATTCAAGGCCTGTGCTGGTTTCAAGTACACTTTTTTAAAAGTCTAAAACAGAAATGTATTATTGGACTGATAATGCCTCACAGAGGCCAATAATGGTTTTATGTACAAGCCACAGTACTTTTTTTGTTAGCGGTTTAAGTGCCTTTGACTGTTCCTTCTCCTCCTCCCCCCTTCTCCTCCCTCAGGTTTCTTGAATCATGCTGAGTAACTCCATATTGCTCTTGTCCTGCATAATGTCCGCTAACATTGGCAAAATTGTTGGGGGAATGCTTTGGGAGAAAGCATTGGGTTTAACAAACAGTAGTAGAATTTTGTGGACACTGCAAATGATTCTTAAACTGCAGAATTGTCAAGAAGCCTGAGTGCTTCCCTCTTCTCCCAAATTTAATATACCATGCAACAATAATGATTTTTTTAAAAATATTTGGAGAGTAAAGATCACCCATGATCCCACTGCTGTAACCAAACTACTTTTCAGTCTTTGTTGCTCACCTACATTTTTTTAAACATTTGCCACTTCAGATTTTTCTTTTTTACTGTATCAACTAGCACAAATATGGCTCTATAGTTTTTGTGTTTGTTATTTTAAGGGCCATATAATAACATCATCACATAGTTGTTTCTTAAATTACTAAAGCCATTTCAATATTATCAGTCTCCAGAGATTGCCTGCATTTTGGCTGACACCATGAATGTAGTAATCCACTTCTTTGAGTCATTAGCCACTTGTCCCCTATTGAGTGATCTCCCTGGGATGCTTTCCCAGAAGTGAGGTTCTTGGGCACAGGGGATGGAGCGCCATCTTTTGGAACTTGAGCTACCGTATTGCTGTGTCAAAGTGTTGTAGAGCCACACTAATCACATAGAAGGGCCATGGTTTTGGGGGAGACTGCTCTCATAGCTGTTCCAGCAGACTCCCAGCTAGTGGCTTACTGGGTCTCTCTAGAGAGAGGGCCTCACCTTTAACAGATGCCTTAGGAGGTGGTTCTCGGCAAGGAGAAAATTCGACTGAGTTCACTGCTCTTGTAAGGAAGTGTATCCTACCCGAAGGGCATAAGAGGACTGGCCCCTGCTCCCACCTCCCACCAAACTCACTGTTTCTGTAAGGATGAGGTAAAGGAGTTCCTTCAATATGCAATTCATTTACTAATGTCAAATTAGATTTTTATCAAGTGAAAGATGCTTCTGCCTAGATAACAGAATGGTTAAGGGCCCAGCTGTAGAGTTAGACTGTCTAGGTTTGATTTCAGCTCCGCCTGATCTGCAGGGTGGCTTTGGGCAAGACACTCAGCCTTTCTCATCTGTAACATTGACGTTCTGATCTAATCATCCCCATCACATTAGGTTAGTGGGAGGATTTGATCTGCTCCTCCATCTAAAGTGCTTTGCACAGCGTCTTGCATAGACAACTCTGTAAGTGTTCGCTGTCGGTATCATATCGTGGCATGCTATTTCTTTCCCTGCTCACCAGAGTCCGTGAATTACTTGAGCACTAGAGCTATTATGAACTCTTTTTCCTTAAATTCCAGTAGCCCCTGGAGCTAGTATGGGGGGTAATGGTAGGCTTTGGTTGTGGACTCTGCACTCTCTACTTGTGTTATACGGGCTTCCCCAAACCAGAGTGTATGGAAGGAGCAGGTTGTACTTCTTTTGTGTCCAAAGATTGGTTGATAAGAGCTTTGTGCAGTGGCAGTATCATAGCCAATGAGGTTTATCTGAGGCCCGATTATTTCTAATCGAAGATTGGTTGATAAGAGATGTATTCTGGAAGATCAGAGAACTGTGGTGATTAGCTTTTTCTGTTCCATTGCTTACCCCTCCACTCATTCCCTCTAGTCTGTCTTCGGGATTACCATTGGACCCTCCCATTCTTTCTTCGTTGTCTCTGATTATCCTACTTATTCTGTGCTGCATCCTTGGAATTACTTCATCAGGTATACCTTCCACTTCACTAATTCTCTTATCAGCTATGGATAATGTTAACCATTCCGATACTTTTTTTGTTTGTTTTTGGAAGATCTGTTTAGTATTTTTCACAAGCATCTCTTGTTCATAATATTTTGTTCTTACCTCATTTTTATTATTTTAGATCTTTACTTTTTACAAATTGTGTAATCTATTCAGTAATTATATACATTAACTCTGAGGGAAATATTTTTTTCTGTTTTTCACATCTTGTTTATTCTCACTCATTATAGATAGTTTTATGTTTTCATATTTGAGAAGGATAATGTCATTATCAGGAAGGCTTTCTCGGTGGGCGATTTGTATGGCCTGACTGGAATCCTTACCCTCGAGAGTGGTTTTACATTTGATTCCCCTCGGGGTGCTTCCAGCTCCAGACCATTTTTGTTTTATTTAATTCTAAAACATTCTTTAAGAACCAGACTTACTGAGAGTAGCAGGCATAGTTCACGGAGCTCCCTACCACCACCACTGAGATAAAATTTTCAACATGAAACCCACCACCCCTGAGTCATTTTTCAGCTTGAGAGCCCCCATAACATACAGGTGGGCTCACTCGCCAGTGCCTGTGTAACCTCAGGAGACACTTCTCTCCCACCACGGCCTAGACACGACCTAGACACGGACAGACCAGCCTTCTTTCATCTCCCTGTGCCGGGGGGGTACTCTTTCCTTTTCCCCAATTCATCCCTTCATTGGAATTAGAGGTCCTCAAGGGGCCCAGCTTTGAAAGGGAACACACCTCCTTACCTGTGAGTTATTTTTTCCTGTCTCTTTGTAGGTGTTAAAATCTGAACTCCACCTAGGTTACCGAGAAATGGAGAAGGCTCCCAGGCCTATTGCAAAATGGTCTCAGGCTCCATCTTTCCTCTGTCTTCATTTCTTCCTTTTTTACAAATTCACTGTGGATGTTAATCAGACTTGATCTAGAAGCTGTATGGTGAGAAGACCTCCTTTCCCTTTTCATTTTCTGTTGGGGAAAGTAGAAGGAACTCCCAAATCCTGATTGCTTATGTGATTGTTCACATCTAGAAACATTTATGAACATCTCCTGTTGTTCTTCCTGTGCTAGGTGCTCTGGGGAACCGTGGAGGAAACAAGACTTGACCCCTGTCACAATTCTTATTTAAAGCCACCAGCGGCTTTCTTTTGCCTTGAGAAAAGGGCCAGATCCTTGGCCGGGTTCACGATGTTCTTTGAAAGATCCCTCGCCACTTTTTTAACCCTTCTGCTTGCACACCAGGGATTCTAATCCATGTAGCTTCTCCTGGCCTGTGCTTGCCCCTCTTTCTTAAAATGGCCTTCCTTTCCCTTGGTGCTTCGAGAATATTTACTCTCCAAAGTCAGGTGAAAACCACCTCCTCTGAGACAGTCTCCCTGACCTCCCAGGCAGGGCTTCTAGAGCCCTTTGTGTATAGTTATTGTCTTAAGCCAACTTACAGTTCACTTGTGCTGGATTGGTGCTGTCAACCACCTGGCGTGTTTCTGGAACGAAAGGATTTATGTTTTATCATGTTGGTACTCACAGGGGGACAGGCGCATTGCTTAACATATACTAAGCAACTAATACATTCCTGAAGGAAATGCAGTATTTATGTGCAGAATAGCTAAGTAACAATTCAAGAATTACTATTATTACAGTTTAAAAAAAAAAGTGGTTTAGATAACCATTGTTTTCCAGTATTGAGCAGAGAAGAACTATTGAGGCTGGTGGACCAAGGGTGCTATTTGGGCTGGTCTCCCATGAGGGGTGCAAGGAGAGGGTCAGGTTGTGCTAGGAGCAGCACTGCCTTGCTTACTGAGAGGACGGGGCTGGCCTGGGAGCCAGGTCTCCCCAGCAAGGTGCTGGGGCTCGTGGAATTGTGGTAGGCCCTGTAGCTTCTCCCCACAGGGGAAACCTGGAAGGAGCCAGGGCATGAGTCCCCAGCAGTTTTCTCCCATAAGTTAAGAGACCCATTTGTTTAATCTTGCTGTCTGGCTAGCATTCCTGATTTGGTTTGCCTTTAGGTTAACCCCAACCCCAGTGTCCTCAAGTCTCATTGTCTTCCCTCCCCGTATCTGGAGGAACACTCAAGAAATGATGTGTGTGTCTCTCTGTTTACCCCACAGCACCTCATCTTCTGGTCACAGCTAGGAATCCTCTGTCTTTTCCAGTAGTTGTGGGTTTTTTCCTTCCCTCTGGTTTTAACAGGGACTGGAATTTCACAGATGTCAGTGTCTATAACACAGAGGTATGTTGCAAGAAGAGCGGGTATGAAAATTCTAGGACTGCCCTGTTTTACCCATGCAGTAGTAAACAAGCTGCTTTAGCTTCTTTGAACCTGTTTTCTTACATATGAAATCATGAATAATGCCTACCTTGCAGGGCTGTTAAAAAAAAAGAGAGAGAGATTGATGATCTGTGTCAGGTGTCTGTATGTGCCTGGCTCATGGAAGGCACTCAGAATTGTTATTATTTACATGCAATGCAACGGAGCTCAGTGAAAAAGCCCTAGGCTTTGGAGCAAGGGACTGATGAACTTGGTTCTCTGATCATACTACTTAATAGCTCTGTGGCCTGCAGAGGTTAATAATACTTTCATGGGCTTGTTCTGAGACATAACTGAAATAACAAAGAGCAGCCTTTCACTCAGGCCCTAGTAAGCAGAGGCTCACTTAAATTTACTCAGAAGTGGTGATGGTGGGTGTTAGTGCCAGACTACCTCATGATCTCTGTCAGTGATGTCTCCTGTTTTGCATTTATGTGTTTCCTTCTCCTCACACTCCTGCCTGGCCAGAACTTGCCAGTGCTTTGTATATCTTTTCTCATTTGCTCAGCCGAAGTTTGGGCTTGTGTACCTAGCCCTTCATGGCTTCTCTTCTGTCACCTTTTCTTTTCTCTTTTCTCTTTTCTAGTTCGAATTCCTTGGAGGGTCAGGTCTGATTGGCCCAGCTTACCTTTCTTTAACCCAGCCACACATGGATTGCTAGGAAGTCCTTGGGTCTAGCTATCTTCTGTGATCGGGTTAGCAATGCTGGAGGAAGTGTCCTATGCTGCAAAACCTGGCAATCTCTTGCCTGATCTTCGAGTTGGGGCTTTTTTTTTTTTTTTTTTAAAGATTTTATTTATTTATCTGATAGAGATTACAAGTAGTCAGAGAGGCAGGCAGAGAGAGAGAGAGAGAGGAGGAAGCAGGCTCCCCGCTGAGCAGAGAGCCCGATGCTGGGCTCGATCCCAGGACCCTGAGACCATGACCTGAGCCGAAGGCAGAGGCTTTAACCCACTGAGCCACCCAGGAGCCCCGAGTTGGGGCTTTTTGAGGATTGGTGTTACAATCACCACACATAATCAGACACTATATGCCAAGTAAATGGAAGCCACTCATATTAATAAATGCGTCAAGTATTTGGAGGGGCTGTTTTTTTCGGTGTTTCCGTGTTATACACAAATGGAAATATTCTTGAGACAAAGGGTTAAGGATAATTTTTGGTTTCAGAAGCTATTTCTTCTCTCTTGATGCAAGGCAGACCTTTGGTTGGAATGTAACAAACTCGGGTACAATGAGTCAAGACTTCCACTGGTTTGCATTTTTCATTAGTGTGTCATTCAAGGAAATCCTGGCTTTTGGGTCATGGAACAGGCCTCTCTGTTTATCCTGCTACAGAAGTAAAATATTCAAAGCATTTAATAATGCCTCTGAAGATAAACTTGTATTTGAGGTCTGTTCTAGAACTTTTTTGGGGAATTTTCAATGAAGCCTATTTTATAAACATTTTCAAAATTTTGTGATAGCCTTTATTCCAACACGGATCATGGAACAGGAGGGGTTCTTACAGTCTAAATATTAGTTAAAGGCATTTGAGAAACTAGGAATTCCAACCAGCATTCAAAGACTGCTTTCTTTATACTGAATAAAGAATCATTTTCCATCCCAAGTGTTTTCTGAAAAGACAGTGAATAAACCTTCTGTAACCACATATCTGAAATCCCACGTGTACTCTTTTTTTCCCCCTAGAGTAAAGCTAGGGACATGAAGACAATCTGTGAACTACGTGTTTTTCCTCACATGCTGGTTGTTAGCTAATGAGAAAAGTATGAATTAGTGTTTATCATCCATATCTGGTGGCTACTTTTATTTTTGGAGCCTATAGTCTTAATTTTTGCTGTAATTGTAAAGTCCATTGGTTTCCCCCCCCCTTTATACCTGTTAACCGTATTCATGCATTCACTCTGCAGATGTTTCTTGTGTACATACAAGATATCAGGTGTGCTCCATGCTGGGGGTTGGCTGCCAGGGCTCCCAGTAGTTCCAGGGCCAGGAAGAGAACAAAAATTGTGGGAGGGAGATCCTTGATTGTAACCCCCACCCTCCAGAATCTCCCCACCCCAAGTCCTGGCCTCCCCACACATGCCATTCGTGTGATCTCTTCAGGTGTCAGAGATTTTCTTCTCGGCCAACCCTACTGTGGCCTCAGGATACTTCCACCTGAGGGGTTTATCAGCTTTAACTTAGACTGGAGTGGGTTGGACACCCCATGTACCATGTCTTACGGGCAGTCATTTCTCACAGGTTCCCCCAAACCTTCCCTGCCCCCCAGGCTTACAGATCTGCCCCCCATCCCAGTATTTCTCATGCATCCCGCCACTCAGCACCTCTCTTCCTGATCCTCCTCAAACTTACTCCTGAGGGAAGGGTTGAACTGTATGGGGTGGTTAAGTCATCACATGAAGACAAAGTGGCATGAAGGCAGGAGAATACCCTTGAAAATTGCTTAGAAAGACCCATGTTCTTAGCACCAACTGTCGTATGTTTTCCCTCGGTATATTGTTTGTTCATATGAGCCCGAGACAAAGTGGTTGTCTCTCATTTAGGGGCCATGATAAGTGCACATACGCAAACATACGCAGGTTACGCTAGACTCACTTCCAAGCTGGTGAGATCCTTGGACTACACAAGACTGCAGGAAGTAAGGGGTCTGACTGCCATAGTCTCAGTGGTATGACCTCCTCCCAGTGGGGCTTATGTGGGTAGAAGTACACTTTTTAACTACGAATTCCTCTCCCACTCCCACACTTTTTTCTAAATACATATAATTGAATCAGTGTGGGTTACATTTCTGCATCACTTTCCTTGAGGAGAGGGAGACCCTAAGAGGCCTTGAATTTTCCTGAAAATACCATGTTTTATCTTGAGGGGGTAGAAACAAATTTGGCTGGATGTGCCACAATTTAGTTTATATTTGCTTTAATGTGAAACTGTTTCCCCCCACAATTCTTCAGTGCCTTGGAAAGAAGCCCTGTGTTCCTCCTGTGGCCTCTGTGCCCTGGTACACCTCTGTTCATAATGTAGTCTACTGGTTGGTGGAAGCGGGTAGTTAAGCGCATAGAGACCCAGTGGGTCCCCTTACAGGCCTAATTGGCCTGTGTTTCGTACACACATGAGGTCATCCCAGTATCTTCCATACCACTGGGTTTCCAAGCTGAGGACCATAAGTGGCATCATCCCAGGGCCATTCTGGAACTCCAGTTGCATCCTGATGAAGAGAAAATCGTGGGAACAGGAGACAGACCTGGGTTTAGTCCTGGTGTTAAACTGTCCTGTGTGAACTTGGGCAAGTCATTTAACCTCTCAGGATTTCAGTTTTTACTTTTATTTTAACATATAATATGGCAGTTAGAATAAGAAATCTCTAAGGTCTTCTCAGCTCTGCACTCAAGTAAAATATAAATTTCGGGCTGTTGGACATAGAGAAGAGTGGCAGAAGCATTGGTAGTGTAGAGATACAGAAGACCCAACACCTTTTACACAAAGTTCATGTTCTAGTGGCCCAGCAAGATGAACAACTCTTTAAAATAATTCGAGATTGTCAGTGATTTGGCCGGAGGAGACCGGTGGTACGGGATATGTTACCCGGTCTTCCAATTTTACTTATTTAATCAAGTCATTCTTACACTTGCATTGTAAATACATTATCACAGAAATATTAGGAATGCCTACTGAATGGGGAAAAAAAAGAATTCTTGGGGTTTTTTTTCCCACTAACAGGACAATATATAAATAGTGTTGGTTGGCCTTTTCCTTCAAAAGGAAAAAAAAAAATGAAATTGTAACATACCCTGTGTCACCTACCCCAAAATTGTCATCATTTCCAAAATGTTTTGAAGACAGAGGAAGTACTCGGTATTTTTTATCATCTCTAGGACAGCCAAGGACCTAATAGATAAATGCAATTAATTTAAAAGCCTTACTCCTTCTTAATCCTCACCCAAGAAGTAGCCAGATTTATAGTTTGCTTGTCTTGGAATTCATGCACTGTAAGTGTGAGGTTCATTTCCAGTCCAACCTTCTATAATTTCTTCCTCAAATCAAGACATTGCAAAATTGCAAGTATTTCCCACCTCCCTTTCCACTTTCCTGTCCATGATAAGAAACTGAAATGCATGGAGGTCATGTGAGGTGATGTGGCATAGCCAGTTAGTGAGTGAGCGTGACAACATAATGATGCCTCATTAAGTTTGATTTTAAGAACAGCATTCCTAATTTATGCTAATTTCACTTGAAAATTCGCTGTAGTCATAACCCAACCCATAAAAGGCCCTTGATGGATCAGAGCCCCACTGTCTTTTGATTTGTTTTGTCCGTCTATTCCTTCAATATCAGCTTTAGACTTGAGAGGAAAGTCAGACAGCAGGAGAGCCCCTGTATCCAGGGCCACTCAGTGTAGCCTCACAAAGGAGGTCTGGCAAGGGTTTAAAGTGAATTCGAAACATCTAAGCATCCACTTTGAGGTTCTCTTTCCATAGTAGTAACTCGTGAGAAATTACTTCGGTTATTAGCTGAAATGAAAGGGGACATATTTAAAAGAAGTGGAAAATAGAATGTTTGAAGCTTGTTGGGAACAAATAAAGACTTTGGGGGAAATTCCCAAGGGAGAATGCTTTGCTATTTAGTATCCCAAGGCATGGAGGGAAAAAAATCAGCCCATGTCAGTGAGTGAGTCATAATTCTATTCCTCTCAGTTACAGGAAGATTATTTCTTAAATCATGCAGGTCATGAATTTTGTGAACCATTCTCTGTGGGGAGAATTTCAACTTTTTCAACTTCTACCCCTAGCTTTTAAAACATTAAAAAAATTCCATAAATAAGTGGACAGATTCCCTTCTATAACTTACTTTTAAAATTGATGGGATAGGGAAAATGTTCCTGTGTCACCTACCCCAAAATTGAAGAAAATAAAGAAACATGAGAATTGAGACAAGGACATTTTCTGGGATTTTGCAAAGGAAGGTGTCAGCAAATCAGTCCTAATCATATATTACATATCTACCATGAGAACCCAAAGCTGTTGCATTTGGAATATAAGAATTGTGAGACAGATCAGCCATAATTGCATGGAGTTCCATTCTCAGAACCAAGAGTACTATATATTGAACACCTGCTGTGTACCAGGCACTTGCTTCGTTTCTGACCCTTCCCGTTAGCCCTGTCAGACCATGGGATGCAGGTCCCAAACCTGAGAGCGATCTGGGGAATTGCCTGTACTCTCAGAGCAATTCAGAACCAGAGCCTGAAATCAGACCTGGGTCATCTGGGCTCTGATGTCTGTCGTGTTTCTACAACACTCACATGAAACACTTGGAAAGTAGTAAGTAATTCAGCATCCTCAAGAGCTGAAATATGTCCTTGAGACTTGAGGGTGGAGGATAGGAGTGAGTATCAGGGAGGCCTGGGAAGGCTTTATAGCTCCAGTGACCATATAACTTATCCAAATGGGACAGGAGTGGGGGTGGCTCTGTTACTTATACCAGGGCCATGTGTGTAAAGGGGGATTGTCCTCGGTGCACCAACTGGGCTGTGCATTTCATGGAGGAGAAAGACTGAGGGGGTTGGGCAGAGGGACACTGACTTTCTCCATAAGCATCCTAAACATGCCCTAACAACTTCCATCCTGAGCCAGCGCCCAGAACACAGGTAGGATCGGATCGTAGGAGACTTTGGCGCCAGTGCTGGGCAAGAGTGACTGGCACCTCCTCCTTAGGTCCTGATCTTTATCGTTCTGGGAAAAGTGAGCTCTGCTCAACCAAGGCATTTTATAGGGAAAGTTGGACTTCTGACTTTTTATTTTAAATCTCCCAAGTTTTAAATGTTTGGAGGCTAATTCGGAATTTACAAAAGATAATTATGCAAGCCATGTAAAATAAACTCAGGCAAGTTGAATTTAGACTGTGAGCCACCCATTTGCTTTCTCTGATCTAAATTACAACAGATTTTCTGGAATATTATGATCCAAGTCTGTGTTACCCAAACTGTATTGTGTGGAGAACTGGTTCTGAGACATTAGTAGGCACTTCTAAGAAAAGATAGAGGTGGGAAGTATGCTTCTGAGGCCAAATAAGTTTGGGAAATACTTTGTTAAAGTTTAAATTAAAAAAAAAATTTGTTTAAACAGGAATCTCATGGTATTTTAATGTATTAATTTTCTGTGAATTTTCAAAGGGTATATGGCGGGGGTTGGGGAGGGATTCCCAAACTTACTGACTGCAGACACTTTTTGTCTCACAGGTTAATTGGGCTCAGATTTCAGGAAATTCTGATCTAAGTGAAGAGTTCTCAAATTTAAGGATATTCTAAATAAAAGCCCTAGAACCACCCTGTACTTGACCACACTTTTGTCAGATGAAAGCTCTTGGAAGGAAGTACCACATCACCGGGTCCTTCAGAGCTGTGCCACGCAAACTGTCAGCCACACTCTACGGGGTTCGCCCAGGTCTGGGTTTGAACCACTTGTCTCTTCTTAGTGGGCCTTGTCATTGGAGAATGGGAGAGCTGTTTGTTCCTTTTGAGAAGTGGAGTCATTGGGAAACTCTGGGGTATCTAGATCGCAGACTGTCACTGGGTATTGTGCTGGCGGGCACCACAGCGGCTAGAAAGTTTTTGGAGGGGGAGCTTCCCTTGAGGGTGTCCATTATAGTTACCAGGAAGTGTCCACTAAACGTGTGACTCTAGTAAAGAAACAGTACGGACATTTGGAAAACAGCAGCAAGTGCATAAAACCATCCATCATAAGCTGGGATGCGTTCTCAGAGCCCTTAGCGCTGCAGCTCCGTTTTGTAATTTTTGATATTTGAAGCGGAAACCACTTTTTAACAAATCATTCACAGGATATTTGCCCCTTCCTTTACAATGTAGCTCAGTCCACAAAATGTCATTTAATAAGTTTTTTGTTGTATTTCTCAAGAAGACTTTGAATTTTCTTTATCATTCTTTCAAGCTGTATTTTTCTTAAATGTTTTCTGGAATTTTCTACATGCTTCACTTCTAGGTGAATACATTTTTGCCTTGGCACACTTATCCTCAAATATCATATTACAGGGAAGCATTCATGCTTAAAAACATCCTGTGTCCAGCTACCTAATAAATGTGATGGAGGTAATTCATCACAATCCTTGAGGTCAGGGGTCATCTCTATTTCCTGACTCTGGGACACAGTTCCCACTGGATATTTGTCAGATCAGTGAATTCAGAGTGGAGATTGAGGTTTTTCCCCAAATATTCGGTAGATACAGCCCCATTTCAATTAAGTTTGGTATACCAAAGTCTGAACGCTGGAGGGTGATCATTTACATTACAAAAGGACTCATTGTGATAGAATAACAATACAACTTGACACGAGTTGAAGAAAGCCTCTCTGAAATGTTAATGTGCATCTTTGAGGAAATAAGATTTAATTTCAGAGGCTTGATTTATAGAAAACTACTTCAGCTCTTGTCAACAGGAAGATTTACCTTTACGGAAACAATACCCAGTGGAGCATAATACTCCTCTGTGCTTCAGAGCAGACTCTCATACCAACCTCAGGCCTGTTTTCCTCGAGTAACATTTAATCGATAGGCCCCTGGTCTCTGAGCATTCCTCTGCTAACGACATTCTATCTGAACGGGCTTCCTGAGGAAGCTTTATTTGAAAAGGTGCACGTTAAGGACCAGCATTGTGTGTGGGAGTGGAGAGTGTTCTGGTGGGGGGAGGTGGCCTGTGTTAGCCATTGCTCCCTTTTAAGATGGCTACACACCAAGTTAACCACTATCCTAAATCGCACTCCCCGGTTACTTGCAAGAAGATTATTAGTTAGATCTTTGTGACATTTCTGGTATGTGACAGCTTTTTAGAAGTCAAAGACTTAAGACCTTTTGTCAATGTTGTTTCTTAGTGGCCTGTGAATTTATTAATACGGTAAGAGATTATCATTAGTGCCTGCTAGTATTTCATAATCATGCTTAAAAACACACAACTGAAAATCACCCTTAGTAAAAGAAGCTTCATTATTTGACAACCATGCTGACAAGTAGGTCTTAAAAATAAATATCTTTATTTATGGAAGTTAAAAAACTGGCTATTCACTCAGCAGCGGGAATCGGATGGGAGACAAAGGACATACGTATCAGGGGGATTGAAGGCCGTGCAGCTGCTGTAGTGGTAATGGCTATATGCCTGTGCAGAAAAATAAGCAAAAATGTTTGCAGGATAATATGAAGTTTAAAAAGTAGAATACAAACTGCATGTAAAACTGTTTGTTTACATAGAATAAACATGAACTGAGTTGTCCATGAACAAGGTTGGGAAGTCAAAAAAAAAAAAAGAAAGAAAGAAAACAGTAGAGTTGTACAGCTAAGTAAAATTTAAAATGTTTATTTCTGATTTGTTCAGTATTATGTTCAAAGACAAATCCAAAATTTTCTGAAGTGTTTTGTTTTAGTTTTTGCTGGTAAAGTGTGTATCCTACATGCCTTGTGGTAGAAAACAGCGGACTTGGGAGAAATACCTATTTTTATTTGCTTTTAGCAATATAGTATCCTTAAGGTCATGGAACATCTGTGAATGGAATCCTTTTTCTAAATTAAATTTTGATTTAGGAGACTTGAGTTTTAAAACAGCATTTATTACCCGGGTGGGCTTAGGAAAAGTCACCTAGGCTCTCTGAATCTTCATTTCCTCAGAAAGGAAAGACTGTGATATTATTTGGGCAGTTGGGAAAAGCAGATGCAAAATAGTAAAAATGACAAGAAAATACAAAGTATTGCTCTATTTCAGAACAATGTGAATGCCCTTGATGCCATCTCTTCTATGTAAACATCCTTAGATTGGTTTCTGCTACTTTAAGGAAAACCTTTCACACAGTGTGTCCTTTTATACACTGGACAGTGGAATCGTCTTCTCTGTATACAGACTGCACGACTGCACACAGCCCCCAGCTGCATTCTGGGCAGGTCTTACTCCATTTCCCACAGCACAGTTCTTACTTAAGAGAAGGAAAATCTAGTGTTCATTAACAGAGCCGTGGTTTCTCAACTTTGGGCATGTCCATTGTAAAACCTTCTCGCACATGCATTCCATGTGCACGTATATTGACGCATATACATTATACATAATCTTCGTGCTAGTACTGTATAATTCTATATGACATAAAATAATACAAATACAAGTTCTAATATTTTTCTTCCCACACCACCATGGAAAATCTCATGTGCCTCCTCGAGAGATCACTGATCTAAAGAGCTCATCTGAGTGGAAGGTTTATATCTGCATCTCCCTGTTCTTTTCCTTCTATAGTAGCACCACCAGCCATGTAAAAACTGTCCTTGCTAATTATATGTCTCGTGGGAGCCTGGGAAAAAATAAATCAGAGTACTGTCTCTGCAAATCCTAGCTAACATTTGTTGAGGGCTTCCTCTGTGCCAAGCACCACTCTGAGTGCTTCCTTTACTTAGATCACCTCACTTAATCCACAAAACTATGTCAGATGGGTTACTGAGGAAGAAACTGAGGCACAGCTGGGTTAAGGAATGAGCGCTAGTTGAGTAGTTAGTAGCGGGGCTGGGATGTCGCCCCAGGCAGAATGGCTCCCATTCTGTGCTCCTAACCACCATGTTTAAATTCCAGCATCTAGTCAGCTTTTACGTGACTCTCCATTTAAAAAAAAATTTTTTTTTTTAGAGATTTTATTTATTTATTTGATAGAGGTCACAAGTAGGCAGAGAAACACAGAGAGAGGGGGAAGCAGGCTCCCCGCCAAGCAGAGAGCCCAATGCGGGGCTCGATCCCAAGACCCTGAGATCATGACCTGAGCTGAAGGCAGAGGCTTAACCTACTGAGCCACCCAGGCGCCCCGTGACTCTCCATTTTAGATAAAATTGTGTGACCTGGCCTAAATGACTGAGAGCCATCAGCAGCGTGTTTTGAATCATCAGGTCAGGACCTGCAGTTGAGTAAGGCACTGTCGAACTTCAGAGCTGGTAGGAGGTTAAAAGGCTCTCGCTAGCCCTGTGGTTCCTAATGTGTTTGCTAACAAAGACTCCTGTTCTGAGGTAGGATCCCAATAAATTCTAAGGATCCTGAAAAGATGTGACTCAGGAAATGCCTTTCCGGTCTAGGTTTTAATTCTTTTAAGGAACTCTCATTATGGTATAACATGGAAATGGTGTTCGCATGACTATTTTTTGGTCTTTAAATACCTTGTTGTACCTATAATTATTATTTTCCTAAGAATGGAGCTGAAATTGCTTCAAGATGAAAGCATGGAGCTTGTGGGTGGGTGTGTTACTCCGAACTTTAGAACTACAGCAGAAATTAGAGGTTCACAAGGTAATTGCTGTGATTATAGTTTTCTTTTTGGCCCCAGACAGGAGCTCTGGAAACACAATATTCTACTAATTTTTTAAATGTACAGTTTGCAAGGCAACACGGAAATTACTGAGAGTATGTACTATTTCTCCCTCATTTTCTATCAAAGTTAACATCTTACTGGGTCTTTTGTAATTGCTTAGGAAGAAATAGGCATTTAATGTATTATAAGACACTGTTAAAATACTTTAAAAAAATTTTAAGTACTAAGTCCGTCCTATAGTACTGTATGAGGAAATTATTTTAAAAGGAAAAAAATTCCTAATTGTAACAGTCCTAGGTAGCCACAGCTTTTAAACACCCCTGTCTAAACTTTGCATTTCTAGAAAATTCATATCTTTGCAATACATGTCGTTTTACATTCTAAATAGTGGTACCGTGTAGTATTTGCACACAGCACGTAACAGCTGCTTTAATAACTTGGCAGTCCTTTCTTCATCCTAATTGTTGCTAATTTTATGTTTTAGTGGCCATACAATAAACCTTCCAGTTTGTTTCATATCTTACTTTGCTATTTCCCTGTCATCAGATACAGGTTATTTCCAGCCTTTCATACTATAAAATCTGGTGTCATGTTCTGTGGGGTCTTCTGTTGGTTTATGATTGAGGGGGTGGTGGTGATTTAAATGGGAATGATCAAGAGTGGAATTACTTGTCAAATGTAAGAGCAACTTTGTGACTTGGAATACAGTTTATCCTTTAAATCAATTCTTACTATTTCTCTGAAGCCTCTTCGTTGTTTTGTATCACTTTTCCTACTGGTTATAACTCTGTAAGGATAAAGGGACTCTTTAGTATCACTTTACTTGCAATTTAAAAATCATTAGTGTGTTTGAAATTATTTGCATATATTTACTGTTTCCAATTTCTTGAGGCCTCTTTTGTCCTCCTATTCTCCTAGCTCTCTACAGCAGCAAAATAAGAATTCCACATACTAATTATATGTTACAGATGTCAAGTCTGTTCCCTTTTCTGTTGTTGTAATTATTTTTCCCTCTTAGTTCATCTTAGTTTTGTTAAAAATTTGTTGTAGTCATTTGTCTTCTTCTAATAGTATCTGTTGTCTGCATTGGCCTCTTTATCATCAGGCCTCCTTAACCGATACACATAGTATATTTTTTGAGATTTAATTTTGTTAGATTTTTTTTGAGAGAGCACCTCTTAATCGGCTCTAGGCCCAGGGTAGACTCCAGTGTGGGGCTCTATCTCATGACCCTGAGATCATGACCTGAGCTGAAGTCAAGAGTCAGACACTTAACCAACTGGCCCCCCACCGAGCGCCCCAAACTTTGTTAGATTTTTTTTTAAATAGAGTTTCCTATATTGATGTCCCAACAACATTGCTGATTAGGTGTGCAGCCAAAAAAAAAAAAAAAAAAAAAAAAAGGTATTCTGATTTTAATTATTTTAATTGAGAATTGCAGGGTTGTAAAGTTAAAAAAGCAATGTCTTTAAAATATTCCAGTCTTTGATATTCTGTTGTGCATTGGTTATCTCCAAAAAAGAAGTACAGCTAACACATAGTATTTTCCAAAGTTGTCGCAAATTCTTTTTCCCCAAGAATACCTTCTACTATCTCTCAACAAACAGTTTTCTACAGATCACAGTGTGGGAAATTCTGCTTTAATTCACTTTGTTGTTTTCAACCTGATCAGTTTTTTTGTGAAAAACAGCCATTCGTTTTTAATAATCATCTTCATGCAAATGTGTAACTGGCATTTCTGGATCTCTTCTGTCAAATTAGGTCTTTGTAAAACACATTACTAACAGTGATCAGATCTGCAGTCCACAGCTCTGAGGTTTGTCTGGAAAATACACAAGAGATAGCTTATGGCTTGTATTCCCTTGAAATTGTCTTCAGAAGCTGGGCACATGAGTCTATAGAAAACCTAGCATGCGGCATACCTGGGCATGATAGGAGGGGGAATCAAACATGTCATTAAATTAGACAGTCAGATTTGGCAGAAAGAACACAGATCAAATTTAGAGTTAGACTTCACAGAGTGAAAAGCCCGGTTTTGCCATTTACTAGTTTTTTGGCCCTGGACACTTGTTCTGACTTAAATCTTTAAAAGGCATAGTAATGCTGGTTTTATGTAATTGGTAGAGTCTTTGAATACCAAATTCAATATGTCCTTTTCAAAACATTTCTTAGAGGACAGGGGCTACCCAAAGAACAAAAATGGCTGGAATTAGAATCTGACACCAAAACTGTGGTTTATCTTTTAATCACATAGAAATCTTAACTCTGTGGTCCCTTCCTGAAACCATTCACTGTTGATGCAGTTGTTACTTTTTAAAAAATTAAGCCATCTTTCACTTAAAATCTAACAAGCTAAGAGAGCTGAATAGTAATGGCTCTAGGACTTGAAAATGTTTGACTTTCAGACAGTCAGAGCCAGAAGAGAGGTGTGTGGACCATTTTTCTAGATTTATTCATCCGGAAGCTGCGAGCCTGAGAGGTCTGATGAGCAGAGTCCGAGTTAGATGTCTGGTTCCCAGGGTCCTGCAGGGGATTTTCTCTGCCCACTATGAACATTGAGGTCTCCTGAGTACATGCAGCCCTGGGATGGGGTCAGGAAGCTGGCCTACAGTGGGGGAATGAAAATAAATACATGTGTAGTATCTTAAAAGTTTAACAGCTACCATTTGTTGGTGATAGAAGTGTAAGAAAAAAGTCCTTATGATAAGTGCTTTCATAGCACTAGGGGCTGAAGAAAGTGTCTCAGCAGGAAAGGGGTAGGGGTTCACAGAAGAGGCGGTAAAACCCAATCGTAAGGTTGAGTGTGAGTATGCGAGATTGTTAAGAAGACGAAAGACCTCTAGAGTATTGTTGAGAAAGGAGAGAACTGGCATCACTGGAATTGGAATAGAGACCCAAAATTGGAGCACCGTTAATTTGAAGGGCTAGGAATTATAAAGTGAGCTGAAGACAAAGGGAGTCCGAGGCTGTAGTATGGTCTAAGGTGCGAAAAGGCACTGTGCGCAGGTTTGTGCTTTATTCTAGGTTCTAAGGCGAGAGTGACGCCATCACATTTGTATTTTAGAAAGGCTGCTCTGGAATCCGGGTGGTGGGTGAGGGTGGGGTCATTCAGAGACCGTTAAGGGGATCTCGCTAGGGCATGACCACATCCAGCTGTAAGGAAGGAGCCTTGGGGATGGGTTCAAGAACTGCTGCCCTGGTGGAACTGGTGGGATTCCCCAGCTTGCTGGATATAAAGGATTAGGTGGGAGGGATGCGACCTAGAGTCTAGCATCTTGAGGTGCTGAGCAGGTGCGAAACAGGAAGGAATAAGTATTTCTGGAGGAAGCCTTAAGTTTGGGGTGTGGTCCTAGAGGAGGAAGTGAATTGAGCCACAACAGAAGGACTTAAGAGAATTTACGTTAGTGAAATACCCAGCCTGTTGGCTCTTCCCTTTCCGACCTTGCTTCTTTACCTTCCCTTCCCAGTACAACAGCCAGAGTCATTTTTCTGAAGGGCAGGACTAGTCACCTTGTTCTAAAACCCCAGGGACTCTGTCTTTAACTAACTGTTGCTTTCAGAAGAAAAACCAAACTCCATGCCTCGGCTTTTCCTTCCTACATGGTCTGAATGCTGCCCAAATCCTTATCCTCTGTGTGGTTTTGGCCACCTGGTCTCACTGGGGCTTCTAAACACCAAGCATATCTCTTCAGAAGTGTTGCTGTACACTCAATTCTTTTCTGTCATCCACTTTAAAGAAGAGAAGGGTCTCGTTTTTGCCAGCTATCCCTTTATCTAGATGGTCCTTGGCATGTAGGAGGGGCAGGTAGTTGTGGGTAGGTGGACATAGTTTGTAGGGGTTCCTGTTCATCCCCCTCACATTCCTCAGCATGGCCTGCATACCCTAGTGAACTTTCTGTGGGCCAGAGCTGGATTAAAAATACCAGGTAGGGAAGCTATCCCTCAGATACTTGTTTTCTTTCCTGACCCCAAGGATAGATAAGTCAACCAAATTTTTTTCAGAAGATTTTTCTACCAGTCACTCTCACTGGTGTCTTTCAATAAGTCCCTGATATCTTTAAGTGCGCCTGGAAGCTTTCACAAGCCTGTGCATGTCCATATTAACATGAATCCTGTGTGTGGTACACACACCAACTATCGGTTTTCAGGAAAATGATGCCCGGTGTCAAGTGTGTAGGTCCTAGTTAATGAAGTCCGTAGAGGCTGCCATTTCTGGGCTACACCCGAGGTTCAGTGGAAAGCCACTGTGTGGTTTTGACTAACACCTACAATGCCAAGCACCGTATGTAGCAGGTGGACCGACATGAAATGGTCGATGGGCAGTTCACGCCTGACCTGCTGGGGTGGCACAACCCCAGCCTGCTGCAGGTTGCCTTCTTCCCACTTTGCTTTTTGTCCTGTCCCTTCCTGAAAGAGCTGCTTGGGTTTTCCCGCAAAGCACTGCTAGTCAGTTCCTCTTTGGCTCCTTCACAGAGAACTCCTAGAATGGGAAGGAAAAGGATTTTGAAGTTGCTTAGAGGCTTGATTACTGAGTCCCTGGCTGATTTTTTTTTAAGGACTTTTTATTATTTTTAAGTAATCTCTATACCTAGAGTGGGGCTTTAATCCACAACCCCAAGATCAAGAGCTGTGTGCTTCACCAACTGAGCCAGCTAGGCGCCCCTCCGCCGACTGATTTTTTTTAAAGCTTCCTCCATCCTGTAGACCTCAGTGTGTCACATTGGAAGGTTGGAGTGCACAACACTTGAGTACAGGCATTAAGGTCCAGAAGACCTGGTTTTGAGTCTTGGCTCTGTCTCTGACCAGCTGCGGGGTCTAAGACCATTCTCAGCTTCAGTCTCCTTATCAGTAAGGTGTGGGTAATAGAAGCCCCCTTGGAGAGTCCTGTGAGGATTAAATAAGATACTGTGTAGAAAACATGGTCATGATATTTTGTCATCATTGTTGTTAATAAGGGGGACAGCAGAGGCAGGAATGAGCAAATACAAGAATCTGAGGACAGGGAGGGAACGGAAGAGAAGAAGGAAACATTTTGTGTAGAATGTGGGGTCTCCCTGGCCTCTGCGCTTGGGCTTGTAGCCATCCTGTCATACTTCTCCTTGGGATGGCATCTGGCTCCATGACCACTGATAAACACCTAGACCTGTTGACAATTGGTAGGTAGGTGGTAGTTACCGGACGGTAACTAGTGCCAGGTGGTGTGGGACCAGCAAGGACTCTCAGTGTTAGGGGCAGAGAAGGAGCTTCATGAAGAAAAGCAAGATTTGGCTTACCCTTGGAGATGGGTTAGGATCTCATCGTGAAATGATGTGATGGCTGTACTTCTTTAAGACAACTGGTCTAACCCTAAGGATATTGAAGGAGATCTGTTCCCCTTTCTTTGTTCACATGGCTGGATCCTCACATCAGTGCAGGAGGCAGAGTGGTTTACCGAACGAGAGTACTGAATATGAAAATGACCAGGCCCTCCCTTTTCTCGGAGGACAGTTTCCATCTCTGGGTCAGCTTGTCCCATCTGTAGGAGGAGGGGGGCCTGGAGGCAGGCTCTTCTGCCTGCTCAGCTTCCTCCGTCTGCATTGCATAGTGGACTCCGGTAAGGTTGCCTTTGCAGACTTGGTGGTTTTCATCAAAGTCCTTGGCCTTCACAAAGAAAATATAATGATTTCATCAATACTTCATAGACGTGACTGACTTTTGCAAAACAGGATGCGCCCTGGGGAGGTTAGAAAATGAGTATTTCTTTATGCATCAGCCAAGCAAAAAGTGACGCTGCTGTATTTACATTCGTTAAGATGGTACCTCCTTCGAGTGATTGGAATAGACACTTAGGTTTTTAAAATAAAAAGCTCATGAGAAATATATAGCATTTTGTGAGTATTGGTCTTTTCTATACATATTTAATTCTGGATGCTTTTAATATAGAGGCAGATTCCTGTGATTGATATTTCTTGAGCTCCTCCACTGGGCCTGGCATAGCCCCTGCCCTAAAGATGTTTACACATCTAACGGTAATCTGTGCACACCCCGGAAAGTGGACTTCTGTGAGTTACAGGTTTAACTTCTCTTTGGATTGGAAAGTTGATAGGTCAGTGGTTTTTCCCTGCAGGGAATAGATCCTTAGAATCAGTCAGTGAATATTGCCAACATTGAGTGTTTGCTGCAGACCTGAGCTGTGAAATAACTTACCAAGTGGGGCCAAATCCTTAGTCATTGACAGCATAGGGATCTTTAACATCTGTGGGCCAAAGCCCACCCCGTGCCACCCTTCAGCCATTGAAGCAGTAGAGGACATTAGTGTTTCTGATTGAAATCTGTATGAATATCAGAGGCTCTGAATCTTAAGGACACCCTTTATAACCTTAAACAATACCGATGAACAGGTTAAAACCTCTTTTTGTGGATGACATGTCAACTTTCCATTTCTTGGCTAAGTTATGCAAATCGAATTTTATTTTAAGTTGATCATTTCCCCTTGCTTAGTAGCCTCATTCAACTCATATTAATCTTGAAACTAACAAAGGCTAACATCTTTACCTCTTCCTTTCGTCTATGCTGCCGCCACCGTCCCCGTTTGCAGATGCTGTGTGCTGTTGCTTCCTCGTTGAATCTGTGGTGTGGCTGTCACACGGGGGGGACTCTCAGTCCCTTGTACATTCAGCCTCCAGTTAAGTGGAGCTGTGCTACTAGCATTTGAGGTGGACACTGAAAGAAAAATGAGAGAGAGAGAAGGAACAGGCCAGGCCCCTTCAGATCTGGGGAGGAGCTTGTGTGGCACAATTTTAGTAGTTGCCAAAGCTCTGAGGTGGGAACAAGCTTGGTGGGTTCCGTATGGTCGCAGGTGTGGCCTAGACATGAGTAGTAGAGCTTGTGGGAACAGAAGTCTGAGGGCAGCGGGGCTGGGTCACATAAGGCCTTGCAGGGTCCTGGATTTTATTATAAGAACAGGGACTTCACTCATCCTTCCTCGTGTGTGTGTGTGTGGGTGTGTGTGTGTGTTTGTGTGTCTGTCTGTCTGTCTTTGTATCTTTCATTCAATTCAGGAAATTCTAACCAAGCATCTTATGTACAGAAAGAAACAAATATATCAGTATTATCCTTACAGTGCTTTTAGTTGGTTGAGTAGGGGAAGAGACACAGGTACCTAAACATTGAAAATCCAAGGTAAAGAGTGAAATGATACAAGATGTGGATAACCAGGGTAGCAAGGATTCATAGTTTTGAATAACTTCTTTTATCAGTCTTACTAAAAGCAGCGCTAGGCTCCCCATATATACGAGCACACACTCTGTCATTGTTGCTTTGCTGTGGCAGGTGGAAGTGAGGGAGGGGGCATGAGGCCAGGGAAGCAGAGACAGATGTGGTATTCAGCGGGCACACTTGACCGGTGCGTGGCTCAGAATATTGTTCAGTATGGGCCAGGCGGTCACTGGATGAGCAAGTACGTGTCGCTGTAAAAACCCAAGTTGGATGATCTTCAGAGCAAATCCTTGCATGGTTTGCCCGGTCCGTCTTCTTTTTGGAGCTAACGGTTATTTTCCATTGTCGTTCTCTTCTGGCGCCTCTATTCACAGTGCTCTGCATTATGACACTGAATTACTTTCTGGGCTTACTCCTGACTCACATTACCCTTACACACTTATGCACCCTAATGTGGGAGGCCTTACAGCAGATAAATAATGAATGTATTGTATTGGCGGTGAGCCTGCGCGAGAGCTTCTGTCTCTGTTTCATCCTCAGAGGCCTCATGCTGGTGCTGATTAGGCATCCAGCCTCTCCGGTAGCCGGAGCACTTTGCTCCCCAGTCCTCCCTCCTCCCTGAGGGTAGCATGATCACCCGGTAAGCTGAAGGCTGAAGCAGTCAGGTATGAACCAAAATTAGGCCAAAGTAGCCTTCCCTTGCTTTCCCTGTTACAGGAAGCACACAAAAGGAGAACATTTGCTTCTTGGGTATTAGAAGACAAATTACCTCTCTGAACGCGACTGAAAAGTGGTAAAATGGGAACATTCCCTCCCCAACTTTTTTCCAAGTAAATAAAAGGTTTTTTTCATTGAAGAAATCACTCCGCTAGTAGGAGTACTTGTTTCAAAGATGTTTTGCTGTCACTCTGTATATTTCAGGAATTTCTGTCTCAGAAGCACCTTCGGGGGATGGGGCTGATGCTAGCCGTTCTTGAGCACGTGCTCAGTTCAAGTCTTTGTGCTGGCCGCTTCCAGGTGCACATTAATACATTCCACTCTCAGCTTCCCTGGAGGGTGGGTGTGATGGCTGTCTACCTCCGAACATCTCTGGTTTATTGACAGCCACTGTTTCCTTTCTAAATATATGCATAAGATATAGGTCCAAAGACTAACGCTTATTTTCAAAAATCACATTTACCCAAGATAAATATAGTTTTCCCACTTGAGTGTATTGAAGAGAAGGTGCCACAGACGTAGGAAGTAATTCCGAAATAGAAAATCTTACTGAATAACAATAGGACTCCTGTTGCTCATTTAACGTAAGTATGTCGTATTTCAGTAAAATGTTCTTTAAGAAAGTTGCCAGAATATTTTAAGGTGGAAAATTAACCTGGAATGTGTAAGTTCTGTCTCTCCGGTTAAAGCATTACTTTCAGTACAGTACGGTCTTCTCTCTCACACCGGTGGGACTGCTCAGACCTGGCATGTACACAGCCGCTTAGACTTGGGCTCTTCAGAACCGTTAGGGGAAGGATTACAGAGGGCCACATTCTCTGCATCCAGGACCTTACTTTGTTCAGCCAGTTTCAAGGCGAGTCTTGTGTTGCTTACTTCTCTGTTTTGTGGACCTGAGAATACCTGAGGGTATTTATTCGGGCATTAGTGGTTTCATAAGTATTTTTGAGCATCTACCATCTGCTGGGCACTGGGAATGGGAATTTAGCCATGAACACGTTACACGGGCCCCTACCTTTGGAGAGCTTTTGTGCAGCGAAATAAATACAGTAAAAATAAATGAGTCATAAACGGGATCATTTTGGGATGCGGTGGCATCATGGAAGAGTCAGCGTGATGTGCAGCAGAGAGTATAACCATGCGGGCTGAGGCCGTGCGCTGCTACAGGTTGACGGTGGAAAGGTCTTCGGAGGAAGGGGCGTTTAGTCTGAGGCCGTGTAAGAAGTACATGGGAAGAAGGGATCTGCTAGTGCAGATATCCTGAGCTGGCCCCAAGCAGGGCTTGGATCCCTGTGCATCTCTGAGAACATTGTGCTCTTCTGTGACCGAGGGATGTCACCTGTCCTGGAGGGGTACAAAAGGTTCCATGCCCTACCTTGAGTGGCCTCAGACTCTTCGGGCATTCTGCTTCCTTATGTCCGATTTGTGTAACGTTTCTGAGTCCCTCTGGTGGCCTCTCCTGTAAGGCCCCTGTTGGCATGGCTCCTCTCGGTCTCTCTCAGCGTGGCAACAGCCTGTGCCTTCTGTGCCCATTCACATGACCTGACTTGTTAGGACTGTGAAGTAACAGTGAAGATTCTCCATCTCCAGTTCCAGGTGGGAAGTGCTTCTCTACGCTAAAGCCCCTGCTCGTTAGTAATGTAGAGAATGCAAAGTTGCTGTCTTGTGGAATTGGGGATAGGGGAAGTACTCTTCTGTTATTAGAGATCAGCATGTTCTCCTGGATGCATTTATTTGTTAGTTCATCCCCCCATTACACACACATGCGCTCTTTGAGTTGAGTTCAACTTCAGATGCATACTTAGAAATGCAGGTCCATATATTAACATTGGGAAATACAATACTTTCATCGCCTGTGTTACCTGCCTCTTTTCTCTTAGCCTTTACGTAATTTTATGCGTAGGACATTTGAAAGGCTGTCACTGCAGGTGTTGCTTGCCTGGCAGTTTGTAGCACATTTAGACGTGGGTTATTCTGGAGGGGACCCCCGTCTGACTGAGCGACGGTGACCCCCGCTTCTCTTCAACTGGGGCCTGTCAAAGGGCATTTCACTTGGCTCCTTTGTGCCAGTGGCCAAACGCTAGAGTGGAAAAAGAGAAGTGTTACCCATACCTAACTGTGACTCTAACTGTCAAACACAGATGTTATTAATAACCTTTCAAAGTATGTATGTGAACTTTACACTGTGTTAATTTATAGGTGAGTAGGTAAAAATTCAACATAAATTCTGAGACTTTTCCCCAGTGGGGAAAAAAAGGGGTTGGGAAGCAGATAGCTGGTCTCATAAAATGTTATGCCTAGAGTCTTCCATATCCCTTTGCTCATTTGGACCCATTAACTCTCTTAACTATGCAGGACATTAAAGCCCACTCATTAATTTCTGTTTGAGTGGATCCATCTTTATGTGGTCATCATTCCCCGAAGCTGAATGGATAGGTTATTTTCTTCCAGAAGCAGGTCTTTTTTTTTTCCTTTGTCAAAAATAGTGAAGCATTGGTAAGCTCCAGGGGGATCACGGGCACGCATTCCTGCTACCGTGGTCAGCGGTGTGGTCGAAAAAGCAGAGGCTGGCTCTTCTCTTCCTGGATTTGTGTCACTTGGCAAGCAAGCTGTTTTACTTCTCAAAAGCCTGGGGGTTTTGTCAGGAAAAAAAAAAAAAAAGGCAAGAATATGGATATAAAAATAATAAATGGGAGCTATTATTGGGATTGTTTTTTAAATGTCCTTCCCACAAAAGCAGTTTATCAAAAGAGAAACCCATTAAATTCAGTCTCTTAAAGGAATGCTTATTTGCACTTTATTTTAAGCATTACTTTCTTTCCGTTGAATGCTCCTAACACCCTAAATGGCTTTTAATTTCTCATCTCGGATTTGTCTCTGAAAACACCCCCATTAAGATGGGGCTTTATGTTTAGATCCAGTTCATCACAGACTTGGCGGAATGCAGAACTGGGTACCAGTGAGGAGGTCAAGGACCTGCGTTCAGAGTCCTGCTCTGCAGTCCTGGCCAAATTGAACTTCCTTTTTTTCTTTTTCTTTTTTAATAATTTTTTTTTAATTTTTAACTTATTTGACAGAGAGAGATCAGAAGTAGGCAGAGAGGCAGGCAGAGGTAGAGAGGAGGAAGCAGGCTCCCTGCCGAGCATAGAGCCCGATGCAGGACTCGATCCCAGGACCCTGAGATCGTGACTGAGCTGAAGGCAGAGGCTTAACCCACTGAGCCACCCAGGCGCCCCAAGTTGAACTTTCTAAACCTCTGTTTGCCTCATCTATACGATGAATTTAATAACAGTACTTCTGTCACAGCGTTTTTGTGAGAATCACATGAGGCGGTCTGTGTAAACCTCAGCCCCCTTCGTGCGATACTACCATTTATTAAAATGTTGTTCTCTTCCCTCTTTTCTCTAAAGTACAGATCTCAACTCTTTGAAGTAACTCAAATCCTGTCTCCCGTGAAGCTGCCTCTGGAGACACTATTTCCTCCAGTGTGGTGGGCGGTGCCAGGTGTTCTATGAGACAGTCACAGGCAGTAACCAGAGGACCATTTTATATAGTGAGAGATACGCAGTGATTTTAGGGTTTCTTCTGTTTATGGTAAGGATCTTGGTCTTCCACTTAGAACAGTTGTGGACAATATAGAAGCTGTGAATGGGTTTAAAGGAAATTTTTAAATAGAAGTGCAGGTGGGACGTGGCTGTGACAAGTGTGTGGAGGTGGCATGTAAGCAGCAGGAACAGTGGAGACCGCGTCACTCTTGCCGTCCAAAAACCCAGTTTGACCTCAGCATCCCGTTAGATTTGAGATCCGATAGACGTTCATCTGAGATGTGACCTTACCCCCTTCAGGCTCTCTGATTTGGACACCTTAACTAATCTTTCCTTACCTCCCTTCCTCCCTCTCTACAAATATTCATGGACCGTCTCTCACATCTCCCTAGCTGCTGCTTTATGGAGTTTTCATAAAGAAGCTGTGCAAAGAGAGAAGACACTGAAAGCATACGTATCTCCCCTGCTTGGCACATCTGCTCTAGGAGGCTTATGCCTGATGTAGCCGGTGCTCCGAAAGCCTTTGTTCTCGTGTTATTCAGGACTGGTGTCGCCAGTGATAGAATCCCCACTTCAGCCAGCTTGGGGCAAGAGGAACGTACTGTCAGATGTTCTCAGTCTGCAGGAAGGTTAGCAGGAACCTGGGCCTTGCGTGCAGCTGGAGAGCAGGACTCCGATGCCACTGCTTGTGTCTGGTGCTGTGTGTGTGGGCTGTCATTCTTACCGGCCAGGTTGTTATACACAGCTGGAGATAGAACCTGTGGCGGGCCCCAGGCCACCCTACCCAGAAAGGATCTGCACCTTGTGGTCCCTGTTCCCAATGCCAGAAAACCTGTGAGGAGCCTGAGCCCAGCATAGGTCAGTACCTGCCCTGCCAGCCAGCAGCGTCCACAGGGGGAAAAGGCAAGCAGCCCGTTGAGCCACGGGTTTAGAGTGGCAGGAAGGACCATCTTGCAGGACAAGGGAGTGACCATTGCCTCCTCCCAACACATTTACCCTTTGGTCTCTGCATGCGACCTTCAGGGCTAGGACTTACCCTCAGTGGCCTTCAGTTGTCTCCTCTGAAGTTCTGAGGTATAGATGATGTCACGGATGTGGGTGTACAATGAATGGTCTTAAATTTTATGTCGATAAGTTCCTTATTACTGCTGTTACTGCTCACTCCCAAATCTTGACACCCCATCCAGGGGTTCCCAGTCTCTGGATCCTTGACCCTCCGGGAAGCAGAGAGGGGTTTGAAGTTACTTTAAGAAGTTAGGTCAGCGTGCCTATGTAGATCTGTATTGAATACAACCCTTTTTAAATTTGATTTTGAATTGAAATGCACCTTCTGAGAAGAGTACATATCCGAGGTGCCCAGTCTTCATGAACAGAGCACAGTTGTACACCAGCCCCTGGATGAAGAATTAGCGGTGACGGCCCCCTCGGTCCTCCCCCAACTTGCAGCGCAAGTAGATTGATGTCGATTATGTTTATTCTCCACCTAAGAAATTATTTAAAAGCACGACCAGCATCACGGTAGCATTTTCCGTGCTGTCCTTTTTCAGCAAACAGAATTTTAAAATACACCGGGCCTTATGTCCTAATTTTCTTTTTAATGCTGAAAAGAATCTTCAGCATGCTTTTAAATGTTCTACTACATGCTTTTAAATGTTTTCTTTCGGGCTGAAATTACCATCAGGTGACAAGAAGGGTTCTCCTGAACATGTGACATTCACGACTTTGCCTATGTCCTTTCCGAGGTGCCACCCTCGCCCAGTGAGAGAAGCAAGTCTTACCCTATCTTAAGTGTCTGGTATTTGCTTTCCCGTGCAGAGCTTGGGGTGATAACTGACTGACCACCATGTAGTCAGCTTCACCCAACACTGAGCTTTGTGGGACGACTCTGCATTTATCCCCAAACATGACTCCTCAGATACTGGGCACTTCCAGTCTCGGAAATGGTTCGCTGTTCATAAATATGTCCGCTTGCTACCACTATGGTAATTCAATAAAATAAATGCCATTACGAATGAATTTTAATTTGCCAAATTTTCCAACATCTGTTCCCCACTGTTTTTGTCTTTTAGGCTCTAGACCAAGATAGAACAGCCTTGCAGAAAGTGAAGAAGTCTGTAAAAGCAATATATAATTCCGGTCAAGGTAAGTACTTACCAAGCAGACAGCATGAATTATATATAACGTCTCCTGTTTTCTCGGTTATCTGTAAGATGCTATGTTTATAGTAGACTTGGTACAAAAGGAAAAATAAGTAGGTCAAAGAAATTCAGCTTTTCTCTTTTTCCTCCATTTCATCTCAGTCTACACAGATTACTGTTTCCAAAGTAAATCAGAACTGGAGTTGCAGTGGGCTTTAGTATACATTTAAAAACTTAGCAGGGCTACAGGGAATTTTGTCACAAGTGACGTAGGAGATGCACAGCATCTCCTGTGTAGTTGGTCTGTGTGTAACTCAGTGGCCTGGGTAAGGCACAGAAGGATCTTTCTCTCTGCCGTGTTACCTGTACACATTTGGAAATTAATATTGGTGCTGGGCATGGGAATGAGAGAGAAGGAGAAAGGGTGAGGTTGATCTGAGACCTGGAGGGACTTGCCAACCAGAGTTTATTCTTGTGGCTGAGGGCGTTCCTGGTAACCTGTGTCACTGAATGTTTTAGCGGGATCAGGTGATGGTTGTCTTCTTGGCAACAAAAGTGTGTTTTCTGGGGATAAGAAGAAGTAAACCTAGTTAAGATAAATAATGGCTAACCACAAGAAACGGTAGGTTCTGTTGCCCCAGGGAAGGAGAAGAGAGGCTTGGAAATGTAAAATGAGTTTCAAGGTCTCTGACTCACATCTTTTGTTATCCTTGCTGCACGCCCTACAAGCTCACTTACCCAGAGATAAGGTCTGAGAAAGTGGCAGTCTGTAGCCTGACCAACCCCGGAGGGGATGGCAGCAGGAGTCCTACGGAAAGGGCACAGGCTTTGAAGTTGGACCTGTGTGGGTTTGTACCCTCACCCTGCCCCTCAGGAGCAATGTGATCTTAAGCTGGTTACTTCACTTTTTTGAACCTCCATCCTCTCTGTATAGCACAGATTATGGTATTACTGTTGCTGAGGGGAGTTAATGAACTAGTATCTGTAAAGAGCCTATCACCTCAGGGGAGTTCAGTAAATGCCATACATTCATATTTTATATAAATTTTATATTTTATTTATATTCATACTCGTAATTGTCATAAAATTTTGGAGTTGAAAGGAACATTGGAAAAAGATCAAGGGGCGCCTGGGTGGCTCAGTGGGTTACAGCCTCTGCCTTCGGCTCAGGTCATGATCTCAGGGTCCTGGGATCGAGCCCCGCATCGGGCTCTCTGCTCGGCGGGGAGCCTGCTTCCTCCTCTCTCTCTGCCTGCTTCTCTGCCTACTTGTGATCTCTGTCAAATAAATAAAATATTTTAAAAAAGAAAAAAAAAAGATTGAGCTTCAGATACTTTATGGATTTCTCCTCCTTATCAGAGCTGGGAATCAGTAGTCTCAATAAGCTGGAAACCTAATTGTCTCTTGTCTTCTTCAAAGCCCTTGGGCCTAATTGGCAACCCATTCTGTATCATGGGTTCTTGATACCTCTCTCATTTCTTTATATCCAAGAACACACTAACTTCTAATTAAGATGGATAATTAGTTGATTGCCTACTTATGTAGTGATGTTTTAAATGTTTAAATATTTCGAATGTTTTAAGTCTTGGCCTAAATTATATAACTTCTCCCTTAGCTTCATTTTAATTTACTCCCAAAGTATGGTAGTCCCTTTCTAGATATTTGCAATTTGGAGAGAGGTGAGTGGAGCATAAAACTAGGAGGTGGCAAGAGGGGAAGATTCTGAGGTGCTGATACTGTTCTGTCTCTTGATTTGGGGATGATTACATAGTTTAGTCTGTTTTTTGATAATTCATCAAATGCTACACTTAAGATTGATGTACCTTTTTATGTGGTTGCAGTTATACTGTGCATCAGGGAAAGTATATATAAAATTCATGTACAAGTGGCTTTATTGAAGCATTGATTGTGATCATCCCGATCTGTTTTGGAAAAACAAAAAACAGGCGTCTGGGTGGCTCAGTGGGTTAAGCCTCTGCCTTCGGCTCAGGTCATGATCTCAGGGTCCTGGGATCCAGCCCCGCATCGGGCTCTGCTCAGTGGGGAGCCTGCTTCCCCCTCTCTCTCTGCCTGCCTCTCTGCCTACTTGTGATCTCTCTCTAAAATTAATTAATTAATTAATTTTTAAAAAAACAAAAACAATGGGGATTTTTAAAATAAACAATAATATATCTATTTAATAGACTAAAGGACTTTTATGAAAAGGAAACTTCATGTAGATCACTGACTTCATTGCTGCTTGTTAAAGTTAAGTAAATTACTTAACTTCTGTGAATCTTAAATTGCCTTACCATGAAATGAGAAAATAATCTCTAATTTGCAAAGTATCATATGGATAAATGAGGTAACATTTAAGGCCACTTAACAGACTTCCTGCCACATGACAGGTGCTTCACACATGGAAAGAATGACAGCTAGATCAGTGGCAAGGGTTTCTTCTCTGTGTTAATTCAGTCTTCTGCAAATAGCACTGGACCAGCCCAGTTTTCTAAAGAGCTTAATGAGCCATTAGCTGCCTTGGGAATGAGTGTCAGTTCTCCATAATGTTACAGTTTAGGCTTGAGGCTCTAAGCTTATGAGCCACAGAAGAGAGACCTCTCATTTGCAGCTGTGAGTGGCTGGCTGCCTTGTTTATCCTGCTAGTAGCTCCACGTAATTCCTTTCCCTCCCCTCAGAGTCTGCTCAAGACGCATCCTGTCTGTGTCCCGCAGTGGCCACAATCACGTCATTCAGCTGCCTACACAAAGGCTCTTCTACTTGGTAGGGATGTGCTTCATCTTGTTCTTTAAAGGGCTTCCTTGGTCACCTCTGTCCTGGCATGGCAGGAGAGAGAGGCTGTCCCTGCATGTGCGAAAGATAGTTCAAGGAACAGGTGCGGTTTGGTTGCCTTTTCCTCTATGAGATTGTTCTTGCCTGGTGGATGGGGTGCATACCTGGCTGAGCAGTGACCACTCCCACCCCTAGCCGGGTTAGGGTTCTCCTGTGTGCTTTGCCTTAGGTCTCTACTGTCTGATAGAGTAGCTTCTAGTCACATAACGGCTTTTTAAATTTATATTAATTAAAATCAAATCAGGTGGAAAATCCAGGTCCCCCAGTCTCAGTGTTCACATTTTGAGTGCTCGGTAGCCACGTGTGACTGGCTGCTCTGGCATGGGACAGCACAGACGCAGGGCATTTCTGTCATCACAGGAAATCATTTTGCTGCCGTAGAAGAACACATATCCCCTTGTATTGTAACCGGTGACTATTCTCTCTGGCCTTAGGCCAGCAAGTGTCAACCCTGACTTTTCAATAGAATCACCTAAGAACACTAAAAACATGAACACAGGGGGTCCCTCAGGCCCACCTGCAAAGAGTTCTTCTAGAGTGAGACCTAGGTATTAGGAGTATAATAAAATGACTCCCCAGGTGATATGCAGCTAAATCTGAGAACTGCTGCACTGGCCCATGACCCATTTGATGAAGGCTGTTACTGTGTCTTTTACATTTATATCTTATGTATCTGTCACCATAGTTTGTTAATTCAACAAGTATTTATTGAGCATCTGTTAACATGATACCGTTCTGGGGGTTGAGTATATTAGACAAATCAGACAGAATCTCTGCCTTCATGAATTTTACAACTCAGTGGGAGAGATGGCTGTTAGATCACCAAACCAGAAAGGATTTAGGTTAGGTTTTTGGTTTTTTGTTTTGTTTTGTTTTGTTTTTTATTTGACAGAGAGAGGGAGAGAACACAAGCAGGCGGAGTAGAAGGCAGAGGGAGAGGGAGAGGGAGAAGCAGGCTCCCTGCTGAGTTAGGATCCTGACACAGGGCTCAATCCCAGAGATCATGACCTGAGCCAAAGGTAGTTGCTTAACCAACTGAGACACCCAGGAGGCCCCCCAGAAGGGATTTATACTTTAGATGCTGCAGAGCTTCCCAAGAGGGATCTGATACAGTGTGAAAGGGTGCTGAGTGGAACACCTCTCAGAAGACGTGGTGTTCGTTGGGTGTTGACTGTACTAAGCTAAGCGGAGCAGACCTCTGAGGTAGGTCCACCATTTCCCCCAGTTTATAGATGGTGAGGCTGAAGCTTCACAAGCCAGGTGAACTTCTGCAGCAGTAGTGGAGCTCGACTCCACAGCTTTATACTCTCTACCTGTCTTCTACCTGCCCTGTAGTGGGGGCTCAACCGATGTGCAGTGCGTAGCTATATGGCGGCTAGATAGGTCCCTGAGAAGCTCTCCATGAATGGCTGTTCAGTGTTTAATCGTGACTGCTTGTGAGTGAATTGGTTCAATGTAACTTCCCAGCAGTGTAATCCTGGGATGACTTCGGTGGTTGCTGGAGAGGGGCCACAGTGGTTATCATGCCCATGGCTTGGAAGGGCCGGTGGTGAGGTGGGTGGGGACTCAGACCTCACAGATTGCAGGGACCTGATAGGGTTTCCGCCGTCACCAATGAGTATAGTTTGTGTGGGCAGCACTGTGACATTTAATTCTTAAAAAATAGATGAGTAAATCAGTGGTATTACCAATCTTTCCATGATACATGCTCAGTGGAATCTGGGTTATTCCCGTCCAAGGGCTTTTGGCCTCATCCAGAAAAGCCACATGGAGGCTGAACCCTGGTATCTGTTTCCCACTGTGTTTTCATAATTTTCTTGTTTTTTCACAGTGCTTAAGTGACACGAAACCCATCTGATAAACTTTAAAGTTCTAAGAAGGATTTCTGTATTTCTAGTTTGAGATGACCAGCCAGCTTACTACCACCACCACCTACCCCACCAGATGATTTGAACATTGTATTTATTTGAGAGTGAGTGAGTAAGTAAGTGCACACAAATGAGTGGGGGCAGAGAAACAGAGTCCCCTCTGAGCGAGGAACCTGAGGTGGGACTCCATCCCAGGACCCTAGAATCATGACCTGAGCCAAAGGCAAACTTTTAACCCATCGAGCCACCCAGGCGCTCCCTACCAGATGATTTGAAAGATGGTTGAGAAGGTGAAGAGTCTTGCTTTTACAGTGTATTTATTAGGATTACACATAAGCTTTATCAGTATGAATTGGAACACAGTATAATAGTAAAAAAATGTATCAGAAAGACAAGTTATCTCCCCAGAAGCCCTTTAGTTTGAAAATGGCTTAGGGATTTGTCTTTCTCTTATGCCCCTGTGTCACATATGAGGACATTCAGAAACAAAACTGAATTCTATGAACTGCTTGGATCAGTGGAAAATTTCCCAAGCTATTCAGCCTTCCTGTGTTGTTTCTGTGTTTTGAAGTGTTGATGTTGCTAATCTGTGAAGTATATTGTCATTTAGAAAGTTTGCCTCAGTGTGTGTGTCCCTCCTTCCTTCCCTCCCCCACTTCTCTGTTCCCTAATGTATGTTTAAAATAGCCAGTAGTTTCTTGAACACTAGAGATTTTAAAATATGTTGCAGTCTTTGACACTTTTTTCTTTCCAAAGACAGAACCTAATTCTCTCCTCATGAAATGTTGCCAGACTTACTACCTTCCTCTTATGAACGGAATGTGATGGAAGTGATACCATGAGATTTCCAAGACCAGTTCATAAAAGAGATCACTTACACCTGGGTCTCTCCACCCCTCCATCACCTTTTTTTTTTTAATTAAATAAGGACATTGCCTATTTAAGGATTTTATTTATTTATTTGACAGAGATCTCAAGTAGGTGGAGAAGCAGGCAGAGAGAGAGGGGGAAGCAGGCTCCCGCCGAGCAGAGAGCCCAATGCGGGGCTCGATCCCAGGACCCTGAGATCATGACCTGAGCCAAAGGCAGAGGCTTAACCCACTGAGCCACCCAGGTGCCCCGCCCTCCATCACTTTTTCTGGAGGAAGCCAGCCACCCTCTTTGAGAGGAGACCGTGAACCACGACTGAAGTGACTGCCGGCCCGTCATACCTCAGTTGCCTGCAGCCCTGATGACTTGCCACCTTGAGCTTTGTACAGGACCCTGGCTCAAAGCCGTAGACAAGGGATTCATAAGATTTCTGCCCTTGCATACATGGGCATGTGCATGCAGATCCCAGGCTCAGTGGAAGTCAGTGTGAGTCCCTAGAGAAAGAGGAGCTCACTGCTTATCAGTGCTGTTGAAAAAGCAAAGTGAAACATAACCATACTTTGTAAAAAATGAAAGAGGCATGTATTTCCTAGTATGCATGGGTGCACCAGATTTGTTGTTCTGTCAATGATTTAGTTGAGTTGCATTTGTTAATCTTTCTGAACAGTTATATTATTACATCCACATAAACTTCTCCTTGGGAGTAAAGACCAAGAATATTCCTGCTACTAGGTCTTTTCCTATGATAATTTTTTTTTCCACAAATCCAATGTGGATTTTATTATTAAATAGTGGCTTCCTTAAAATTCATGCCAAAATCTATTTGGAATACATTTTAGCTTATTAGTAACACATGGTGCCCCTAGAAATACATAACATTGTTAGTCTGAAAGTTGGGACTCTTTAAATCCTTTAATTTTAGTGAATAAAAAAAAAACTGACAGTGGTATGTAATTTGATTGCAAGCATATGATATGGAAGTCTTATTTCCAAAATAGCACGCGATTGTCACAAACAGTCTATAACTTTTCACGTTACAGAAAAAAGCAGTTTCCCTTTGCCTTCGCCCTTTTGGTTTAGAATTATGGAGCGAGTACTTTTAGAAGAACATTTGTGTTTTCTAAAGCAAAATTAATGTGTGATGTTCGCCCCAGATTTTCATTTTATTAATTTATCTATTTTAAGAAATAGCCCAAAGTGTGTGACGAAATCTAAGATTTTCAAGGTAAGGTGCTAAATTCATCAGTGGTAGGAAAGTGAATGGTTTTGTATCCAAGTAAGTTCATTTTAGCTCTTTTAGTTAACATTTTGTCAAATTTAAAAGTATAGTAGGAAGTGAATTGTGACCAAAATTGATAAATTAAGTTTGGTGTCTTACCATTGTATCATGTAATGGCATTTTTAGTCCTGTAGTATTCAGTGGGGAGAAAAAGGTTCCTAGAATTTTAATAGAAAGATGTGGAAGCATAAAATATCAAAAGGTATATGCAAAAAGCACCTGGTCTGTGTTTAGGAAGTCTTATATATTTTTGCTGTTTTCCAAGTTTGTAGATTATGATCTGATTTTTGAAAAATTTTTTGAATTAAAGTAAACTTGTTATTGAAGAAATAATTTTAAGCCCTTGAAGTAGAAGGCTTTAGATTGAAATTGTAAATACCTTTTAGTAGTGGTAGTGATTTAAGCAAAGTCTAAATAAATTACTGGGGCCTGTAAGGCATTTTGCATTCGTGTGGGTCCATCATTACTCCTTAGGAGGTGAAAACAAATTGAAATAATGAGTTCCTTCAGAATGGTCAAGGAAGGAAGTTTTTTCTAAAAGGAAGTATACTTATCCAGGAGAATATTACTCCTCAAATTGTGAAGGGATAAAATAAGAGGAATTTTAAAACTGCATTTAGAAAATTGAAGTCTCTTTCTAGAGTAATCTTAGAACTCTGGGCTGTTTAAGAAGTTCCAGTTTTCATATTCAAGCCATTGGCTGAAATACTCTGTTACTTAAAATCAGAGGCTATCTGGGTGTTGGCGGGGAGTGGGGGGGGGTGCACAGAACTTGTTGGCCTGGAATGAGGGCTCTCAACTTTAAAATGAGTTAATTTTTTTATGATGTATGCACTCATCTTATGGGAGCATTCTTCATGAGAAATTAAGTCTTTTTTTTTTTTAAGCTTTTTTTTTTTTTTTTTTTTTTTTTAATTGTCAGAGAGAGCATGAGTGGGGGCTAGGGAAGGAGCCGCAGGCAGAGAGAGAAGCAGGCACCCCACTGAGCGAGGAGCCTGATACCTGATGTGGGGCTTGATCCCAGGGTCCTGGGATCGTGACCTGAGAGCTGAAGGCAGACATAACTGACTGAGCCACCCAGGCGTCCCAAAAAATTAAGTCATTAATAAAATTGGGAGTGCTCACTCAACAACCATTACCTTGGGTTTCTCTTAAAGCCTCAAGATGAAGAGCAAAAATACTCGGTTTTAAGGTAAATATTAAAACATGTCCTCTACCTTAATAGTCCATATTTTGTAGAAATAATGAATTAATGGGGCACCTGGGTGGCTTGGTAGGTGAAGCCTCTGCCTTCAGCTCAGGTTATGATCTCAGGGTCCTGGAAGCAAGCCCCACATCAGTCTCTCTGCTCAGCAGGGAGTCTGCTTCTCCCTCACGCTCTGCCTGATGCTACCCCTGCTGTGCTTTCTCTCTCTCTGTCAAATAAATAAAATCTTTAAAAAATGTTTAGAAATGATAAATTACTACCGACCCTTGTGGAATGCCTATTCTGTGCCAGGTGCCATATATACATTCACCACGTCACGTAGTTGTCTCATATGCAAGACAGTATTACCCCCACTTTCAGGGTTTAAATCACTTACACAGCTATTAAGTTGAAATTTAAACTGGTTTAAATTATTTACACAGCTAGTAAGTAGCTATAAGGTTTGAAACATGGGTCTCTGTGATCTTAAGGCTGCTGAGGCAGAATTGTCAGATTAGTAACGGTCAGAGGAGAGTGACTGCTGACCCAGGATGGGGCACAGAGGACTCAGAGAAAGGCAGAACTTGTGGGCTCTGTGCCTTGGGGTGCCTCACCCGTGCAGGGAGACAGACAAGTAAAACAAGCCGCAGTTCTATAGCAGGAAGGTACTAGACGGGTCTGTTACAAAGAGGAGCAGCTTTCTTGCTTTAAATACAAACCTGATGGAGCACCAGGCTGGCTCAGGCGCTCAGCTGGTTAAGCACCTGCCTTTGGCTCAGGTCTTGGTCCCCTGGATCCTGGGATCCAGCCCTGTGTCGGGCTCCCTGCTCGGTGAGGAGTCTGCTTGTCCCTCTCCCTCTGCCCCTCCCCCCAGCTCGTATGTGCTCTCCCTCCCTCTGAAATAAGCAAATAAAGCCTTATAAATAAACATACATACATACATACACACAAACCGGAGCGGGCACGGACTAACCACACAGTGTTTCTCCACTCTCACTCCTGTTACCAGGTGCTCTGTAACTGGCGTAATTTATGAATGAACAGTGAAGCCCACAAACCACAGATTCTCTGACAGAGACCACAGTGCCTTCCCCACAGCCTTAGCTGTGGACGTGTGGATATTGTGGAATAGGTCACACAGATTTGGGATCGAATACTGGCTTAGCCCGGGGCTGGTGGCTGGGAGCACTTTGTCGGAGAATAGTTTGAGTCATTGTTTCTTCATTTCTGCAGGTGGAAAAATAGTTTCCACCTCATGGGACGGTTGTGAAGCCTCACACAGGTAGTGTAGGCACCTATCGTGTCAGTGATGAGTGCTTCATCTTGCTCAACTCGAAGCTTTCGGAGATAGAGGGAGATTCAGAACAAACCTCGTTTGTCATCTTCGATACACCACCACATAGATGTGTGTACGGTGCTTCTTACCCCCACTCCACCTTGTTGTGAAAGTTGGGAAGAGCATACTTAAAATATTTAATATGATGCTGGGATATAGTAATCATCAGTGGTATTTAGTATAATTATAGCTGGTTGCAAAAATTCAGTCAACACTGGAAAAATTTTAGCCAGTATGTCTTTAAATTATTTATTCTTATATTCTTCCTTCTTTTTCTCTCTCGGATTCGAGTTGCATTTATGTCAGACTGCTTGATATTCTCCCCCAGGCCATTGAAATTTTATTTTTAATCTTTAAACTCCTTGTGTTTCCGTTTGGATAATTTCTGCTTTGCTGTTTCCGAGTCTCTTGCTCATTTCTTCCTCAGAATCCAGTCTGCCATTAGTCTTACCCAGTTAATTTTTATTTCAGATACTGTATTCTTTTAGTTCTTGAATTTCCATTTGGTCCTTTTTCAAGACTTCTGTCTTTCCTGAAGTTCTTCATCTCTCCACCCATTTTATGCATCTTTTCCTAGAGATACCTGAACATATTTGTAATATTTATTTTGAAGTCCAACAACTAGGTTGTCTCTGCTTCTGTTTCTTTTGACTGGGTTCTTCTCTTTTGGTTTTTGACTACATTTTTCTGTTTCTTTGCATGTCTAGTAATTTCTGTCTGCATGGTAGACATTTGAATTGTATGACATAGAGACTCTGGATTCTTTTGTCTTCCTGTGAAGTGTGTGGTGTTTTATTCTAGTACGTGGTCAGATTTCTGGTGATGACCATCACCTTGATCTTAGGGTAAGTTTATTTTAGTTTTGCTCATAGTCCTTAGGATATAGCCCTTAGTCCTGCAGCACCATCCGTACTCCTACAGCACAGTCCATCTCGGCTTTCAGCCCAGAATGTTTACCAAGCCCTGCTAACTCTGTGGGATTTGAATTCCAGACTCTTCTCAGCATTGGAAAGTTGCTGGAATCTGCTTAGCTCTTCACATGTTGCTTTCTGCTGGGCTTCTTGAAGTCTGCTTTTCAGGTCAGCCAAGGACTGGAATTGAGGGTTTCCTTTTCTGTGACTTCTTCCTTTCTAGGATGTTACCCCTCAATTTTCAGCTGCTGAAATAGTCCCAGACTCTGACCTCTGATGTCTCAGCTGAATAAAATGCCACTTTCTGCTTGTGCTCTGTTCTCCTTGCCCAGCATGGACCGAAGTCTGCCCTTAGGAGAAAAGCCAGTTATGGTTTTTTCTTCTCTGGTATGGTTTACTTCCTTGAAGGGTGATATCCTCTGTTTCTACCTGCTTTTGTTTGCTCTCTAGTAGCTTTGAGTGGTTATTTTTTATGTTTTGTCCATCATTCATATTTTTTATAAATAGGAACATTAGTCTGGTACAAGTCACTGTATCAAATTATCAACTACCAATCTTTAATTATAAAAATTATGTATGAGTAATTCATTTATTAAGATATAAGGGATTGACAAAACACTCTTGACTCACAGAGAGGTATTTTGTCATAATTAGACTTATAATGTATAACAGTATGTTAAAGTGACTTAGAGAGAGGTATGTCTTCGGCTTAGGTTTTGGATCACAAATACTTGAATATAGGGGCGCCTGGGTGGCTCAGTGGGTTAAAGCCTCTGCCTTCGGCTCAGATCATGATCTCAGGGTCCTGGGATCGAGCCCCACATCGGGCTCTCTGCTCAGCAGCAAGCCTGCTTCTCCCTCTCTCTCTGCCTGCCTCTCTGCCTACTTGTGATCTCTCTCTGTCAAATAAATAAATAAAATCTTTAGAAAAAAAAATACTTGAATATAGAAAACAGATACTTTGTTTATTCGGTCAAAACTGTTTATAGAATATAGGAGAGGTGTGTGGCTGATTAAACCATAGGATGAGCAGTGATTCTTTGCATGCATTCTTGAACTTAATGGTTTATTGTAAACTAAGTGTATTTACCTTATAGTCATACTTTGAAGTATGTTTTAAAGTCTGCATGTATGGGAAGGGCACCTGGGTGGCTTGGTTAAGCATCCAACTCTTGATCTAAGATCAGGTCTTGACCTCCAGGTTGTAAATTTAAGACCCACCTTGGGCTCCACACTGGGCATGGAGCTTCCTTTAAAAAAAAAAAAAATGGCAAGGGCGCCTGGGTGTTCAGTTGTTGAAGCATCTGCCTGGCTCAGGTCAGGATCCCAGGGTCCCGGGATCAAGCCCCACATTGGGGCTGAGCAAGGAACCTGCTTCTCCCTTTCCCGTGGGTGGTGTTCCTTCTTTTGCTGTCTCTCTCTCTCTGTCAAATAGATAAATAAAATCTTAAAAAAAAAAAAACCCTCTGGGCTCTCAGCTCAGCGGGGAGTCTGCTTGAGATTCTCTTTCTCCCTCTGCCCGTCCCTCCATACTTACACATCCTCGCTCTCTCTGTCTCTCTAGAATAAATAAATCTTTAAAAAGATAAAAAATGAAGTCTCCGCATATGAGGAGTAACCCATGGAGTCAAAATAAACCTTGAAAATCCTTGTATGGCTAATGAAGTACTCTTGAAATTATAACTCATTTGGTGTTTTTACACAGTATTGGCATTCTTTTCGGAACCGTGGTATTTAAAACACACACACACCACACCCCACATACACAGTCTTTCAGGCAGTTACCCTTAGCTCAGGGGGAAGCTCCACCTGTGAACAGGTGCGGAAAGGGCAGATGGTACCATCCCTCCTGCTCCTAGACTGCTCTCTCATCATTGAGCGGGATGGGAGGGCACAAGGCTGTTTACATTGTTTTTGCTCCCTCTTTGCCTTGTTCTTCCAAATTCACTGAGTCTCACAAATTAAAGGCACAGCTGTATGATACCATGTGGTTTTTGGTCCTTCCCAACTAATCCTTTGTACTGTTTCCATAAAGATTCAGTTTAGTGACTGTCTAGTTTTCTTTATCGACCACCTTTCTGCCTTGAGCAGACCCTCCCTGACAGTTACAGCCAAGATTCTGCGGCCGGCCTCTGTCTTTCTGCCTTAGTCCAAGGCACATTTTGACCACGTTCTTGGATGTCTCATCAGACTGGGGTTGTGCTTCCCTGTATGATGATGTTGCAGTTAAACTATAGCGAAGAGTCTGGAGGAATGCCAGGGTCTCCCATTTTATTTCATGTGTGGTATTCTCCCTCAGTTTGCTTAAATTCTGCCTCTCTCACACATGCTCCCCTGACCACGTGGAGTCTCCCCTGTGAGGCAGACCCACCACAGCTCTTTACAAAGAAGGCCCCATCTTAAGGCAGCCATGCTCTGGGATAACAAAGTGGTCGTGCATGTGTTGGATTCCATTTGTGGTTTGGATGTGGACGTGAATTTTAAAGTGTCTGTCTCTAGGACTAGAAGTACTTTCCAGCCGACTCTTTAGCCAGGAAGATAACTACTTATTGATTTTTCTGACGCCCTGCTTAGGTATGGAAATCAAGCAAGTTGTTATTGATTCTGAAGTGTTTTTCATAAATAATCAGAGCCTTAAGACGGAGTGATTGGGGGGTTGATGGAGGATGACTTGCGTGGCCAGTTTGTCACCTGCGTGCACAGCAACAGGGTGTTCTCGGATCTTCTGTGTCTCTGAAAACGGATTGAACTTCTCCTTTTTCTTGATGGAGGGTTGCAGGGGCCTTGCACTCTGCAACACTTGGGGCTGGGTTTTTATTGTTTTCTTAATGGCATTTTCTGTTTGTTTTTCTCATTGTAAAAGTATAGTTTATATTAAGATGGTTGCATTAGAAAATTCAAGTGAAAGAAGAAGATGCTTATCAGCTGCATTTCGTTCTTAAACTCCTTTTCATTGTGTGGATTCTGAATCATACATGGTGTTCCTAGGTGGCCCTGGGCACATTTGTATGTTCTGCCGTCCTTGTTCTCTTGCTTGCCCACACGCTGGGTGATGCCTTTTCCAGGAGCCCTGGGGTAGAGACGCCTGTATTGCTGCAGTGTTTGGGGGTGTTGTTTGCTGCCTGCACAGGGAGGAGCAGGGAAGGCCTTCTGAAGGAGCACTGGCTTCCAGGCCACAGCACGGGGATGTGATCTCCGCTCTGGCTGCGAGAAGCTGAGTGTTCCTTAGCAAGTCCTTTCATTTCTCCAGACCTCCGTTTTCTTCTCTGTGAGAAAGAGAAGATGATCCCTACCTTATCTATTGATGAAGTAGTTAGTGGTTATGAAATGAGACAAAGATTCTTTTGCAGTCTGCAAGGCACTGTGTATACCCTAAGGGGAGCTCGTGGGGTCCAATAAAGAGTGCCTTTTTCAGGGGCACTTGGGTGGCTCCATTGGTTCAGCATCCGACTCTTGATTTCGGCTCAGGTCGTGATTTCAGGGTCATGAGACGGAGCCTCACATCGGCTCCACTCTCAGTGCGGGGTCTGCTCATCCTTCTCCCTCTGCTCCTACCCCTGCTCACACTGCCTCTCTCTTAAATAAATAAATGAGTCTTAAACAACACAAAACAAAAAATGCCTTTCTCCAGACACCAAAACCAGAGAGGCCTGCTTGCACGTTTCAGTCTCTTTTCTACATGTGTGCTTTTGCCTTCCCTCGGACTCTCGACTCTTGCACCTATCGAGGGCAAGAAGCCTTGTCTTTAGATTCAGCTGACTTTCCTCCCTGATCCTTAATATTCTGGGGTCATCGATCCCTTTACAGTTGGAGAACAACAGACCCTCTCTGAATTATTAAAAACTTGCAAGGCAGAATTTTTCAGTTAATTTTAGGAGTTTTTGGAAGCCCTAAAGTTGAGGTCAGAAGCATTGATTAATTCAGTAGTACCTTAGTATGTAGACTATGCATATAACATATACAGTAATAAAAAATAAATGTTTTTAAAAATAAATATTTGAAATGTATGCTTTGAAATATTTTACCAACAGGTGTAGTTGATCACAAATAGTCTGGAGAGCACCAGTCTAGAGACACCTGTGCGGTCAGGTGGTCAGGTCCTATCCTAGCCTCCCTCAAGGACCCAGTGAACTTTCAGTTAATCTTGAATAATTTAACACATAATTTTTAACCCAAGAAGCTGAAGCTCAGAAGGAGTGAGGCTGCAAACTTAAAGACCTACATAACCTTTCTATCACAGGGTAGGTGCTTAATGAAAGTTTGTGAATTAATTGTGAAATGTGGGGCCATATTTTTAAATTACACCTATTTACAAAAAGCTCAGCTCCTTCAGATGGTGGGCAGTCAGCTGTAGAAGGCACAAATAGGAGAGGAATGATTGTCTTCTTCCTAGCTTTTCTTCGGGGGCATATCTCAAAGCATGAACATTACCCGGAGAGCCATGAGCAAAGCCGTGTGATGTGGATTTTATCTGTCAGTTAGGAGGCCTGCGTGAGAGGGCATTGCTGCCCCTGCTGAAAGGGAGTGATGCTCAAGTGCCATTTAAATGCTGAGTAATAGCCTTGTGGAACGCTGCGGGCATCTTGTCTTGGGGCTCTGCTAGGTAATGGATTTGTCAGTTGTTGCGGAACTGGGAGTTTGCACTGAGCTTCCAGATAACACCCTTGGGGCTGGAGCAGATTCTTGCAGAGGCTTGGCTAGAATTTTGAAAGAACAAATCCAAATTCAAAATGACCTTGAAAAATCAGAGGAATGAGTCATCCTGAGTGGCATGGAGAAAGGCAATTAAAAAAAAATCCTTTCTGCCTTTAAGGATGTTGCTTTTAATTTTAGTAAGTATGTACCCAGTGGTGGTGGAAAAAGAAGAGGAAATAGGGGCCCAGGGAAGTGAAATAACTTGCTTATAACCCAGGGGCAGAGGCAGAGGGACAAGCAGAACCCCACTGAACAGGGACCCCAATGTGGGGCTGGAACCCAGAACCCCGGGATCATGACCTGAGCTGAAGGCAGACACTTAACTGACTGAGCCACTCAGGCACCCCAACTCTTCATTCTTCAGGGTGTTGCTCAGGTGTCCTCTCTTAGGAAACCTCACTGGCTATATCCAGATTTTGTCCGTGTGTTAATTTATTTATCAGATACTACATGGTGCCTACAAGACACTGTGTTAAATAAGCAATATATTTTCATGCAGAGGAAAGAAAATGCATCGCTGATGGGTAAATACTCAAAAGAGAACAAAACTAAACTAAATAGAAGGCTCAGGAACTTTCGTTAACGTTAAAATCCTTCCTCGTGCTATATAAAAGAGATATATTAGGTTGAATTAAAGCTTTCAGTGTGGTTTTTTTTTTTTTTTTTTTAATACTGAATCCTAGAAGATTTGGGAACATAAGCTAGGTAGGAATCCCAAAATCTTTTGGGTAAAGACTGGTATGTTTGACGACATGAAATGTAAAAAGTTCTGCGTGGCAAAGGACACTGTAAACCAAGTGAGGAGACAAATGGGAGAAAATGTTTGCAGCACATACTACAACAGATTGCTGTCCCTTCTGCAGGAAGTCTCCCTACAGATTGACAGGGAGAAGACAAGCAATGGAAACCAACAGGCAGGAAAGGAAATGTGAATGGACAATACAATAAGCCAAATACTCGGGCTTACTGTATAGTCCAGTTTTTCACATCCTTGTGGCAAGAATTAAGAACAGTAACATCTATGTGCTAGTCTGGCGTTAGGGAAACACATTCTTCTGTTTGTCTTGCTGTTGGGTCTGTGCGTTCCTGCCAACAGCCTCTTTGGGAACATAGCAATAGTAATTAAAATTTGAAGTGCGCACCCTACCCCCTAACAATTCTACTTTTTTGAATATATCTTTTCAGAGATAAAGTGACAGCATGTAAGCACTTATGGATAGAAATATTTATTGCAGTGTTGTCTTTGGTAGCAGACAATGTGGGAGTCTCTCAGGGAGCTAGTTCTCCAAATCATGGTGGAGTTTACTGTGGAATATAATGACAGTTAAAATAATGAATTAGGGGGCACTTGGGTGGCTCAGTCAGTTAAGCATCTGCCTTCGGCTCAGTCATGATCTCTAGGGTCCTGGGATTGAGCCTTGCATTTGAGGAGCCTGCTTCTCCTTCTCCCTCTCCCCTCCCACTGCCCACCACCTGCTCATGCACTCTCTCTCTTTCAAATAAATCTTTTAAAGAAAAAGAAATCATATTTGGTTTTTTAAAAGTAAGAAAAGGGGAGGAGACCCATTATATATGTATGTTTCTTTTAAGTATAGAGAAAGCTTTGCTGAAATTATTAATATATCACATTATTAACTTTGCTTATTTCAAGGAGGGTACTGGAGAACGGGAAAGGAAATGATCATTTTTATCTTTATATATCTCCGTCTTAGTGTATGAATTATTTTTGTAATTTCAAAAACAAATGGAATTAAAAATTTGAAGGGTGCTTAGGGCTTCACAGTATGTATAGGCTCGTATAAAAGAATTTATCACTTCTCCCTCTATGCCAGCACTATAATTTATGACACATATTACATGGCTTTATTATCACAGTTATAGCTCATTGTATTTTATATGCCTGGCCCATGGCCAATACTCCATATATCCCGAAGGAAGGAAAAAGGACTTGCTCCAGGAGACTTTACTACATGCGTTGAGCATTTGAGCACTGTTGGGAACTTAGACATTGCAAGAGGCTGAGGACCAAGTTAATGGTAAGCTTGCCTGGGAAGTTACACTTAACTTTGATCTTGAATGAGGCAGGTTGAGGCTTGGGATTGTGACGGAGCAAGGTGGCCCAGAGAACCTGGGGGGGCGGGGGTTGTGAGGCTGCAGCGCAGGGATGCTTGTGCCCAGGCTGTGCTCCAGAAGAGTTCTCTGAGCTGGAGCCTGAGATGATAAACACAGTTGCGCTGGACTGTGGACCCAGAGGTGACTTAAAAAGAGACACAGGGAGAGAAGCTGGGCTGCCAGGAGGAACTTCCTTTAATGTTAAAATCCTTCCTCATGCTATATAAAAGATATATTAGGTTGAATTAAAACTTTCAGTGTTGTTGTTTTTTTTTCAAATACTGAATCCTAGAAGATTTGGGAACATAAGCTAGGTAGGAATCCCAAAAGTCTTTTGGGTAAAGACTGGTATGTTTGACGACATGAAATGTAAAAAATTCTGTGTGGCAAAGGACATTGTATAGGAAGTTACAGAAGTGAGACTCACTTCGGGGTGAGCGACAGTTCCTCCCATATCATGAACACCCACCTTAGGTCAGACACTGGAGGAGGCACACTGTAGGCTTTTCCCATCCTTTTCACACAGTGACTCTATTAAGGAGCATCACTGCTGTTGAGAAAGTGGAGTGTGAGATGAGGATCCAGGTGGTCTTAGATCCACAGCTGGTAAATGGAAGACCTAGGATTTGATCGACAGTTGTCTTCTGTATCCTGGAACCCTCCAAGAAATACCATGATATTTAGATTATACCTGAATGTCCATTAACATCAGTACTTCAGCTCTTGGTCTCAGGGTGAATGAAAGTAATGAAGATATTTTTAGAGACTTGCCATGTACTTTATAGATTATACATCTGTCACATTTCACATATGAAAACCGAGACCCAGGGACACCTGGGTGACTTAGTTAAGCGTCTGCCTTCAGCTCAGGTCATGATCCCAGAGTCCTGGGATCCAGTCCCGCATCGGGCACCTTGGGAGCCTGCTTCTCCCTCGGCCCTCCGCTCCCCCTGTTTGTGCTTGCTTGCTCTCTGTCTCTGACAGACACATAAAATCTTGAAAGAAAGAAAGGAAGGGAGGGAAGGGAAGGAAAGGAAGAAAGAATGGAAAGAAAGGAAAAATGGAAAGAAAAGAAAAAGGGAGGGAGGGAGGAAAGGAAGCCAAGACCCAGAAAAGTACCTTTTCCAAGGTCACAGATGGCCAGTCCGGACCAGAGGGAGTTTCAAACCCAGGTCTCTGTGCCACTTGGGCCGTGTCCCTCCATCAGATGACGCCTCAGTAAACATTAGGCGGTGCTTGGTCAAGACGGGAGCTCTTGAGGACGGAGTTATTATGAATGCTTTCAAGGCTTTTCCTCATTAAATAGAAATAATCCTTCATGGTTTCATATGTTCTCTGCTGCTGCTATTTTCCCAAAAGAGCTTTCACATTAATTATGACATCTTTACCTCTTAGCATTCAACCTCAAGGAGTAGGCTGGGTGTAGGTATTATTAGACCTGTTTTATAGATGTAATTAGGCCCCAGAGAGCCTTAGTCACCTGACCAGGTCACATGGTAGCGGCTGGAGCTAAGACCTAGATTTTCAGGTCCCTCAATCACTTGATATCTGACTCAAAAATAGCAAGGGTTCTATTCTAGGGGTTCCAGCACTTCCCCGAGCATAATGGTAAGAACACAGGCTCTACGGGCAGTGCCTATGTCACCACTTAGCTGGGTGACATTGGGCAGTCTGCTTCGCTCCCTACACCAGGAAAATGGGGTAAGAATAGCATGTCACCATGAACATCAGATGAAGTAATGCAGGACAGAAGCACAGTTTATGGCCCTTTAAGCAATCAAAAGTGTAACTGTAATTAATTATTCTTACAATTAATTGTTAACAAGTATTACTATTGTTATTATGTCATTATCATTGTTGAGAAACGAGGTCTGTCTTATTCCCCTTCATTTCTTAGTGTAAATCATTTAGTAAACCCGGAATAGGTATTGGTGGCATGAGTCGTGGCATCCTTGCTAGTCTTGGCTGAGTCTGTCCATGGAAAAGGATGGGTTTGGAATCCTGTGAGGGGAGGTTCCAATGTGGATTCACCAGCGAGCTTCACTTTTCTTATCTGTAAAACACTGCCCTGAAGGAGTTTTAGAATATTCAGTGTGAATATCGCCATCACAGAGCCGGTGCCTAGAAGCAGCAGCCGTAATTATGGTCACAGAGTCAACGGTTGGGTTCACGGGCCAGCTGGGAAGTTTTGTGAAAGTTCCCCAGTTTGATAAGGCCTCCATCTGTCAGAGAAGGCCCTATTTACTATTTGCTGTGGTTCTGGAAATTCTAAGTAGGGTCTCATTGGAGGAGTATACAAGACATTTTTAAGGAATTTTGTTTTGTTTTAAGATTTTTATTCATTTGAGAGAGAGCATGAGAGGGAGCACAAGCAGCGGGGAGGGTAGGAGAGAGAGAGAAGCAGACTCCCCACTGAGCAGGAAACCTGATGTGGGACCCAATCCCAGGACCCAGAGATCATGCGTGACCTGAGCCAAAGGTGCACGCTTTACTGACTGAGCCACCCAGGAGCCCCATTTTTGAAGAATATTATTAAAGCGGAGATTATGCTGAGTGAAATAAGTCAAGCAGAGAAAGTCAATTATCATATGGTTTCATTTACTTGTGGAACATAAGGAATAACATAGAGGACATTAGGGGGAGGAAGGAAAAAATGAAGGGGGGGAACTGGAGGGGGAGATGAACCATGAGAGACTATGGACTCTAAGAAGCAAACTGAGGGTTTTAGAGGGATTGGGAGGAGGAAGGATGGGTGGGCCTGGTGGTGGGTATTAAGGAGGACATGTATTGCGTGGAGCACTGGGTGTTGTACACAAACAATGAATCTTGAAACACTACATCAAAAACTAATGACATAATGTATGGTGACTAACAGAACATTAAAAAAAAGAAGAATTGAGGCACCTGGGTGGTTCAGTGGGTTGGGGCCTCTGCCTTCGACTCAGGTCATGATCCCAGGGTCCTGGGATCGAGCCCCACGTCAGGCTCTCCACTCCGTGGGGAGCCTGTTTTCTCCCCTCTCTGCCTACTTGTGATCTCTGTGCATCAGATAAATGAATAAAATCTTTTAAAAAAAGAAGAAGAATACTATTTTTTTTAAAAATAGTATTGAATTTTAAAGTATTCTCAGGGAACTTGTTAACTACTAGAACCTCAGAACATATACTCTGAGGGCTGTCCCTGACTTGGGAGTGTTGCTGGAAGCCTCTGTCACCAGCCAGAGGATGCCAGGCTGACTCCACCACAGTGGCCCCCACTGGGCGGCCTGGGGCTGTCATCCCTGTTGTCCTCATCATGAACATATATTGAGCTTATCTTGCACTGTGCACTTGGCATGCAGTGACTTAATCTCCATAATACCTCCATGAGGTAAGTACCATTGTTTTGTCCATTTTACAGCGAGGAAAGATGAGGCTTAGGAAGGTAGTAAGGTATTTGACCAAAACACCATGTAGGTTTATTGATAGACCTGGGATTTGATTCTAGATCTTTCTCACTTTAGGTTGTGGGAGAGAATCCCCAGCTCTGAGATCTTAAAAAAACGTAAGAGTAAAATCCCGGTAGGAGCTGTGTGACCTCAGACTCATTTTTGCATCTAAATAATGAGGATGATAACAGTAGTTATCTTCCAGTCCGATTAATAAGAGTGAATGAAGCAATGGAAGTGAAGTGCTTAGTGCAGTGACTGGCATATACTGAGTACTCGACAAACTAGCTATTATCACTATTATTACTGAAATAGTAAATCACTGCTTTGGTATTGCTGTGGGGCTTAAATGTTGAAATGTATATAAAGGCCCTTTCAAGCTGCATGGAACATATTAGGTGATTAGTATATGTTAGTCATCGCCCCCAAAGAAATGCTAGCAGTTGAAATCCTAAGTGGCCCTTTCTGGTTTGGCTGGTAAAACTATATTATTTTGTCCTTTTTTCAGAATTGAAAGGAGTCACCTAGCTCTTAGAATTGTCTTACATTCTGCAACAATACCATGAATGCCAGAAATTCCCTACAGATATTCGAAAAGCATGAATCTCTAATGGCTGGATCAGATTTCTCTCTTTCCTTGTTCTTTTCTTTTATCCAGTCTCCATCCTCACCTGCTTTCCCCAGCACTGACTTTACCAGCTTCCCAGAAGTCTGCTAGCACTTAGGTAGACTGAGGATCCTAAAACAGAGCTTATTCTGTTCCCTGAAAGGTGGTGATCAGGCCATTTTCTGCTTCATCAGCCCTTCTCTTCAGTCACACCTGTATCTGTGACAGTGTTCCCCACCAAAGCCCTGTAGCTCTCTCTTCTTTGCTAAACCCTGAATTTACCTTCTGTTCATCTGCTTGCTGCACTCAGTCATAGGCCCCGCCCTCTGCCTCTGCCCTTCTGCTGTCCTCCACCAGAACCCTGTCTCCCTCCCCTTTGGGACTCTGCACCTGCTGAAAACTTGCCTGGTAAACCCTTCATTTTATACAAAGGGATGCATGTGTTTATAGAATTTTGCTAGTGAATTGTCACTGTTAGATTTGTAATATGTGCTTAAAAAAAAAAAAAAAAGGAGCGCCTGGGTGGCTCAGTTGTTAAAGCCTCTGCCTTCGGCTCAGGTCCTGATCCCAGGGTCCTGGGATCAAGTCCCGCATTGGGCTCTCTGCTCAGCAGGGAGCCTGCCTCCTCCTCCTGTCTCTCTCTGCCTACCTCTCTGCCTACTTGTGATCTGTCTGTCAAATAAATAAAAAATAAATAAATAAATAAATAAATTTAAAAAAATAGAAAACTTAAAACATGAGACTTATGTTCCTGTGCTGTTTGATTTTAAATACATCTCCCTGATTTGTAACTAATCCCGGCCCTAAAGGTAATAGTGACTGATTTTTTTTGGAGGCAGGTGCCACATGCCAAGTACTGTTTCAAGTACCTTACAGTTATTTCCCATTATTTCTGCCCTCAACAGGATTATTAGTACTGTCCCCAGATGTACCTCACTAAACTATGATTTTTCATATATATCTATACTAAGAAATTTCACCCATATATACATATGTCCGATTAACATACACACACATGCTTATGCACATAAATATACGTGCTGACTGTATGGTTGTTCATTTATGGAATTAGCAAAACATGCAGGACCCATGACCTCACCTATACTTACTTACCAGTCTCCCCTTCCACCTCTCTGACGTCACATTTGATGTTCCATCTTCTCTTCCTTGAAGGGTTCTGGTGAGGGTTAAATATATTGTAAAAAGCACTTGGGTCAGAGAAGGTTCTCAGCCAATGCCAGTGCTCCCTTCCTAAGGCCTGTCTCTGTCTTAGCCAAGTCTGTCTTATTTTTGGATGAGTCCATCATCTTGGATAGACTAAGAGCTTCTCGTAATTCTTTCTAAACTCTGCATGCCATTCCAAACTCAGGAGAGTGGTTTTGTTGAGGGAGGGAGGGAGGGAAGAGATTGGGGTTGGGGGAGAGAGGAAGCATTCTGTAACACTATTTCGTAAACTGGTTGGTGTGTACATGAGTGTTCATTCATCTAAAGAGTATGATAAATGTCATCTGAAGTATTTTCTAATTCCAAGCAAACAAACAAAAACTTTCTAACCTTATGTTTTACTAGAGACACTTCTTTGAACACAGTGAAACGGGCAGCTGAATTGCTTGTTTGCTGGAAAGTGTCAGGTCTGGTGGGATTCTCCGGGTGAGGTGAGGCTGTTTGGCCTTAGACGGAAGGTATCAGGGATAATTCCAGTTTATGAGGAGATCAAACACGTGCATCCTGTCTGTCGAGCTGATGTGGCCTTTCTTTTGTGTTTTCCTGAGCCACTTCCCTCAGTTACTTGGGCAGTAACCAGAGCTGCATTTTATCTTTTTTAATATCTCAGCCTGAAATGCTGACATCCACTCTAGGCATCATGAATTTTTGATGCGGCGATGATAGGAAGGCTGCTGGGGCTCACTGCATTTCACGGAAGCGCCCTGACACCCGTTTCCTTCCGTGCATGGACTTCCTTCTTGGGCCGCTTCCCCGTGAGGACTCAGAGTGTGTTCCGTCAGGGCCCATGGCTGCCGGGCAGTCATGGAGAGCGTATTCGAGAATGCGGTACTTTTTTTTTTTTTAAGATTTTATTTATTTATTTGAAAGAGAGAGAGAGACAGCAAGAGAGGGAACATAAGCAGGGGGAGTGGGAGAAGGGAAAGCAGACCTCTTGCCAAGCAGGGAGCCCGATGCAGGGCTTGATCCCAGGACTCTGACTGACTGAGCCACCCAGATGCCCTGAGAATGCAGTGCTCTAGATTTTCCTCTCAGTTATTCAGCAGTCTAGGAGTAAGAAGGAAATGTTTCTGAAATTCCTGAAAAGGAAATCAACAAGTCCAAGTCAAGAGTTATTTACTGAGCCCTCACTCCTTAAGCATGGCTCACAGAACACAAACACCATGGTATTTGTTGGGTGGGGACGCAGAGATGAGCCGGAGGTAATCCCTGCCTCTCGTGGTCTGGTGCCAAGGAAAAATCTGTATTTACACAAATATGATGTGATGTGGTGGAAAGTATTGCAAAAGAGAGACAGAGTATTATAGGCAAGGAAGGAAAGCTTCATAAAGAAGTATCAAAGGAAGCCTTTAGAGATATTATTTTGCTAGACACGATTGTCTTAGATACTTACCATTGATTTATTAATTCAGTAAATATTGTGCATCTCCTGCGGGGCTGCATACAAATCCGTGCTTCCCTGTCCTCCACCACAAAGGAGGAGAGAAGTGGGGAGTCCAGGCATCTGAAATGCCTCCCCGTGGAAGTGGTGCACCTCGGCTCTGCTCATGTTTCCTTGGTCGGTGTGTTTCATGTTCCATGCCTGCCTCCCTTAAGGGTGTAGAGATAGGCGGTACTGCCTCCCACAGCCTGCAAGGATGGGGCACCTGGGTTTCTGTTATAAGTGTTGACATCTTCTAGAGGAGTCACAGATCTGATGCACAATTTAACAGAGTCACATGGATGCTGTCTTGATAGTAGATTGTAGGGGAGCAAGAGCTGGAATAGACTTGTAGGAAGTTTTTGCACTGGTCAAGGCAAGAGATGACGTTAGATCGGGTTGATCACCATGGGGATAGTGAGAAATTGTCAAATTTTTGGCTGTATTTTAAAGGTAAAGGCAATAGGATTTGCCAGTGGGCTGCATCTGGCATATGAGAAAGAAAAATCAGTATGACTTTAATGGGTTTAAGTCTGAACAGCTACGAGAATATATTTGCCATTAGCGGGGACTGAGATACAAGATCTGCAGAGGAAAAAGAGGGTTAGGGGCAGAACATTAAGACTTTGCTTTTTAGCATGTCAAGATGAGAGTTATTGGGGATCCCAGTGGAGATATTGAGTAGCAGTTGATATAGAAGTCTGTATTTCAGGGGTGGGATCTAGGCTGGGCTGCCAGTTTGGGAGTTCTTAGCTGATAGAAGCTATTCAAAACCACAGACTAGGTGAGATCCAAGAGTGAGCATAGATAGAGAAGAAGAAAGGCCCAAGGCTTTCCAACATGAGGAGGTCAGGGAGATGAAGATCCAGCAAAGACATTGGAAAGGAGCAACCATGAGATAGGAGGACGGTCAAGAGAGCATGGTATCCTGGAAGCCAAGCAGAGAATGTTTCAAAGAGGCGGGAGTGGTTGTTATTTATGGAACACTCACTCTTTTGAGAAACTTTGGATACTTTATATCAGCTCATCAGCACTCCAATCATGTAAGATAGTATTAGGCTCATTTTACAGATTGGAAAACAAAGCTCAGAGTGAGATTTATTAATGCCTCTGATGGACTATAAAAGTAAAAAACTGGCAAGATAGCAAGCTTATAGGTTGTGAAACCAGACTTGAAACATAAATCCATCTGATCCATGCCTGCACCATTTGCATCAAGAGATCATATGGCGGGGGGGGCCTTTAAAAATGCTGTTCCTCAGACCTGAGGCTTATACAGAATTAAAGGAAATTAAGTTGAGTTGCATAGAAAGAAACATATTAGAACCCATGGATTCTTTTGCATTTCAAGATAGATTTTTTAAAAAGATTTTACTTGTTCATTTGAGAGAGAGAGAGTGACCGGGAGGGAGAGGGAAAGAGAATCTAAAGCAGACCCTGTGCAGAGCACGGAGCACGACCCTGAGGTCACAACCTGAGCCAAAACCAAGACTTGGACACTCAACAAACTGAGCCACCCAGGTGCCCCCCAAGATTGAGGGTTTTTAAAGATTTTGTTTACTTACTTCAAAGAGAGAGTACATGTGTGAGCGTGAGTGTGGGAGAGGGGCAGAGGGAGGAAGAGAAGCAGGCTCCCCACTAAGCAAGGATCCTAATGTGGGACTCAATCCCAGGACCCTGAGATCATGACCTGAGCCAAAGGCAGGCACTTAACTGAATGAGCCACCCAGACGCCCCAAGGTTGATTTTCTAAGGAGAATTTTCTCCTTGTTCCGTGATCATCATAGTTTCTTGGTGGAAATACAGTGTGCTTTAAATGTGATAATTTGACCCCTCACCTGTGGGGGTCCATGGATTACCTGGGATGTAGGTGAACTGAACACTGTAGAAGAACAAGGGGAACCATGGTTTAATAGAGTGAGTAGAGACATTCAGTGCTCCGCTGACCACCTCTACACATGTTCAATGAATAATTGATGCAGTTTCTCTTTGCCTTCCTTTTAGGAGTATCTAGTGATCAATTAAGGTTCAAAATAACTCGTCATTGTGGCATATAATAGTTCAGACTCCTCTCTCCTTCTTTTTTAGATCACGTACAAAATGAAGAAAACTATGCACAAGTTCTTGACAAGTTTGGAAGTAATTTTTTAAGTCGAGACAACCCAGATCTTGGCACTGCTTTTGTCAAGTTTTCTACTCTTACAAAGGAACTATCCACGCTGCTGAAAAATCTGGTAAGCCATAGCATAAGGGTTTTTTTTTTTTTTTTTAATTACAGCCTGATCGAAGTACAATAAGAAGATAAGGAGAACAATCTACTAGTCTTCTCCCCAACCCCCAGTCCTGGGGGTGAAAAAAATTAAAAAAAAAAAAAAATTTTTTTTTAAAAGTGTCAGGTATGGAGTCACATATAAAAAAATACCATTGTAAAATTCTTAGATCCAGCTGATAGCAGGTTAGATTTCTTGAGTCAGAGAAACTGGTTAAGCTGAACTCTCTTGTGCATTCTGCCACAGTTCTGGTTTGGGTTTTGTTTTAGGTAGCATTCAGCAACTCGTGCTTTTTAATTAGTTGGAAGAGTGATGATGATTTCCATGTCAAACATACTCTGCAAGTATGCACTGCAAAGGGTATTCCTCACTCATATGAGGACAAGTGTGCACCTTGGTCTCTGCTTTACAAATAATGAGCTTCCCCAGTTCCTCACATCTTTCAGCCCCCTACCAAGAGAAAGATTTTGAGATTGGGGAAACCCATGGTTACTGAAGTTGATGACAAGAAGGATCCCTAAAAGTCTGGGACAGGAGAGATGCTGACCCCAGGAGGCGGACACAGAGTTGGGGGTGGGGCGGTCTCTTTGGTAGGCACTTGAGGATTCCCGCCCTCACACCTTGTTGACACTAGAAGGTTCATTCTGGGTAGCACTACTACCCACATTTTCTTAGGCATGAAATTAAGCAAGTCTCTCTTCTCCAAAGTCCCAAGAGATAGACATACAGGGAGGTTGAGTGGAGCCAAAGAAAAACTACATCATACTTTTCCTCGTCTCTTTCCTGAAGACTAGGAGCTGGTTCTTCCTCTCCCGCAGTCTCTCAGTATGACACCTTTCCCCCCCTTTAAGAACTCAAGCTCAAGATGTCTTGACCCTGGGTCATTTACTCTTCTTCTATATAGGCTTCTCTGGCCTTACAGGAGAATCTTGTCACAGTCTGTTTGATCAAATGGCTACTTTACAGATGAGTGTACAGTATTGGAAAGATGAAAATGGCCTTTCTATAGTGTATTAACCTGGATATTTGACCAGTCAGAATATCATCTTTTTTTTTCTATCATACTAGATAAATACATGCATATGTCTGTCTTTCTCACAGCTTAATTCTAATTTGTGGGTTATGCCATTAAATTAGTCTCCTATAGGGCACCTGGGTGGCTCAGTTGGATGGGCGACTGCCTTCGGCTCAGGTCATGATCCTGGAGTCCCGGTATCGAGTCCCGCATCAGGCTCCCTGTTCGGCAGGGAGTCTGCTTCTTCCACTGACCTGTCTCCGCTCATGCTCTCTCTCTCTCTCGCTCAAATAAATAAATAAAATAAAATCTTTAAAAAAAAAAAATTAGTCTCCTATAGTGACAACCAATGATAAAATAAAGGTTGAGAGTAGAAATATGTCTTATTTTCAAAAACTTTTGAAAGGGTAATTTTGAACTTAGGACTAACACATTCCTACACTTTGGGGTGTATTTGACAAATCCATGATATCTCCATGAATCTTAAGAGTATTTAAATCTCTTATATTCAGAAGCAGGCCCTCATTTCTCCTTCCTCTGTTACTGCCTGTCTTTCTGCCGAATGCATGCTCAGAGGCTGTGTGGTGGGAAGAAAGGAAGTGAAACAGGACTCCAGCTGTTCACTTGGGTAATAACTGGTAACAGCCTTACTCAGGGAGGAAGTTGTGTTTTCCCCGAGCTAGGTGTTTTCATAGGGCCATCTTGCTAACCTTTAGCTTCCGGGACACCGAATGTATTTGGCTTTAGTCGAGATTCATCGCTTGCACGTTTCCTGGACCAGTGCAGCCCTGCCCTCCCCTTCACTGTGGGTTCCTGTCCCCAGTTCACATCGGCCCCCGAAGGCAGTGGTCTCTCAGGCATCATTCACCACCTGTATTTGCTGACCCAATAATACATTTGCCGGCCACCATAACAGAAACCACTGATTTGTACTTGACACTTCGATGAACCTGGCAATGTGCGTGGTAGATTTCTTACTCCGCACCTTACAACAATCCTGTGGTTATTATACCTTCAATCCAGATGAGAAAGTTGAGGCATGTTATTATTTAACTTGTCCAGGTACATTGTTAGTAAGTAGACGTGTACCAAGTCCACTGTGTCTACCACCCGCCTCTATTACACTGCCTCTGTCATCTGACTCGGTGGTTGTGTTTCCCGGTGAGAAACGCTGATCTCACTGGTCCCCTAAACAGACTCCAAGCTAAGCGGCAGGCTTTCTTCTTCCTTGTCTTCTCTCCTTTAAGGGTTAGAAGACTAAGAAAGATCAATAGAAATTGCTAGAACAATAGAAACAATAGAAACAATAGAAATTGTTCATTTAATTAAAACAAAAACCAACATTTATCTCTTTGAAGAGAGTGGTGGCGTTCCTGGTGAGGGAGCAGGTAGACAATCCGTTTGTACTCTAGTTGGTTACTAAGAGAACACTCTCCTGATTGAGTAAAAAGCCAGTCCCGGGAGTTTATACAACCTGACAACAGTTTCAACAGCTTGCTGCTTCCCTTTTTATGTCCTGCCAGGAAAGGCTAGAGCAGAGCAGACAGGCAGATGGGGCCAGGCCTTGGAGCCGGAGCTCAGAGGAAGGCACGCCCCCAGGAGGGAGAGGGTTCCAGGACAGCTTGCCGCTCCTCCAATCCCCAGACAAGCTCCTTAGCTTGCCCAAACCCTGAGTGTTTCTCAGGAGAGTCCTGAAAACCCTGTTAAGCTAGTGGAGTCTGGAAACATTAAGCAATAATGGTCACAAGTGGAATTCAGGGAGTAAGAGAAAAGAAGATACTTTGGAATTTTTAGCCTTTCTAAATTGTATCCTCACAGCAAATACCAAATGTCTGCTGTGTTCCAGGGTCTGTGTTACATACGGAGAAAGGTTATTTTCTAATTAAGATAGTACATTATATGGGTATTTTTAATAACTTTTATTAAAACATTACTTAAAGTAGAGGAAAGGGTGGATTTGGGGTGAGGTCTAGCTTTCTGCTTTTGATTAACTCTAGAAAGAGAAGAATTTTCATCGTGTTAACTTATAAGTAATCCTTATTGCGACTGTATCGTGTTGAGGAATTTCTAAAGGGTTGGTCCTTAGACATACGACCCCCTAAGTGATAACGATCTCATCGCCTTGCAGGTGTTTGTTTTCGTTTTCTAGCTTTCAGTGATTGTGGAGGGTGGGATGATCACGTTGGGTAGAGCTGCACAGATGTCGGCATTACCGTCAGCCAGGGCCGAGGCTGTCTGCCCTTGTCCAGCCGCTGACTGCTATCTGGCAGATGTGTGAGGACTGCAAGGAGGGTCGTGGTTATCACTGTTTACCCTGTGAGCCTGTACCAGAGTCAATGGACCAAGTCAGGTTTAAAGTAACTCACTTTCCTTCTGCCCTTTACATACTAGAAAACAGTTTTTAGAGAAAATTGTTTCACCTCATAATGGAGGATGAGGGAGGCTGTGACGGCTGGGAACTGGAAGCTGGGTCTCCGTCAGACCTGGAAGGCCAGCTCCCAGCCGAGTAGCCTTATTGCTTTAGGCTAATGGTGGAACTTCTCCAGTGCTAGTCTCCTTATCTGTTACCTGGTACCTGTGGAACTTCATGGAGATAACAGGGTTGAACCCCAAAGCACAGTACTTGACATGTGGCATTTGCTTAACAAATACAAGTTTTTATTCTCTTATTTAAAATTCTGTCTCGTTTATAATTATTTTATTATTACATCTTCTCATTTGATCTTTATGGCAACTCCTCGGGTGAAGGTGGGTATGAAAGTCCTGTTCCATTTTACAGATAAGTGCTCCAAATCTCCAAAAAATAATATGCCTGGGGAATAGTGGAGTGGGAGCTTGATTCCAGGTCCCCTGACATGCCCTGATTCAGCGATGGCGTCCCCCAGCAGTTACAGAGTAATGGCATTGCCTTCGTAGATCATGGGTGCTTAATGGCCCACCTGGCTTGGCTAGAACCTACTTGAGTAGCCGTAACCCCTGTTTGTGTTTAACTTGAAAAATTATTTCTTATCTACTTTTCTCTTTCATGTCCCTCATCAGTGAGTTATAATAAATTGAAAAAAGAGTGTTAGCTAGTAGCTCATAAATTTGTGGTCTTAGGACCCCAATCTTAAAAATGATCAAGGACACTGAAGAGTTCTTGTTAATGTGGACCATTTCTATCCATACTTACTATATTATCACTTAAAATTGAGAAATGTTAAAGTCTCTTAATTGATTTTGTTGCAATATGCTATTTGGTTGAAGTAGACAAAAAATACAGCCTCACACAGAACTATATATTAGAAAGAGAGAGGAGTACTTTAAGAATTTAGGTGATTACCAATATAAGAATAGAATAATAGCAATGTGAATCTGAAACCCTATGTGTGGCAGGCTCACTTTATTTGTTTTTGAGAAAATATTTGCCAGACACCCACATCTCAGTACCACAGTTTGTCAGTCGTTCTTTCGAAGAAAAACAAATGGTGTCCCATTAAAAAACTGACAGACTCGGGGCTCCTGGGTGGCTCAGTTGGTTAAGCGTCCAACTCTTGATTTTAGCTCAGGTCATGATCTCAGGGTCAAAAGATCAAGCCCCAAATTGGGCTCCACGCTGATAATGGAGCCTGCTTGGGATTCTCTATCTCCCTCTTCCTCCTCCCACCCCCACTTGCACACTCTCTCTAAAAAAAGGAAAAGGGGGGGAAGCTGACAAACAAAATTAGCTATTTTAGCTTGCAACTCAAAATACTGCATAAGTGCTTTTTCTCAAGATAACTCTGATATTTTGGTGTGCCTTGAGAGTGGTTTGTGCAAACTTCTGTTGTGTCAAACCAGATATAGGAAAGATGTACTCGGGTTGATATGTAAACAAATCAGTAATTTTAACTGTTTCATGGTGGGCATTTTTAAAAGAAAATAGCCTACCCCTGCCCCCCAACAAGAGCATGACCATGAAGAATACAGTGACCTAAGTTGGTGTCAAACAGTGCCTGGATTCACGTCAGGACCCCAGTAGGTTCACTTTTGTACTGTCCGTGCTAATATCTAAACAATGGGAAAGTCAGACAAAATCTCAGTATTACTATGAAAGTCCTTTTGGCCTCAGAGACCTCTGGGGACCTACAACCACACCTTGATGCCCACTGGCATAAGAAACCACTGGCTGTGATTCCAAACCTGGCCCTAAGTGGGTTGGTAACATAGCCTGACTGAGAAGCACCAGTGTCTTCACCGGGAAAATGAGGAAAAATACCTTCTATATCCTGTGTTTGTGTGAGGATCGTCATACCACACACATGAGAAACTTTGTAAGCTGCAAAGTCCGTACTCACAGACTCCGTTAGTATTAACTGCTGTGGCATTAATAGCCACCGCAGGAGACTTTATTTTTGTATTTTTTTCTTATTGTAAAAAGAACAAATGCCTGGTGGGGAAAATACAGAATCCAGAAAGAAAATTGCAGTTTCTCTTTTATATTCTCCCTTCCCAGAGATAACCGTCATTGATGTTTGGGGTCTATCTTTCTAGCCCTCTTTTCTGTACCTTTTTTCCCCCGAATAGATGAAATCATGTGTTCAAAGGAACTTTGTATTGCACTAGATTTCATTTAGTGTTGGCATTAGAGCATTTGCAATTCACCTCGTTGGGACAAATGATAAATGCAGAAGCTTGAGAGGATAGGACATTCCAAAGAATGCCCTATGACAGGTTCATCATCGTTGGCCGTTCAGCCCTTGTCCCTGTGGCACTCTTGTCCTACCCCTGTGGTGAGAGCCAGTGCTGGGACATCTGCATGATGTCAGCCTAGGTACTCAGGCAGAAGGAGGAACCAGGACTTACTGTCCAGGAAGCTATTCACATACATACAAGGTCTTTGGTCTTTTGCTTTCTGTGTGCATTTGACCCCTTCAAGTGAAAACAAGTTCCTCGAAAGGGTGTCTTTCATCAAGATAACATTGCCCTTTGTAAATTCTTCTGATTAAAGTCCAAGTCATCCAAAATTTCAGAGATGGAGAACAGATCAGTGGTTCATCAGAGTTTGGAGAAGGGGTCAGGGGTGCAGTTATAAAAGGGTAGCCTGAGGGAACTCCTTTGTGTTGATAGAACAGTTCTCTAACTCTATTGTGGCATGGATGTGCCTATGTGTACATGTGATAAAATGTCACGGAGCCATACGCAGACATACCAAAAAATGAGTGCATGCAGAACTGGTGAAATTCAAGTAAGGTCTATAGCCTAGTTGATCATCTCAGGCCAGTGTTGCTTCCCAGATTTTGGTAATGTCCTCTGTGTAAGCCCTTAAGTTTGTAAGGTGTTACGCTTGAGGGAAGCTGGTTGAGGACACAAGGGACCTCTCTGAACTATTTTTGCAGCTTTTTGTGAATCTGTAATTTTTCCAAAATAGAAAGTTTACGTAAAAGTATAAATCATCAAATTCTGGTCAGGGAGAGAGAGCGGGGAAAAATCTTGAATAATCTAGCTATGGTAATATGAAAATTTCAGTGTAAATCAAACGTACCCAGCAAAACGCAAGCCCTCACTTTCTGCTGTGCCCTCACATCTGTAATCCCACTTCCTGTGCACTTTGATATTTTTCTAAACCAGTCTTTCTCCGTGTTTTCAGCTGCTCCCTCTAGTTAAAGTCCTTTTTGTGGCCACTGTTCCCTAAACGCCAAGTGATGAGCTCTTTCCCCTCAGAAGCCAGTCTCTTTGTCACATGTGACTACAGCTAGGGAATGCTGCCTCTTAGTGGTGAGAAGCCAGAGAAATGTGGACATGATCCGTTTTGTTGATGTCTTTAATATGTGTGTGGCCAGGTTTTAAGTGCACAGGCTTTTATGGGAATTACCTCTCATAGCCTTTGGTTCACAGCATATATTTCATAGATAGTAGCATTTTTTTAATTATTAGAAATAGTTCTTTAGTTGATTTGCCAGTCTCCTATGAATTCATCCTTCCTCTAGTGAAAGAAGCCTTCATAATCAAAGCCAGCTCCAGATGTAACAAATTATTTGTTGAGGGGTGCCTGGGTGGCTCAGTCAGTTAAGCGTCTGCCTTCGGCTCAGGTTGTGATCCCAGAGTCCTGGGATCGAGTCAGTGGAGTCTTCTTCCCCCGCTGTCCCTCACGCCATCTGTCAAATAAATTTTTAAAAATTTAATTAAAAAAAAAAGTACTTGTTATTTCTGGATTATAAACTGTTGCTTGCTTCCATGCCTTTGTACCTTCCGTTCTATTTTTATTATCATCAGGGTTAACATTTTTTTAAAAGATTTTATTTTTTTATTTGACAGAGAGAGACAGCGAAAGAGGGTATACAAACAGGGGGAGTAGGAGAGAAGCAGGCTTCCTGCCTAGCAGGGAGCCGGATGAGGGGCCTGATCCCAGGACTCTGGGGCCATGACCTGAGCCTAAGGCAGAGGCTCAAAGACTGAGCCATCCAGGTGCCCCTAGGTAGTCAACATATTAATGATAAAGGCTTTCTTTACAATGCAGCTTCCTTGTCAAAAAGAGGGGTAAAGGAAGAACAAGAAAAGGAAAGGATGATCTTTTAGAGTTTTAGCTGTTTCAAAGTATTTTTGTCATTCATTTGGTTAAATATACAGAACCAAAATTATGTTCAGTCTTTATTTTTAAGTCATTGCAAAGAAAGCAGTAAAGTTATCGCTTGCTAAACACTGCCAGGTCTGCTCTCCTGCCAGCATCCCGTCATTGCCTGTGATCCAGGGAAAGAAAGTAGGGAATCAACAGAGGATTGCATCCACTTACTTAATCACCAAACCACAAAATGGGACGGGAAAGGAGTAACTGGTGGATTGAAGTAGATTCTCAGTGGGTAAGGAAAACTCTTTGAACCATATCCCCCAAGACCCACAATGTAGGATCAGTTTTAGAAAATATATGTAAGTGCTGTGAAATGTGTAAACCTGGCGATTCACAGACCTGTACCCCTGGGGATAAAAATATATTATGTGTTTTAAAAATAATAAAATTTATTAATTAAAAAAAAAAGAAAATATATGTAAAACCTCTTTTAAAAGGAGGTGCCCGGAAGGATCCTGTTCTAGCCAGGACTGTCCACACCTTCTCTTCCCCGAGCCCTTAGACAGTTCTGTTGCTTGCAGAGAGCCTCAGTCCCCTTTAACAGTTAGAGGACACTTACTGCCTCAGACCTGTTGAAGCAAAGGAAAGATTGCTCCAGCTGCAGAGCATTTCCTGTTTGCAATCTCTGACTGCAGGGTATGTGGTCGAGTTAAGGATTTATTTTTAATTTTTCTTCTTTTTTCCCCCTCAAATGAGAACAGTAAAGAAGCATGCAGGTTGGATCTATATTTATAGCTGACAAATTGTTTCTCACGTCCTTCTTTGAAATGCTGAAAAATGGGGAGAGCAGGAGTATGGTCAGCAGTCAGCTGGTGGCCCTGGGTTACAGAATACATCGCAACAACCTTATCCTCTAGCAGAACAGTGTTCCGTAGTTCGAAGGGTTTAACATTGGATCTGCCAGACGTTCCCCTCGTGTCTTCACTGGTAGTTGATAACTTGAGACCTTTCATGAAATGAGATCTATCCACGTGGGTAAGAGGGAGGTTTTCTTTTCCTCTCCTCTTATAATAAAAGTTGTACATGTTTACTATAAAAATTTGAGAAATATGGAAAAATTTAAAATAAAGATCAGTATATAATTCTAACATCCATTAATACTAATAATACACTATGTCCTTTGAAACAACTTTATGGATTTATACAAAGAGCAGCTGATAAAATTCAGAATTTTACAGATTCAGAGTGGTGGCAGGGTGCGTATGCCATGTATTATAGAACACCCCGCCCCTCTCCCTCTCCCCCTCCCCCCGCCTCCTGACTTTTCAGGCAGGTCCGTCCTCATAATTAAATACAATCTGTTTATTCCAGTGAAACACGTGAATGTTTATGTGAAGTGAGGTAAAGACTCTGAGAGTCCACCTCAGTTCATGTCAAAGCTTACCACCAGATGAATCAGGCTAGATCAGGCTTTGCTGCTAAATGCGTTTTAGAAAAAACAAACTTGGGGCCCCAGGATGGCTCGGTCAGTTAAGTTTCCAGCTCTTAGTTTTGATCTCAGAATCGTGAGATCGAGCCCTGCATTGGGCTCTGTGCTCAGTGGGGAGTCTGCTTGAGATTCTCTCTCTCCCTCTCCCCCTCCCCACTCATGCTCATGCTCTCTGTCTCTCTAAAATAAATAAGTCTTTTTAAAAAAAATTTTTAAATAAATAAAACTTGTATTATACATAGACATTGCAAACTTTACTTAAAGCCTATTTGCTCTCTAGGACTATACAAATAAAATTGCAAAATTACTTTAACAGTCTACATAGTATATTTTAAGGTATAACTAAGCTCTAATTGATTCCCTGTATAGAATTCGAAATTTACACTCCTTAATACAGGGGTAGCATATCTTAGATACATCCAGTATACAAAAATCCTGTGGTATCCCTGAGACCTAACTTAAAAAATGGTTTACCTTTCCTTTGGCTTTTTTGCATTAAAAACATTATAAAAAGGAAGTTCGGATAATCCTGCCTTTTAAGCAGGATTGCATGCAGTGAGTAACAGTCTTCATTTAAAATGTGTTTGTGGTTGTCGGGTGTTACTCCACTTGAAACAGACTCACAGCATCACAACACTAGCAGAGACTTACCTTTTAGAACTGTGGTTCTGTGAGAGGGAGGGAAAAGAAAAACTGGTCCCTTATTGGAGGAGAAAGTTTCGTTAGCCATAAGAGAGGACTGAATGTGGGGGAGAAAATCTCAGGTTGGCACTGGAATGCTTGGGATGTCCCCAACATTTGCTTATCAGTATTTCTCTAGAAGATGGAGCTGGCAGGGGACAGGAAATAGAAGGGAGCAAGTAGAATATTTGGTGAGTGTTACTGTTTCTACCTCATCGCACCTGACAGCAGCCCTACCAGGTAGTAACCATAATTATCTTTATGGAACAGTAGAGGAAACTGAGGCACAGAGTGCTAGGTCAGAGCAAGCATTCAGACCTAGATGGTCTACTCCAGAGCCCATGCTTTTAAGAAGTACACTGGATTGTGTCTCAAGGATGTGGGCATCATTTTGTGGACCTCATATAAAATTTACTTTTAATTTATTTAAGTAAAAAGGACTGATTTAAAGGGCAGCAAGTAAAACAGTGGCACAGATGTAGCAGGAGGAAGGCAAACACTGTTCTGAGGTAGCTAACAGCCTTCTGTCTGCATGAACTTGGTTCCGGAAGCCTCCAGAGCTGCTTTTCCAGGCCCAAATCTGGAGGCCCTTGTGAAAAGCAAATGTGGATATTTTCCTTTGTTTAGAGAGTTCTGCCAAACTCAGCCTCACACTCACTCCTCTGACCTCTTCCACCCTTCCTTGATTTCTTATTTTCCATCCCAGGCCTGACCTCTTATCTGGATTCTGCTGTTCCACCTACCTCCTCAGATTCAGTGTTCTCTTTTGAACTGGGTTTCAATTCCTCTTCAGGATGTTGCCTCTGCGTCTCTCCTCACCTCCACTTCCTGTAGTTTTTGGAGGAGGTGACCCACTCCAGATCCAGACTTTTGGGCAGGTACCACAGCCCAGCTAGGGCACCTTCTTCTGGGCTGTTGTCAGCCAGCACCAGGGACAGGGATTAGTGAGGGGGCATGGTGGGAATGGCATATACAAGCCAAGTGGATGCTTTGAGCTATGTACACCCTGTGCAGCTGTGTGCAGTGGCCCTATTGGGCCCAGCGCGTCTGGCTCCCTCTGCCTGGGAACACGAAGATCAGAATCTGAGATGCCTTTCCCTAAGAGTTTTCCCTGAAACACTCATTCCGTGCCGCCTTTGACAAGAGTTCTGGATTGAAAAGTACTCCATATTGCTTTTGAGGATTTACGGTGCACATTTGTGTATTAAAGGCTTGGAGACATCCTATTATTAAAGAGACCTGTCCAATTCCTTTTTTTTTTTTTTAACTCATTTGACCACATGCTTTCTTCTTGTATAAGAAACATTAACTTCCCATGGAACCACTTTGAGATGTGCTGATTTACATGTTTTTTGGACCAGATGATCCATTTCATATGTTGTGTTTAATTTTATTCCATTTCGTATCTTATTTCTTCTTTACATTTCACTATGTAATTTCTGATTACTTAAGCTGGTTGCTTCTTTACACTTTCTTTACACTTTGCCTCTTTCAGATTGTACCCTTTGGTGTCTTTTGGTACATCTAGGTTTAACCGTGAAGAAAGAGGCTGCTGATCTAGCCTTGAACTAGTAGCTTACATCTTCTACTAAATGTGAGTAGGCCCTTTTATTGACTGGCTGCCCAGCCGTGTTAAGCAATTGAAAGTTCAGAGAGCTGGCAGAAGTGCACGACTTTGAAGTCAGACAAACTGAGTTCACTTTTCTGTTCCACCGATTCTCAAGCTGGGTCACTAGAGGAGGAATCATTTATTCAGTTACTCATTCATTCATTCACCCAGAAAGCAAAGATTTCAAGAAAGGCTTCCCAGAAGAGACACCTCGAACTAGGCCGTAAAATAATTAATAGATATTTATAAAACTATTCTCTTAGGCTTGCAGATGTGCTTTTTGTGAACTAGAAGCATTAAGCAGCATTAAGCATTGGTTGATACACTTGAAATTTATTTACTGATTTACTTATATCAAAAGATTTTATTGGGGAACCTGGGTGGCTCAGTGGGTTAAGCCTCTGCCTTTGGCTCAGGTCATGATCTCAGGGTCTTGGGATCGAGCCCCACATTGGGCTCTCTGCTCAGCGGGGATCCTGCTTCCCCCTCTCTCTCTCTGCCTGTCTTTCTGCCTACTTGTGATCTCTCTCTGTCAAATAAATAAATAAAATCTTTTTTTAAAAAAAAGATTTTATTTATTTAGAGCGAGCACGTTAGAGGGCATAAGTGGGAGGGAAGGGCAGAGGGAGAAGTAGACTCCCAGCTGAGCAGGGAGCAGGATGTGGGACTCAATCCCAGGACCCTGGGATCATGACCTGAGCCTAAGGCAGTCACTTAACCAACTGAGCCACCCAGGCGCCCCGATACACTTGATATTTAGAGAGTAAGGTCAAAGTCTGTACTTCAGGGTTTTGTTTGTTTTAAAAGATTGATTGATTGATTGATTGATTTAGTGTGTGAGTGGGGGAAGGGGCCGAGGGGGAGAGGAAGAGAGAAAATCTCAAGTAGACTCCAGCAGTGGGGAGCCCAACATGGGGCTCAATTTTATGACTCTGAGATCATGACCTAAGCCAAAATAAGGAGTCAGACACTCAACCTGCTGAGGCTCTCAGGAGCCCGTTTTTTTTGTTTGTTTTTGTTTCTTTGTTTTTTTGTTTTTTTGAGTAAAGACTTTCTAAATTGTGGTCTTGACTTAGCCAGCATTTGCTAAATATTCACTCTGTTCCGGACTCTGTGCTAGGCTTGGCTGTCACTTTCTGTTTGAGAGACTGCTGGTACAGACTGTTTTCATAGTTAACACTAAAGTACTACTTCATTTTATAGGAAAAAAGGGACCTGGGGAGGGGACCAGGTATTTTAGACTTCCTGATTTTTGCTGCCTACGAATAGAAAAACTTTTCCCCCTTCTTTGGTTTCCTGGCAGCAGCCGGCATCACCAGCACAATACCCAAGATGATTCTTTCTCTTCAAGGCTGACTTAGAAATGTACCAAGTGGTGGTGAATATTACAGCTACGTTTAGGTAAATTATCTGGATTCTAACCTTTTCAGTGAGGGTCAAGCCTTGCGCGTGCAGTGTCATAGCAATGAGGTTTGTCTGAGGTGCAGTTACTGCTAATTGGAGCGTTTTCAGTGAGGATCCCGTGAGGGGAAGCACAACATACGGACCCAGGAGACAGAGTAGGGCAGTCCAGGCAAGGGAGCGACACCCCCTCTCCCCTGTTTTCCTGGGAAGTAAAGGAAGACAGTGTCTACAAGGAGGTGTTGCCATCTCCTCCTGTGAGGGTACGCAGTGAGCCCCAAGTGCTTGCACACAGTTATTTTACTACATTTTTAAATTTGTTAGGAAGATGCTCAGTAAAAGTTTTTGATTGTCAAACATACACTGTGTGATAAAGATGTTCAGTGAAGGCAAAGAAAATGGAATTTGATGTCACCTACGTTATGTTTTTGTTCTGGTTTAAACATAGCAAATTGTAGATGACATGCATGGAAATGAAATTAAGGGTCTGAAAGTCGATCATGAACCAGTCGATCGATGCTTTCAAGCACAGTAGGGAAATCCTTAGAGTCGAGATATCCTTTTTTTAAACAAAGGCCTAGCTGCCTGGGCCTTTCTTCCTTTTGCTTTCCCATTTATCTTGGGCTTATAAGTCGTAACTACTCGCCCTTTTCTTGCGATTATCCTCAAGTGAAATCAGATGTTGCACCTAATGTAAGGCTTAATAGTGCTTTCATTTTCACTCTCGATGTAGGAGATGATGTTAAATCTAACCCCTCATTTGCTTAAATTGAATTAGACAAAATATTATTGCATTATTTTCTGTTAAGGAATTCTCATATTCCCAGTACGCTTACATCTTCCTGTTTCTCTCTGTGCAACTTGCAGGAAAACTGTGTTTTCTGCTTAAATTCAGTCTTGTCAGTTCCTGATTCCTCTAGCATAATGGTGTAATTTGGGTCCCCTTCTGCCTTAGGTCTTCCCCAGACCACTCAGAGCACTCACTCCTGTGCTATTCGTGGTAATTATGCCTGAGACCTTTAGACAGGTGACTTCCAGTTTTGACTATAGGCTTTCCCTTCTCTAAAGGAGTTTGGTTTTCCCTCTGCTTTGGACAGCCCTTCCTGTAAAGCTTATGCCATCACACATAGAGAGCTTGTTTGAGCATGGGTGGTTGGGTGCCCCCTCAGAGTGTCTGATTAATTAGGATTGAAGACTTCACTTCTAACAAGTTCTGGATGATGCAAACACTAGGGGTCCGAGGACCATAGTTGGTAAGGGAGGGATGGTCATTCTGGACAGAGATACAGAATTCCCAGTGTTACAGAGAAGGTGCAATGTTTCCTGCCAAATTCACTCCCTGATTCATGATTTTTACTTTTATACCTACCCTCTGGTTTCTATCTTGTATTAGTCACATAACAAGTTGAATGAGAAATAGGCTGCTGGTTGATTATATCGCCCTCTTGTGTTTCTGTGTCCTATTTCTTTTTTTTTTTTTTAATTGTGTTAATGTTAGTCGCCATAAAATACATCATTAGTTTTTGATGCATTGTTCCAAGATTCATTGTTTGCGTACGACACCCAGTGCTCCATGCAATCCGTGCCCTCCTTAATACCCACCACCAGGCTCACATCCCTCCATTGCCCTCCCCTTCAAAACCCTCAGTTTGTTTCTCAGACTCCACAGTATTTCATGCTTCATCTCCCCATCCGATTTGCCTCGGTTCACTTTTCCTTTCCTTCTTCTAATGTCCTCCGTGTTATTCTTTATGTCCCACAAGTAAGTGAAACCATCTGTGTCCTATTTCATTTTAATGTTCTGAATACAAAAATAATACCAGTTCATTGTCAAAAACAAAATACAGGGGAAAACGCTGAAATAAAAATCACCAGCAGCCTTACAATCCACCGTTTCTGGGTTGAGATAGATCTATCTGTATCTTCTAATCCTTTTCCTATTTATAAATCTTTTTATCTTATGGGTATTTATTGCCATAACTTTTTAACCACATTGGTTTCACACTATAGCACTATTTGATAACCTGATTTTTCATTTTTTTATATATTTTGAGGATATTTTGTAAAGCACTGTAGCCTCAGACCTTTGCTTAATTGGAAGCATATAGCCTCTTAACACAGAGCTACTGTGGTTGAGATGGGGTAGGGAGCCTCGAGCCTCCCCGGCAGTCAGTGACTATCCCCCACCGCAGGGTCTGCACAACCCCTTGGCAGTGTCCGTGACTTCATTTCTGACAGCTCTGTAGAATGCCCATCGTTTATTCATCCGTCTCCTGTGCTGAACATCTCCAGTGTTGCCATGTTCTTACCTTTGAGAACAAGTTGAGGGCATCATTTAAAATTTTTGCATGTGCGCTGACAATTGATTATTTCGATGTTGGCCCTCATTACCGTGTGAATTCAGGGTGCGTATCTTTATTTCTCCTTCCTTCACTATTGTTTGAGTCAGTTAGGAAATGGAGAGAAACGGCCTGGAGCCCGGGAACCTGGTAGGTCCTGTCTGTCCTTGCTCTCGTCAGGTTAAGAAGCTCACTTTCTTGAGATCTTTCAGATTTTCTCAAAAGGTTCTATTTATATTATGCCAGAAGTTGTATAGTAGACATTATAGATAATATAAAACTATCTAGGGTTTTGATAGGAACTGTGAACGGACCCTTCTAACTCTTCAGCATCACTTCAGAACTGCTTAGGTACTGTTTTTGCTACTTTGTTGGAGGTAGGGGGATGGGGCCACATCCTGCTTGTGAGACCGCGAAAGCATCTCCTTCTGGCTCTTCTCACCCAGCTGGTCTGGATTTTCTCCTGGTGCATTCAGTTGTATCTCAGTAGCTCATTTTAAGCTGTAAGAGTAGTATACCCAGAGGGTATATTACAGACCTTGTAGTTTCATCAGTGGCAGAAATGAGAAGTGACCAGCCTATCCCCACAGCACCAGGTGGAGGCAGGTTCAAATCCAGAACACCCTTCTTCCCCAGTTGTCAAACCAAGTCTGGCAGCTGCTGAATGAAAGGTACCCTCGGTCTGTCACCCCCAGCCGTGTCCTGAGGGCAGTTCTAATCTCCTGTCCTTCTCTTAAAAGTACCCCCACCTCCCTACCTTCTCCTCTGGAAGTGCAGAGTGCTCCAGAACACCAGAATCGGCCCAGATTCTGTAACAGTTTTGAGCCTCAGAACAGTTTTCCCAGGCATGGAGAGGAACCCATTTGTTCAGCCATTTACTCCATCAACAAGCATTTTATTTGACAGGTCTATGCTGTCCTAGGGGTTTGATGTAACACAGTGGTAGGCAAAACAGCCATAGCTCCTGCCTTCAAGAAGCTTTGCTCTAGACAGTAAAGAAACAATCAAGTGCTTGTAAAATGTTCTGTGCTTTGAAAGGGAGCCTCTTCTGCCTCATTAAGATTAATTTCGCAGGCAGGAGAAATCTATGTAGAGTGGGTCAAGACCTCCATGAAGAGGAGGCATGAAGACTAGAATAGGAGGCTCTGCCTGTAGCCGAAGGAGAGTGGTCCAGGCTCAAGTAAAGCATGTGCGTGGGTGGTGGGGGTGGGGGTGGTGGAGAACTTGATGGATTAAGAATCAAAAGAAAGGCTGGCATGGTTGTTGGTCAGTGGGAACGGGTAGGGGGGTTCAGACAGGTTGCCAGGGCCAGACTTAAACTGGGAGGTTGGATTTGAATCCAAGTCCATGGGAAACCGTTGATGAGTTTTGAGCAGGAGAGTGATAGGATCTGAGAGTTGAATAGTAGGACTCAGGAAATGAGAATGGAGTCAGTAAAAATGTTAATTAAAAACCTAACCAGCTGCTTACTCACTGTTTGACTTTGGGCAAGTTACTTAACCTCTCTGAGCCTGTTTCCTCATTAATTGGGTGACACCAGGAATCATCTTACTGAGTTGTGAGCAGTAACTTTAGATAACATATGTTAAACACAGTACCATCTGTCATGTTAATAAATCTAATTCAGGCTGCTCTGCCTGGATTAGAGCATGGTATATAATAGGATGCATTACCTTACAGTTTGTAGAGACTCCCTTGCAGAACGAGGCAGGGAAACAACCATAAAACCTACCATTGGAGAGAATTTGGTGCCATATGAAGGACATTCAGGAGTGCTCCGACCCTCCACCCCAGCCTCAAAAGACCTAGTCTGGTATCCAAAATGCTAATAACTGTATTTTCTCCACCACTGCCACTAGCTTTTCAAATGTGAGAAAGTAAACCTAGTTACATTTTATTAAGAGTCTGTGTTGTGAGGCATTTCACATGCATAGCGCCCAGTATCTGTTCTGCAACACCCTTAGCAGGTGGCCTTATCATTCCCACAATAAGCAGGAGACCGAGTCTCTAAGAGGCTACATGACTTGTCCAAGGACACACCTCGCTAAGTGTGTCGCCTGCTTGACATGTGAGCCCTGGGCCCTGGCAGCTGTAAAGCGTAAACTGTTACAAATGTGTGAGCAGTGGGTGAGGTGGGAACGTTAACTCTCATCTGTGTTGGATTTGTAAGTGCCCTTGACCTGTGACCAGTGTTCTTTGTTTCCCCTTAATGCATATGCAACCAAATACAGTTAAAGCTTGGTTCAATGGGTCACTCATAGCTTAGTAACTGTCCGTTCATATGTGTAAGTATAGCATAGTCTTCAAAACATTCTGATAATCCGCAGGAAGATAGTGCTGTGGACAGCTGTGACTTTGACGTTAGCCCTGGGTTGTAGTTTGACCCCTCCACTTGACGCTCTGGGTTTGAGCACGTGACTTAACACTTTGGGGGATATCAGGGGCTTTCCATGAAGCAGGGCGGGTGGAGGCACAGGACCCTACGGCTTGCTGCAACGTGGGAACTTCGCAGCATCCATTCTCCCTGATCCTGTCACACCAGCCTGGGCTAGTTGAGGAAGAGGCCAGGACACCCATTTTAAAATCAGAAAATCGAGGCAGTAAGGTTAACAGTTTGCCCAGAGTCACCCAGGCCAGCAGAAGTGAGTGGCCACATGGCCTCTGAGCTTCTCGGCTCCTGCTGAGAACTCTTCCCTGTGTATCGTGACAGCCTGGAAACGGCCTGACAACAGGGTGCCATGAAGGAGGCCGGAAGGAGTTAACACATTAGACAGAATACCTCATTTATTTCAGGGAATCGGCGACTGAACTGCTGGGAGGTGGCTCATTATTTTAATTGGATTTTCCAATGCGTTGAGCAAGTCAGCAGATTTGCATTAGCCTTACTTTCAGGGAAACTGTTTCTGTGTGTAGAGAGGAAGGAGAGAGAACCAGTGGGCAGCAGAGAAGGAATGTCAGAATTAACTCGGGATGGCAAAGCAAGCACATTCTGTCCTCGTTAACTGATACGGTGCCATGTGCATTGGGCATCCTAGGGGCACCACGTATAGCACTGTGCTCTCACGCAGGGAGGGGAACGAGGTGCTGCTGAGTCACTGGCCCCTCTGCTCGTGCTCCTGGGGGGTGGCAGGGAGCACCCAGGGCAGCCAGAAGCTATAGGGCCTCGTGGTGACCTGCAGCTGCTTCCTTGCTCCTGCTCTGGGCCCTGGTCAGTTAGGGGACAAAACAGATGACATGCCTCCCCTTAACTAAGAAGCATACCCTCTAGAGAGGAAAGACAGGTGATACATCAGCAGAGAAATAACAAGATCATTTCATTTTGTGGTAAATGAACCACTCTAAAGGGGTTTAAAAACATCAGGGCAGATACATAGAGGAAAGCTGATGGCGAAGTCCTCTCTCCCATCTGGGATTACATGTTCTGTGTGTATGACGTTTGGTAGGGTCTACCAAGTGGTAAGGAATACGTGATTATTTTGATCAAACCAGTATTAACTACAGTTTGTTTGCTTAAACAAGCCACTTTTGCATAATGAAAGGATAGCCCTCAGCCGCCTCCTGTCTTTATTACAAATTTCTGGTTGGGCTTGATGCATATATTTGCGGGGGACGTTTCCTCTTCGTAAGGAAGGAAACAGACAGCAGTTTGTTTGGAAAGCAGATACATTTGCCACACGCAGACATCATTTCTGAAAGGCTGTTAATGTATTTGCTTAATAAAGTGGAAAAAGAGATGCTTTTAGAAACCCATCCTTCATCCTGTGTTATCATGACTCATGTGACGAGCTTAACATTAATTCAACTTTATCACTAAAGGAAAGGAAATAGATTGGAACTTGAGTAAATGGGAATGGAATAATCGATAGAATTTTAGTAAAATTAATGGGAAATAATGTTTTACTAGATTTGAAAGCCTTTTAAAAAATCCATTGAGGATAATGAAAGTGATACAGGAAGGCGGCTGTCCACTCATTTTATTACTCTGTTCAAGTCCTCGCAGTTGCCCTAAAGATGGTTTTGTTACACACCAGGTTCCAAGCCTTGCTCAGGCCATGGGAGGGATTCCTGAAAGGACTGGAAAAATAAAAAAGCAGGAGAATCACAGAATCCTACAACTGTCAAGTCATGTAATCCATCTCTGTCACAGAGCAATACCTTCAAATATTGGAGAAAAATAGATCTTTTCATTGAGATCTCCAGGGAAAGAAATACTGTTTGGCCCATCAATAAATATTTCTTAAAAGTTTCCCTTTCTTGAGATTAGTTTGTCTTCTTTTTGGCTTTTCCTCTGTGTCTTCATAACAGGTAGTTACTATTCGCTTTGTATTTAAACCAGTTTCCTTTGGGGGCACCTGGGTGTCTCAGTCGGTTAAACATCCTATTCTTGATTTCAGTCCAGGTCGTGATCTCAGGATCCTGAGATTGAGCCCCACATTGAGCCCCATGCTCAGTGGGGAGTCGTCTTGAGATTCTCTTTCTCGCTTTTCTGTCTGCCCCTCCTTGCTACTAGCGCTTTCTTTCGAGCTCTCTCTAATAAATAAATAAAATCTTTAAACAAAAAAACAAAACAAAAAAAAACAGTCTCCTTTGCCAGTTTTTGCAGCTGAACCTGATTTTTCCTGGGAAGTAAGGTGGGGAAAGTTGAAGTTTCAAAATTTTTTTTCCTGGGGCCTTTTCTTAGATTCATCGCTAGGAAGATTCTGAATTCATAATACATGATATTTGGCCTTCTTGGTTTCTTATCAGCTCCCAAGAGTATATGTGTGGATAACCACAAAGAAATTCTTAATTCTTGGGGTTTTCCATCAGTGCGGCTGGGGCCCACCTCCCCCTGCCCCAGGCCTGACCACAGTGGCGGCACCAGCAGCTTACAGCGTGCGTCTGGTGTGTGGTCAATACTCCGCTTCTGAGGGACTTTTCCTTCCGAGCAACTCCCACATTCAGTACTAACCACAGAGTTTCATAATGCTTTCATTGTTTTGTTGTTAATACAGCCTTCACACCAAGGTGGCAATGACATTAATGTATTTTTTTCCCTGCTCCATTTCACAACAGATTTGAGGCATTGGTGGAAACCCTGATGTAGGACCGAGTTAAAAATGTTTTATGATCTCTGTCCTCTCATTTTGTGTTTTAGAATTTTTGCTTTTTTGTTTGTTTGTTTGAATAAACAATGCAGTACATGATACAAAGAAATGCTTTTCATGCAGAAGGGTCCACAGTAAAAGGGTCTTCCGCCACCTCCCTCCTTGCACACCCAGTCTCTGTCCCTGCGGGGAAACAGTACAGCAGTTTACTCTGTATGCTTCCAGCAGTCATGTAAACATGAACCCATTTTTTTAATTCTTTTTTTTTTAAGGTTTATTTACTTATTTAATCTCTGTACCCAGCATGGGGCGTGAATGGACAGCTCTGGGATCAAGAGTCATGTGCTTCTCCCACTGAGCCAGCCAGGTGTCCCTGTTCTTTTTATACAAAACTTTGTGTGCTGTGAATACTGTTTTACACTTTGCTTTATCACATAACAATTTATCTTGGAGATATTTCCGAAGCTAGACGTAAAGAACTTCCTCATTTGTGTGGCTATTGTTTAGAACTGGAGTAATTTATTTGACTAGTTCCCCAGTTCCCTATTTGACTACTTCCCTAAGCTTTGCCTCAGTTATAAATGGTCCTAGGGGCGCCTGCGTGGCTCCTCAGTTGGTTAAGTGCCTGACTCAACTTCAGCTCAGGTTGTGATCTCAAAGCTGTGGGATCAAACCCCACGTCAAGCTCCATGCTCAGTGGCAAGTCTACCTAAGATTCTCTCTTCGCTCTTCCTCTGCCCTTCCCCCCACTCTTGCTCTCTAAAATAAATCTTGAAAAGGAATTAAAAAAAAAAAAAAACAGTCCTACAGAGAATATACTCACGTGATTCTGTATTTCCTTCACTCTACAAATACTGTGCACCTGCTCTGTGCTAGGCAGTGTTGTAAGTTCTGGAAATAGGACATCCAGACCCTGCTCTCAGGGAGCTTGCATTCAAATTGAGGATGCAGCAAACACATGAGGAAACAAATACAGATGTAAGTGTGAGGGACGGTAAATGTTTTGAAGAAAATAATGTAAGGTTGTCTACCAGAGACTGGCCTGACTGGTGGAGGATGGGTGGGCCCCTGCCTCACTTCCCACCACCCACACAAACTCCGGAGACCCACAGGAGAGTGGGATGCAGGAGGCTTGTATTTCAGCAATGAGCTTGTTGAGGACTCAGAGCAAAATGTTACTACAGCTGTTCATCTGTGGCAGGGAGTGAGTCCTGTTAATCCTTAGTTTTCCCATCTCATACCCAAGGCCAGTGGTTTTCAACTTTTTCTTTATTATTACCTGCAAACTGCCCTTACATTTTTTTAATATTTTAATTTTAAGTAATCTCTCTACCCAGCTTGGGGCTTAAACTCACAACCTCAAGATCAAGTCACACACTCCACCAACAGACATTTTTTTAACTAATCACTTCCCCTGTGAGGTTTTAATAAAACAGATATACTCTATAGATCAGGTGTCTGTACTCTGGCCCCTTGGAGAGCCACAGCCATTAGAATATCTAAGATGTTTCTCACCCCACTTCCCAGGAACCAAGGCTCTTGACCTCACAGAATGCAGACTGTGAATCTGCAGCTCTCTTGCTGTTGGCACTTGGCAGCCAGGCAGTTTCCCTATGTGGGGTTAGTGAAATTGCATAGACAGAATTGTCGTGGTATTCAGAATCTCTTTGTCTTTGAAAGAAGAAAGAGAGAGTTGGCTGTTTTCGATCCAGGCCCTCTGGTGGTGTGTGCCCTGGACAACTAACCTGGTGTGTTAACGGGTGGCCAAGGAGGGCAGAGCTAGGATGACAAGCTTCTGGAAGCCCCAGATGAGAACAGTAGACACGAGTCGGCAGAAGGTGTCCCTTCTGCTTCACATGGCCGTATTCTTATTTCTTACTTAACATTCCTTTGGACTTCAAAAATAAACCTGTATTCAGCCCTTCCTAGGTGTGCAGGAACCTGCTAGCGCTTGTCGGGTATATTAACTAACCCTTCACAGCAGCCGTCTGCCCTGGGTGGTAGCATCTCGAGTCATAGATGTGGTTCAGAGCGTCCTGCTCAGAGCCTCCAAGTGTCAGCCCAGGTCCTTCTCTTCACTTTCTCCTTCCACCTCTGGACAGCACTTGGAGTGTCCAGATGGGGTAGAGTCAGTTGCATACCATGACCTCCTCTGTCCCTGGGATGTGAGGTGTCTCAAGCCAGGAGGTGTTTCATTGACCTTCACCTAGCCAGCCACTAGCCTAGTGGGTGTCACAGAGTAGGTACTTGACGAATGATCGATGGAAGGGTGGGTGGCTGGCCGGCTGACTGGCATGACAAATGAGTACACGGCTTACCCAGGAGTCAATCATTTCCTGGATGGGGGAGCCCACCGACTTTTCCACATGCAACCTGGTTCTGCGGGTCCCTGCCATCTTGGTCCCACACAACTAACCCTGATTTCCCCAAAGTGCTAGGAGTCTCCTTGTCTCTTTATGACCGTCTTTTATACCATCTTAAAATCAAGGAGACGCACACCACTGCCTTGGAGCAGTGAAAACTGCACCCTTGCTCTATATTGGGCTTCCTGAATATCTTGTCTTCTTAATGGATCTGGGCACAGAGAGGATGCAGTGAGTAGGACAGTTGAGGTCTCTGTCCTCATTGAGATTACGTCCTGGTGGAGGACAGAGAATATACATATAAATCAGGGAATTTCAGAGAGTGACAGAGGCCACAGAAACATATGAAATGGAGTGGTACAAGCCAGTTGGGTAGTTCTCTCCTTCTTCTGACAGAGGCAGTTGAAGAAGAGTCAAATTAAGGTCAACCGTGTCATAGGAGAACAGTGACAGGTCTGTAGATGATTTGAGGAATTGTTCATATAGGTGCACCTGTGTTGCCATTTGGTCATCCAGAGCCCGGCCTCCCAGCTCTCTGTCCACATGCTGGAGGGGAAGGTGGTCTTACCAACCTGCTTCAGGGCGGTCCCTGGGGTCTGTAAGCTGGTGCATGAAAGCCCTTTCACAGAATCCTGGTGTGTGCAAGGTGCTCAGTCAAGAGTAGCTTATTTTGTTATTCTGTATGCACTCCTGTTTTAACCATTTCCCCCTTTGCTTTGCTTTCCAGCTCCAGGGCCTGAGCCACAATGTGATCTTCACCTTGGACTCCTTGTTAAAAGGAGACCTGAAGGGAGTCAAAGGAGTAAGTGTTCAGAAATTTGATTTTCATTTTAATCGGAAAGGATTGATTTTTTTTTTTTCCTTTTAAGATCATAGTGGTACTTGTATTTGAAAGGCACTCTGAATACTTTTAGCATTAAAAAAAAGTACTTGGAAGATGATCATTAAAAAGATGTGCCACTTCACATCGTGTTATTGACTGAGGAATAAGATGAGGCAATTTCCAGAATATGGGTGAGAGCCTCCATGGGTGCGGGCAGTCTGCGCTGAGTCTTTGCCACATCAGCAGCGACCCCCAGGCCCAGCCTTTCCTGGCTGCCAGGTCCTGCTTCCCGTGGGTCCCTGGGAAGCTCGCCCTTCTGGCCTATGCAGGCTTCTTACAGGTGATGGGTGCTGTGTTGCGCCATGAGCGTCTGAGTCAAGCTTCACACATCCTATAAAGGAAAGCACTTTTGCTGAGATGTTCTTTCAGAATTATTTATTTGCCTTTGAACAAAAGTAAATTCAATCTATGCTTCATTTTCTCTCTCCCAAGGATCTCAAGAAGCCATTTGACAAAGCTTGGAAAGATTATGAGACAAAGTTGTAAGTAGCTTTTTGTTTGTTTTTTATAGTGTTGAATTTCTTAAGAAACCATTAACTGGAACACTCCTTTCTTCTGGACTGCAGCTTGTGTAGTACATCCTCGTGAGGGCTAAGGGTTTGGGTGTGCTGACCTAACGAGAAGGAGTTCCTCGGCTGCCTCGTCGTGTGGAGTGAGGGGTGCGGCCACTGCCCAGTGTTTCAGCACGCATGGCTGCTGCTACTAGCTATCAGGCTGTAAATCTGACAGTTGTGACTTTTCTTTAATTATAGTTAGCACAAAACTGTAGACTGTTGACATTCCTACCTAGCAGTTAGGAAATAATAAAAGCTAGTGTTTGTGACGTCCTTCTGCCTGCCAGGGCCTGCACACCAGTGTTCCTGTGTGCATGACCGTCTCACAGTGACCTCACTGTCTGCGTCTGGTTCAGGGGACTGAAGCCTGGAGAGGCTGAGGAGACTTCAGAAGGTCAGAGAGCTAGGTAGGCGGTGTTGTGCTGGCATTCTCCAGGGCTGGAGCAGCCACTGACGGGCACGCGGGCCGGCCTGCTGGGGTTATTGTGGGGATTGTGAAGATGTGCGTGAGATATGTGGTACGGGCCTGGCTCGTCTTCATACTGTATGGATCATACCACCTGCCTTTGTTTTTTTTTGTTTTTTTTTTAAGATTTTAAGTATTTGAAAGAGAGAGTCCGAGGGGAGGGGCAGAGATAGAGGGAGAAGCAGACTCCCCACTTAGCAGGGCGCCTGATGCGCGGCTCGATCCCAGGACCCTAAGATCATGACTTGAGCCCAGGGCAGCCGCTTAACCAACTGAGCCCCCCAGGCACCCCTCCCTTCCTTCGTTATTATTACCCAGAAACATCTGTATTGCCAGGAGGTGGGGTTGGGGGAGAAATAGATTTTAAAGCACTTAATAAAAATCTTGGCTGTGAACTTGGCTGGCTATAAACATAAGCGAATAAAAGCCATTTCCGTCGACAGCAGTAACAGCAGAATGAAAACACAAACAAAAGAAAAACAAATTCAGGATTAAATTTGTTTTTTGCCAAACTGCTTTCGTAAGTGCTTATGTGAGCAGAGCCATTGCTGGAGACTTGCTGTCTTTGGAATACTTTCATGCATTGACGGTTACAAAGGCGGCCGAGAACAAGAAAGGTTCTTAAAATGGTCCGTGATGTAAGTGAATACTGTGGACCATCCTGTCTTCCATATGGAAGGGGATCATGAATGCTCACTCTTGTGACCTAAATCTTGCCCTGCCCAGAGGCAGCTGCATGTACTGGGCTGGGGTAGAACTAAGTACATAGCAAAGGGGAAGGCGTCCACAAAAGGGAGAAAAAAACTTTGGCTAGACTTGTGGAATAGATGTCTTTTGTAGGACATGGAAATAACAAAACAAGACACAATATGTGCTCTCTCAACTAAAGTACCACCAATACTGGGTGGCACAACCATATTTTTAAAACCATCTTTGAGTTGGTGGAAGAGCTCAAAGTTCCTGCTGGTCAGTATCATGAATATCAGAGAACACAGACCGTTCTCAGATGATCCAGGTGCCTTCACGGCACTTTCCTCAACTCTATTCGAATGTGTCTGGCTGTTCACTGGTCTGTATATTTCCCTCCAGCATCTGGCCTTGGTGAGCACAGAGACCACACGGTCCTTGTGTTTAGTGCTGATCTCCCAGGACCTTGCAGAACCTTGGGCACATAGCTAGTGCACAGGGAATAGCTACCGAAAGAATGAAAGAATTACCCACATCTGCAAATGTGTACCAGAACTCATGAGTTCAGCGGGTCCTGATTCTAGGATTTCACCAGAAACATTTTTGTTTTTCTTTTTTAATAAATCCCTGGCAATGAATTATTTTGCTAAGATAGGCTTCTTCCTCACTCTGTATAGTAGTACAGGAAGTAAAAAAGAAAACAGCAAATATTTGATTATACGATGTGGTAGGAGTCATTTGAGTATGAATTATAGAAAACAAAAGGATATACCAAAAAAAAATAAATAAATAAGAGAAAGAGAAAAGTTAATTTATTAGCTGTGAGAACCCAGGGTGGCTGCTCTGTGGTCTTCATTTAGAACCCCGGAGGCAGTGAGCCATTGTGGTTAAGACCACAGGGGAATCAGAGACCATGGGAGAAGCTGGGTGGTGCAGCTTATCAGTTCTACTACTTGAGCCAAGGTACTTAACTTTGATGATGGTCCTCACCTATTATTAAAACAAACAAAAAACGAAGAAGAAGAAGAATTACCTACTTCTCAAGGCTTCTGTGAGGACAAGATAATGTAATATGTTGATGTTATTGCTACTGCTGTCTGGATACAGCTGGCCCTCAGTCAATAGTTTCTAGCAAGATTTTTAATGATCAAATAATAGTTGGTCAAAACAATACCCATACATCAAACGTCAAATAGTACTTGAATCGATTGAGACTGTGACTGCGTATAGTAGACGCCCCGGTAACAGTGGCTCCGACAAGAGTTTATCGGAGAACATAAAGGTCCTAGGGCAGACTGGGCACCCATCACAGCAGCCCTTACACGTCTGTGTCGGAATGTCTGTGCTGCCCCCCAGACACTGAGCTCAGGGAGTCCGTGCTGCCCCTCATGAGGCAGCTTTCTTTTCCTAATGAGGAACAGGAGAAGGGATCGTAAGTAGGCAATGGGCGTACTTCCTGTGAAAAGACACAACGGTTGTCAGCCCAGGGCTCCTGTCCTGCTGCTCCCTCTCCTGTCGCCCCTGCTGCCGGCCCCCTGGCTTCTCTGCCTCTGTGTTCCTCGGTGTTCTCTCCTGCTGCCGCAGATAAGGGCTTAGCTCCATGCACGGCCAGCCTCGTCACATTTCCACCCCCACCCAGGTCAGCCAGTGCGGTTCGTGCAACGGCGTGTGGGTAAACCAGTTGTCAGTGTTTGAACTTCTGGGAGTGTAGATATTCGGGGGCAGTTGAATGGTGTCTTATAATGGATTTCCATTCTTACAGCACCATTTTTTGCCTTTCCTTAATGAAATAATTGCCTCATTTCTGCATTTGCCTGGTCTATATGAATGTGTTGTGGACTTTTGTTATCTGTTTCCACCGATGTCCAACACCTATAAATACTGTTTCTGTTTAGAAAATACACTCTCTACGTTGTAACGGTGATTATATGTGGACTAACATTGGGTTGTCTGTCAGTCCCTTCTTTTCTGTCCTGGAGAATCCTTGCACAGCTCTTTAGATCAAAAGTGTCACTGGCATGCTGGGCTGCCTTTCCATGGGGACTGCCCTGCCTTCTCTTCCTGGAGCAGTCCCATATTTGGTGGCATGCTACTTCTAGTCGTTTGCAGGGAATAGCTCTAAAGGAGGGAAATGTTTCAGATTTTGGCATGTCCAGAAATATCTTCATTCTGCCATCACACAGAATGGGAGTTTGGCTGAATGTAAAATCCTAATTTTATAACCATATTCACTCGAACTATTGAAGAGATTGCTCCACTGTCTTATTATTTCCAGAGTAATGAAAAATTCCGATGCGGCTTTGATCCCCATTTCTCTGTGTGTGACATGGGGGTTTGGGGAAGGGGTTCACTTATTCACAGTTAGAAAATGTTAACCTTTTGGGGCACCTGGGTGGCTCAGTCAATTAAGCATCTGACCCTTGATTTCGGCTCAGGTCATGATCTCAGGGTCCTGGGATTAAGCCCCATGTCAGGCTCCACGCTCAGCGGGAAGTCTGCTTAAAGATTCTCCCGCTCCCTCTGCCCCTTCCCCTGTGCGTTCTCTCTCTCAAATAAATAAATCTTTAAAAAGAAAAGAAAATGTTAGTCTTTTTTTCCCCAAAGGTTCGACATTTCTGCACGCATGCATGCATTGACCTTCTCCTTGCAATTTTTAGTTCTTCAGTTCTAGAAATGTTTCCTGTCATTCCTCCCATCTGTTTTTTCTGTTTATTCTCCTAAAATTCCTCACCATATAGTATTGGACTCCCCAGGTGGTTGTTATAATTTTCCTCTCTTTTCTGTCCTATTTGTCTGTTATGTTTTAGATTATTTTCAACCTTTTATTCCCACTGTTTCAGTCGACTTTATTTGGCTGTCATATTTTCAATTTCCAAAGCCCTTTTTCTTGATTAGTTGGGAGGTTTTGGTGGTCTTTTTAGAGTTCCTTGTTGTTTCAACAAATGTTGGAGAAGTTGTAGAGAAAGGGAAACCTCTTACACTGTTGGTGGGAATGCAAGTTTGTGCAGCCACTTTGAAGAACAGTGTGGGAGTTCCTCAAAAAATTAAAAATAGAGCTACCCTATGACCCAGCAATTGCACTACTGGGTATTTACCCCAAAGATACAGATGTAGTGAAAAGAAGGGCCATATGCACCCCAGTGTCCATAGCAGCAATGGCCACAATTGCCAAACTGTGGAAAGAGCCGAGATGCCCTTCAGCAGATGAATGGATAAAGAAGATGTGGTCCATATACACAATGGAATTTTACTCAGCCATCAGAAAGGATGAACACCCACCTTTCACATCAGCATGAATGGGACTGGAGGAGATTATGCTGAGTGAAATAAGTCAGGCAGAGAAAGTCAATTATATGGTTTCACTCATTTGTGGAACATAAGGACATATGGAACATTATTATGGAACATAGCATGGAGGACATTAGGAGAAGGAAGAGAAAAATGAAGGGGGGAGATTGGAATGGGAGACGAATCATGAGAGACTATGAACTCTGGGAAACAAACTGAGGGTTTTAGAGGGGAGGTGGGTGGGGGGAATGGGTGAGCCTGGTGACAGGTATTAAGGAGGGCACGGATTGCATGGAGCCCTGGGTGTTGTCCACAAACAATGAATCATGAAACACTGCATCAGAAACTAATGATGTATTGTATGGTGTCTAACAAAACGTAATAAAAAATTTTTTTTTAAGTTTCTTGTTTCATAGAAACAGTATTTTAGCTCTCTGAGGATTTGATTATGTTTTACAAGATATTCTTTTTCTTACTGCCTCTGGTTACCTCACCACCACCCCCAACTTGCTATTTTGATCTCTTGCTTTCATTTTGGAGGTTTTCCTCAGTTATCTTACCATCCTTCACTGCCCATTCATATCTGAGAGCAAAGCACCCAAAAGTTGATGGAAAGCTCATACTTGTCAGCAGGACCAGGCAAGAATGCCGTGAGCTCCCTTTTTTAGGTTTTAGGATGTCAAGATAGATTTTTTTCTTCTTTTTTTTTCTTTCTTTCTTTTTTTTTTCTTTTTTAGAGAGAGTGGGGAGGGGCAGAGGGAGAAAGAGACTCTCAAGCAGACTCCCTGCTGGGCACAGAGCCTGATCTAGGGCTCAGTCCCAGGACCCTGAGATCAGAACCTGAGTCAAAATCAAGAGTCAGATGCGCAACCAGCTGAGCCACCCAGGGGCCCCAAGACAGCTTATTAATCAGGAGCATTCTAAATGTCAGTATCCAGAGGCGTGTCTTCTGGTATCATTCAGTTCCCTCAGCCCCCTGTCTGGTGATTGTATATTATGGTATTCTGGAAGCAACAAAGGCCAGGGAGGTACCCCTGTGGTTCGGGGTGTGCACTTTCTCTTTTTCTCTGTGTAGACCTGCTCTTCCAAGTATCTGTTGAATTCTCTCATCCTTTTTTGTCTTCAGTTCTTGTCTTTGGGAGATTATATTCTTTATGGTTTTTAATATCATCCTAGTGGGATTATGGAAGGAAGAAGAAATGAAGACATGTGGTCAAGTCACCACATTAACCCAAAAGTCTGTTGATACTCAGGTCTACTCCTCGTGCTTCTTCTCAAATGTCTTTAGCTTTCTGCTTTTCTTCCCACCCACACCAGTGGAGAGAGCTGAGGCTTAACCCCCAGCTGCTTTCACGCCTGCTTGATGGCCAATATGGCTAAAAGATATGGCATTACAGTGTTAGAGTCATCCCAACCAGATTTATAGTAGATTTTCCCATGGGTTGATTTTCTACCATGTTTGTATATAGACAGGGATATTGGCTCTCTTTGGGGTTTGATTTCCTACAACTGCAAGTTAAAAGAAGATTTGAAGGCCAAGTCAGTTCATCTTTGCATTCACAACTAAAATTCACTCTTCCTGAAATTGGAGGTCTGTTTTCAAGTTATTTCGGAAAGAGGGTCATAACCATTGGTGTTACTGCCAGTGTACCATCTATCATAGCCAAGCGTTAGCCTCAGGTTGTGTTGGTTTAATATGGGTCCTCCTTCGTAATTGCCTCCTTCCCTCTTGGCCCCCTCCACACCGAAGAACATTTTATAGGATTCCAAATTACAAATTGGAATCCTTATTTTGTATAATTGTCCCAGATGGTTGAATTATTAAAATGTGTTATGGGGATATGGAAATGTCCCAGGTTTAGAGAAATATTGGAAATTACCTTTGACTACTTTTTGTGCACTTTGATTGTCTTGAAATAATTCTCAGACCCATCATCTGTTGGTAATCTAGATATGCCTCAGTTCTTCAACTTTCTGAGTCTTTTTCATCGTAAAGTACTTTACCAAGAAAAAGTCAACTGTCGATATTTCTTCATACCCACCAAAATATGAGAGAATTTATAAGAATTCATCCACATGTGGGTGCTGGGTGGCGCATTTGGTTAGGTTAAGCATATGACTTTTGGTTTCACTTCAGGTTGTGATCTCAAGGTCGTGAGATCGAGCTTTGTGTTGGGTGCCGTGCTCAGAGCAGAGCTTGCTTAGGACTCTCTCCCCTCTATGTGCACACACTCTCTCTCTCCTCTCTCAAATAATAAATCTTAAAAAAAAAAAAAAAAGAATTCATCCATGTGTAAGATCACAGTTAAAATGTAAGAGGTTCCCTAGGTGTTAATCTCTACAGTGTGTGTGTTCTCTCTGATTCTTCCTTTTGACCAATGTTACCAACATAAGAGTTTCTGCCACTTAGCCCTTGTAAATAAGAAATAATTAGTGGCTCTCGTTAAAGGAGGGAAAGACGAGAACTTTTTTTTTAATGATGGTATCTACTTTAACTACAGCACGAAGATTGAGAAGGAGAAAAGAGAGCATGCAAAGCAGCACGGGATGATCCGGACAGAGATCACGGGGGCTGAGATTGCAGAAGAGATGGAGAAGGAACGGCGCCTCTTCCAGCTCCAAATGTGCGAAGTAAGAACGGCTTTTGCAAGCATTTCCCTGGAGTTTCATAACTGTGATCTCTCCTGCTAGTTGGGAATTTTTATGCTTAAATGCAGGCTGTTTGGTTATTAGAGGAGGGGACCGTTTCTTAAGGGTTCTCGTCTCCATTTTTCTCCAAGCCTTGTGGGATCCGCCATTTCACTGTTGTCTCATATTTTGAGCCTTGGTCCTGGGGGGCTCTTTATGCCAAAACAGGATTATTTGGTGAGAACTTTAATGTTGCTTGTGAGTGAGTGTGGAAAAAAATGTTTGGTGAGAAGTAACCCTGGTGAATATGAAGTCTTCCTGATACAGGTGTAGAGCATGTTTATTGCTTTTTTAACCACATGTCTGGGTTGAATGAAAGCTTAAATAAAGTAGTGATTAAGAAAACCTGAGTTCATGAAAGCATGCTCCTTTGGACTTAGAGCAGTGGTTCTCAAACTGGGTTCCCAGTGAACACTGGCACTCCCTGACCTGGCATCCTGCCCATTCTGACGCTAACATTGTGTTATAGAGTTCCGTTTACAGTTCTCCGAAAATACTAAGTTGGATAGAATTTTATCAATTTCAAGTTTTTCTTTTTTCAATGTTCCCCCCATACTTGAAGCTTCTTCTCAAACCTATCTGCTCATAAACACTTCTCATAATAAAACAAGTGGAAAAAAGCAAACAATCTCAACAGAAAATCTTGACCTACTAGTAAAAATCAGACCTAGTAGTGTTAGTTAACAGCATAAATTAATAATGGGTTATTTTAATTCTTCCACGTTTTTTTTTTAATTCCTCCATTCTCGAATACCAAAAATTCTTCCTGAAAGTTCCGCTATGTGATGGCCTATGCCTCAAGAGAATGCTGTTTTCCTTGTTTTCTGCAAAGAACAGTCAACCATCCTTCATGTTTTGACCATATGAGCCCTTAAGTTTGAGATCCACTGCACCAGGGGGAAATAATCAGTTATTCTAGAATGTTTTACTATGTTTGATTCTGCTTGTCTTGTCAACTAATGAGCATTTATAAAACGCTAACACTCTAATCATTTCATTTGTACACTTGGGACTGCCAAATCAGCATTTCCTGAATTAAACTCACACTGTCTGAGGGCAGCCAAGGTTCAGTAACTTTTGTGGATTCATGACTGGTGTTCTGCTGCCCAAACCCATGGCTGTAAAACTGTATCTGTAATGAGCAACATACAATTTTGTTTTATTTCCACAGTATCTCATTAAAGTTAATGAAATCAAGACCAAAAAGGGTGTGGATCTGCTGCAGAATCTCATAAAGTATTATCATGCACAGTGCAAGTAAGTAGAATATCATGGTCACAATTATTAGCCCAAGTAAGACCCCCTTCACTTACTTGGTTTTCTTAATTGTTTCTTCCTTTCTGGTTTTCATTTGGTCACTATATATAGTGTGATATCAGAACCTTCCAAAACCTCATAAGAAATAGTATTATGTTCCATCTTCATTGTTTTCTGTAAGTAAGTAACTCAAATTAGTGCAAGTATTTGGCTACTCAAAAATGCTGTCTTACTTAGAAATCCTGACAGTGGCCTTGACAGTCTGTAAAGCTCTTGTTACAGATACATGCGTCCCTGTCACGTCCCTGTTGTGACAGAGGCCCCAGTGACCTCCACGCCCTCCTCCCTTACTTGGCATTTTACCTATTATCGGGTCATTTGTTCCAAGTATACCTACTTGGAGTGTTTTTCTTTGTCATCTAAATTAGGTGAAATTAAATACTTGGGACACTAAGAATACTTTGCCTCTATACTCAGATTCCTACGAAATGGTGGTACATCCGCTGTATATACCAGCACCATTTTTGCTTATTAATGTTGCATTTTTATTATGCTTGAGATTCTGTGGTATTGCATTTGCTTATTTACTTCTTGTTTATTTACTGGATTAGCTTTCGTGGGTTTTCTGGTAGAGTTTTTATGTGAAAACGTGCCCATTATTAAAATTTGTAATGCTCTAGTAAGATCTTTATATTTGGCTGAGACAGTTAAGGAGGTCAGCGTTAATACTGTGGAATGCACAGAAGGCGCGAGTCAGAAAGGTGAGTTCAGACCTTGGCTCTGCAGCCAGGTGACTGTGTCATCTTCATCCGGTTCCTCTTTAACCCTCAGCGCCCTAAGCTGTAAAGTGGGGTTAAGGTTAGTAGATGTGAGAATTAAATGAGATAATGCATGTGGAGCCGACTACATTGTATGTGTTTGCAGCTCTGAGGATTCCAAGTGGCACTGGTATCATTCGTTCATACATGGATCGTACAGAATTGTTTCAAGAGAAGCTTTTAACGACCAAATTGTTATTTACACAGATCTGATTTGTTAACTTTTTTCTTCTTTTCAAAATAAATTCCACCTTTTATAAATAAATGTGTATCACATACAAGGAAAAAATACATTGAAATGGAAACAGCTGCAGGTTTATAAGACAAAATTTGCCTGTGACAGCCTCATGCTAAAGACCTGGTCCCTAATTTTAGTTTCGGGTGAATTTTTCATCTTTCACCAATTTCAGTTTTCCTAGAAATGCATCATTGCTTTGAAACCTCTACAGAAATAAGGGAACCTCTCAGTCTTCTCCATTACAACACTTTGGCAGCAAATCTGATTTTACCTGATTTTAGAAATCTCTCTCTCTTTTTTAAAGTAAGCTGTACGCCCAGTGTGGTGCTCAGACTCAAAACCCTGAGACCAGGCGTTGCATGCTTCACCAAGTGAGCCAGCCAGGCACCCCAGAAATCTTCTGATCTCACATTCTCTTACCGTACAGAGAAGGGTTTAACCTCCACAAACATTAGCTTTCCAAGATGTAAGATGTTTTGTAAACTATACAGTTCTTAACCTTTGTTCCTAAAGGTGAAAAGAAGAGCAACCTGGGTAGCTAATGCGTCCTCCCCTTCATTCCTTCGCTCCCTGCTTTTTCACTTTCCAGAACTACTTATCCATCTACTGACAAAGTCCAGGTTCTTTAAAACAAGTACTCTGCTCTCAGGAGCTAATTCTCTGGTACAGGAAGTGAGTTGGGTCATCAGTCATCACAGTGGGCCTTGGAAGTAACTGCTGATAGGGCATCAGGAGAAGGAGAGACTTTCATCCAGGTGGACTGAGAAGGGCTCCTTGAAGTGGGGGGTGGCGGGTGGCGGCAGCCGGGAGTAGACTTGGGATGGCTGGCATCTGGTCCTTGGAATCTGGTAGAAGAGTCTCTCTGAAGCAGAGAGATAGCAGAAGGAAACCCCACACAGTAAAAACCTCCCTGTGGGAAGAGGTATTCCCTCCTTCTGGGAAGAGGTTATAATGGGGTTCTGCCCCTGGTTGAACCTCAAGAATTCCCACATAGCAAGAAGCCAGGGTAATACTCTTTCATTCTTTCCTACTTCAGGCAATTCCTCAGAAACCCTTAATAGACTTATAAACCATCTCTACCTAACTCAGAAGCAGTGGGGGTGGGGGTGCTTGGGTGGCTCAGTCGGTAAAGTGTCTGCCTTCGGCTTGCGTCACAATCCCAGGGTCCTGGGATCCAGCCCTGTGTTGGGCTCTCTCTGCTCAGCGGGGAGCCTGCGTCTCCCCCTCCCACTGCCTGCCACTCTCCCTGCTTGTGCACTCACTCTCTCTCTCTGTCAAAGAAAGAAATAAAATCCTTTAAAAAAAAAAAAAAAAAAGGATTTCATATCCTAAGTACTTACTCCAGTTCCCCAAATGATTTTCAGTACAAAGTCAAGGGGCATCTAAGAGTAAGTTTGCTCTGGTAACACCCTGTACAGCCCCAGCACTTCAGCGGGGATGCAGCTGCTGCAATGGAACAATACGGGGAGCAGAAAAGAAGAGCTTCTGACTTTGTGTTACCCTTTCCAGCTCACCCACACCAACTGCTTGTCACTTTCACACCTGAACATTGTGGGGAGCATGCTACTTCCAGAACAAGCATAATATCCTACTGCTCACCCACTGCTTTTACCACCTAGCAAGTGCCATTGTGATCTGCAGGATCATGAGCACTTACAAACATTACTATATTATCCTTAATTTTAAAATAATAATAGCTAACATTTATCAAGGGCAATCAGGAAATTGTAGCTCTGGAAGGATGAGTAACTTACCCAAAGGCACATTCATTCAGTAGATGCTTGGTAAACATGCCAAAGGGGACAAAGCAGAAGAAACCAAAGGAAGAAATAGATAAGTTGGGGCTGCCTGGGTGGCTCAGTGGATTAAGCCTCTGCCTTTGGCTCAGGTCATGATCTCAGGGTCCTGGGATCGACCCTACATCGGGCTCACTGCTCAGCACAGAGCCTGCTTCCCTTCCCCTCTCTCTGCCTGCCTCTCCGCCTGCTTGTGATCTCTGTCTCTGTCAAATAAATAAATAAAATCTTAAAAAAAAAAAAAAAAGAAATAGATAAGTTGGACTTCAAAATTCAAAAAGGTTTTGTGAGTGAAAGGACATTATTAAGAAAACAAAGGGGCGTCTGGGTGGCGCAGTCAATTAAGCATCTGCTTTTGGCTCAGGTCATGATCCCAGGGTCCTGGGATCGAGCCCCACATCAGGTTCCCTGCTCAGCGGGGAGCCTGCTTCTCCCTCTCCCTCTGCCTGCTGCTCCCCCTGCTTATTCTGCCTCTTTCTTTCTTTCTCGGTCAAATAAAATCTTTAAAAATTAAAAATTAAAAAAAAAAAATGAAAAAGCCCACAGAATGGGAGGAAAATAATTGCAAATCATTTATCTGATAAGGGTCTGGTATCCAGAATATATAAAGAACTCCTACAACTTAACAACAAAAAGATAATCCATTTTAAAAGTGGGCAAAGAATTTTAATAGCCATTTCTCTGGAAAAGATACACAATGGCCAAAACCACAAGAAACAAATCTCAATGTCATTAGTCATTGAGGAAAATACAAACCAAAACCACAATGAGATACCACTTTGCCCCCACTAGGATGGCAGGATTTAAAAAAAACAATAGCAACAACAAAATGGAAACTAGGTCTTGGCGAGAATGTAGAGAAATTGGAGCCCACAATACGTTGCTGAAAGAAATGTAAGTAGGTGCAGCTACTTTGGAAGATCTCTTGGCAGTTCCTCAAAAATTTAAGCCTAGAATTACATGGCCTTGCAATCGTATGCCTAGGTAGATAACCCAAGAGGAGTGAAAACAAGTATTTAACAACATGTTAACAAAATGAACAAGAATGTGTTCATACATATTTATAGCCTCATTATTCACAGTAGCCAAAGTGTAGAAACACCCAAATGCCCATCCACTGATGCCCAAAGTACGGTACTACAGTGCGGTGGGATGCTATTGGGCTGTATGACTGCGGATTGCCCCATGAGCCGGACCGTGGCGCTCCACTCCCTCCGCTGTGCTTGGAATGTGGGTTCTGCTTGCCTTTCCCATTCCCAGAGGCTGCCCCAAGGACATGGCCTTGAGATGATGATGTGGCATTGAGAACGCCTGCGCAGTGTATGCATGACTGAGCACAGTTGGGGTCTCTTTATAAACTTTGGACATTTGGAAGGCAGGTGCAGGGACCCAGTCACATAGCTGCCGCCCAAGACAACACTCACATGTCAGCTCCCTTTGCTTTTATGGAAACTGCCCCTGCCCACCTGCAGGGGCCCGCTGCTCTCGCAGGTCTCTTCCTGCGCTCTGTGTACAGCGGCCAGTTTCAGATCACACTCCAGAAGCTCCCAGGAGGGATATAAAGCCATATACGTGCTGTAGCAGGGACTAAGATCTGAAACGTTCTAAGTGAAAGAAGCCTGATGTGGAAGGCCCCATACTGTAGGATTCTGTTTAAACAAAATACCCATAGAGACAGGTCCACTGAGACAGAAAGCAGAGTATTGTTTGCTAGGGCAAGGGAGGAACTGGGAACCATTGCTAACAGGTACGGGCTTCCTTCTTGGGGTGACGGCCGTGTTCTCGAATTAGTGGGGACAGTTGCACCACATTGTGAACATACTAAACACCACTGAATTGTACACTTTGAAGTGGTAGATTTTACATTACATGAATTTTATCTTAATTTTTTTGATGCAGAAAACAGTAACAAAAGAAAAGCAAAGATCCATGTCCTCATAGAACTTACATGTAGAAGGTGATAGAACCAAGTCTTACAGCCAGGTCTCTGTGACTCTAGAGTGCACGCTCTTGATAACGTCAGAAATCTGAATTTGGTAAGCCTGGATTTGGGCCTGGACATCTCTATTTTTAAGACTCTCTAAATGTGAGCCCAGCATATCACTATCAGCAAGCTCTTTGACCTGAACTGTCGAGATACATTTGTGGTTAATTAGTACTTCTACGAATTAACCCTTGTCCCTTTAAGTTTCTTAACCACCACAGGACTCAAGTGGAATGTATCGAGAAAGTATCAGCCCCGCTAGCTGGAAATCAGTACTTGGAGCTTCGAAGTAGGCTTTCAGGAGGGGTTGGTGGGTGATGTGTTAAGAAAGCACTTCATTTTTTAAAATTTGTTTTCTAATTTGTTTTAAAGAACCGTGCTCTCTGTGATACTACGAGGGCATCCTGGCTTCTTGTGGAAAATCATATGCTTCCAGAGCACTTCAGCCTTTGACCAAATAGCCCCTCTTTCCAAGCCAAGCAGGATATGATTGTGGTAGTAGGAAGATCCTGCTCTCTCTCTTTCTTGAAATTTAATTAAAAGCAGGAAGAACATAGTATCTCCCTTTCCCATCCTTATTTGGACAGAATAAGAGGTGAAGTACTTAGCGACTTTCTCAGGTTAGAGAGGACTGCCTTGCTCTGAGCGTGTGCTCTGCCTGATGGACGGGTGACTGTGTTCACACTCAGGAGCCCGCACTCTGCCGCCGTGAGCGTGTCTCAGTAGTTGGGAGCAATGCGAGGGCCCTTCTGCCTGTCGATTGGCAGCTTTTATTTTTCTGGCACTGTGGGTCCTTAAAATGTGGTCCTGTTTCTTTCAAGCTGCTTATTTCAGAAGCGAAGCCAATGCAGCTATGTCTCTAAGGTCAGAGAAATAATGAGGCTCATTTTGCTGGCCTGTGGCCATCATGTATTCAACTTCTCTGTGCCTGGCATTTTAAGAACATTATCACAGTGCTCACAAGAACTCTCCACGGTACATGGGATCATCTCCATTTCCTGCAAAAGGACACTGAGGCACAGGGATTCAGAGATTATGCTGTTACTCAGCGGAAGAGCCAGATTTGGACCCAGATCAGCCTGATATGTTTAACTACTACCTGTGCTCCAGAGCTGGGAATACTTTCACTCAAATCCTGACTTTGCACCGAATGACTAGATGGCCCCATTTAAACAACTTAAACTCTCTGGGCCTCAGTTAGTTACCTTGTTATCATCGATTTTGTTGCCTTCCTAATGAGACTTAAAAGGGATGCTTAATTATGCATAATAACGAGTGACTGGCACAGAATAAATACTTACATGCCAGTAAGTATTATTATTATTACTGTTGTATATTATTATTACTGTCATTATTATTATTACTGTTAATCATCATCTGTTTTCCAAAGATCTCATTATATTTCAGTTATGTGCAGAGAAAGTGGCCAAGGGACAAGTGGGGTGTCCGAGAGGTGATGTCACTTTCCACAGAGAAGGCTTACACATTCAGGTTGAGTGACAGGTAATCAGAACTGACATTTGTGCTTCCTTTTCCAGTGAGGAGAACACTGTTTTCTGTGGTAGTTCGTCCGCCTCTCTCGGAAGCCAGGAAGCATCCACCTTCGGATGATCATGCTCACCTTCAGAGAGGGTCACAACCTGCCCAAGGTTGCACATACAGTGAAATTGAGAGATTTTGGCTCTCAATCCAAAATGTGATATACTTTTGACTCCAGAGTTCATGTATTTCCAGTGAACCAGAGCCAGTGAACTGGAGGGAGGAGACCAAGAACAGAAAAGCCCCCTCCCCTCAGTGAAATGTTGTGGCAGGTGATGTGTGACCATAACTCTGAAGCCCACCCAGCCCATGGCTGAGACTAACTGCTCAAGGCAGGCACAGTCAGGCATAGAGGGCAGGGGTCACCAGACCCACCTGGCCGTGGACAGCACGTCGGCCTTTGCTTACTGATGACTGTGATACTAATGTCAAGATGGTTTTGTTCTCCCTGCAACTTGTCCCCTCTGCCTCCTGTTCCCGTTTCTCACCAAAACCCAGAAGCGAGCCCTAGTATAACTTTCTGAGATGGACTCAGCTCAGTTGGTTCTTTTCTTAATTTTGTTTTGGCTAATATATGAATATATAATGTGTTTTAGAAAATGAAGTTAACAAAAGAGAAAACCTGTTCTCTCAGTGAGAAGATAATTGGATTTATGCATATGATTTGGTTGTAAAAATTGGGTCATATTATAGATTAAAATGATTTCTTACTCTGTTAATTTTTCTTAGTCTGTGTTTGTAATGTCCTGAAGAATTCAAATGTAGGAAGACAGACTTGTTGGGGTCTTTCTTCAGCCTTTGAATTGGTAGGAATTTGTCCCCTTCCAACTTGTTTTCACATGCTGATAAATAACTTGTCATTTTTATCAGTGCCATCTCAAATGAAAACAGTGCCCTTCTCCTTAAAATGTGTGTGTTTTATAGCATTCCTGTGTGCTCTTCAACTCTGAGTTCACTTATTCAGTTAGTCCAGGAGAACAACTACCATGATGGAAATGGTGGTATTCTCTACTATCTTAACACGCTACCCACTGGCCACACGTGGCTGCTGTGGCTGGTGAGACTTTAGGAACTGAATTTTACATGAATTTTAATTAAATTGGCTGCTAGTGGCTACCCCATTAGAAAACACAAACCTAGAGCATTGTCATTTAAAATCATCTTTAAAAAAAAAAAAAAAAAAAGATCATTCAATTTCCTGCATGGTGAAAGTGAAAATGAAGCACTAAACCTGTCTGTAGTGAATTTCTGTCCCTCGGGGAAGAGCATGACTCCTTCCGTGATAAAGCCACACAGTCCAGGGAAGGAAGAGAACATGTACTGAGCGTGTCCTAACAACCCAGCGCTTTGTGGAGCGAGTTCGTAGGTGTTACCAGTGTTACCCGCCCCACTGAGTACAGTTAACATGAGCAGAAGTGACTCACTAGGGAACCCCTGCTAGTAAGCCCTCGAGCACAGATTCTAAGCCATAAGCCTCTTACCCTGAGGCCCTTTTTCTGTTGTAAGGAGTCCTGCTGGCATCCACCTTACACTGTTATGTTCTATCTTCAGACCTTTGTCCAGAAATTATTTCTGTATCAGAGATGAGAAGTGGTTTTACTGTGAGTGACTTTGTAGCCATCCTCCTGCCTCTTCCACAGACCCTTTTTCCCACATGTAGATGTTGCTGGTCCAGGTTAATGTTCATGAATGGCCTGTTATGGGCAGAGCACAGCCTGCAGCTCTAGGGCTGGCATTAGTCCTAGGCACAAGCCCGTGCTGGAAAATGCCATCCCCTGGATAGGCCAGACCAGGGCAAGCTGCTGTGGGCGGCAGCCGCAAACGGAGCTACAGTGGAAGCGTAGGGGGAAAGGCATTTCAGCAAGAGGGAACAGCAGATGCAAAGGCCAGGGAGAACTGAAGGGGGAAAAAAATGTAGCATGGCTGGGGTCCAATTTTTTCAAAAAAATGATAGTAGGAGATAAAACCAGAAAGCTATTCAGGGGCCAGAACACAAGTCGCATTCAATTCCATACTGAGAAGTTTAACTTCGATCCCGATAGGCAGTGGTGAACCACTGAACGTTAGAAGGGTTTAAATGTAGGTCTCAAGTTAAATGGTTAACCGAAAAGCCCTCCTTCCTCCCATTCCTCTGCTGAGAGACTTTGTGAAGAGAGTGTTTCTTTTCCTTATTTTAGTAAGGGTTCTCAGCTGAAGATGTCAACCTTAAAAAATTCTCACACATGTGGGATTTCAGTACTCATTCCTAGAGGGCCAGTTCTGATAAGGATGTATTGTTACCAGTGATGGTGCATGTTAAGCTTTACATTTGGAGATATGGATCCTAAGATGTGCCCTAAAACTTCCTGATCGTGCTCCGTTCTTGTTACTCACTGAGCATCTGCCTGGGGCGGGACCCACTGCGGTCCCGAGATGAGACCGTCTTCGTCCTTAAGGACCTCATTCTTCTGTGGGGAAACAGCAGCAGATGTGGGGCGGGTAGGGGTTAGAGAAGCCTCCAGGAGGACAGAGAACCGTACAAACACTGAAACAAGTGGGACCCCTGGGTGGAGGGATCAGAAGGAAATCTCTTGGCTTGGCCGTCAGGAGCAGGGCTGTCCGAGTCAGAGCCTGGTCCCGAATCCCAGTTTTGCCACTTCACTAGATGCGTGAGCAGATGGTGCACTCACCCTGTGCCTCAGTTTATCCTCTGAAAAGGCAGTGAGATTGAAGTGCTCGTGAACTCCTTCGGGTTGCTGTGGGGGGCGAATGAGATAACTCACATAAAGTGCAAGCGTGCTTAGCTTGCTCTGCTCGCTTGGCGCCTGCCAGTGCAGATTCTTACTCGGGGTGACGTGGCCCCGTCTGGCTGTGCACGCGGCCGGGCACCATCCGTCCAACTTGCTGTGCTTCAAGCGTGTGCCCAGCAGTCTTTGGAGAACTGAAAGGTGGCCTCTCCTTACAGCGTCTAATTCATCCTTATGATATTCCACCAGTTATGGTGTCTCTCTCTTTCAAATTCAAATACAGCACGACCGGGAGGGCTGTTTCCATGAAGAGACGGGTGTGCACATGAGACCTCGGTGTTGGGGCCGCGGCTGTAATTTCCTCTGTTTACGTGACAGCTGCCAGCACGTGTCAGATAGTGCCTGGAATCTGCTTGTTGGTGCATCTTTATAAAACACTGAAATGCGTTTATAAGTGTTTTGTGTAGCTGTGTGGGTAGAGAGCACATATATTCGTGTTCTCAGATCTTACGGGTAACTAGAGCTCATTTCTTTTTTATACTTCTGGTAAATCTCTGCTGTTCTCCTTATAGTTTCTTTCAAGATGGCTTGAAAACGGCTGATAAATTGAAACAGTACATCGAGAAACTGGCTGCTGATTTATATAATGTAAGTATTTCATGAAGTACGCGCATTTTAAGTTGGTTTTGTAGATAAATATCAGTGCATTTGAAATCTGGATTAGAAGAGCTTTTAAGAAAAGAAGCAGGGGTAAGTGATCTGTCAGGATAAACCCAGTGCAGGTAAGCCTTCAGTTTAAATCAGAAGGCCTTGACGGTCAGATGTCCTAGAGTACGTTTTGGGGGCATAGGAGGAGCGAGGGTGTGTAACCATTGGTTCTAGGTGGCTGTCCATTCAGGGTCGAGTAGCATCACCTGTGAGTGCCCTGCAGTCAGCACTTGGAGGAAGAATGTTTGACCATGAAAGACAAAACTTAAGATTATCTCGGTGTAGGCAGGTTTATTATTTTTTTTGTTCGCTTGTTCTGTATTTTCTCTTTTATCAGATGTCTGGAATTTTGCTTTTATAATAGCAAAGTCACACAAACTTTTTTGAGAAAAAAACTAAATGCAGGAATAGAAATGGCCAGTTTGTTCCCCATAATCCACTTGGCACTAAATAATATTAAAAGTAGGTTTTATGAGTACAACTACATATGTTGAAATAAGGTTTCAGAGTTATGAATAATACCTTCTATTTTCTATAACTTTAAAAACTGTGTGTAGCTGTGTATTTTTTCTGATTGTCTTTTTTTTTAAAGATTTTACTATTAGAGCACAAGAGAACACAAGCAGCAGGAGGAAGGAAAAAGAGAGAGGGAGAAGCAGGCTCCCCACTGAGCAGGGAGCCTGACATGGGGCTAGATCCCAGGACCCTGGGATCATGACCTAATCCCAAGGCAGGCGTTTACCTGACTGAGCCACCCAGATGTCATCACTTCCCATTGTCTTTTAATAATTGACATGATTTGGGTTTAAGTTCTAGCTGATTTAAAAAAATAAATAAAAAAATAACAACAACAAAAAACCAGCACCAGTCCCTTACCCTGGGGTGCCACTGTGCAAATATTCATATACCTTAACCCATTGGGTTGTGGTCCTTTTTCACAGTTTCTTCTGGCCCATTTAGTCACATAATGGAATTCCTGCTACCACCTTTTGAATGACCAGAAGCAAGTGACCCAGTGTTCTTTCTAAACTTTGTTTAAGAATGGTACTTCAGGGCACCTGGGTGGCTCATTTGGTTGGACAACTGCCTTCAGCTCAGGTCATGATCCTGGAGTCCCAGGATCGAGTCCCGCATCGGACTCCCTGCTTAGCAGGGAGTCTGCTTCTCTCAAGGACCTCTCTCCTCTCATGCTCTCTCTTTCTCTCTCAAATAAATGAATAAAATTAAAAAAAAAAAAAAAGAATGGTACTTCAGAGCTAATTGTCTTGTCTAGATGTATTAATAAGAAGGCCTGTTGCATCAAGTCACTAATTTCAAAAGTCACTGGTACTTACATAAGATGAGAAAATTCTGCCTTTCTTATAAAAAAAAATGAGACTGTGTAAAGATTTTAATAAAGAAATCAATGATGTAATTGAACTTTTTGATGACTGGCATATTTGGATGAATTAAACTCAGCTCATTAATATATAAAAGATATATAATGAAAGTCATGTTTTTCTGTCACAGATAAAGCAGACCCAGGATGAAGAAAAGAAACAGCTCACTGCACTCCGAGACTTAATAAAATCCTCTCTTCAACTCGATCAGAAGGAAGTAGGTGATCTCTGTGTTTCCAGCAGGGCTACCAGTAAAAAAGTGAGGTGGCTTGGGATGACCTCTGTGTTTCCTGATCTACAAAATAGGCATGTCACCAGCTTCCTGCCACCGTGGTTATGGGGACAAACAAAATAGAAGATACAAGTGTATACCTGCTGCCTCGCCCCGTATAGTGACCATGCTGTATGACTCTTGCCCTCCCTGGACAAAAGATGTTCTTAACGCCTGAACTACAATTCCAGGACCCTAGGTTTGCCATTCCGGCTTTGAAGTCATGTATTTCAAATGTGCTCTGTCCTCTCAGGGTGAAGTGCATACCCATGTCCTCTTTAGGTCTTCTCTGTCTTTCTGGGCAGCCAGAAGGGGGCCAATACAGAATCCTCTAGAATCATCTAGTAGAGAGCAGGCCAGCTATACAAACCAGCAGTCATACCCTAAGTGGTATTTGTGCCGTAAGAGATCTGCTGGGAAGGGGCATGCCAGTGGAGGGGGGATGCTGAGAGGACCCTGAGATGGAAGCTGCCTGAAATAGTCCACAGTTGCCCCCAGCAGTTTGGGGGTAAAGAGGGCGGAAGATTGAGAGATGGGGTTTCTGAGGTGGAAACTCCGGCCTAGTGATAGATGACCTTGGACACACACAACAGGGTATGGACTTCATGCCAAGGGTAAGTAAGCTAAACAGTGAGCGCTATTTGTTACATAGGGGAGGGTCAAGGTTTCCTGTTTGTATTAGGAAGTTATCATGCATTGAATTTAAGTGCGGTATCTCAGTGCATGTTTACTGATAACCACATAGAGCAGAGCATTTCTTTTTTTATGATTTTTTTTTAATTTGACAGAGATAGAAAGGGAGCACAAGTAGGCAAGAGCAGCAGGCAGAGGGAGAGGGAGAAGCAGGCTCTCCACCGAGCAGAAAGCCCGATGTGGGGCTTGATCCCAGCACCTGGTATCATGACCCGAGCTAAAGGCAGCTGCTTAACCGACTGAGCTACCCAGGCGCCCCATGCTGAGCATTTCTTATATTTCCATTTCCGCATGATATCACCTCACAATGGCAAACTGACTGTACATTCTGATATTTTTTGAAGGGGCTTCTGAGTCCAAAACAAAAACAAACAAACAAAAAACCAACCCTCCTCAAACGTACAAGCCCTGGACCTGCCACCCTCACCCTTTAAAGCAACCCAGAAGGTTCTCTTTACTGAGTGAAGATAGTCCTCTGGGTTACTGAGCGGGAGAAGTGTACAGCCCTTTCACCCTGGGTACCTGCAGACTGGAAGTAGACATCAGTGGCCAGGAGGTGTGGACCTCTTTAGTCCAGGGCCTCAACCAGCATCTGTACCTGTGTCTGGAGGCCTCTTTTTAGATGCTTATTACTGGCTTACAAATCCTAGGAGAAGTGGTCCCCTTGAATGATTTCTCCATGTAAGAGCAATGGAAAGACTAAAATGGTGGAGAGTAAGAAGTACATTGCTGTTCAGGCATGGGCAGAAATTTTCAAGGTTTTTTTTAACCACTTCCTACCTTTGCTTTCTTATACAGTATTACCTCCTTCCTGTGTATGGAAGCTTTCTTAGGGGGAAAAAAGGCCATTGCAGTCCCTTTTTGTTTTGCGTAGCGGCTGATGTAATCTTCTCCCAGTAGTTAAAGAACAAAGTTGCATATAAGCCAAACGAGTGTGTACACGATAAAATGCGCATGATTTGATTTAAAGCCACCCCAAATTAATAAATGATGTGTGTTTGTTAGCACTGTGATCAGAGTATTTTACGGGTAAAATTGATCTTTCACAGCACACTTACCCCATTCCCATGCTGTTCATCATCTGTCATTGCAAAATAAGGCTGGTAGGTAATGATTTCTAATGACTCAAAAAAAAAAGGAGACCATCCATGTAGAGTTCTTACCATAGTACTGCTATTCTAGAAGAGCATAAACTAACCTGATAAATGACCTGAGGAATTAAAAGCACCCAGCAAACTATTTAACCTCTCACCCCCACCAGGTTCTAACTTGACTCTTTTCAAGGAGGCTTCAAGAATTTGAGCTGTCAGTAGGATCCCCAGACTTTTGGTGGACTTGTTTTTTCCTGTCAAAATTCTTCATTGACTTCTGACAGATGTTCTATGAAGTTAATCATCTTAAGCTTTTATAATAGCCTAACTTCCCAAGAGAACTGTTTGCTACATAACTGTCTTTCGGGTTGAAAATATTTTAAATAATGATGATACTAATAATCTTTCCCAAAATTCCAGCATTTTGTTCGTGTCTCTCTCCATTTCCCATCATAGTGTGGTTTGCACGGTGTTTGACAGATTCTGTGTTTTGCTCATCTCTGCAGGATCTGACACACTGTCTGGCACCCAAAAGCTACTCAATACATATTTTAAGCAGAAGGAATCCCTTGCCCACTCCATGTATCCCTTACATGAGAGATCTGAAGCCTCTCTAGTAGAGCTTAGTTTTAGGTTGGATACCACAAACATTTCTAACCCAATTAAAACAGTGAGTAATTACTTGCAGTTTAAAAAGATTTGAGATATTACTCCTTAATAATTCATTTTATATGTTAATACAGTTTTCTAAGAAGAAAGTAAGGTGATTTCTCCATACTCTAATAGAGAATAAGGAATGGAACTTTTTAAAAAAATGACACCATACTTTCATTCTATAGTTTACATTCTTGGCTCATGTTATGGAATTTTTCCAAGATTTTATTTTAAGATCATTGTGTAAGTTTAGTTTTATATTTATTGCCTGAATGAATTTCTCACTTGGATTTCTCTTTCCTGAATACATGTTTAATTTTTATTATATTATCAAAGGATTCAGACCTCTTTCATTCCTTCCATCATGTTTTGTTTTGTTAATTATTGTGTTAATTCTCCATTATTTATTTTCTCAAAAAAGAAAACCCTCTTTTCGTTTATCTAGAGTTCCCTGCAAAGCAAGCAGAATGGCCATCATTGCTCAGAGTGCAGAAGTAATAGGTTGTAGGACTACTTTATTTTTTTTTTAAGATTTTATTTATATATTTGACAGAGACCGCAAGTAGGCAGAGAGGCAGCCAGAGAAAGAAGGGGAAGAAGGCTCCCTGCTGAGCAGAGAGCCCAATGCAGGGCTCGATCCCAGGACCCTGTGATCATGACCCAACCCGAAGACCGAGGTTTAACCCACTGAGCCACCCAGGCACCCCAGTTTGTAGGACTACTTTAAGCCATAGAACTCATCAGTAGTCGATGTAGGGTTGTTGCTGTATTTCTGAAACATGCTGCTTCCTTCCTGCTCAGCTTAGTGGAGTAGTCTTCTGAGGTCAGAGCCTGGAGATCAGCCACTGTACTCACCTTTAAAAGCATATTTACCTCAGGGAAAGCAAGGTCCATTCAGGTTGTTGCTCAGAATTTAAAGTTTATTTAAGCTAGTAATAAATATATGTAAGGGTGGGACACCTGGGTGGCTCAGTGGGTTAAAGCCTCTGCCTTCGACTTAGGTCATGATCCTAGGGTCCTGGGATCGAGCCCCACATCGGGCTTTCTGCTCAGCGGGGAGCCTGCTTCCTCCTCTCTCTCTCTCTGCCTGCCTCTCTGCCTACTTGTGATCTCTCACTGTCAAATAAATAAATAAAATCTTTAAAATATATATATATATATATATATATATATATATGTAAGGGATGTCTTAGAGGCAAATTTACAGAACATAATATTTTTCATAAGTTATTAACATCCAAATCCTTGCTTTACAAAAAATAAATACTCTTGTTTGTAAAACTTAGGTTTTATTTGAAGGATTAGCAAACAGGCTTTTAGAGATGCATAGTTCTAAAGCATTCAGACCGACCTAGAAATTACATGGGCAGACAGCAGTTTCGTTCAATGGAAAGCATTCCAAGGAACAGAGTTATTCTTTTAATAAGAATTTTTATCCAGGGAGATTTCAGATTTTGTTTTTAATGTTCTCGGGAGGTATAGAAATGGCAGCGATCCCTGACTCCAGATCCAGAGTTGAGCTGTTATAACGTGACGTCATTGGGTGGAAGCAGTAAGCTCCATGGATTTCCCTTATCCCAGCCCCTTGTTTCGTCCCATGCCTCAGATTTCCACTACCAGACCTAATTTTTTCCATCCTGATTGTTCTGTACTAGTATTTTGGACACATCGCTGCCTCCTTCAAGAAAACAGTGTGTGTCACTGCTGCTGTTGGGGTCTGTCATGGCGGCACCAGGGGAGGAAGCCCATCTGGTCCATAGTACCGTCCTGCGGCTCCATCTCCGTCCAGAAAGCCTGAAAGTGTCTATGAGGGAGGATTTGGGATTCAAGTTAGTATGAGTGCAAGGCTGTGGGTCCTGATTAGAAGTAAATATGTAGGAGAATTTCTTTTTTTTTAAAGATTTTATTTATTTGACAGAGATCACAAGTGGGCAGAGAGGCGGGCAGAGAGGCAGGCAGAGAGAGAGAGAGAGGAGGAAGCAGGCTCCCTGCAGAGCAGAGAGCCCGATGTGGGACTAGATCCTAGGACCCTGAGATCATGACCTTAGCTGAAGGCAGAGGCTTAAGCACTGAGCCACCCAGGTGCCCCTGTAGGAGAATTCCTAAAGAGACTGATAAACCCCAGCCCACTTCCCACACCTCCCCAGGTGATTGAAATGGTGCTTTAACTGTTTCAGCTGGAGGGAGTCTGGCCAGTTACAGACAAATGACCCAGATTAAGGAAATGACTAGAGTCTAAGCTCTTTAGGGTGAATCCCCTTGCCTTGATAGAGCAAGCATTCGGCAGTGTTACCTTCATGAGGGAGCAGAAGGTCAGTGTATAAGCACCTACCTCAGGGACAAGGGTTGTGCCGTACTCCGTGTCCTCAAGGCCTTCCTGATACCTGCCATTTGGGTGTTCAGGACATGGTTTTGGACACACAACTCATCACACGTGGGAAGCCACACAGAGGTATACTGTCCCAGAGCTCTTCCTTTCACTATTATTAACATTCATTTGCGTGCACTGAGCACATACTGTCTGGTCCAGAAGGATCCCGAATGCCACAGAGAGGCCATCCTGACCTTCAAGGGATCTTGTGCGCAGGCCATCAGTACACAAGCAATGCTCAGTTCTCCTGTCTTTCTTCACCATCACATTGCAGGTGTTGCTTCTGAACTGCATACTTTTATTCTCTTTGCATGGAAAACTAAAAAAGAATCCTACAGTTTTTTGTTCCTTTTTGATTTTCTAAAGTAATATGAGTTTCACGGAGCTGTTGATTCCCTAAACACACACTTGGAAGTTTGTCACCCGTTTTTATCTTGATGAAATGTGTACCTCATATCCTTCCATGTAGGTTTTCTTCTGGTTTCATTTAAATAACCTGAAATAAAGCTTGACAAATATAAAGATGTTTTATTGTCCAATACCCTGAAGTTTATGTGATTCTGAAGATGGCATGTGTTCTGGTGTTAAGTTTCTTTACAGTGCTATTTTCTCTGTATGTTATATAAAGTGCTTAAATCATGAGAGATGACTATCAATGAAATTAACTATGTTTTCAAATGTTCTGCCTTTTTTCTCTGTTGCTTTTGACCTTCCTGATCGAAGTCTAGGAGAGTAAGTCAACACTTTCTGTGAGAATGTATTATCCTACTTCTGTGTCTAAACCCCATGTCCTCATTCTATAGTTCAACATTGTTGGTTTATTTCATACATTTTCCAAGTGTAATGACTGCATCTGGTCATGCAGTCTTTAGAAACGATGGGGAAGTATATCAGGGGAGTGAAAGTGTTAACTCCAGCTGGTTTTCATCTGTCTTGTTCTGCGGGTCCTGGTCACCCTTTTACCACATCATACACAACGTGGCTAGAGAATCATCGTTTTTAATTAAAAGCATGCTTAACAGCTTATTTTACGGAGCCCCTGCTGATTGCAAACCAAGAATTTCTAACAATTCCCAGTACCTCACTCAGAAGGTACACTTTTTATTGTGGGTATTTTAGCAGACTATGTGGAGGGAGACAAGGCGGACCTGAGGAAGGAGCTCATTTGCGTTGCATGCACTACGTTTGTGAGCCCCTTGGGTTTTCCTGCCTTCCCTGTGCTAGCCTGTGCGGCCCCAGCAACCTGTTCGGTCCTACCAGGCTGTCTCACCAAAGTGTGTTGGAATCCGCTGGGTTCCGAACTAGAAACAGGAGTTCTGGGACTTGCCTGGGACTCCCATGATTGTTTCCCAGCCTGGTTTCCTCTAAAATACAGGCAAGGACGTGATGGCTCTTAAAGTTCCGTAGTTCTCTTGGCCCCAGCCAAGAGGCTCAATGGCAGAATAGAGGCAGGGACTGGAGAAGTGTGTCCAGCATTGGTTTGATCTGCGGCTTCTCCTTTCCAGGATTCCCAGAGCCGGCAAGGAGGGTACAGCATGCACCAGCTGCAGGGTAACAAGGAGTACGGCAGTGAGAAGAAGGGCTACCTGCTGAAGAAGAGCGATGGGTATGCGTAAGGCCAGCCCGCCAGCCCGGCGTGCTTAGGGCTTCCTGGGTGTCGGCAGCCTGGGAATTGATCCCACCTGCGGGCCAGGAAAGCACACTTCAGAATTTCCTAACACAGTAGCTTCCAACCTTGAGCCCACTCGTTTCCCTCAGCTGATTTAACTTGCTGTCTTTCCAAGAAGCAGTTGCCTTCCTTTGATCCCTAAATGGCACCAAGGACTTGTAGCCTGCCATTGTAGGAAGGCAGGAGCTGAGTGCAATGGGAAGCAAGCAAGTGGCTTGCGGACTTCATGCTTGCCCACCTCTCTGCTTTGATTCATCTGCCCTTTTCTCTGCTGGGGTGCCCACCTGGCCGCCTAAACCCAGCCTTGGGAGTCAGCCCCGAGTCCCCTCCTTCTTACATCACGGCCACTGTCACGACAGGCTCTTCCATTTCTAACAGGACATGATGCATGTCTTGCCATCTCTGCTGCCCTGCCCTCGGAGGAGCCACTGCCGTCTCTCCTGGAATATCCGAGTAGCCTCTCCGTGTCCCTCCCTCTTCTCCATTGAGTCTCTACACAGCACTCAGAGTAGCCTTTAAAAAACATAGAGCACATCAGGTCCTTCCCATGCTCGAAGTGCACGCAGGGTTTGAGCCCCGCCTCTGTCTGCAGCGTTGTCTTGTGGCATCTCCTCCCCTGGCCCAGCCACATCGGCTTCTTTCTCTTGCTTTAGCAGTGATTCTGTTTCACAGTTAGTACATAAGTAGACTTCTAATTACTCACTTTGCATACTATCCTTCTTTCTGAAAGAAAGCTGCTTTTCTGATTACTTGTGGATAGGCACTCGTTGACTTTAAGACATAGACATTTTTTTATCTGTTTGTTAAAATTGCAGCCATTACTTATATAAATTACAGTCCTAAATTTCTGATCACTGTCAGTTTTATCTTTCTACTCATGCATCCCATGGATGTATTTTGGGAGTTGCAGTGTATGTCAAGCACTGTTAGAGATACTGGGAAGTATAGCATTGCAGAAGAAAGATAAGGAGGTCCTTAACCTCATAGGGCTTACACTCTGAGTTGGGAGACAGACAATAAAGAAGGAGCTGTGTGGGAGATCAGATGGTAACAAGTGCTCTGGGGGAAGGTAAAGCAAGGCAGGGGCTCGGGGCATATGGGAGTAGTCCTTGCAGTCATGCAGGGTGGTCAGGGAAGATGTTAGTGAGGAGATGTTCGACTTGGAGGAAGTCGATGACTTGCAGGAAGTGAGGGGATCATCTCTACAGAGATCTGTAGAGATGGCCAGGAATATGCTTTCTTCTGTGATACAGGAGTTAGGCATGACTAGGACTGAGTGTGGAGCTGGGGTCATAGGAGACCGATGAGAGGGGACAGGACACAAGCCAGGAGGGTTTTGGAAACCACGGAGTGGAGATGGGAGTCATTGAAGGGTTTTAAGCAGAGGAATGCCATAATCGGCCTCATTTGAAAGACTCTGGCTACTGGTCGAGGGCAGCTTTGTAGAACATAAGACTAGACGTGGGAGGCCCGGTCAGAGGTGAACAGGGATCAGGGGAACAGCCACAAAGGGGAAAGGACAGGTCAGAGTCTAGAAAACGCTGGTAGGACCATCAGGATTTATAGATAAGGGCGTAAGGAAAGAAAAGCATCCCAGCTCAGAGCACAACAGCTGGCTCTTTGTAGAAAATCAGTGAATATTGACCATTAAGTCTTGCAAAAAGTAAAAGAAGAAAAGACGCACCAGTGACCTGAATCACAGTTTAAACTGGGCTCTTCCTAACTGACACAGGGACCAGACTGTAGCCCTGATGGCGTGGTATCTAGTGGAGATAAATTATTCATCCTGTAGCTTTAACACTGCTCACCTAAAGGTACAAGGCTTTTCTTGACATTAGAATTAACTGTTTCTCAGTGAAGTGGTTGATACCTAACTTTCAAGAAAAGTCAGCTGAGTCTTTGCAGAGATACCGTTTGTTTCAAACCCCGAAGTGTTCAGGAAAGCATCAGCTCGTGATGCGCCTGCACTTGCTTTGTGCCTGCCAGACGCATCCGGGTACCTGTCACCCCTCTCATCTGACACCTTCTGTAGATGGTGTCACCCAGAGAGATTAAGTAATTTGACAGAGATCTACAGCCAGCATGTAAGAAAGCCCAAATTCTAACCTGGGTCTTATGACGTAATGCCGGGGTGTCTCCCTTTTGTATTCCAAAAGGGCGTGACTGCCGTTGATTGCCCTTGGAGGACGCAGGGCATCAGCGGGCATGCGCTCACACTCCCGACTCTGCTCTTCCGGTCTGTTCTCCATTCATGCACTCACGCTACAGACATCCAGTAAGCCCCACAGTGTTTCAGGCAGTCTGCTAGATGCTGCAAGGTAAAAGGTCCATGAGAGGTGGGCCTCACCCTCACCCTGCCTACAATCTGTTGAGAAGAGATTAGGAAAGCATTGTTGCAAAGGACGCTGGAAGTCCAGTGGGCCTGCCTCCCATAATTTCACGGGCTGCAGAGGGTGAATAATGATAACCCAAGCTGGCCTGTCATTGCTATCTGTGGAAGAGGAAGGAACTGAATTGCTTACACGTGAAGACAGACTCACTTGCTAACCGTGACGGCTGATGTGTTGTATGATTTTCATCTCAGGATCAGTTGCTTTGGTAATTTCCGACCCTCGTTCTAGAATTCCTATAAAGGATTATTATGCAATTTGAAAAACACTTCTAATTTTTTAGAAGTAATTTTGAAGCTTTATGACTCAAAGGTATCCATGGAGAGGCAAAGGAGTAATTGTTCCACATATATTTTCCCAAAATAGTCCTAGAGGATGGGCATTGTCTTCACGATGCAGATTTAGGCAAGCAGGCCTCTAAGAGGTCAGTACCATGAGCAAGGGCCTGTGGCTAGCGGGCGCTGGTGCCAGGATTGAAGCCCAAGGAGTCAAGCATCGAGCTGGGACTTGCTTAGTTATAGCAGACTGCCTTGTAATAGATAATTCCTGTTCTGGAATTCCGAGGTTCGGGCATGCTGTACATGGTGTTCTCTCTGGCACTTAATGAACAGATAGTTGAAGTCCTTGGTACTTCCATTCAGGAGCTTTTCAGGCAAACATCCTTAAAGCTTTCAGTACGGAGAGGGAAGGCACAGGCATGGAGGCTGTTCCATAGAAATCCCTGGAATAAAAGCTCTCAGAGTGTTCCCAGAGATGGGACTGTACAAGGGATTGCCTTGATTTTGCTTCCTTTTGTCTGGTCACCTGGGGGTACCACGTGAGCAGTTTCTGCTCACCAAAACGTGAATGCTTTTGTGTTACTTTCCTTGGTTTGATTCCTAATACAAAAGAAATACAGTTTTGTTTTTGGTTTTGTATTTTCTTAATATGCATGTGAAAAAAATTAATGGCAAAAAAACAACGAATGACTAACAATTTTACTAAATAAAATGAATAAACTGAGGACAGTTTTCTGAAGGTTGACTAATTTGGTAGGTTGATTGATGGCTCTTTTAAAACGTGTTGATAGAGAAGGATGACATCGATTTGAGGTTTTGTGTACAGGAATGCCTCACCTGTCTCAGCAGGCTTTTGTGAGGCTAAGATGGGATGCAGAACTACTCCGGCATTGGTTACATTAACCAGAGGCAGGTGTGGTCATGCGACAGGTGTCCCCTCTCATCAGCCGTTTCCCCAGTCCGTGATGTAGCTGTAATTGGAGGGCGGTTTGGCAGTCAGTAGTGCTGCATTACCTCCTGAAGATACTGGCATTGTGAGCGCAGGGTGTTCACCTGGCTTTTGCTCAGATGGTATCAGATTCTGATTTCCCACTGTGAAGCACACTTTAGAATTCACGGTGTTGCTAGTCATTACATACACAAGGAGACAACATCATCTGTGTTCAGAGTCGGTTTTAAATTCGTATTGTGGGGCGCCTGGGTGGCTCAGTGGGTTAAGCCGCTGCCTTCGGCTCAGGTCATGATCTCAGGGTCCTGGGATCGAGTCCCGCATCGGGCTCTCTGCTCAGCGGGGAGCCTGCTTCCCTCTCTCTCTGCCTGCCTCTCTGTCTACTTGTGATCTCTCTGTGTCAAATAAATAAATAAAATCTTTAAAAAAAAAAAAAAAAATAAAAAAAAAAAATAAATTCGTATTGTGGCAGGTTTCTTACAGGACTCATTTAGGAGGGGAAAGGAAACACACAATGATATTATTTAAATGCCCAGGAGGAGCTAGAGCCCCCTCCTCTGATGTTGTTTGTTTCTGTGACAACGAGTGCCCAAGAACCCTTTGCCTAGGCCAGAGAAGCACTGTGCCCTGTACCTGTTTCTTCATGGCAATACTCTGAACCAGTACATTTGTACCTGTCCACACAGGCGCACATCTGCCAGGCTCGCCTGTGCCTGGAGCGTCACCCAAAACACCTCCAAGTTGAAATGAGTTCCCAAAGGAGAGGTGTACAAGGCACCAAACATGTTGATTCCTGACCCTGAGCTCTTTCTCTGTATCCTGAGGCAGCCCCACCCCACCCCTCCTTGCCTGGTAGACACCTTGTCTTTAGATTCAATTTTAATTACAGAAGCAATAAATTAATTACAGGTTTCTTGTAGAAGATTCTCAGATATGGTTAAAAACTCTTCAGTGCCACCCCTGCCACAGGTCGAGGCCTGTGTACCATGCTTCTTTCCAGCCCTCTTCTGTATGTTTGTGCATGTATTTATACCCCCACAGGAAATTTAGAATGCCATTTTATATGGAATATTCTTTGAGTACCTTTTAACATTACTAGATCATACCTGAATTATTTGCCTTTTCAGTCGGCAGTATGCTTGGAAGGATATGTCAGCACATCCAGAGCTACTTGATTCTTTTAAACTCCTGCACAACATTCTATAGTATGACTGTAACTATAATGCATTATTCATTCATTATTCATTCATTCATTCTCCTGCTATTGGATTCATTCTCCTGCTATTGGATTTCTGTTGTTTCCCGCTTCACTATCAAAAACAGTGCCATAATGATCGTCCTGTATATGCCTGCTAGTCTGAACTACCTTCCACCGGGGATAATAAGATGTTCTGGGTTTGGTGGGGTTTTTTGGTTTGGGGTCGTTTTGCTGTCACTGTTTTATAATGATTGTCGTACGTAACACGATATGACTGCATGTCACCAAGTGAGCCGGCTACTCTATGAGCTTGTGTCTGACTTGCTCTTCAGGCTCCGGAAGGTGTGGCAGAGGAGGAAGTGCGCCGTCAAGAATGGGATTCTGACCATCTCCCACGCCACGGTAAGTGTGTCTGCCCATTTACCATGGTGCGCCTCTTAGGCCTTCTGTCCCTGTGGACTAGAAAGCAAAAACGTGATGTAACCAGCCCTGGGATTCCCCCCAGGTCTGCGTACTGTATGGATTTGGGTCAGAAAGTGTGGGATTTTCCTTTACAAAAGGAGTTGGTCTCTTCTTGTCCTGTGATATACCCCCTCGTTCTTTGGCCCTCCAGAATGTTTTTTGGTTTTTTCTAAGATTTTATTTATTTATTTGACAGACAGAGATCACAGGTAGGCAGAGAGAGGAAGGGAAGCAGGCTTTCTGCTGAGCAGAGAGCCCAATGCGGGGCTCGATCCGAGGATGCTGGGATCACAACCTGAGCCGAAGGCAGAGGCTTTAACCTACTGAGCCACCCAGGCGCCCCGTTTTCCAGAATGTCTCTTGTTCTTGCAAAACAAATCAGGGATTCTTTCATTTCATAATCTTATCTTTTGGAAATACTATTGGTGGTTTTGAAAAACCTAGTTTTCTGCTTATAAAGATGACAGAGGATGTTCTTTGCATGAAATAATGATTAGGAAATGAAATATGTGTAGAGCATGTTCAGTATTTTTTGTTTGTTACTATTTAAATTACTCAGAAAATCCATCATTATGTTAAAGAGCAAAAATGTATATAAAGAAAACATGATAAAATTGCCTCAATTGTGACTCCCCTTTCTTTAGGAATAAAGGAAATTCAATGGAAAGCAGAATAAGCTACTAACACTTATATTTTGTTTTCTCTTCAGATTATTGGCAGTTATATATGCATATATATCTTGCATATTTAGAATTGCTACTGACAGCTAGAATTTCTATGTTTTCAACTAAAAGTCCCGTTATTGGGATAATTCATATACTTTCAGAAAAGGTTCAGTCTTGGTGTGGTAGTCAAGGACATGCACTGTAAAATTAGTAATTACTATTTTGCTCTTTTTAACACTAGCAAGAAATTACTCTTTATTCTTAAAGATGCAAAGATTAGAATGGAAAATATATCAAGTGGGACTGGAAACAGCTCAGTGTGCCGAGAGTCTTAACAAAGGGAGCAACACAGTTAAACCCAGCAATCCCAGCTTGGAAAGAAGCTTGGGTAAATTTCAGTACCTGTGCCAAGTGATGTCTTTGGGCTTATGATAAGCAGTTAATTACTAACAGGATGGTAAAAATGAAGGCTGAGCATTTATTACATTGGCAGGTTTTCGTGATTCACACTTGAGATTCGATCTCCCTCGTTGAGCAAGGACTCCTTAATAAGCACTTCTTCCCGCCAGACGCTTCATAAAATCTATTTCGCTTAATCCCTTCTGTAACCCATGTGGTAATCTGACCTTCATTTTGCAGAAGAAGAAACTAAAGTTCAGAGAAGCACAATGACTTGGCTAGTAGTGGGCAGAGTTGGAAATTCATACTTGGGTTTGACCTATCTCCATAGGCCCCTTCCATTCTGCCTCTCTTCCAGCAGAACCCCGTCATCCTATTAGATCGAATGCTCTCCAGGGGCATTTACCAGGTCCTGTTCATCTTTCTTTCCTTGTACTGGCCCCCCTCCAAAGACCTTGACACATACATGGTAGCCAGTACACACCTGTGGCCAGGATCATCCTGCTGGAAGATTCCATGCCTCTTAACAATTATTGACCTTTATGGAACTTGAGCAATTAAATTATCTCTGTCCCTTGTCCCCTGCAGAACCCTTGGGGTGATTCCTTAGAGGTCCTCAGCTTCCCTAAGCCCAGGTGAGATTTTGTAACTCTTGTCCTAGTTGTGACAAGGAAATCCTGTAGGCCAACTTAGATCAGTTAGTAACTATCACTGAGGCTGTCTACTAATTACTTGTTTATTTAGCAATGTTTTATGAAGCCTCCACTCTACTCCAGGTGCTGGACTAGACATTACAGTTACTTGAAAAGTGAGATAACTTTGACCTGCTCATATTTAATTCCAAACACAGTTACCTTATGAAATGGTTCTGACGGTCACAAGAATCTTAGTTACCACTAAGTGAGTTTTTCCTGTGCTTTTGGTGTATTACCATGTGTAATTGTTGCCACAACCCAGGGGATAGATGTTGCTACTGGGAGAGGGGAGTAATGTGCCCACTTCACACCTGGTGAATGCTGGAATTCCAGTCTTAAAGCCTGCATGAGTGCATAATGGTCAGTGTTTGCTGGCCAAGCAGGACCTACTCTTCTCATTATGTTAGTGATTTAGATACTTTGGGAGCTGTATCAAAAGAATTCCAGTCACATGATCTAAGATCAGAAACACTGATGGGAATAGATAGCATTTATTGAGTATTCTCCATGAGTGGGCCATTCATTGTTCTGAGCACATTACCACAGCCTGTTTTAGGTAGCTTCTGTGGCTCCTACTTGATAGACAATGGAACAGTCTCCATTCCTAGACCTGTTTCTCTCTGTGGGAGTGAAGATTCCCACCATCTGCCTTTCCAAAGCATTCTCCTCACCATCACCACCACCTTCACCATCATCACCACCACCGTCATCACTACCACCGTGCTCACCACCACCCACTGTCACTGTAACTACCACCGTTGTCATCATCACCATCACTATCATGGTGGCCAACACTGTTGAATGCTCACCATGTGACAGGCATTCACCAGCACCTTAATGCATTGTAACATTTAATCTCCACGGCAACTTAAGTTATAGGTGATGGCACCTCCACTTTTCAGATGAGGGACCTGGAGCTCAGAGTAGTTCACTTACTGGTTACACAGCTAATAAATGACACAGCTGGGAATCTGGTATAGGTAGGAACTCTGTTCTTACACACTCCCACACATTGCAGGACATTAATTCCCCTTCACCTGCAACCCCAGTTCCTCCCCAGTGTGGGATCCAGCTTGGGCCATCGCAGACATAGTTAACCCTGAACCAGGAGGGCTGAGGAGCCCGTGTGTGGGAGAAGCATGTTACCTGTATGTGCAGGCTAGAATTCTTTGGTGGCCTGAAGGTGATTGGTTCATAAGGACAGTACAACACTGACAGCCCTACATTTTTGTGGTAACACCCAGTGGGGCCTCTTTTGGGTCAGTATCCTGACTCTTCAGAGGAGCTGCAAGGTTGCCCTCTCCCTGGGCAAGTTCCAGAGTCGTCCAGGGTGGTGGTCAGGCCATGAAGCCGACAGCAGCTAGCACGGCATTCCTCAAGTATCCAGTGTCATGGGAGCCGTCGGAGCCGCTGCTCTGCGTGGTTCAGCTGGAGCGTGCAGTCGGCATTGCCGGGCCCCAAGTGTGCCCGTTCTTCACCCGGCTTTCCTGAGCCAGGTTCACGTCTGCTTGTTGTCTGACTTCATTAGCTGAGCTGGGCCTGTGTGGTGTGACTCTGCGTTGGATCTAATATGTGAGCAGAGATAAAAACCAGAAAAGACCCAGGGAAGCTCCTCCACCCCTGGGAAAATTCTTCAGGTTAAATATACTACAGTGAAAATTTCTGACCATTTGACTTTATGTAGATCAGGAGTTTTTAGTCAAGAATTTGCTACATGTACCCTCTCTTTACTCTCATCTTTCCTTAGATTCGTCTGGCTATGACCATCCTCAATAAGCATTTCGACAAGTTCTGACCTTGTCATGTCCCATCTACTTGCCTTTCTTAACCTGGGAGAGGCAATGCATGGCAGTGCATCATGGAGTTGATGGAGTTGAGTCATTGGTGGTCATTGCTAAAAATGAAAAATGAGTTCTCTTCCACCTTCCCGTTTTCCTTCCTGTCATACACATGGCTGTGGCCTAGCCAGCTGTGTCAGTGTTTTATTAAGGCTGTAATCAGCAACAAAGATCACATCAGCTACATTGCTTAGTGGCCATGAGAAAGGACTGTGGCATCTGTCAGATTTGAGTCTGAATCCTGCCCTTGTCATTTATTAGGTGACCTTGAGAAAAGTATTTAACTCATAAAAATGATGGGAGTAAGTGAGATAATGGGCCGTGGGTGGGCATCCTGTTAGTAAGGCTGTTAGCATGACCTCATTGGATATCCTGGCAAGACTGAAATCCGTCAGTAGGTGGCTCTGCTGCTGTAAATACTGGAAATCGTGGGTCCACCTCCCCTGCCCTCAGAGCCTAACTCAGGGTTAAATGGGTTCCTCCATCTCAGATTCTCTCCCGCTGATTTGTGTTATTCTGATCCCCACTTGTCACTGACTTTGGGACACACTTTTTGCTGCCAGTTCCATCACTTGTAGTCCCATCCCTGCTCGCACAGAAAGGTCTCAACAGCCACTTATCCTGACTTCGCAGACACTATTGATTACTCGGAATCTAGTCGAAAATCAAGGCCAGCAGTTTCCTGGGAGAACATGGGCTTGAGTCATCTTTGGAAAAGTGGACAAAGAACCTTTGTTTTCACAAAACTTAGGGCCTTTGTTTGGGACCCCTTACCACGTGGACTTCGTCCCGCTTGAAGGGCCCCAGTCAGTGTCACCTGTCAGAGTGACTCAGGAAAGGGTCGAGCATGCATTTAGATTGATGGTCTATTGGAGTGATCATTTGTGACTGACCTGTTCCGAGGCCAGTCATCTCCCCAGCTTACTGTTCTAGGAAGAAACGCATTTCTCTGCCCACCTGCAAGGTAGGCAGCCAGCCCTACAAGAGTTCATCTACAGATCCATTGCTTTTCATGTGTTGGATGAGAGACACACTTTTTTTTATTATTATTTACTGTTTAAAGTAATACATCACTATGGAGTTCAGATTCAGTGAGCATCTCCGAATTCACTATTATGGTAATATCGATAGTGGCTTCCATTTATGGGCCATCTAGTGTGTTCTGAGCAAGGTATAAGATGCTTTAATTTCAAAATACCAATTCTAAGAAAGCTCTAGCAAACATTTCAGCCAGCCTCAAAGCTTTAGGATAAAGTAGTTTATATCAAGCCACTAAGCTGTCATAAATAAATGTCTATAGAATTGTTTGCTTTCCCTTTTTACCTTCAGCATTATAGTCTATAATAAAGATAATAAAATTACCAAAGAATATATAAGAATTATAGTTGGAGTATTACTTTATTATAACATCCTGAAAAATTAATGTCAAAAGTAGAAGTTTTGTTTCTCAAAAACCCTCACTTGCTGAATTTGTTAACGTCAGTGTCACATAACAGTTCAGATAACAGGTTGAAGAGAAAGAGGACTACCGTTCACAGATCACTTAGAGTGTGCCCAGTGCTCTGTGTGCCAAGCTAGCCCTACAAGACAGGTGTCACTGTCCTTATTTTGCACCAGTCTGCAAGTTCTTAGGAGGTGGGAACTGCTTACCTTTGATCTCCCAGTACCCAGCACACTGCCTGACATACAGTTAGTGTTCAATGAATACTTTTGAGTGAAACTGCTTTGTATAGAAGAGAAGGGGTCAGTGAGATTAAATTCCATCTCTAGGGTTATGCAGTTTGTAAACAGCTGGACCAGTTTTCAAACCCTGAAGCCTCTGCTCTTTCTAGTATATGAATAGGCCTTTCCTCAGATGCCAACTTGTTGTTAGATCTTTGAAATTTTCTTGAATAATAGTTCCTTGGAGAAAAAACCCTTATCTTGTCACTGAATCACCATAGGGTCTTCCAGTAACGACGTCTGAAAGGGTTTCTTGGAAGGGGGAAACTGGGAGTCCTGATTGTAAATATACTACATGTATCCGTGAATTTGTCTTTGGATCTGAAGATTGATTTCTTTAAATCTTAAATTTTCAAATGCCTGCAGATGTACAAGTCAACCCGCACGGGGAAGTGCCCCCTTCCTTGCTGTGGGTTTAACAACAGATTTCTGTGATTGGCCTTTATGGTGTTCTGAGGCTATGCGGGATTCCACCCAATTCCACGTCTTTGTCACCATTGTCATTGCAAGAGAGTATTTTCTTTCCTCCAAGAGATTAGAAGCAACACTGAATTGTCAGAGGACAAACTTGGGAGCCCATCAGTCCTGGTGAGCTCAAATCCCTGAACAAGCTGTAGAACTTTGGATGCAGTACACAAGCCTTTGGAGCCTCTATTTTCTCCAGTGCAAAATGGGTATAATGTGCTCATTAAATATTTCATTAATTCCAAGCAGCCCATGGGCCAGGTGCTAGAGAAGCAAGGATGAATTAGCAGTCCTGCACTCTTGGAGCTTGGAGTGACCCGGGACTACGTGCTCGAAGAGAAGTGAGTGGGATGCTTGGGTAGAAAAGGAAGGCAGCTGCCTTCATGTGGTCAGGGAAGGCTTTCGTGAGCAGATAGTAGTAAAGCTAGGGAGGAGCAGTGCCAGTAGCGGGAAGACAGGAGTCCCCACTCCTAAGCCCAGAAAGCACGTTCAGGGAACCAGGAGAAGCCAGTGTGGGTGGAAATGGTATCAGTTTCCTTACCCTGCTTGAAGAGTCTTTTGCAGGCTTAAATAACACATTCTTTGAAAACTATTGCTATCTGTATTTTCTAGGTGCTAAAAAAAAAAAAAAGCATTCAAGGAGGAACTTAAAAACCACTTTATGGTTGATATAACAGAAGTTCCAATTAAGCAAGAACCATTAAAAAAAGACATACCAACATCTTGAACCACTATTACTGTAATTCTCTCTTTGAGTTGCTCTCTCCCCCACTTGGCTGATAGTTCTGTTTTATGTCTTCTCCATCAGCTTCAGGCGGTGCCATTTTCGTCACCTGATCAGCCAGTTCCTCACCCCCCTGTCCTTGTAACAGGGCACCCTCACTCTTCCCTTTTCTTTACAGACCAGAGCTAACTTCTATAAATTAAGTTCAAAATGCAGCTGCAGGTCCCACCAGCACTGGTGTTGAGTCCTAACAATCATGCTCACCCGCAGAAGAATCCCAGTTGTTCCAGTGCAGACAATGTTATATGGACATATAAAATAAGCACCACCATTTCCGAAACTCAGGGGGTCACCATGGAATATCTCTGTGGGCTCCTGCCACATTGCAGATGCAGAACCAAAGACCTCAAACACTGTATTAGAGGACTTCCCAAATCCAAGTTCCATGAAATGTATGTTTAGAAATATATCTGGTTATGTCTTACAGGTTATTTATAATGCAATACATTGAACAGGAATTTTTACTGTATTTGAATCCCAAGAAGATATATTAGCTGCAACCATGTGGAGTTTATTTCAGATGTAAATTGCTATGACTTGTATCAGAATGAATTTGGAAAAGGCTGCAGTTGGCTAAAGGAACCCAGTGATTCTCAGCCCGACAGCACAGAAGAGCCATCAGGTTCCACCCCCAAAGGCTGTAGCTTCATTGGTCTAGAGATGAAGCCTAAGATTGCTTCCCGGTGGAAGAACCACTGAGTCCATCCCTCATTAGCCAGTGTTACAAATCAGAGGGACCAGGGGGCAGGTTCTTACATAGAGGTCAGTAGATGTCTATAGGAAATTGCAAGGATTTTTGCAAAGTGTGTGAGGTGGCTTGTGGACCTCATTTGTAACTCAGCCAGTGTGAAGTCTGATTGTCACCACATCCTTCTTTATCCTAGCCAAGGGTCCTGTTCATGAACTATGCAGTAAAATCAACAGAAAGGGCAGGTCTCCACGGCCTGAGTCCCAAGTGTTCTGGAAGCAGCTCTGACCCCCTGCTCGGGTTGCTCTGTGTCTGCCTGGAGTCCCCTCAGGCCCTCTCTGTTTGCATGCTCTGTGTCTTCACAGTTCCCTGGGCTCTCTCTGTTCCCCGCCCATGGCCCATAGTCCCCAGTTCACCCAGCGAGACCTTCCTGTCAGATAGGATTTGCTGTTTGAACCTGAGTGATTTTAATAGGTAGCTCTCCCAGAAAGGCTCTCATTTTAACAGGAAATGCTGCTTTACCCTAGAGAGAAGTTGGTGACAGTAGGAGTTTATGTATCAGCCACGTGGACACCAGTAGAAGAAATATCTTGGAAATCATTAGTAAGCACAGATAGAGTAACTAACATTTATTGAGCATATACTACATGCTAGGTACTTTAGGTAGGTTTTCCCACCGTGGGCCGTAAACCAATGAGACTGTATCCCACTCACTTCTCTGCTGGAATTCCAGTCACACTGCAAGCACAGAGAATGACCCCAAGGGCTGCCTGTGTAGGCTCAGCCCTCACAAGCTGCAGACTGGCGCTGGGATCTGTAACCTATTTTACATTTGAGTTCAGTGTCACCCCGTCGTTTTCATCTACGAAGCCAGGTCCTCGGAGGAGCTCCCTCCCAACTCCTCACAACACGAAGCAGATTTACTTGGGAGGTCCTCAAACCCTAGGCAGCATCAGCACTGTGAGGCCGTTGTACCTTGAACATTCACCAGAAGGAATCAAAGGCCTGGTGCTCACGGTCTTAGAGGCCACGATGATAGGTGGCCCCCAATACCTGGCTCTCAAGGGGTGCCCAGGGGCTCAGTCAGTTAAGCGTCTGACGCTTCATTTTGGTTCAGGTTGTGATCTCAGAATCCTGAGATCAGGCCCCATCTTGGGCTCCACACTGGGCGTGGAGCCTGCTTGGGATTCTCTGCCTCTGCACTCCTCTACCCCCAACTCCCGGGTCCTATGCGCACTCTCTGAAATAAAAAATAAGTACCTGGCTTTCATGAAGCCCCACTTTGGGGAACTGAGGCTCCTGCCCATTTGTCTGGAGCAATGCAATATTGTGTTAATTTACAAAGGCAGTTTATTCATATGATGAGGTAAATGGTGGAACGGAGGAGGAACACTCTACTTCTGGAGACAATCTGACCTGGCTTCGGGTCTCGGCCCAGCTGTCCGCTAACAGCCACAAGTGAGTAGCTTCAGCCTCCTGAGTGTGAGTCTTCTCATCACAAAGAAGGAAAATGATGCTGCTTTGCTGTGATAGTGAACAGTGTCTGCTGGCAGGGAGTACAGGCTCTGGTGTTCAACTTCTTGGGTTCAAATCTGGCTCCAGCACCTGGTGGTTAGGGGACTTCCAAGTTTTTGTCCCTTTAAATGGAGGTAACAGCAGCTACCTTGGAAGGGGTCATTCTCTGTGCTTCCAGTGTGATTGGAATTCCAGCAGAGAAGTGAGTGGGGTACAGTCTCATCGGTTCACGGCCCACAGATTCAGACAGTGAGCTCCTTTGGTTGCAGTGTATGCGACTGGTTCTTAAAAGGTAAAAAGGACTAAAGAAAGTTCTGGTCTTAACAAATTTGAAGGTATAAAAGGGCCTATGGTCTGAAATTAATCACTTTACATGTTACTCCTCACCCCACCCTCCCCAAGGTAAGAAACAAAGGAGTCCTTACAAACGTTTTACCGTCCCCTCACATTCTGTTAGCCATGACCTTAAGGCAAAGCTATTTCACCTTTCTGTGCCTTGGTTTAGCCATCTGTCTAGTGGGGGTGATAGTAAGTGGTACTTACTTTAGGGTGGTTGTGCAGATTAAAGATGTAAATATATGTAAAAACACTTAGAAACAGTACCTGGCACGAGTTCTGCGTAGTTGTCAAGACGCTGATACTGCCGTCATTTTAATTGCCAGCCGTTTGTCTGCGGGGCAGTAGAAATCTGTTCTAAATGTTTGCCTTAGCTCCTCCCTGCCTGTTGTGTTTTTTTTTATAAAAAGTAGTGGGAATACTTTTTTAAAAATATAGCTTAATAGCTCAGATATTTTATCACCAAATCACTGTATTTTGTAGAATTATTTTTAAAGGTTTTTGGTTTACAAGCTCTGGTTGGTTAGCAAGGCATGGATTACAATGGTTACTACGGCTACATAGGAAATAAGAGTTGCAGAGTTCTTGTGCTTGCCCATGGGGCGCCTGGGTGGCTCAGTCGGTTGAACAACCAGCTTGATTTCAGCTCAGGTCGTGATCTCAGGGTTGCGAGGTGGAGCCTCAAGTCAGGTTCCATGCTTAGTGGGGAGTGTGTTTGAGATTCTCCCTCTCCCTCTGCCCTTCCCCACTCCACAGTAAATAAAATCTTTGAAATCTAATAAAAATATAAAAAATTAAAGTTTTATGCTGGCCCAAACTCCGTATCTGGCAATTAGGAGACACTTGTAGAAATTAGTATATGGAGTAATGTCCAGAAGGTTCATCAGTTGTAGTAACAACAACATCAGCCCCACTTCTTACCAGAAGCCCTGGTAAACTCTTTTTTTTTTTTTTTTCTATTTACATTGTAGCACATACTCTCTGAAGTGATGAGTTCCTTACGCTTTTCCTTACATATTTTCAAGGATATCTGTATATCCCATGGGGGGGCCTGGGTGGTTCAGCTGGCTAAGCAGTTAAGCTTCTGACTTTGGCTCAGGTCATGAATCTAGAGATCGAGCCCCACGTTGGGCTCCCTGCTCAGTGGGGAGTCTGCTTCTTCCTCTCCTTCTGTCCCTCTCCCTGCCTGTTCTCTCTTTCAAATAAATAAATAAAATCTTTGGGGAGGAAAAAAAGAATACTTCATATTCAGATATATCTTTCTCACACATACATTCTACCAACTGGAAATGAGTACTGTGGGGTAAATGGTTGCGAGGGTTAAGGGATTCCATAGTCATGCACACTCTAGAATGAATTACTTCAGTAATTACTAGTTAAATGATTACTTCCTCCCCTAAGCTCTCTGAAGGACCACTAAAGAAGAAGAGAGCTTTCATTATAGCCACAAGAGTAATTCTGGAATGTGGAGCACGTCCAGAATGGGTGGGATTTCTCAATAAAAGTATTAAGTGATTTGGAGGGAAATAAGAGAGCTAACTGGCCATTCCAGGGTAGGAAGAACAAAAAAGGAAAAGCAGGAAAGATGTTTTTACTTGCTATGCAAATGTCCCAAGGGCTTGCCTTGGCAAAGGAACAGTTTGATAAATTGGAAAAGCTCTGGGAAGGAATTTGTTCACATCTCAGCTTTGCTTTTTACTTTCTGTAAAACACTGGTCAATTTACTCCCGCCTTCCTGACCCTTGGTTTCCTCATCCATGAAGTAGGTACACAACAGTACCCAGCTATTGGGGTTATTGCAAGAATTACATAATAAAATTTACTAAAGCACCTAGCAGTTTATGAGGTACCCAAATAAACCAAAATACTTTCCAAAAAGCGGTAGTTTCAATGTACTAAAATTGTAGAGATAAGATCTCTCTGCGGTCGTAGGTATTCAGTATGTACCTAACACCTAGCCAGAGGGTGATTGTGGTTATCAGCTGCATGCCAATAGAGGTGTCCCTGTAGGGCAGAGTAGGTGTCCAAATAAATACTTACTGAACAAAAGTTTGAAATGACCGTAATGATCAGAACAGCCCTGCTACCAAGTATTAGTGTAGAAAGTGAAGGGAATTTATTATTTTTACTTCTTTCCACACAATGGCCTCAGCCAGGCAGGGTCAGGCTTATTCCCCAAGTAATTAATGATGTTCTCTTCTTGTTTGTAAAGCAGAGCAATTCAATAGGAGGATGGAGGGAAATATTTTCATTCCTGGATACTAATTCCAGTAGCAGCTGTTTCCTGCTAACAGGGAAATATGCCTGTGCTAACGGCTTCACACTTCCAGCAAAAACATTTCACCGTGGTACACACTAAGCTGTTTGAGGAAAAATGTGTGGTGTTTGTTTTCCTCCCGGAGACACAGAGACGTTAATGAGAGTTGACTCATTCCATTTCTACATGCATTTCTCCTTCCATGTCTGATGATTTTCCCGGCTGGACAGCATTTCCTATTTCGAGTGGCAGGCAGAGCATTATGTCAGAGGGATAATGTCTTCATCACTTCTCCTCATGGAACGTGTCCAGAGCTTCCCTAGAAAGAACATTTTCAAAAATGAAGAACTCGAGGGTGATCTTGCTGTGTGTGTGTAAAATGGACACATCTGTGTATGTTGTTAATGGGGGGGGGCAGTCTGCAAAACAACATACACAACTTGAACCAACCCGTGATTTTTTAAAACCGACATCTCTCTCCCCACCCTTCTCTCTCTCTCTCTCTCTCTCTCTCTCTCTCTCTCACGCACGCACACGCACACACTGATCTTTTTTAACAGTGGTGTCCGGGTGTAAAAGTGAGATTAACAGGCAGTGTTCAGTTTCTGCTTTGGCTGTCTGTGTCCCCTACTGTTTCTTCAGTTAATAACCATTCTTGTAATGAGGAGTGAATCTGTAAGAGGACAAGCCTCAGAGTTTCAGGGACCTGAAAATCTTCAGTTTTGAAGCCTGTCAGACTGTGTTTGAGTCGAAGCACCTGCCGCTGTCGGAGGACCCGCAGGTGCAGTGCAGCCTCCCTCCCGCTCACCATCCAGATGCCTGGGCTGAGCGGTGCACACGCTATAGAGAAGTCACTGTGGGCGTCCTTGATTAAAAGTCTCACACTTTGGGCAGTTACTTGAGTCCCCAGCCCCCCAGTACCATGGCTATAGCTTTGGTTCAGGCCCCCATCATTGCCCCCCTGTCTTGCAGTCTCAGTCGCCTCCCCCAGACACAGCCCTGAATGCACGTGTAGGCGTTTACTGCTCAGATGGACCCTTGACTAGACTGAGCCACTGGGGCGGGGATGTGAGCTCCTGAGCACGGCAGGCAGCTCCCCCTCCACACACGCAACTTCCGCATGGGCATCACCGCTGCCCTGCTCTCCTCTTACCCCCCAGGGGCCTGCGCCTGCTCCTCCTGGCCCTTCCCACCCCTCTGCCTTGTTCAGACCCCGCATCCACGCCCCCGCCAGGGCTGAGGCTGCGTCTGTGGGGCACACCCCGGTCGGGCAGCACACATTCTAGGTCCCTGCCTCTGTCTGTTTCCCATAGCTGCTTGAGGGCACCGAGTGCTTCCTGTGTGTGCTTGGAATGTTGCAGAGGCTTATTGTTGAGCCAAATAAATAAGCAAAAAAGTATTTCAAGTGGGCTTCTAAAATTTCTCATCAGTTACAAAAGTAACTGGGGGAAAATCAAATGACCTGAGAAGACGTGAAAGAGGAAGTGAATCTTGCGCACCCCGGCTCTCAGTTTCTAACCCTTGCTCTTCTCAGAAGGAGATGTTCTGTCCTGTGCTAGGGCTTCCAGCGGCTTCCTGAGTCCGCGCCGCATGGTGCAAGCAGGAGGAGGACTCAGGCTTTGGTCCCCTCAGACCTGGGTTCCGCTCCAGGCTCTGTCGTCTCCTTACTGGGAGATTTTAGGAAAATTAGTAAATCTCTCTGTGCCTCTCCGTCATCTCACTTAGGATAAGAAACTAAAGTGACTTCCCTCACAGGTGCTGGTACATCAGGTGGTGTATGTATGGCAACTGAAATGCTTTCATTTATTTCATAAAACACTTATTGAGTGCCTGCTGTATGGCAGGCCCATTTCAGTGAACAGAAAAGTGTGTGCCCTTTGTGTGAAGAAAGAGAAGGAGATAAAAGCCAGGAAGACAGTAGAGTGGGTGTAAAGGGGATGGGAAGTCGCTGGAGGGTGGCTAGGCCAGGAAGGTGGTCTCTGAGGAGGTGCTGATTTTGAGAGACCTGAAGGGAGGGAAGTGGAAGAGAACTGCATCTGTAGGGTTTGGGGGTGGGGGGTGTGAACCACGGGAAGGAGGCCTGGGCTCTTCACCTCCCAGCAGAGGGAGCTGCAGGCCGGGTGGCAGGAGCTGGTCAGAAGGAGCCTGGAAGCAGTATTCGGGGTCGTGGTACAGACCCAGGTTTTTATCCTGAGCCTGGGAGGAATCGTCAACAGTAAGGACTCAATAAATCCATGCTTTCTTTGTTTTTTTCTTTCCTGTCCTTAAATAATATGAAAGCATTTCCTCAGCTGTACACAGTGATGTAGCCCAGGGCAAGTCACTCAGTCTTACTTTGACTTTAGTCTGCCCAAATGCCAGAAGGTTATACCTTCTTTAATCAATATACCTATAAATTAGTACTAAATGTTGAGAAAGTGGTTTGAAATTTTGGGGAGTTATACAAACCCGGGATTCTAGTATTACTTAGGTGATTCCTGAGCCTTCTGGGGCCTTGGTCCGAGGACTTCGGTTGAGCGTACCACCCTTCCTGGCGTTTGTGGGCTCAGTACTAGCTATGTTGGCGGCTTCAACAGTCAAAAATTGTGTTTTCTGCTCCTTAAATTCACACGTGGGGTGATAGGTCATTTGTCAGGTGTCTCATTGGCATTTGGGGGAGGAACACTGTATGCAGGCAAGATGTCCTGTGTCACACACAGTGTGTGTTAATGGGGCAAATGTCAGGCCAGTAGTATTGGCAAAACTCCAAGGGAATAAATATTGTGTGTCATCATGATAGGAGGAGTTATGGGCCAACTGTTTAGAATCCTTCCCATCAGAAGCTTTCTGGTAATGTATACTCTGAGGTAGTCCATGCTTAGGAAAGAGATGAATGATGGTCTAACTTTTCTGAATACGGTTAATATTAACTTTTTTTTTTCTTTCTGAAAATGTTGTGTTTGTTCCTTGATTGTATTTGTTGGTGAGGTTGTTCAGAAACACTGGAGTAACATGGATTTGGGGACAAAAAAATCATCCAGTTAATTCTCTGCTACGTTAATCGTGAGCAGTGCCTAAAAAATTCTTAAGTTTTTCCAAGAGATTCCTGGACTTAGGGTAAGAAACCTGAAACCTCTTATTATGTGGAATCCTCTGAAGCAGGCAAGGGAAGTTCTTCCTTCTGTCTGGCTCAGATATTCTACGATTTGAGCGCATTTCTTCTTCATTTGTACAAATGAAAAACAGCTGTCCTGCCTTCCCCATAACCGCCTTTCATATTCTTGAGGATGGTTATTAAATCACTCCCTAGCTTTCTTTCCTTGGAACTAAATAGTGCCTTCAGCCGGTCTTCAAAGTGCCCATTTTCCACTCCTTTAATCATCTCCTAATCTTTCCTAAACTTTCTCCCGTCCTTCTTTAAATGTGGATGCCAAATTGGAACACAGCATTCTGGGGAGAGTCTCATGGTGACCTGGGATCTCTAGCTGTGGTGATTGTCATTCTTATGGAAACGCAGCCATCTCACCAGCATCCAGAAGGATGAGGTATAGGACAGCTCCCTTTCCAGAGGGCATGGGGGCACCTCCTTGTGGCTACAGCTGCGGGTTTCGGAGCCTGACGCCCGTAGCAAACCAAACTCCAGGTCTATTCTGAGGAAAATCTTGCAAGGCCTACAAACTCCCACCTCCTCCCCCCTTCTGGGCTTGCCAGCCAGTTGTGTAACACAAGACCCCACTCCCAGGGGCTCATTCCTCTTAGGCAGAACTGTCCCGCGAGGGACTTCATGGCCAGTGTCCATGCCCGAGTCAAATGTCCTTGCCGTAAACATGAAGTCCCTTGGCGTCTCTCACTTCCTCCCTCCGACAGCTTGCTCTGGATTCAGGACAAGGAGCATTGTTTTCTGGATCTAATCTCATTGAAATCACAAAGGGGGTAGGATCTCAAAAACAGTTTAGGGAGTGGAGGAAGATAAACAATTTAATTGCCTGGTGTCCAGTTGTGGAGAATGAGAGGTGCAGTGCGTCCTCGGATTGTCTTGATCACGTGCCATCTCTGTTGACCTTTTACTCCCTCTTCTCCCTCTGTTTTCCCTCAAAACACAAGTGCTTTGGGTATAAATGGTCGTGGCATGGGGATTTTCAGAATCGTACCTGTCCGTTGAGGCAGGAATACAGGACTGGGGAATTACATGGCTTCCTTCAGCAGGCTTTTGTTCAAGTGAAGCCCAGCCTGGGCACACAGAGATGTCACTCCTCGGTCAGCTCCTGCACGAAGCAGGCATGCTAGCATCAGCCATTGGCCAGCGTGTGACCTTGGACGAATAAGGCAGGAGACAAGAAAGAGTCTGACCAGAGTGATTCTATGGCAAGACTCCACGTAGGAAAGCCTAAAAAAGCATGACTGTCTAAATCCTGTAGGATCTGAATGAATTATATGTGTAACTGAGAGATTTGCTGATAAATGATATGAAATCCTTATTGTATTTTTCCTCTCTCCCGATTTTGGGGCTCATTAAGTAATGTCTCATTAAGCAGCGTCTCACTGGTCAATTATTTTTGCACGTTTGAGCAAAGAACTAAATTTTGCATTACAACCAAAATCTGTGGATCCCTGAGACATCACGTTTGGGCGGAGTGATTACTGGGGTCATTTTGAGTCGGCTGTATTTCACAGTACGGCACAGAACCGAGAGCATCAACTGTCCGTGCTTGGGGCTGTGAAGTTGAGAGCTGCGTTTCCATCGCACACGCCCACTCTGTAGGGCCGGTGAGGTGGACTATCTTGGTTCCATTGTGATTGATCACATAGGCTTATGCACAGTTAAAAAGCATGTGTAAGAACGAGCTGCAGATTCTCCTGGGGTAGATGAGACTCCCTCACAGGAACCGCGTGAGACTGACCCTGCAGGTGAGGGGACAGTGCACCGGGTGTAACTCCCTCACTTTCTCTTCTAGTCTAACAGGCAGCCCGCCAAGTTGAACCTTCTCACCTGCCAGGTGAAACCCAATGCCGAGGACAAGAAGTCTTTTGACCTGATATCACGTGAGTCCTCTTTCTCTCCCGGTCGGTTGCTGTGGCTTCCGACCCTTCGCATCTCCCTCTCTGGGCGTGCAAGCAGCAGCTGGCCCAGGCTGGGCCCCTGGCGCACACATCTCTTCGTTTACAGTGAGCTCACCTGCAGGAGGAAGGCAGGACAGGAGCCCACCTGCAGGGGGAAGTCAGATCCGACCCACAGTAGAATCGAATTGAGATGCATACATTAAACTAGACCAGTTCGTGACCAGGAGCCCACAGCTTTATCCCCTTGGAGAGGTTTTTGTACATGTATCCCTATTTCTCTCTTAGATTTCTCTGAGATCTGCTGAATCACAGTCTTTGCTGTGAAGCCCAGACATTTTTTTAAGAAGCCCCAGGTGATACTGCTGTGTACCTGAGGTTAAGAACCTCTGGCATAGACTTGAGAGTGCAGGTGTGTCAGTGTAACCATACAGGAGCGGTAACTGTGGCCGGAGTTGTGGCCTTGCAAAACAGGGCTCTTAAAAATCATCTTACTTCCAGGTAGAACTGCCCTCCCACTTCACAAATGGAAGATACACATCCCATCACTCTCTTAATCCATGGGTCCTTGTGTGCTTTTCTCTTGTGAGGAAAGATTGCTTTCTTCTAGACTGACTGCTGTGCTTACACTGGGCACTTCAAGAAAGAGGATGGTAGTGCCCCTGAAGTGGCTCACCTGTATTCTGAAATCCTGCACATTAACCTGCGGTATCCCTCCTTTCTAGAGCTCCGTGGGGCTGTCCTACAGCCTAAGTGCATGATCTCTGTGCAGAACACAGACGTACTCTCCTGCCCTGTGCAGTCCTTCTGATGTAGTTGGATGAAAGGAAGTCCAAAAACAGTTTCACCCAAAGGACCGAATCTTAGTGAGACCTTTTGGATGGAGTCTAACCTGGATTAGGCAGCATCTATTAAAGTTCAGAGTCCCCATGATTTTTATGACCAAGAAATTTCCCAGGTTACGGATGAAATGTTGGAGTTGTGACTCCAAAAAGCTGAAACTCCTAGAAGAGAGAGCGCGGAGGTTATTAATAACAGTCACCAGTCATTGAGCATCTAATATGTCTTAGGTGCTTTATATACATTATGGCCATTCCTCACAAAAGCCCTATCAGTTTCCTATTTTGTGGAAGAGAAAACTGAGGCTCAGAGACATGTAGTGACTTACCCACGGTCACACAGCAGTAAACCAACGACTGGATCCAACCAAGTTTCTTGGGCTCTACTATGCATGGCCAGTTCTTGGACAGACACATTCATGAGGGTAAGAGCATCTGACCTGGAGTAGTTACGTAGTGAGTGACTGGTTAGTTTGACCAGAATATGTCGAAACAGTCTAGCAAATCCTAAAGTTTAAGAAAGAGCCTCCCTTAGGTACAGCTACCCCAACGCTCCACATCAGGCTGTTCCCTCCTGACCTGGGCAGCACCTTGAAGGTGAACCTTGAGCAGGGTGGAAGCCCTTCCTCCCTGAAGCCTGATTGAGCCAGAGAGCAGCCTGGGGCAGCGTGTACCTGCTTGGCGGAGCTGCTCTGTGAGCTACGGATCATTTCAGAAAAGTAATTTTTTTTAAAGGAAACCCAGTAAAAGGCACAGTGAAAATGAAACAAATAATATACCAAACTGGCAGCTGGCAGTCTCCAGTTGGTAGAGACATCCACTTTGATCCCATAGGCTCTATCTCCCTTTCCGTCTTGTTTTCAGGAGAAGTGCCAAATGTTTGGTATTTGCCGTTATTTTACTGTACTTCTCTTGCGTTTCAGAAAAGCAATATTGACAAAGTAAACTGTGTGACTGCTAAGTCAAACTGGTATAAAAACCAGATAATATTAAAATCTTACTTTTACTGTGTTTTTTTTTCCCAGAAACTTTCATAGCTTACATTATAGCTGAAGGTATTCTGCTTTCTAAAGTTCTGCTTATTTTCCTCTTTATATTTTAGATAACAGGACGTACCACTTCCAGGCAGAAGACGAGCAGGATTATGTAGCGTAAGTAGTTTGTGATCTAATGGCACGGTGTCCGGCACTGAAAAGGCACTCTGTCGTATAGCATACCTTTGTTACTGAGAACCTGTCCTGTGGGTTCTGCGCGCTTCTGTCTCACTGCTGGACCTCCGCATGTTGCTCCTCTCTCTGTCTGGCGCTTGGTAAACTCTGATACCTCCTTCGAAGTTCAGCTCAAGCCTCACCGTTCAGGGGCTCTAATGCTTCCTCTCACCCCCGGGCCTCCTCCCACTCCCTAATGATCCCCCGGTTCGGGCTCTGAGAGCTCTTGAGGGCAGGGACTGTGCCCGCACCTTTAATCACGTCGCCTGATCTTAGGAGGGACTCGCCTGGTGCTGAACCCGTCTGCCTGGATGCTTGGCGGCTTTAAACTGTGAGGGGAGAGGAGAGGCTGGCCCTGAAGAACCGTAGATCAGGTGCCTCCGTGGCTGTGTGGGGCTCAGGAGCCCAGAGTAGGAGGGGAGAACTGGCTTTGGTGTCACACACTCCTGGGGGGGACGGTTACGCCGTGTACCTGACCAGGCACACGACCTCAGGCGGCTCCCCACCCCCTTTCTTCATGTTATCCCCAGTCCTGGGCCGTCTTCATCGCCTCTTCCTTCCTGTAGCCTGCCAGGCAGTGTCGACCATTACATCCTCAGCTGTCTCTGGAGGAGGATGTTTGTGTTAAAGCTGGCAGTTTAACCTTTTTGTAGCATTCACATTTGCAAATCCCTGTCCCGTTGGTGACACACAATAAAAGTTATTTTCTTTCCTTACTGACTTCCGGAGAGCCACCGAATTCTGTCCCCCACCCTTCACCTTACACTCACCTCTTTTCTCTCTCTCTCTCTCTTCCTTCCCCTCTCTCCTCCTCCTCTGGAGAATTCCACTCTTCCCCATTTCAGGAGAAATGATAAAGGGTCAAAAAGAGAATAAAGAAAGGGTCGAAAAGATGCACAGCTGAGAGACACAGAGCAAAAAGGGTGGAGGGGGGTTGCTGAGAGAGAAGGTGAGAGAGGTGAAGGAAAAGGAGAAGAGTCTTTGACCCATTCATTCATCTGAAGGTTTAGCGAACACCAGTTCCGGGCTGAGAACTGTGCGAAGCATGGAGAATACAAGGCTAAGTTTAGATAGAGCCCCTACCCTGAAGAAACTCGGTCTGTGCTAGAGGAGAAGACGGGGGTGGAGTGCGGGGGCAGAGGAGGCGGTGGGCTGTGGGAGCACGGGGACACGCATCCACATGCCTGGTTCTTGGGAGTGGTACTCAGTGATGACTTCCAAGGGGAAGGGAAGCGGCCCGAGGCGGCTCAGGAAGGTGCGGGAAGGTTATAAATACCCTGTACTCTGGTTGCAGGTCCCACTGGCCTAGAAGCAGCAGGGAGGACTAGAAGGGAAGCCGCTGATGGCTCGATGTGACTGATCTGGGGTTGGCCAACTGAGGAGTGGCTTGAAAAGAGAGAGTGGGAGAGAGGTCAGGAGGGCTGGCCTTCCACCCTCAGACTCGGGGTAGTACTTAGTGAGCTCATATGATGCTTCATGCACGTCAGACCTTGTGAATCCTTACAACCCCAGAAAGCAGAGGCTCTTATCCCTAGTTCAGAAATGAGGGCACTGAGAGGCAGTGGACCACGGTCACAGTCCCAGGAGCCTCAGGGTCTTGCGGTCGAGTTGGGGAAGGAGGTCCTCAGGGTACAGTGGGTATCTCATTGCCCACAGTGTAGGTGCTGGCTGTGAGCCCGCAGGGGCCCATTATCATGTCAGTCACAGAGTTGGCTTACTTGTGCCAGTTCTGCTGATGATTAAACAGACTAAGTGAGGTTAAGGGGCTTCTTTTGACCTCAACACAAAATCGTAGATGTGTGGTTGGAATAGTGGCCCTAATGCCCACGTGGTTACGCCGCTTCCAATTCATCACACTGATGCCATAAAGTGTTCAGCTGCGTGATGAGAGTCCACGGGTTGCAGGACCGGAACTCGGAGGGGACGGTTGAAGGGTCCAGACCATTATATTTGCCTTGACTTGTTTCACATCACTTGGTTTACTTTTAGGAACTTCAGCCCCTCCTTTGTAAGACATGGGAACAGCAGTGGGCCCTTGATTTGGGCCCCTTCTGGAAGGTAGCCTTGAAAGGTGATGCGAGCAGACAAGCATCCCTGGTGGCGATGGGGCTTACTGGGTGCTGCTAGAGAAGGCCCAGCAGGCAGTCACATATGTGGGCATGTGTGGTCTCTGGACATGTGTCCCATCAAGAATCTCCTGGACAGAATTCCAGAATCACCTTGGAATATTGCTTCTCCTTGTATTTCACTCTTTCATCCTTTTTTTTTTTCTTTTCCCTTCCCTAAACCCCTACATGGGAGAACAGGTAAGAGATCTGTGTGAGTCAAGGAATGCGTCCACTTCTTTTTTGCTCATATCTCAAACCCAAGTTGGTAGTATTGTATTTACCCTGACTCACAAAGAATTCAGTCCCAGTTTGGTCGAAGAGGTATAGGCTTCTTGCCTGTGGACTTAGCACCCTTAATAAAGGGCTTGCTTGGCCCAGCCAGCAACTGCGACACACCTGCACTTGGCCTTCTCTGGGGCTGGTGGTGGCAACAAGGGGCTTCGTTTTGAGTGATATTGGAGGGAATGGCGTTCTGCAGAGAAAACATACACACACACACCACCCCTCACCCAGACGAGACTTTGGTTCCTCATCGATTTCTGGGCTACGCAGAGAACATAAAGTTTCTTTCTCCTATGAAGATGTCCAGTAGAATTAAATGTAGAAGACACTCTGCAGGAGGAGGCAGGTCCCAGACAATGGGCAGCTGCGTGTCTTGTTAGTAACAAGGAGACTATAGGGGCGCCTGGGTGGCTTGGTTAAGTGGCTGCCTTCAGTTCAGGTCATGCTTCCAGGATCCTGGGATCTAGTCCACATCGGGCTCCTGCTTAGCAGAGAGCCTGCTTCTCTCTCTCGCTCTGCCTGCTGCTCTGCTTACTTGTGCGCTCTATCTCTCTGTCAAATAAATAAATAAGATCTTCAAAAAAAAAAAAGAAGAAGAAGAAGAAGAAGGAGATTATAGGCCTTGCTTGCAGGGCTTTGGGACTGAAGATAAAGTGTATAAAGATATATAGTCCAGTGCCAATGTTACTAATCCTGTAAATTCACAGAAACTTTAGAGTCTTAAAATACAATGGTGCATTATTTTCTTTTTATACTTTGTGGTATGCCTGTTACTTTAAAATAATTTAAAAGTATATTTTTTAATTGTCAGAAGTAGTTGCTTTGGTTCTTGATCTTTGAAATAGACAGTCCATTGCACCAAATTTGAATTATCCCTGCAGAAACTTAGTTGCCCTTAAAATATGTACTTTATAATTATCAGTACCAAGTCCTTTATTTCTTTGTTTGTCCTGATCTCTTGAGTGAGGTGGTAGATTTGGCTAATAAAGGAACCCCAGAAAGGGATGTGGGGGGGGGGTGTCAGCAGCATGTCTCCGTCCAGTGTGACACCCATCCTGCTAGAGGACCTCAGGAGTCACAAACCTCTCTAGGGTTATGCTTTTTCATCTGTAAGGACTGTCAGCCCCAATTCAAAGGCTTGCTGGAGGATTATATCTCAAAAATTATAAGGGGGGGGGCCCACCTGGGTGGCACAGTTGGTTAAGTATCTAACTCTTGATTTTGACTCAGGTTATGATCCCAGGGTCGTGAGATTGAGCCCCGAGTCAGGCCCTGTGCTGGGCCCGTAGCCTGCTTGGGAGTCTCTCTCTTTTTCTCCCTCTGAGACCCCCACCCTACCCCTACCATTCATGCTATTGCTCGTAAAAAAAAAAAAAAAAAAAATTAAGTCCTTGGCATGCAGTAGATCCTGGTATATTAGATAGCCGGAATATCATAATGCTTAAGAAAACAAAGCAGAGACTCTGCACACAGAGTGAAAACTCCAGTAACACAATGCCACTGATTAAATACACTGTTGAGCCCACTGTTTTGAATTGTTTTTTAATAAACCAATTTCTGGTATTTAACTTGAGACTAAATGATAGAAAAAATATTCTTTAATTTAGAAGGTATTGAATCACACACACACACACACACACACACACACACACACGCCGCCCCATTCCTCGGCTGTTGGTTTTGCGGTGTTGCCTTCTAGGCAGCGCAGTGGAATGCTGAGCTGTGCGAGTGCATTTACAACACGCGCGAGCTTTGCGCCTCCTGCCTTCACAGGCGTGCCTTGCAGTTCATGTACCCCAGGTAATTTGGTTTGGTTGGTAATTTTCATTGCTGTCCAGGTAATTTTCATTCTAAACCTTTTGTGAAGAGCCCTTTGTGTTGTATCTGTGTCATCCTACAAGACACACAGAAAACCGAGACTCTGTTCTGAACCTCTGTGCTCTTGGTGGGGGCAGTTACTAGCTGTCTGCATGGTAGGCGAGAACAGACTGTGGTTTGGAAATGTTTTTCATTTTCTTCTTTAAAAAAGAAACTGGAGTGCTGGGGTGGCTCAGTCAGAGAAGTGTCTGCCTTGAGCTCAGGTCATGATTGCAGGGTCCTGGGATCGAGTCCCTCATCGGGCTCCCTGCTCCATGGGGAGCCTGCTTCTCCCTCTCCCTCTGCCTGCCACTCCCCTGCTTGTGCTCTCGCTCACTCTCTCTCTCTGTCAAATAAATAAATAAATTTTTTTTTTTTAATTAACGTAGTTTTTTTTTCTCATTCATGAAAGTAATACAGGCCCATTATAGGTTTGGAAAATTATAGAAAGGCAGAGTCAAGCAATCCATCTATCCATTATTCCTACAGAAAATTACTCAGAAAAAGCCAGTAGTATTAACATTTTGGTGAATTTCCTTCTAGACTTTTTCTTCCCCAAACAGAAGTACCTAAAACCCTATATATCTCTAAATTTGGGATTATACCACATAAACAGTTTTTTCTTGTTTATATCACAAAACATTATATTGTGAGCATTTCCCCAGTGTCATCCAAAACTCAGTTGAAAACTTTGTCAACTATACTTCAATTCTAAAAGATCAATCTAGAAAAATTGGTTGAAAATTTAAATTTTAATACCTGATTAACTATTCCACTCTCTGGTTATTTCCTGCTTTATTAATGAATCCTTGTTGTGTATTTAGGTGGTTTTATGCTACACTGGTAGCAGACGGTTGTTTTGTTCAGTTCATACTGTGATCATGCTGCGTATGTGATTTCATAGTTTGTACTTTTTGTTTTAATTTTATTTATTTATTTGACAGAGACATGGAGAGAGAGGGAACACAAGCAGGGGGAGTGGGAGAGGGAGAAGCAGGCTTCCCACTGAGTAGGGAGCCTGATACGGGCTCAGTCCCAGGACTCCGAGATCATGACCTGAGCCGAAGGCAGATGCTTAGCAGCTGAGCCACCCAGGCGCCCCACAGTCTGTACTTTCTATTTCAGATTATTAACATCAGCATGTTTGTTACTGTACCTTTGCCACAAGCATAAATTCTCAAAGCTGCTCATGAAATAAATACTCCTTCATTTTCACTTCCAAGCCCACCTCCCCTGCACAGTGGACTGCCAGAGAACAGATGCCTTCTGCTAAACTCTTTCTTGCCTTCTGTCCATTTTTCACCAGTTCGTTCGCATCCTTTCATTGGGTTGGTCCCGTAGCAAGTCCTCTCCATTCTGACGTTTGCTCTCTTCCAACCAAATGGACGTGCACACACCTTGTCACCCCTGCAGGCCCTCAGTGATGTGGACTTCATCTCTCCTCTGTCCCTCTCCCAGTTCTCATTTTCTCCAACATGTTATTTTGCATTCTTTTAACTTTCTCTTTGGATTTAATGTCTTTCATTTTTTTCCTCACTTTATTGCTGGGGAGGGCTGGGGGTCTCTCTTGGAAGTTCTTAACAAAAACAGCATTCTTTGAAGCGGAAGGAGAAAGCAGTGGCCTTGCTTTTACATCTCCTTCCTCTTGTTTTCAACAACAGATGGATATCCGTATTGACAAATAGCAAAGAAGAGGCCCTCACCATGGCCTTCCGTGGAGAGCAGAGCACGGGGGAGAACAGTCTGGAAGACCTGACGAAAGCCATCATTGAGGACGTCCAGCGGCTCCCTGGGAACGATGTCTGCTGCGATTGTGGCTCATCAGGTATTTGCCCCCACACAGGAGCTGGCTTCTTCCACAGCCTTTCTCCTCCCACAGAGTAAACACTAGCTGCGTATTTAAATCCTTATCTCCGTATGGACATAGACACATACCCACCACTGCTTCCAACTTGACCGGTCCCACCCCTGAGCTGCTTTTACGTGTGCTGTTCGCTCAGCCTGGAAAACTCCCACCTGCTCTCCTCAAGTGCCCCACATGGCCACCGGCCCAAATGCTGCTAGTTCAGTGAGCACCAGGGGCATACGGTGAGAGCCCTGGATGCAGAGTCCATCGTCCTGGTTTTGAATCACCAGCCTGCCGCTCACGGCCTGGACGACCTCATGCCAAGTCCCTTTACCAGTCTCATCTTCTGTTTCCGGGGCTAAAATGGGATAATAGACCTCTGCTATTATGAGGACTCAGTGAAATGCTATATCTGAAATCGTCTCAACCCATTGTATTTTACTTTCCTCCTTTCTGCTCAGTGAAAATTGCCCCCCAGCCTCTGTGTCACATGGGTGTCACCTTCCCCCAAACTTCTGTTTTCAGGTAGCATCTGTATTACGTAGGTATGGACAGTAAGTAACGTGTGTTCAGTGCTTACATTGTAATATGGACTCTGCTAGTTGTTTTAGCTTTTCTTACTGAATCCTCACAGATGCTCTGTGAGCAAGCTACTAATATCCTTAACATTTTACAGATGAGAAAACTAGGGGACTCTGAGAAGTTAAGTGAGTTCCCAAAGTCATACATCTAGTAGGGATCAGAGCATGGATGAAAACCTGTGGTTCTTAAGCATCATGATATCCTTCCTAATTGTGTTCCTTGTGGAAATGGACTTCTCCATACCCCATGCCTTGAGCAACTCAGAGACAGGCCTCCCAGTTTCTGCCGTGCTCGTGTCCCTGTGAGATAGTGACTCACACACCACATAGGATGTGGCAGAGGAGTCAGAACTCCTCGGGTACTGATCCCTCCAAAAGAAGCTTGCCACAGGGAGTGAACCCTGAAGGTTTTGGTGACAGGGGAACACTCATTCCCCCGTTGTGGAGTCAAAATAGTTTAGGTCTGTGAAAGAAGCCTTTGACGTTCAGTATTTACAGCTGTCTCATTACCAGAAGGTGCTTGTGGAGAAGCCGTGACCAGGATGGTGGGTCAGTGCGGGTTGTAACTGGGAGGTTAATGGCAGCTTATGAACCGTGTCCCCTGAGCCACACATCAGTCTGTCACTGCTGAGGATGATAACAGGGGCTGAGGGAGTATTTCTCACAAGGATGTTTCATGGACCCTCACAGGAAAAGTCATCACATTTTCACAAAAATAAAGAACTTAATTTTGTTTTTATTCAGTATTGAAAGAAAATTTTTTTAAATTTCTTTTAGCACCCATATTGCCCTCTGAGAAGCTGGTAAGCTTCATATGAGCCCCTAGGCTGAGCTGCAAGCTTCCATGTCTAACATTTAAATCTTCCCCTTTTAATTCTTAACAAGTTTTGCTACTCTTGTTTTAGCTTCCTTTATAGTTAGCACACTAAAATTAGGGCGTGTTTGTTTCATTGTCTTCAAAATCTTCTTTCCACACAGAACCCACCTGGCTTTCAACCAACTTGGGTATTTTGACCTGTATAGAATGTTCTGGCATCCATAGGGAAATGGGGGTTCACATTTCTCGCATTCAGTCTTTGGAACTAGACAAATTAGGAACTTCTGAACTCTTGGTGAGTAATGACCTATACTCGGAAATGTATATTGTCATAGATATATGTAATACGTGGCTTTGGAGTGTCCTGTTTGTGCTGAGTACAAAGAATTACAGTTCCTGAATTTTGTGAATTTGCATGAATATTTAAAATGTAAATTTTGTGGTATGTAATATTGACTATTTTTATTTCCTTTCTAAAGAACTGGTGAGTCATACATTTCTATAATTAGTTCACCTAAACTGGCTTTTCTTCTGGGATGGGATTTTCAGAGCCGCCTTCTTCTTTCAGAATTAGTTTTTGTGTGATTCACTGAAGAGCAGTGAAGGGAATTAGGTACTAAACTCATGTGATCACTTCACTTAGTGGCCTGTGTTACTAAAAATAGCTACTAAAGAGTCTGTCTCTGTTTTCACTGTTGTAAGTTTGTAGAAGCCCCCATGATTCGAGAGTGGTCTGTTAGGTACCGCCTTAAAGCCCATCACTCTTTAACCCATAACTTCTTCTAAGCAATGATGGTCTATGTTTGTGTGAGCCCCTGAATTTAGGAAGTAGGAAATTCAGGAAGTATCATACTAATGCTTAACTCCCTGATTCATATCAGGAATAGAGGAAGAAAAGGCTCTGAGCTTACAGCTGACACATTCTTCTTGAGTGTGGAAGTGGAGCTACACCCTCTCCTTGACTTAAGCTAATGACACCCAGTTGACAACTAGAAACAGGGAGAGCAAATCCTGAACACTTGCCGGGTGATAAACCCAAGATTTCCCTGCAGAGACCTGATAGCGTGAATGTTTCCTAAGCCTTGCATTGCTCCCCAAATGATCTGAGTGACCAGAGGCCCTTCAGGACAAATTTTCCTGGAAGGGTCTTGAACCCAAAAGCAGAATGCTTCCTATAGCATTTTTACGTGTATCCCAGATACAAAGGAATCCCACCTCCTTCTCTGCTCAGTCTAAAAATGAGATATGATAGAGATTGAAAAACAGTTGTTGCCTTTAAGCATTTAACCTGGATTCACGTGTGTAACCTGCTGTCTTGTCTCAGGGTATGTGGGGGGAGGGCATATCCTATGCTATTCTAGCATTTATTACATGGTATTTGTTAAAATCATTGGTTTTTCTGATCAGTGGCCCCCCGAGTCTGTTGCTTCTGCAGGAAGGAATGTGGTTTACCCCTTTATTTTCAGCACCCTGAAGTTCGTGCTTGGCACATAGTAGGTGCTCGGTGAATATTTGCTGACCAGATGTATGGATGGTTTATATCCTGAGTCAAATGAGGGAGAGATACATATTCCGAAATCTCAAAAGCAAGTAATAGGAAACTTTTAAACTCATAGTAAAGAGTGGCTGTATTGTGTTTTGTTTATGTTACAGCTGGCCAAGAATGTAGGAAACAATAGTTTTAATGATATTATGGAAGCAAATTTACCCAGCCCCTCAACAAAACCCACCCCTTCAAGTGATATGTAAGTACTTCTAATATGCTGAATTCTTTACCATTCTGTAATTGTTTTTTTGTCCGTACAGACAGTGTCTTAATGGTTATGGTATTTTTTTCCCAGAGGAAACCCCAATAGGAGGAAAACACAGAGCAAAGAAAAGTATTTTGGAATGCACTTCTGGAGTACACAAATTACGCTCACTGACATGGTTCCCTAGGTAGTTGCTGCTCTCTATGGACGTGGTTCTCTCTAAGTCATGCCGTATTGTGATAAACAGGACACAGACAGAAGCGATGGCCCGTTCCAATTAGATGGGGAAAGTCCAGACTCTTACCAGTGAGGCTGTAGGGAGCAGTCTGTCCCAGGTGTTGCTGGGGGGTGTGCTAGTGGCCCCTTGCCCAGGAGGAGCAAAATACCCATATTTATCACAGTCATTGATGTATTTACTTTCTGACTTTGCTGAGCCACTTCTGGGAATTGACTCCTGATCTGTAATAGGAAAGGATGAGGAACAAAACGAACATGTATCTGTAGGTCTCTGATAAATTAGTTTACGGTACAGCCACACAGCAGAACGCGGTGCCGATGTAAAAAGAATAAGAAGGCTGCTTACATCCGGGTGGGACAATCTCCATTAGGAATTACCATTAGGTAGAAAAGCAAGGCGTGGAGCCCTGCACCTCATATCCTGCCTTCAGGTCAGAAGGGTGGGTCAGAACCACATCAAAGTGTATTATTTGTGTTTGCGTGAAGAAACACGGACACAGGAGACTAAGAAAAGTGCAAGAGACCTTCTCAGTGAACAGTTTTTGGTATCATTTTTGTTTTGGAGTCCTGTGAATCTTTAAACCTATTTAAAAGTTTTTCACATTGAATTTACACTTAAAATTTTTAAATACTGTGCATGAATAGGAAGGACAGCTCCTATTAATCCCAGCTCGATGGAGCAGGGGCGCTTTTGGACAGAGACGCCCACCTGGATGTCCGCCAAGCCCCTCCTTGGTCATTCCTTGGGCACCACATCTGCCGAGCACTGAAACTGTTACGAGCCACATTGAAGAAATGTGGTGTTTTCACTCTGAAATCATGAGATACTGTCTCCCAGCAGGCCTCTCCGCAGTGGTCTTTCCTTGAATTCAGCAAATGCATGCTGTCTGCTCACTGCTTGCTTCGTGGTCAGTCATGTGCTGGGGGATCCAGCTGTAAGCTCTGTCCTTGTGGTGCCTGCCGTCTGGAGAGGATGGTGGCTGTAAACCAAGAAGTTAGCCCGTTCCTGATGCAGAGCTGTGAAAGGGTCACCGAAGAAAAGTCAGGGAGGCTGGATGCATATTTAATATCCTAACTTAATCTCAGGGCGTCGGGCTTAACAACAGTGTTTAAGCTCTGTTCTAGCACAGAAACACCTTGGATTCCTTTCACGCTCATGAGCACAAATTACACTGAGAAGTAAGGCTTTTTAGAAGTGAACGTGATCACAGAACAGCCACACAGTAACACGATCTGAAGGCACACCGCAGACCGGGTGGCCGTAAGCGCGCAGATACCCAGCGCAGTCGCGCCCCCGCCAACAGTCTTATGTATTTGAGGGCCCACACCTCAGAGGCATCATTTTAGGACAAACTTCATCACAGCAAGGATTTGTATTTCTTCTTGCTCACAAGAGAGGTGGCCCGCTCTTGCCCGTCTGTTTTGTGACCTACATGGCCATCTGGCCTCTGTCGGGCCTTCCCTTCAAAATGCTTGTGATTCTGCAGAATCTCTAATGGAGTGATTAAGGTTCCAAACTACTGGAGCCCAGATCCTGGCTCTGTCAATTCTGAACCGTGATCTGGGGTAAGTGACCCCACCTATCTGTGGCAACTTCCTACGGTGTGGTAAGAATGGAAGGGGTTAAGTTAAAAGTGCTTCGAGCATCTCCCAGCCTAGAGTGAGAACCACGTAAGGATTCACCATGACTGTCCCCACGCCAAGACCACAGTCTTCATCACCATCCTCTGATTTGGCCAGCAACCTTGAGGAACAAAGCTGGTCCCCTATGACACACAGTTCACTCACTCACTATTACTAAGCAACTTCTGTGTTCCTAGCACACATTAAGTGCCGATGATGCAGTAGTGAACGTGACAGCTCCTGTCCTGCATTCTGACTGTGGAGAAGAGGACATGGAGAATGATAATGGACACTCTGAAGAAAACCCAACAGGATAAGGGGGTGAAGCGTAGAAGGCATTGTCCTCGGGATGGTCAGGGAATATCTCTGAGGACTTAACATTGGATGAAGATTGAAGGACACACATGGGGTGTAGTGTGAGGGGAGTGGGCCTGGCAGGGGGAACAGTAGTTGTGGGCACATTCACACAGTAACAAGAAGGTAGGTGTGGCTGGAGGGGACTGAGCTAGGACAGTGGTAACCAATGCCACGTAAAATGGAGGTGGACCCGGTCTCAGAGGGCCTTGTAAGTCATGAATATTTGGGGATCTTATTCTCTGTGTGATTAGAAGGCTTTAAACAGGGAGTGACCGGAATGCTGCTAAACACCTTACAATGCATAGAATAGCACCGTGACAGAGAATCATCCAGCCATAGTGTCATTAGGGCTGAGGGTGAGAAAGCCAGCAGTGGCTGTACGTGAAGGGCAGTTGGAGGAGGGGGTGAAAACAGAAACCAAGGCGAAACTTGTACCAGGCCCATTGAGAGCCAGAGATGATGTGAACTAAGACAGTAGCAGGGAAGGGGTGGAAAGTAGTTGAATTCTCCATATGTTTTGAAGAGAGAGCCAACAGGATTTGCTAATCACTTCAAACACAGAACATTTAATTAAATTGTCTAGATGACACCTAAGGTTTGGGCCTGAGCATCTAGGTAAATAGGTAGTACCAGTATCTGCACCAGGGTGAGTGGGAAGGACCAGGTGTAGTGCGGACACAGGGCGAGCTTTTGTCAGCCATCTGGTAGAGCTTTGGTGTCAAATTTCAGACAAGTCTATTTCCCACCTCCCTGCGGCCCTGCCCCGTATCAGAAAGTCCTCTGTGCCTGGACTGCAGCAGAGTGCCCGGAAAGAGTTAAACATCATGCGTGTGGAGAGAGCAGGGACTTCCTGCAGCTGCGGAAGTAGAGACCCAGGGCTGGAGGTGTTCGTCATAGTGTCCTGGGGTATCCCCCAGGTACTCCCATGATACCTGAATGTCCTTAGCATCATTTTTGCCAAATTATTTTGCAACATCTGCATGACACTTCAGTGCCAGGAATCCTCCACAGACACCGTTGTCTCAGATTTACCTCCCATAGCTTCTCGCTGTTGATCCTCGCTCTGCCATCTTGGAGGATACTAGAAAGGGAGTTTATGTATGAACCCATAGCCATGTGTCATTCGTTCATACCTACTCTTGCTTCCCTGGAAGGCAGAGGACTGGTACGATTACTAATATTTCACAGATGAGGAAATAGGCATAGCTTTACCCAAGGTCATATGGATAGCATCTGATATCAGAATTGAATCAAGCCATTTCATTCTTAAATCCAATACTCTGTCCATCACACAGTGGCTGCCTTTCAAACTTTTTAAAAGTTAAAAGTTGTGTGCAGTGGGAGACCAGAAGCCGGGCTTAGGCCAGTCTCTCAGGTGTCTGGAAGTCCTCCAACTCGTCATGCCATGGCCATCTTAAAAGGACTTTGACATAAGTGTAAAGGACACCCATGAAAATAAGATCTTGGTCACTGAGCAGAATCTGCAAGTCACCAAAGGTGGTGTGCTGCCATCAACCAGCTCCCACCTTCACTGCAGACCCAGAATGAAAGGAGGAGGCATCAGCTTGATTTTTTTTTTAAGATTTTATTTATTTATTTGACAGAGATCACAAGTAGGCAGAGAGGCAGGCAGAGAGAGAGGAGGGGGAAGCAGACTCCCTGCTGAGCAGAGAGCCTGATGCAGGTCTCGATCCCAGGACCCTGGCATCATGACCTGAGCCGAAGGCAGAGGCTTTAAACTGCTGAGCCACCCAGGCGCCCCGTCAGCTTGATTTTAAACAGTGGTGTCTGGCTGTGGGATTGGGGCGATGTCTGGCTGTGGGATTGGGGCGGGAGAGGGGACAGCCTCAACCTCCGTAGGTGCAGTAGGTTTTTCTGAACAAGAAATCTTATGTCCCATGAGTTAGAGCTTTCTCAGAAAGAAGAAAACACCTTGTAGGTGCTGTATATTCTTTAATTCAAAATACGCCAATGAGTTACTCTCCACATTTTCAGAGGAGAAAGCTGAAGCTTATGAAGATGAAGCTGTTTGCCCAAGGTCACGCAGCCAGTGTGCTGTTAGAACTAGGATTTGAATCCACAATCCATTTACTGCTTTTTCATTGAGTGGCTAATATAACTGGGAAAATCGTGGGATAAGCTCAGGGATGGCTGGCTCCAGGATGTCAGACAGTATCATCTGGACCCTAGCTCGCTCGCCCAACTCTTCTTTCCTTTCCTCTGAGCGGACTTCTGTCTCAGCCTTTTTGCCAAAAGTGGCAGAAGTAACCATCAGGCCACTTAGGTCGGATACTCACACCTGCAGCTGGGAGGTGGGCCCAGTCCCAGAGCTTGGGACAGAACTGCAAGTAGAGAAAGGACAAGTTCTTAAAAAGAGAAATGCACACACCCACTCAGACTTTGGGAGTGTTACCCATGACAGTCTCCTGCTCCCAGCTGAACCTGCAGGAAAGACAACTCCCCTTTATTCTGGAGTTCAGTTGTTGGCCTGTGGGAGCGAATTTAAAGACAACCTTCATGAGCCTCAGAGTCCTTAGCTGTTAAAATAGGGAGTTGTGCCAGATGACTAAAATTTTTTCAATGAAGCTCTGGAAACGTCATTGGTCTTTTAGAATTGTTGTTTTAAAATTTCTCAATTTCTTTGTATGCTTCTGGGCATCTGAATTTGAAGTAGTACACAGCCGATTTCTCAAGCTGTTGCTCAAGGTAGAAAAGAAGTCTTCTATGATCTGGGTGCCCATTAATTTTGTAACTATATATTGCTTGCACATATACTAGCAAATGTATGAATCGGTTTCTTCATCCTGTCTGTGAGGAGATAACTTGGTCTAAAACCTGGTTTGTTTAAATCCTGAAAGGAGCCTAGGAGAATATATCTCACTTCAAAGAGAATTGTTTTTCAGGAAAATGTCAGTTTTTCTTAGCTTGTAGAAAAAAAAAATCTTTGTTCATATTGCTCTGCTCTTTTTCAGGACCGTGCGGAAAGAATATATCACTGCGAAGTATGTAGATCATAGGTTTTCAAGGAAGGCCTGTTCGTCTTCATCAGCTAAGCTGAATGAATTGCTCGAGGCCATCAAATCCAGGGATTTACTTGCACTAATTCAAGTCTATGCAGAGGGAGTAGAGCTCATGGAACCACTGCTGGAACCCGGACAGGTAAGGTTCCACTGAAATCATACAATAAAAAAGGAATGTGGAGAATGAGTTTAAAAAATAATGAGATTCAGGGCACCTGGGTGGCTCAGTTGTTAAGACTCTGCCTTCCTGCCTTCCTTCAGCTCAGGTCATATCCCAGGGTGGTCCTGGGATCCGAGCCCTGCATCGGACTTCCTGCTCAGCAGGAAGCCTGCTTCTCCCTCTCCCACTCCCCCTGCTTGTTCCCCCCCCGCCCCTGCCATCAAATAAATAAATAAATAAATCTTTTTTTTTTTTTTTTTAAATGAAATTCTAATACATTGAGTGACCATTGTCTAAATCAGGACAATTTGAGAGTAAAGGAGTTCTATTAATAATTACTTCCAGGTAACTGATGTGAATAAAGCTGCTGTAGGTAAAGTAGGACATGCGATTACCCGACTTATCCTCATCCTGTCCTTTTCAGGAGCTTGGTGAGACGGCCCTGCATCTTGCCGTCCGAACTGCAGACCAGACATCTCTTCACTTGGTTGACTTCCTTGTACAAAACTGGTATGGTTGTCATTTTTCTCTGAATACGCCTTGTAAGTTAACACAAACCAGTCTTCTCAGGGACCCAGATCAGGAATCGACAAGATTTTTATGAAGAGCTCGGTACTATTTAGGCTTTGCAGACCATGAGGTCTCTGTCACAGCTAGTCAGCTGTACCGTTGTAGTGTGAAAGCAGCCATAGACCATATGAAGATGAGTGAGCACGGCCATATTCCAATAAAGCTTTATTTATAAAAACAAATGTAGGGCCAGACATGGCCTATGGGCTATAGTTTGGCAACCCTTGGCCTAGAAGGATGTAAAATCCTGTCTCTGTCAAAACTTGCTGGATTAGAAAAGATTGAAAGAGGGAAGACTTAACAGCACAGGTCAACAGGATCTGTGAGTTTTCATTGATCGTAAGTTCATGATAAAACTACAGTGTCAGGGTGCTTGGGTGGCTCAGTCAGTTAAGTATCTGTCTTTAGCTCAGGTTATGATCCTGAGGTCCTGGGATTGAGCTCCATGTTGGACTCCCTGCTCCGCAGGTAGTCTGCTTCTCCACCTCCCTTTACCCTTCCCCATCCCCACTGATGCTCTCACTTTCTCTCAAATAAATAAAATCTTAAAAAAAAGAAAAAAAGAAAAAACTGCAGTGTGTGTGGCTGACTCAATAGGTAATTCAGATTTGGGACATACTAATAAGACTACAATACTGAACACAGGAAGTTTGGACTTGGCTCTATTCTTCAGTGGGTAGTTCTGTAAGCCACAGATTATTAGGAGGAACTGTAGCTCATCCAAAGGCGAGTGGTCAAAATAGCAAGGGGATTTGAACCCACATATGAAGTATGGTGCCTGGACGCAAGCCACGTATAAATGTCCACATGTCCTCCTTAGAGGTAGTACAGTGTGGTAGTTAAGTGTTGGCTCCAGGACAGGCTGCCTTTTATCAAATCCCTGCTCTGTCTTCCATGCCCTGATAGTGTCGAAAGCAGGTACTTCATCCTCTTTGTGCCTTGGTATTTTCATCTGTAAAACAAAGGTGCTCATAAGCTACCCCACTGGGTGGTCATGAAGATTTAATGAACCAAGGTACATAAAAGCTGAGAGTGTCCCATAAGGAGGCACTCGAGCAACGCTGGCTCGTGCTGTCCTTTGTTGGCTTATAAACGTGAGCGCAATGTTAGCAGCATCCTAGTTTGCCCTGCTTGTAAGTAGGTCTCAAGCTTGACTCCATTGTTTACACAGAAATAAGTGGTTAATCTGTAGCCTTAAGTTATTTATGTCCTATTTAAATCATATTTTAAGTTATACTTTTTTCTGATCATATTTTAATTTTTCAGTGGGAACCTGGATAAGCAGACGACCCTGGGCAACACGGCTCTGCACTACTGCAGTATGTACAGTAAACCCGAGTGTTTAAAGCTGCTGCTCAGGAGCAAGCCCACCGTGGGTGTCGGTAAGAGTGTGACCCGGTGTCTTAATAACAGGGGTCAGCATCCGGTTGGCTAACACCGAGACAATAATCATTTGATTATTGTCCATAGCCTTTTCAAGATATATCTTAGATAGGGTGCCTGGGTGGCTCAGTGGGTTAAGCCTCTGCCTTTGGCTCAGGTCATGATCTCAGGATCCTGGGATTGAGCTCCGCATCGGGCTCTCTGCTCAGCAGGGAGCCTGCTTCCTTCTCTCTCTGCCTGCCTCTCTGCCTATCTCTGTCTGTCAAATAAATAAATAAAATCTTTAAAAAAAAAAAAAAGATATATCTTAGATAATTATGCAGATTTCTTTTCTCTCTGTTTTAGTGAACCAAGCTGGGGAGACTGCCCTGGACATAGCAAAGAGATTAAAAGCTACCCAGTGTGAAGATCTGGTAAGCAAAACGGAGGTGGGGCATCCGTTAGACACCAACTGACTTAGAATGTCATACTCAGAAACTGGAATTGGGATAAAAGAAATAGATTCATCTTTCTGAACATCAACTAAAGGAATTCAGACAAGCACTAGGTCTCCATTTGAAAAAGTGGTGGAATGATGGATTTGTCATTCCTGTGTCTTTTCGGTACACTTATGACATAGGAGCTAAAAGGCATTTGAGAGATATGGTTATCAGACAGGCTTGTAAATTAAGGTCATGCTTTTTATATGCCAGACCCTTAGGCTTTCTCTGCAGCTCAGTAATAAAAAAGAATTATTTGGAAGCCAATTCCAAAAATTGGGCAAGTCAAGTTCAGAGTATAATGATTTTCAAAATATTAAATGCATGGCTTCCCCCACCAGCCCCATACTTCTGGTCCCATTGGTTCTCTCCTATCCCTCTGGGCCTTAGCATAGCATGGTTCTCTTACTGGTGGGGAAGGATGAGGCAGGAAAGGTAAGTTCTATCCCCTTGAGTTTCTGCCCAGCACCGGCTGCAGGCCAGCAGTTGTAGGTTTCTGTTCTTACAAGAACCCTGTGAAAAAGCTACAGTGCTCCCTGCCCCCATCTCGTGGAGAAGAAAAGTGGGCCACGGATCGAACTGGGACTGTCTGACTTAAAGGGCTTACGTCTCGTACTTCACTAACTCTGATTTTGCCTTCCAGCCAGGAATTTTCACACTGAGGCTCATTCTTAATATTTAAGAAAGCTTTTAATTTGCAAGAGAAGCCATGTTCTCAAAATAAGAAAGCCTCTGCCTGTAATTCTGGGCAACTCCTCCGAGCCGGTCCCACAGCAGCCCAGCCCTGTATAATCAGAGTTTTACCCTACAAGCATCTGCTGGTGATTCATTTGAAACCAAGACTGAGGTGGGATTTGCTCAGTGGTTATATAATAGTGGGATGTTTAACACTTAAATGAACATGGTTATACCTGCTGTTCCTTTCAGCTTTCCCAGGCTAAATCTGGGAAGTTCAACCCCCACGTCCATGTGGAATATGAATGGAACCTGCGACAGGAGGAGATGGATGAGAGTGACGACGACCTGGACGACAAAGTGAGTTCCAACAGTGCCTCTCTGAGTCCCTGCTGCTGGTCCCAGGTCGCCTGGACTGTGTAGCCGAGATCATTCATCATGAGACTGTGTCTGGTCTTGTGACCTGGGGCCAGTTTCTTTGCTCGGTCTTTGATCCTTGTTGGGTACCACTGCTATATTAGGGTTCTCTGGTAAACCAGCCCCCATAGGAGGTGGTTGAAGACAGAGGGAGAGAGACGGGAATTTATTTTTAGGAAGTGGCTCACGTGATTGTGGGAGCCAGTGAGTCCCCAGGTATCGGGCAAAGCTGGCAGGCTGGAGATTCAGGCGGGAATTAATGGTGTGGTCTTGAGTCTGGAGGTACCGAGTCTCTTTGCAAAAGCCCTTCAACTGGGGCACCTGGGTGGCTCAGTGGGTTAAGCCTGTGCCTTCGGCTCAGGTCATGATCTCAGGGTCCTGGGATCGAGCCCCACATCGGGCTCTCTGCTTGGCGGGGAGCCTGCTTCCCCCTCCCCTCTGCCTGCCGCTCTGCCCACTTGTGATCTCTGTCTGTCAAATAAATAAATAAAATCTTGGGGGAAAAAAAAAAACAAAGCCCTTCAACTAACTGAATGAAGCCCACCCCCATGATGGAGGGTAATCTTTTTTACTCAAAATCTAATTTAAACATTGCAGCATCTAGACTGGTATTTGACCAAATACATACCTGGGCGCCATAGCCCAGCCAAGTGAACACATAAAATCAGCCATCAGGACAGTCCTTAATAAATAAAAAGTTGTGAGGTATTATATAAGTATGGACTAGGCAGTAGGAAGCAAGTTGGCTGTGCTACCTCAGATCTTCAGCAAAAGCAAACTATGGCATTGTTACTGCCCCATTTTACAGAAGAGAAAACGGACACACACAGATTTGCAACCTGAAATCTCAGAGTTAGTAAAGACAGTTTCGGGATTAAACCTGGTTTTCTCTGCCTCTCGTAGGTAGTTCATGACTACCTCTCAAAGTTCGTTCTTGCAGTTTTCCTCAGATATGTGGGTTTTGTTTTGTTTTGTTTAAGATTTATTTCAGAGAGAGAGAGAATGGGGCTGGGGGAGCAGGAGAGAAAGAGAGAAACTCAAGCAGACTCCGCATTGAGCACGGAGCCCTGAAATCATGACCTGAGCCAAATCCAAGAGTAGTAGGACACCCAACCGACTGCTTCCCCGAGGCGCCCCGCAGCAAATGTGTATGGAGCATTTCTTCTTTCCTAGGCCGCATGTAAGGAGCAGTCCCACAAGGTGTCTTAAAGACATGCCCCACTTCGAGAAGAGACAAAGTACAACGGATAACTATTATATATGAGAGCCTGGGGGGTATTCAGAGAACGGAAAAATTGTCTCAGCTTTGGAAAATGGTGAAGACCTTATCAAGGAAGTAGCACTGGGGATGGGTTTCTGAGGGTAGGGAGGAGCTTGCCAGGCAGAAAGTGGAGAGGAGAACACATCCTTCCAGGGAAGGAGAACAGCAGGTGTGAAGGCCAGGGGGTCTGATAGAGCTGGAAGTCTGAGGACTGGTTAGAAGCACAGGGTGTGAGGTGCCTTCGGATGGTTGGGTGGGAGAGGCAGGAGGCTGCCTTGCAGAGTTGGGAAGCACAGTCTGGGCCACATTTGGCCTCTGGGCTTTCTCCAAGCCGTCAGAAGCCAGTTAATCAACAGAGATTAATTGTCACAGGAGCAGGTTTCCCCACCAGCTCTGGCCGCAGTGTGGGAAACATGCCGGGGCTGAAGGCAGCTGCAACTGAGGGCCGCTCACGAGGTCTGTGCTTCCGTGGGGGCTGGTGGGCATCTACAGCAGGCAGAGGTCCCAGCTATCCACGCAGGCCTGGTGGCTCTGGGTGAACTTGAGTCTTCGGGAGTTACACAGATGCCACTGCTGTCACCAGGAGTGCAAACACGAGGGACACCTTAGAGGCCATTGACGACAGTTTTGAATCTGAAAGGTCAGGATTGGACCCACCGGTGGGAATCATCAGGACCACAGTGTGGAGGCGAGGACTCAGAACTCTGACTGGAGAGGGTTGAGCAGGGAAGGAGCACACTGTAGAGCTCACACATGGGAGGGAAAGCAGTTCAGTGCTGGTGACATGTCTTACAGAGGGCAGGTAACTGTTCAGTTAAAGGATACCGTTGACCATGCCCTTCGGCTTCTGAATACTTCTGATTGTGTGTGACTATGTGTCTGATAAAGGCGAACTGAGAATCAGGAGGGCAAGAACCGCATCCCTCCTCTTGGGCTGGGTCATGGCTGACCTTAGCATGCAGAGAGCCACAGCAGCCCCGATGGAGCCTGAAGCGTAGGCCTCAGTGAATACCTCACCCCCTGCACTGTTCTGTCTCCCGCAGCCGAGCCCCATCAAGAAAGAGCGCTCCCCAAGGCCTCAGAGCTTCTGCCACTCCTCCAGCATCTCTCCCCAAGACAAGCTGTCACTGCCGGGATTCAGCACTCCGAGGGACAAACAGCGGCTCTCCTATGGCGCCTTCACCAACCAGATCTTCGTCTCCACAAGCACAGACTCGCCCACGTCACCGACCACAGAGGCGCCTCCGCTGCCTCCTAGAAACGCCGGGAAAGGTATGGACTTTGAGAAGGGCTCTGCGACTCCCTCCTCAAAGTGCGCGGTCTGCGCAACTTTGAGGTAAAAATCGCAAGAGGCATCCCAGTGGCAGAGCATGGAATGTGATGTCAAGGACAGCTTGAAATAGGGGCCTTGCCATCTGCTACCGACAGTAGGATGGTGTTGTGGGCACTCCTCATGTGTCATGCTGCGCTCTCCTCACAACAGTCCTGTTAGGTGTATACTTTAGTGCCCATTTTACAGATGAGGAAACTAAGGCTTATGGAGGTAGAGTGACTTGCCCAAGGTCACACAGCCTATAAGTGGGAGCGCTGCAATTCATTCCAAGGTCCACCGGGCGCCAAACCTCTGTTGTTTCTTGTGTGATGTAGTGTGCAATTGCAGTTCTTCAAAAAGTTAACTTTTCTCTACCCTAAGCTGTCTGTCTGCTGGAGACGTTAGTAGTAATAGCAGTAGTTAGTGGTTGCGAAGCAGTTGCTTTATGACAGACCCTAAAGCCAGCACTTCTCATTCTGTACTCAGAAAATGAGGGTGGGTCCTACAGTTGCTGGGATCATGCAGACAAGGAGACTGTGGTTCAGAGATATTGAGTGATTGGCCTCATATTTCCAGATCTCTGGGATTCTAACCTGGGCCTGTATGACCTGAGCCTACTCTCCTGACCTTTCTGATGAGGATTGTTTTTCCATGAGAAGCTACCTGGGAAGACTTCTGCCCACGAGAGGGGCATTGTGTAGTGCACTGTCCAAAGCCTTTGCCAGGCTGGCACTGAGGGCTGATGGTCCACCGCCCTGACCTGTAGCAACAACGTGCTTGTCCCGTATCCCACATCCACAGAGAGTGTCCAGCTCTGAACGTCCTTGTGTTCCCGCCAGTACGGCGACGAGTCGAGATGCAGAGAAATGGCAACATTCAAGAGTCACCCCAGCCAGGGGGAAGCTTGGGGTTTGGTCTCGGCCAGCGAATGCAAGTGCAGGCTTCTCCCTGTGTGCTCAGCCCGTGCTCACACAGGTTCCGAGGGCCCCTCCGTGCACAATGCCATGCCTATTTGAATCACACTGGGCCTATTTTCTGAGAAATGTGAGCTTTATTCAGAACAGTGTTTTTTCAGAGCCCATTCTCCATTGAAAAGTGTTATAAATGGGAGCTGTGTTCTTAGAGGGACCCCAAATGGCCTCATAGATCATAAAATAGTGGAGAAAATGCTAAAATAAGGTTTTGGCTTGAACAGTGCTCATCAAAGATAACTAGCGACCATAGGGGAAGAGTGACAGACAGCACACGTGAGCCAGTGGTTTGACCCGCCAGTGTTTCTCTTACCCCTTCCAATACATTACACACTAGAATGTACATAAATACGGTTTCAGATTCCTTACTCAAACACGAGTCTCTCATGTGACCGATGTGGGCAGCACGGTGAGAGTGCTGTGTTGCTGCCCCACTCTGCATAATCCTGTTCCCCTATTAGAATGGCAATCGGATAAGACCAGAGATTTCCCTTTGTGGACCCCAGAGAGGACCCCAGAGAGCCTCCAGACGAGGTAAAATAATCGAAGAAAACTCTGGAAGGGTCCATATCCTCTGACCCTGGTTACCAACATAATAGTGATCAGCTGTCTAGACAGGGTGGGCCCGTACCTGTCAGGAACCTCCAGGTGACTGAGAACCTTGGAGGAGGTTTGCGGGAGAGAAGGAACCAGTGTCCTAGTGACCAAGAGGCTGCCTCACCTTCCTACACTCCTTTCTGGAATTTTATCTCAGGGGGCCACAGAAACCCATAAAATATTCTGTCTGACTCGATGCCAAGCATCTGTCTCCTGCCTTGAATAAATTCTGACTAGCGCTTTACCAGAGGCCCAGAAAACAAAGACCAAATGTGTTCGGTGATCCAGCTGCTGAAACAAGTGCTCAGAGACCTGGCCGTGGCCACTGTGGTCAGCCCCAGACAAGCTACTTCCCCCAAGGCCCATCCCCCAAAATCCCTACACTGAGAATAGAAACTCCTCTCTGCTAGAAGCCGAGGGCTCTTGCAGGCTGCTCGTAGTGGGACATCAGATGCGGGGAGACAGAAGCAGCACCGGCTTCCCCTGGACTTTCTAAGGGGCCTGAGAGGGTCCTGTGCCCTGCAGCTAGCCTGGCTCGCGTGCCCTTCCATTTGGAAAAGTGGTAATGTTTAGAATGGAGATCTTAGAAGACATTGTTGTAAATCAGCTGACACCCTGTGCAGAGATAATCCTCCTCTGTCTTGTGGCCCTTATGTGTTTTTCATTTCACTCTGTTGAGCTGGTAGAACCATTTGCATGAAAACAAGGACGTCTTGACTGTCATTTGGTTGCTCATTTTCCATGGAAGTGATGTCACGGTCTCTGCTTACAGCAGTGGTCATTTCCACACTCTGGGTTTAGGGCTTGGATAGAGGGTGGCTTCTGGCGAGGCATAGCAGACACTCAGGATAAAGTCCCACTAATAAGAGGAGTATAGAGGGGAAAGGGGGAAGGGATTATTCTAGTCAGCACAGGAATATTTTCAAGAATCTCCAGCTGCCTCATCAGAACGCAGGGAAGTTTGACCTAAATTGCCATCAAGCAAAGCCCCCTTGTGCTTACGCAGGGCTCCGTCGGTGTGGGGAGACAGCAGCTCAGCACCCCAATCTCACCACCCTTGAGCCCTAGACACATTTTCCTGCCTGACCTCTTAGGATGTGAAGTCCAGTGAGAGTTCGTGAAAGCTCTAAGATTAAGCATGCAGACGTTTCTCCCTCGTGATCAGCACCTGCCCCCCACCCCCCACTGTACAGTATGTTTAGACTTGAAATTCTTCAAGCTTGCCAAGATTGGTTTGTTTTTCATCTTTGAACAAAAAATTAATGTCCTCGAACTTGGGTTTTAGAGAGCTGGAAGGATGCTGAAAGGTGATCCACAGTCTGCTGCCCATTGTACAGCTAAGGAAACTGAGCCCGGGAAAGGGTGAGGAACTGATTTCCGGCCACACAGTGGCTATTAGTGGGTGGAAAGTAAAAATGGCCCTTAAAACTCATCAGACCAGTTTGACCTTCTGGTTTCTTCTTCCCCACGTTGAGGAAGGTGCTTGATCTCTGTCTTGCCTTCCTCGTGATCTTGTCCTCAGAATCCAGTGAGCCAATATGGGGAGAAAGCATTCTGGAACAGGCAAAGCCCTGAAGTCCAAGGCGCCCCTGGGACTGTCGGGCTGTGGCCACAGACGTCTCTAGAACACGGAGGATCACGGGGAGCAGTATGGTGCCGCACAACCCATCCCCCAGAGCAGGGGCTGGAGACAGGCACTGCGTGCTTGTGGTTGGCTGATTTGATTTAACTCTGTGACTCTAAGCTGGAGAGCTGCGATTTTCTCCTGTCGTCCGCTTGCACATCTGTACCCCACAGCAATGCAGACTCGGGGCGACACGAAAGGTTATATAGATTAAAGGGGTATATGGGCAGCATCTAGCCAAGCACCTAACAGAGTGGGCGCCCAGGGAGGGGCCCACTGCTGACACTGGTGTATCAGCATTGCTCCTTGGCTCCAAAAGAAGCTGTTTGAGGAGAAAAGGCGCCAGGGTAATGTCCCCCCAGTCTCATGAGCAAGGGCTCTGACGCCAGCTGCATAACGCAGGCATCATGTACTCAAGGAAAGCAATCGTTAGGTGAATGAATGATGAGTCTGGCCTCGGGAAGCTTACTTGACTTACTTACAAGAGCTGACTTTCCAAGCTTTAAGAGACACAAAGCGCGGATACATTGCTGTTTCCTCCATCTGTTGGTGGAGTCGGGACCGCAGAATCTGACATTAAGCAGCGCCTGTGAATATCAGGCAAGCGCCTGTATGACCTCTGGGTGCGCTTCAGACACGTTTTCAGTAACATGGATTCCTGCTTCGGACAGGCTGCAGCCTTGGTCTGAGCCCCCAACAGCCAGTTGACGGCCCCGGGCCATGTTCAGGTCACAGAGTGGGAACCACGTGCCGCCCGCCATCCACCGAGGTGTGGAGACGAAGTACCTCGTGATCCCAGAGCAAACCACGCCATTTGAGCCACAACCGTCTGTGAGCCACGCTGCGGGGCCAACCTCCCTTCCCCCTCCTCCAGGAAGCCTCCTGCCCTGGCCCTCCCTGAGAGACGGGGCTCCTGCGAGCACGCTCGTCCTCTCCCTGCCCTGGGCTCTTCAGCGTGGAGCCGAGCTTGCCGAGCTTCAGGGTCTTGGTGTGGGAACCACGCTTGGGCCTGTGCCGTGCTGGCGCGCTGCTGGGAGACCGTGAAGTCGCGTCTGTGGTGACCAGCACGTGCGAGCCGGGAACATGTTCTATCCTCCTGGATGCATTCGGTTTAACAAATGGGCTGGGCCGGGGGCATGCAGTGAAGGAGGGAGAGAAAGCAGCCGCGGCCCTGGGTGCCCCTGGGGGAGCCTGAGGGGAGCAGGAGGGGCAAGCGAGTCTTCCTTTTGCTCCCCTGCGGCACAGGGGCTGCGCGTGAGCTTGGCCTTGCACCCCTGGCATGGAGAGGGGGTGCTGTGTCTGTGCTTGCTGAGTGAATGCACAACAGCAGGTCCATGAAAAGCATGACCCGGAAATGTGTGGCCAGTCAGGGGGGGACTCTCCTAAAACGACTCCAGTATCTTGGGGGTGTGATGGTGGACTTGCCGAAAGTCTTTCTACAGAACGTGTGCAGCATGATGGCCAAACAGTCACGTGAGCATCTTAGACAACATTTCTGCGGCTATCATGCGAGGCCCATGGCGGTCAGCAGAGAGGGCGGGGAGGGGGCAGGAAGAAGGTGTCCTCCAGTCACAAAGCTGCCGCCGTCAGGGTGTGTTGCGGGATGATGACAGCTGGCCTAGGAACAGTTTTCCTAGTAGCAGCGTTATTCCTATGCTCATGACTTTACACTTTAAGTGAATTTTTTTTTTTAACCTCATAGGAAGATAACCATTTGAGTGGCTCTATATCGAAGCATCCCATGGGCTGTCATCACTGATCCATGTCGATTTTTTGTGGGTTTTTTGGCCTATTTTTATCAGTTTCCCCAATCCCTTTTAAAGCATGGCACATCTGTCCTCTTGCACCGGCCACTTGCAGGCCAAAAGCATGTCTGGGATTCTGACCCTCAGGGGTGGCCACTTGGCACAGGCTAACTGAAAAGTCACCGACGGCCATGTGTGGACAGGGAAGCGGAAGGAGTGTGTTGTGCTGCTTGTATGCGAGACGTCTGAGTAGTTAGGAAGGAACCACCCTTGGGCCCCTGAGTCCAGGCACTGTGCTGTTAGTTACTGGGGTCCTGGAAGGAGGGGGAAGGATGGAGAACAGCCCGTGCTGCATGGTACGCAGTGCGGTATCACTCCTGCGTCACCTGCCATGCCGGAGCCCTGCCCAGCCTGCTCCTGACTGTGCGCGGCCTCCCTGCCTCTACCGCATCTTGCCGTGCCTCTGTTTCCCCACCCGAGTGCAGTGATCATGGTGCCTTCCTGTTACACACAGGGCCCTTCTCAACAGAAATACACTGTGTCTTTATCTACTTTTTTTTAAAGATCTTACTTATTTTTAAGTAATCTCTGCACCCAGTGTGGGATTCAGACTCAACCCCGAGATCAAGAGTCTCACGTTCCACTGACAGAGCCAGCTGGGCACCCCATCCATAACTCTCTAAAGTAACAAACCTTTCAGGTCCACACTGTGAAAAGCATTTGTCTTGCCCCGAGTTGTATGTAGATAGAATTTCTGCTGTTGTCACTTAATATCTGTGGCATGGTGTGTTTAGAACATGTACATTGTATTTCCGTGTTTTCCGAGATCGTCAAGATAGTTTTTAAAGCCGTCTTCTGGGTCTTGTTTTTTTTTTTTTCGTTTTTTTTTTTTTTACTTAAAATTTTAAAGATGTACTTTAATTTGGCCTCCCAGCTTGGCAGACCCTCTGGGTGGTTTGTTTCACTAAAAACCAAATGTTCAAGGACAATGAGAAAGCATCCTCCTGAGTTACGCCATGAATGAGTTCCATAGACTTGTATTGTGTTCAGAATGTGTCAGGCACTGAGCGACAGGAAGACGACATGAATCCTTCCCTGAGGGAGCTTTCAGCCTGGGAGGAAGAGAAAATCGAGCTATAACGCAACAGAGAATTCTGAGAGCCATTTCGCTTTGTGGTGGATAGGTCACAGGTAACAGCCGTTGCCCCGGGGCAAAGGGGATGGGTTAGAGAAGGCTCTGGATGAGGTTCCAGCTGGGCTGACCCTTCACCGATGAGGCACAGAGGTGAGGAGGGAACACAGTCAGGCACGAGTGTCCTGGTCAGGGACATGTAGGGCCATTCGCAGGAGGACAGCAGGGTACCATCAAGGATCAGTGCCTGGCCTGGAGTCACAGAGAGCTGGACTCGTGCATGTGAGTGGCCGGTTTCCTAAACTCTGAGCCTTGCGTCTCACCTCCTGCCGGTGGGTCATCACAACAGCAGTGCTGCTTTACAAGAGCAGGTCTAGATCACATGTATAAACCTCTCGGTGTTAGGCGCACAATACTCAGTAAATGACAGGTCTACAGAATTTAGGGGATGTAGGGGGGAGATTTGAAAAGCATGCCGATGGTGATTTCAGTTAGGAATGAATTTTTTTAAAAATACGTATTTTGGCATACATGCATGGCTTTTCAGAAGGACAGTTTTTCCGGGCTCAGTAGATACATTTCCTTGTTGACGATCGAGTCCTATATGATGAGGTTTCGTGTAAACCATCTCTATAGTCCATGAATATATTACTGTCCCGTGAGGCGGCTTTGGTGAAGAGAGGAAACGGCAGTTCCTGGGCTGGTCTTAGGAAATAGCCACAGACTTTTATGAGTCCCAACGGTTGGGCCCATGGGTGTAGAGCAAGGGCTTTGCAAACTGTCCAGAGGGAACATAGCGGGTTCGAGATGGACAGTGACCTCATGTGCAAGCTTCCTGAGCCCCAGCCACGCGCTGGGCACACGTCTGAGCTATAGACCTCAGTTAGGGCCTCCCCGAGCTGACGACATGGAGGAGCTCATGGCAGGGCAGCCCCCAGGAAGCCAGTGGACATCTCTGGAGCTAGAACATCCAGAGTGACCAGGAGGGCTCATGGGATTGCGAACGAGATGCACCATCTGGGGAAGAGCAGAGGCTCACTGTCTCCTCTGAGAAGACCTTCTAATAATTTCATTCCCCTCAGAGTTATTTATAGAAGCTCTGGAACCTTTTTAGAGCCATATTTTTAAGAAAGAAGATAATTTGACATAATAGTATTAGTGGCAAATGAGGAGTAGGACACTTTCTCTTAATTCCACGGGCCCTGGCAGGCCCTCCAAGAGTCCCCTCCAATCCTCCCCACCCTGTTAATCTTGCCTCCCACCGATTTTGTGTTTGATGTTGTGTTTATTCTATTTTGGTTTTTTTTTTAGCTTTCTTTAGCCTGTCAAAATTGCTTCCTTCCTAAGCCAGGACTTAGATTATTTTGCATAAAACATCCCCTTTAGTGGTTGAGACTAATTATTAATTTTAAAAGTCTTCTGGGATCTTTACATCTTTTTTGTTTTGTTAAGATTTTATTTATTTGACAGAGAGAGCACAAGCAGGGGAGCAGCAGAGGGAGAGGAAGAAGCGGGCTCCCCACTGAGCAGGGAGCCTGACATAGGGCTTGATCCCAGGACACCAAGATCAAGACCTGAGCCAAAGGCAGAGGTCATTGACTTCACTGACTGAGCCATCCAGGTGTCCCTGAGATCTTTAAATCTTAAGAAAGTTTAAGTCTGCTTTCTGGGACCTCATATAGTGTCTTTCAGCCTTTTTTTTAACTCGTGCCCTACCAGCCAGATTTTATAGCTCCCTTTCTGTAGCTGCAATTACAAAACAGCAGGTGGGTCTGATGTGTGTGTGTTTTCTGGGTATGAAATTACAATATTAAATATTTCTTTTCAAACTTAACATGTCCCTGCTATTTCCCCCTATTTCTAGTCTTTGGTTGTGCACCCTAAGTGAAACCCTTGTCTTCCTTAAAAAGATAGAAATAACAGTTCATCTGTCCGTTTACCCAATATTAACATTCCTAAATGCAGCTTACTCTAGACTAGACCAGAAAAAACCCTGGCCCTGATAGAATTACAGTCTGGTTGGGGAGACAGTCAGTAAACAAGGAGACAATCAATATCTGATTACAGATAAAGAAAGAAAAACAAAGGATATAATCCTGCAAAGAATACTGATCCCTTCATTTCTGAAATGCTAGCTCAGGAGGCTGGATTTTGCTTGGTTCCTGGTTACAGGATGACTCTGTGGTCGAATCACTTCTGATCAAGTACACATTCAGCTTTGCTCAGAGACACAGCCCCGTTAGTGCCTTATCTTTGGCAATTTTTGTTTCCAGGCAGGATTTGGGCCGGATGCAGTGAGTTTTAGATGTGCTGCATCAGAGGATCCCTAGGTGGCGATAAAGATGAAGATGCTGGGGAATTTCATCATCGCCAGTCTCTGTTCTCCCTGTATTTGCAAGAGGAAAGTTAACACTTCCTACTACTGAGCATTGGCTGCTGTTGTCGTTGTTTTCCTCCTGTGCCCAGCACACAGAGCCCAGTCCTAGCTTTCATGAACAGCAGCGTGAGATGGGCGAGCGCTGCGCCAGTCCCAGAGACCTGCACTGTTGGCTCCACACCCCATGGCAGTGAAACCTTACACACTCCAAATTCCTGCTTCCTGGACTGCAGAAGCGGGCAATAATGAGAAATCAAGGGAACTAGCCCAAATGAACACGTTATTTTTTTTTTAACATTTTATTCACTTATTTTAGAGAGAGCACATGCGCGTGGGGAGCAGCGGGAGGAGTTAAGGGGAGGGGGGATAATCTACAGCAGATCCTGCACTACAGTCCCACAATCCTGAGATCACAACCTGAGCCGAAAGCAAGAGTCAGATGCTCAGTCGAATGAGCCACCTAGGCAACCCAGAGACACATTTTGAAAAGTGCAAATTGTTAGAAGGCTGTAGTAGCGGTCACTTTATTGTTATGAAATGGCTTCTGAAACTGCAGGACTGGTACCCTAGCCTGGCGCTAATTTGGAGTTAACAGTAAGGTTCCATCAGGTATCACATTAGTAGGACAGAGGGGGTAACCAAAGAGCTCAGCCCATC